>NW_027204270.1:17513880-18113880 GCF_024711535.1 Dipodomys merriami | reverse complement strand
GGACACCCTCAAGGCACAGGGACCCCTCCAATCCCCACTGCCGTGGCCATAGCCATGGCCTCCTTAGCCAGCTCACCCCCCCCCCATCATACCTGGGGTTCTCCTGCTGATATATCGGCTTTCTTGCCCCACCCAGCCTCCTCCTGGCTGGAGTCTCAAACACAGCCAGGCTGTGTCCTGGTTGGCCTGCTCTGGGGGTCTGGGGTCGGGGGGGTGGGTGGAATGGAGGCAGTGGGAGCAGAGGTCCCAGGCCCCTGGCCCTCCATCTGGTTTCCTGGGATGACTTGGTCCCCTGGGAAAAGGCACCTGCGTTCTCCTTCCTGACCTTCTGCAGAGAGGAGAGTCTGGAGCTGGGTTATCCTCTGACCTCCATCTGTGGCCATCAGAGAGTTGTAATTGCTCTAAAATCCATCTTCCACCAGACACATCCCACCAAGCCCTCCCCGCCCCCCCTACTTTCTCTGACTGGGGCCTGGCAGATAAAAGCCATCCTCTGCTTCTTCTTCAGCCTTGGCATGATGAAAGCCAATGAGGGATGGAGAGACATTGAACATATGCTTGCTTCTAATCCTTGTGCTCCATCCACTGCCTGTGTCTCCACGGGACACAGAAGAGTGCATGTCTCCATACCCCACCCTGCCCCAGGATGCATGCCAGGACCTTCCCCTTGCCAACACCCCCCCACAGAAATGGCCCAGTGGGGACAGCTCCCAGCAACCTGCCTTCACCTGGGGCTCTGCAGCTGTTTAGCCTGGAGATCTGCTACGAACCCCACCACCTCCCTGACCTTCCCTTTCCTTCCTTGGAGAGCAGGACAATGCCTCTCCCCAACCACCAGCCCAAGTTCAAACAGGACCATCTATGTAAAGCAACGGGAAGTCAGAAAACACGCCCTCCTCCCTCCTCCCCACCCCCACAGAACCCGGGGACACGGGGCGCCCAGAGCATCCGTTGTTCAAATGACTGGATCTAATGCTCCTCAGTCAGCTACTTACTACCAGCTCCAAAGCACTACTCTGGGGAGAGAGAGAGAGAGAGAAAAAAAGATAAACCTCTTAGGCTTAAATATTATACCGTTCTCGGAGCCCATTTCAAATTCTTCATCATATTTGTTCTTGAAAAGAAAGCTCATGGAAGCTTACAGGGAGGCTCCAAGCTTCACTCTATTTTGGAGTTACAAAAGGCAAGTCCCAGGCAGGGAAGTGGTTGTTCAAGGTCACCTTCAAGGTCAGTCACCCAGCTCCTAAGTGGCAGAAAGCTAAGGTGGGAAGCTCAGATTTATTTTAGCCTATTTAAGTTTTGTTCTGGAAAAAGAAAGTCTTGCCATGATATGGCTGTGTTCTCAGGAACCGCCGGAGTCAGACATAGCTCTGAGGAGCCAGAGCCGGGGATGCCGGTAGGCCGGGGTCCCCCATGGGTCTGTACCCCGTGTGAACTAATTACCACGCTCTCTCACACCCAGTGCGCTCCTTCCAGACAGACCCTAAAGTGCCTCTGAACGCCGCGTACATATTTATATGCCTGTGTGAGCGATAAAAATAAAACCACTTCACCCACCACTGAAATGCAGCCGCTCGGGGCGTGAAATATGGGACTTTATTGAACAGCCTGGAAGGGCGGCTCTGAGGGGGCCAGCCCTGCCTGGCACGGCAGAGGGGCGGCGGGACGGAGGTGGGATATCATTGTCTGGTAAGCAAGTACCTGAGCAGGGGGCAAACACCAAAAGCACACCTATATATTTATCAAAACAAACTCCAGGAAATAAAAAAAAAGTTTTTTATCATCTTCTTTTTTTGTTGCTGTTTTTGTTTTCTTTTCTTCCTGTGGTGTGTGTTCATTTATCAGTCTTGGTGGGGGGCACATAGATGGAGGGAGGAAGGGTGAGCAAATGCAGCAGTGGCCTCACTAGACACTATGCTGAAAATGAACTTCACAACTGGTGGGTGGGGAAGGGAGAGAAAAACTGGGAGATATCGAGGGAAGGGATGACACTGCCCCAAAAGAAATGGGCTTTTTCCCTGACTGTAACTGTAACTAACTGTAACCCCTCTGTACATCACCTTTATAATAACAGTTAATACACACACACACACACACACACACACACACACACACACACACACACACACACGGGACTACAGGCATCTCTGAGACAGAGCTGCTCTGCGGAGAAGATGTGCTATTTAAAGGGTGGTGTCAGCTGGGCGCCAGTGTTTCACACCTGTCATCCTAGCTATTCAGCAGCAGGAGATCTGAGGATTGCAGTTCGAAGCCAGCCTGGGCAGAAAAGTTCCTGTGACCACTCAAAAACCAGAAGTGGAGCTGGAACTCAAGAGGTAGAGTACTAGCCTTGAGCACAAAGAGGCTCAGGGACAGCACCCAGGCCCTGAGACCAAGCCCCACCACTGACACACAAACAAAAACAAACAAATAAACGAAATAAAGGGCAGTATGGGTCCTCAATCCATGGAACATTACTTCCTGACAGTGGCCAGGAGTCGACCTGGCCCAGAGGGAAGGGTGGGGACAAGACCCCTGGGATTCACTCTAGAACTGAGTGAGGAACCCAAGAATGGCTTGGAATTCAGAGTGGGTGGAGCCTGAGGTCGCTCTCTGTCCAGGGTGCTGATTGTGCCTGCGGTCCTGGGGCCTGATGTCTGACCAGAGCAGGGCTGGTTAGTCTGCCCTCGATGAGTGTGCCTGGTGCCCTGGGCCATACTTCCAGGGCAAGTTAGGCCTGGGAGGTGACAGGCCAGCTCCAGGGAGCCCCAGCTATCCCTGACTTTAAGGGAGGCTATGTAGGCTCAGGACTGAGGCCTGGCAGGACCCTGGTGATCTCAGAGATGTGCCTGGGAGCAGAAAGCAAGAAGACAGGCAGGTGGGTGTGGGGTTGTAACTGTGCATGCAGGCACCCAGTCTTGGCAGTCAGGGCAAGGTCTTGGTTATGAGCTTCACACACAGACAAACCAGATCCTCTTGCTTCTGTGTCCCAGGTGCCCAGTTCAGGGCCCAGCCCAGACAAGATGTCTGATGGCCAAGTTTGGCCTTCCAGGATACCAGCCACAGTGGAGGCTCGTGGGCATCTCCTGTTTAGGACGAAGGTGGAGTTTGGGGTCCGTGAGCCTGGGACCATCATGCCCTTGGTCCCTGAACAGCTGCCCTTGACTTCATCAAAGCCATGAATGAGGCTCTGCTCCCCTGGCTGGTCTCCATTAGCCACGTCCCATTCCAGGCGGATAAAACCCAGCCGGGTTCATGCTGGGGGCCACTCCCTGTGACAGGGGTCTGGCCGGGAAGGACAGAAGCAGGGGAAGTGGAAGCAGAAGTCAGTGTGACTGTTCCGGTGGAGAAGAGCTCCGTGGCAGAGGCTGTGGCGAGGAGGCCACGCCAGCACTGCAGGTGGTTATAACCATTTTTGTCCCTCTTCGGTGCCCGTGGCTTTGCAGGGTCTATGGAGACCCAGCGACTCCTCCTGCATCCCCTGGGCTTTCTGAGGATTCTCCCCCCGGCCCCCGGCCCTGACCCCAGAGGATGGGGTCTGCTGTGTGTCTGTAAGGCTTTGTGCTCCCACTCCACATTCACAGGGAGTCCATCCCCAGCTAACGGAGGTACCCTCCCCCTCCAAATCCTAGCTCAAGGCAACAACGATGCTTCTGCTTCATGTGTGGCACAGGAAGGGAGGGAGAGCTGAGGGGAAGGATCAGGGGTGGGGGCGAGGGGGAGGCGTGTCCAGACAAGACATGGGCCAGCAGAGGCCTGATACAACCGGCCCAGCCTTGGCCTGTCTTACCAGTGGGAACTGTGTGAGGCCCAGAGAAAAGAAACACACCCTCCCCAGGCTAGAAGCCAAAGAAAAGAAGAATTTTCTCAAAAGACTCGGGACCTAGGGAACAGACACATGGCCTAGCAGACACCAGGAGCAAAGCGAAGTGGGCCAAACAGTGCCTTCCAATGCAGTGTGGCCTAGAGAGACAAGAGGAGGCAGCGATCGACTCAAGACCGGACTGCTCTGTCAGACAGCAAGACATAGGGAGACACGTGGGTTTGGAGGTGGCCCGGGCCTCTGTTTTCACATCTGTGGTATTATGGACCTCATACAACGCGGACCAACCAGGGAGTGTCAGCATCTGTTTGGTGACATCTCACGCTCCTGTCATAGACAAAGGGACTTCCAAACGAGGACACCGATTCATTTTACAGACCACGGGCCGGCCTGAAGGGGATTCCAAAGGGGACAAATCGCATGTTCGATGGCGCCACCTGTTGTCGATGGGCGGCATTACCGTGCAGCCTGGAGAGGAGGACAGGGAAGAGGGAGGTCCTGGGCCTGACTGCTGATCTCAGTCTGGAGTTGACACGCTGGAGATCAGACTCCAAAGCCAGGAAGGAAAGAAGGAAGGAAGGAGCTACGAACACCATAAAATGTCAGAGGAAAAGTGACTTGACATTGGCCTCCCAGTCTCTCCACCGCACCTCCCTGCCCACTTCAGAGCACGGGAGGCATGGTAGTGTGTGTGTGTGTGTGTGTGTGTGTGTGTGTGTGTGTGTGTGTTGGGGGGGGGTTATGGTGCCTCAGGCCGCCTGGCTGCAGTAGAAGCATCATCAGCTGGTATCTATGGTATGAAGCCTTGTTTCACTTAATCACAGGTCCTCCACTCCTGTTCTTCCTCTACACCATTCTGCGGAGGCATGGTAAGGTTCTGTGATTTCCACGGATTCTTACATCTCAACCGGCCACCCTCCTTCCCTCCCATCGAACGAAGCTGGGATCTGAGGGAGGTGAGGCCAAGCCCAGACCCGGCTCTTCCTACCCTTGATGACAGACAGCGTCTGGTACCTCCTAACTCTGACCGACTCCTGTGGCCCAGCTCTTCCACTCCTGCAAACGCGGTCATGCAGGAGAGAACAAAAGCCCTGCTGACTCATTCTCGTCTTAATTCATTTGTCTGGTCTCCATCCATGCGCCTCGTTACTCAGTAATCCTTTCTCTAACCCATCTGTCTGCCTATTCACCCGTCCCTACTACCCATCCATCTGTCTATCTCCCTACCCATCCATCTACCATCCATCCACCTACCTACCCATCCATCCACTAATCCATCTACCATCCTTTCATTCAGCCACCCATCTATCTACCCAGCATTCACTCATTCATCTGTCTACTAATTCATTCACCATTCATTCATCCACCTATCTTCTACCATCCATCCATCTATCTACCTACCCATCCAGCTACCAATCCATCCACCATCCTTTCATTCAGCTACCCATCCACCGTCATCCATCCATTCATCTATCTACCAATCCGTCCACCATTCATTCATTTGCCTACCTTCTATCATCTATCTATCTACCTAATCCATCCACCATCCATTCATTTAGCCACCCATCCACTCATCTACCCATCATCCGCTCATTCATCTATCTACCAATCCATCTCGCATCCATTCATCCACCTACCTACCTGTCATCCATCCATCCATTCATCCATCCAACATCCATTCATTCAGTCACCCATCCATCCACCTTCCACCCATCTATCATGAATGACTATTCTTCTTCTCCTTTCTCCCTGCTAGCCAACAGCCACTTTCTTAAGTACCTACTACCTACCAGATGCCAGTGGCATGGAGAAGGATCAGATGTGGCCTACACCTGGTGCTGGAGCGCCCCCCCCCAGCCCTGGGGGATACAGAACAAGGCCTAGAGCAGCACCCGGCACCAGGTGAACTCGGCAGTGATAGTTGCTCTAAGAATTGTTGTTACTCTATTACTCTAACCACTGTCCCAGATCTGGGAGGTGACCTGGAGGCCCCCCCCAGCCTCGGGCCAGAGTAGGGGGCTCCTTGCCCTGCATTCCACAGGACTCTGACTCATGGGTGCTTTGGGAAAAGAGTTCTGTGGACTTCAACCAAATGAAACGAAGGCACATCAAAACAAAGTATAAACAACAACAGAACATTGTCCCCCGTACCTCTTGAGTGAAGTTGGCCGGGGAACCCTCGTAACACAAATGGCCCATGGCACCACCCAGTATGCTCTTCTGCTTCCCTCTGCCTTGATCCCACGCTCTAGGCCTGTAATGCCGGGACTCCGGGTCTCCCCCCTGCTGTGGGCCTCCGTGGGACCCATGGGGTTCTTCTCCGGGAGCCCCGCAGGGCAGGTGAGGCCCCCCGGCCCATTAAGGACACCGAGTGAGACTTCATTCCAAGCGGCTGATTCCGAATCGATCCGGGTCACGGTGTTAAGGCATCGCTTTCTGTCTCGTTTAATTTAGACAAACAGTAAGAGCTGCATGCTGGTGGGTGGGTGTCCAATTCTTAGCATGGAGAGAAGCAGAGGGCCAGGGTGCGAGAGAGCTGGGGAGCTGGAGGGCTGTGCGAGCCAACGCGCAGATGTGTGTGGGAGGAAGGGAAGAGGGGGGTGTGGAGAAAGAGGAGGGAGGAGAGGGGTGGACGTGGGACCTCAGGGACAGACGCTGTTAAGAAGACCTGTTCCTGACTCCTCTCCTGCCCTCAGGATCCAGTACTCCTCTGTCCTGGCATCTTGGGCCATGCATTTCCCATCTCAGTGACTCAGTTCCCTTCTCTGTAAAAAAAAAAAAGTGTATGTACGTGTACACACACACGCACATGCACACACATGGAAAGCTGCTAAAGGAGTTCGATAAGGACTGAATGGGGCCAGTGGGCTGAGTACTCTAAACTCAGGACAGTTTCCCTGTCCACACCCTGGCTCCATAGAGCCTGTGCTGCGTGGTAGACCCAGATCACCAGTGCCTACACTACCCAGAAAGGTACTTAAGAGCTGCAGGTCTAGAGCTCCTCCTGCGTTCAAATCTGGCACGGTTGTGCTGGGCAGGGCAAGTGGCTTAACCTCCCTGTGCTTCAGCTCTCTGGTCTGTAAGGTAGGAACTGTGCTAGGGCCTGCTTCCCCAGTCACACACTGCTCCTCACAGAGGTGGGCAGAGAGAAGCACTTCACCAGTGTATATAATTCTCTTTATATTCTCACACTTCATTTGGTGGTGGTGGAGGTGGGGGGGGGGCACGGAGGAGGGAAGAAGGTCCTTCCCCAGATCTGCACCTCCTAGTTTCTCAAAAGCCAGGTTCGAAGAGGAAACAAAATTCTGCATCCTTTCCCTCTCCTGGAAAAAAGAAAAGAAAAGAAAAGAAAAAGAGAAAGGCTGGAGGGAGGGTCATGCAGCTCCCCTATGACCTCTGGGGAGGGGCCCAGGAGCCAGGGGAGAAGCGTGCTTTGTGCGCTAGCACCCTCTGTGGGCAGATCCTGGTCCAGCACCCTGGACAGAGGGAGGCTGGGGGCAGCTGGAGCAGGGCTCTCTGTCCCTGGGTCCCAAGGCCCAGGGATCCCTTTGGTCGGGTGCCCAGGAAGAGGCGTGTCCCTGTGACTCATGGGACTGCGTGCCAGGAGAGCAAAATGGAAGTCCTGCCTCTGGCAACTAATCCATTAAGAAACAGACACCAAGGGACGTTAGGCAAACGAAAAGCCCACAGTTGCCCTGGGTGACTTTTCCTTTGGCTAAAGTCACCCTGGGTCCTCTGATAACAGCCTTTCTGTGCTGTGGCGATGACTTTCTCTGGAGCAAAAAGAAAAAGCTGTGCTTTAGCAAGCCGGAACTTGGGGGAGGGGTCCAGGAGGGCTTACGGGGCAACCATGTTGCTATTACCGATTATTATCATATGGTAACAGACATGCAGGTGGCTTTCCCAGCTCCTCTGGAAAACCCTGGCCCTGGTGCCTTGTCTCTGGTGGGCCTGGATGGAGTCACAGCCCAGGTTCACTGCTTGCTGGCATCTGACACATGCCACCCTTGTGCTAGAAGCTGAGCCACGCAGGAGATAAGGCTCGGTGACCTACTTTTGTCAGTGACTCAACCATCCACCCAACAGATAGTCAGTGAGGTCCTACTATGTGCTGCTGGTTAGAAAGAACCATGTTTTGCACACAGGGGTTGTTGAAAGAGAGCTCAGATGGTGCTTTCCCAGAGCCGGAAGTCAGGAGTGGGAGGGGCCGGAGGAGGCAGGCAGCGGCCCAGGGCCCCAATGGCATGGCTGGGTCAATCTGGAGAAGAGCAAGGGGAGAGGTGACCTACAGCTCACCCTGGCAGCCTGCAGGAGGAGAAGGTGGAGGGGAGCAGGGGAGAAGGAGCCAGTCGAGAGGGGAGAAAGGCTTAAGACTTCAGTGTTCAAGCCATATCCAGCCCAATCAGGCTGGCAACCAATTAGTCTGATTCAAAAAAAAAAAAAAAAACCCACGTAGGGACAAACTGTAATCAAACACCTATTTATAAGGGTTTATTACGATCATTATTATTATTTTACTGAGAGGATCATTCTAAAGCCTGTCAGGTGAATGTATGCTTTCAGATCTTCATAAATGCAAATCGCTCCTTTCCCAGGGGCCGGGAACGGGCTGAGAAGCAGGGGCTGCCTGGGAAGGCCTGGTTGGAGGCTCAGGAGGGCGCGGAGAGGAGCAGCTCACTGCCCAGGGAGGCTCACCAAGAAGCGGCCCGGCACCACCCGGGGCCCATCCTCTACCTGGCTCCTTCTTCCCCAGGCCAAGGGATTCGGAGATGTGCGCCTGTACCCATGGCCCAGCTAAGCAGAGTGACGCCCCAACAGAGCCACCAGCCACGGCTAGGGGACCTAGGACTTCACACACAAGCCATACAAAAGCACCTGCTCGGGGCACCCTGCTTCTGTGCCCAAATCTGCCCCTGGCAGTGCTGGCCCTCTGGGTCTCTCTGATGCAGCTACGGATCCCTGCCAGGATGAGTGTTCCATGCTGAGCCCTCAATCTGTCCCCAGGGTTAGCTCACCTCTTCATCCTGGGGGTCCCCGTGGGCCAGCAGCTCAGGTGTGCCCCCAGCCTGTGGGCGGGCACTGTGCCGGTGCCAGCTCCCCAGGCAGCAGAGGTGCCAGGCCCCAGGGAAAGGTGAGACTTGATGGCATGCGGGGTGTGGCTGTGGGGGAGGGGGTCACACTTCATTTCCCAGCTACCCTCCCTGAGGGGGAGAGCAGCAGTAATTTTTGGAAAAGTTCCAGATCATTGAAGCCCTCTTTATCTTTCCCAACGCAGACAATCATTGGCAGCAAGACCCCCCCCCACCCTTGGGAGCCACGACGGGCTGGCCCTGCCTGCTCCAAGGACCTCAGGGCTGATCCCCAGGGAGGGAGGCCTCTTTCCATCAGGTGTGGAGGGGGGGGGCGGGGAGGGAGGAATGGCTACCTGGGGAAGGTAAAAAATGGAAGAGAGTGGAGATGTGAGTGAGAGGGGAGAACTTGGATGGGGGAGGAGACTGGGGGAGGGGGAGGAGGCGAGGACAGGGCAGGGGTGGGGAGGATAGGGCAGGGGAGGGAGACTACAGAGGGGAGGGGGGAAGAGAAGGGGAGGAGAGGGAGGGGGATGAACTGGGGGGGGGGAAGGAGACATGGGGGGCAGGGGAGGGAAGGACGGGGCAGGAGAGGACAGGAGAGAGAAGGGGAGGACAGGGGAGGGGGGACGGAGGAGGGGACGAGGAGCTCTCCTCTGCAATAAATCGGCTTAGCGAGCGAGAGCCGAACAGCCCAGAAAGGATTAAAGAAAAGTCAGTATAATACGGCGGGAGCGCGACGAGGGGAGGGCCGAGGCGGGGGGGGGGGGGCGGGGGAGGGGCGGAGGGAGGGCGCGGGGAGGGGGCGCTCGCGCCGCCGGCAGAGGCGAACGAACGCCAGGCGGAGAGAGCGCAGCAGCGCGAGGTTCGGCTCCAAACTCCGCCGCTCGCACTCGGGGCCGCGGCGGCTCCGCGCGCAGCGGACGGACGGACGAGGAACCGGGCGGAGGCGCGGCGCGCTCCGAGGACCAGCTCCGAGCGCCCCGCGGAGCCCGAGCCCGGCGGAGCCCGGCCGCGGCGGCATGGGGGCGCCCCCGCGGCGCCCCGCGCTGCCCGCCACCGCCTCGGCCGGCGCCTGAGCCCATGGAGAGGGGCCCCGCGCCGCCGCCAGCGCCCGGGCACCATGCGAGCCGCCCCGAGCCTCCGCCGCGGCGCCTGCCTGCTGCTCGCCGCGATCCTCGACCTGGCGCGCGGTGAGTGCGCGGGGGACGGAGGGGGGCCGGGGGGAGCCGGGGCCGGGGAGGGCGCGGTCCGATCGGGGACGGGGTGGACGGGCAGGGTTGCTCCGAGACGCCCGGGGGTCCGTGCGCCGTCCCGGGCAGGCGGGGCGCGAGCCGGGGACTCGGAGGGCGCTTTCGGAGAAGCGCTCGTGGGTCCGTGCCAGCGCGCGCGTGTGTGAGTGTGTGTGTGTGCGCGCGTGCGCGCGTGTGTGCGCACGAGCGTGTGTGTCTTTGTTGCGTCCGTGGGCGAGGGTGTCCGGGAAGGAGCTGCGTGTGGAGAGGGCGCGGAGTGCGGGCAGATGCGAGTGTGAGCGCGCGAGCGTCTGAGGGGTGCGGGATCCGTTTCGCGGGGAGGGGTGTGCGAGAAAGTGTGAGCGCGGTGTGGGGTGGGTGGCGGGGTGGAGGGCGCGCGGCGCGGGGGGCCGTGTCGGCGCCAGCGCGCGTGGGACGGGGAGGGCGAGTGCGGCGCTCCACGCGCGCCCCGAGGGGGCCGCGCTGCGCTCCGGGGGCGCTGGCCGCGATGGCCGCGGATCCGGGGTCGGGGGTGGGGGGTTCGGGGCGGCCGTGGCTCTATCCACTTGAGCAGGCATGTGTGGAGGCGCAGGGCTGCGGGAGCCACGGAAGATCGCGTGCACTTGGGGCTTGGGGAAGGGGAAGAGCAGCCAGCCCCCCCCCCCATCCCCGCATGCTTGTGTGTCCGTCCGGCCAGGTCCCCCGGTCCTCCGGTCCCCCGCCCCGGGGCCAGGCTGAGCCGGCTTGAGCTGGCGGAAGCTCCGGGCCGATCGGATCGCCCAGAGCCAGCGAGCCGGGGCCAGCCGCCGCTCCGAGGCTCCGGCTCCGGGCTGCCCGGCGCTGCCGCCTGGCGGGTGGCAGAGCCCAACCTGGCGACACCTGAACGAACCGTGACCCGAGCTCCATCTCCCCAGGGGGAAGGGGCTCCCACGCAGAGCCTGGTCGGGGCAGGGGGCGGGGATCCGGAGGGTGAGGGGTCCGCGCCTGGAATCCCCATCCGCCCCGTGAGCCAGCCCTTCTGGGGTGCCACCCGAAGAGTGGGGGGCAGGAGATGTCAAAAAAGTATCCGCGGTCACCAGCAGGGCCGCGTGGGGCGGGTGGGGCGGTGGAGGGGCAGTGTCAGGGTTCTGGTCCTCCTGGGGTGCGCCTGCCAGGGAGGGGTGTCCCCCAAATAACCCCACCCACTCCGCCCCCCACCCTGCAGAATTGGAGCCCGGAGGGGGGGGGCTGGCAGGCCCAGGAGGAATGCAAACCTTGTCCAGGAAGCAAGGTACTTTCCAGAGTGGATCCAAATCTTCCCCTTAACTTTGGGGTGAGGGCTCCCCCTTTGGATGCTCTAGATGGAAGGCTTGCAGGAGGAGGGGGGAGACGGGGCTGCAGCGCTGCTGACAGGGCCCGGGCTTGGTAGAGGTGCACTGGAGCCCTCACCTGGACACTGCGGGGAGCGAGATTGGGGGTCAGGGACAAGAGGGGAGTCCCCCTCCCCCATTGCGTAGAGCAGGAATACAAGACCCCGTAGGGGCAGGTGGTGGCAACCATGAGGAAAGCTAAGTGGGGACCCCTACTCGCTCTGTCTGAACCCCACCTTGGAGCGTTCCCTGAACCCGGGAGGTTCCCTGAACCGGGGAGCATTCTTTCCCTGCCGGGGTCCTAGGTTCCATCTTCTGCCTCTGCAGGATTTGGGGGGTGGGCCGCAGGGACTCAGGGGTGAGCCTGTCCAGCGGGGACACCCTCCCACACCCCCCCATCCCCATGAGTCCCAGCTCCCAGCTCAGGTTGAAGAGCGCTCCTGATGGGAAACTTGGCTTGCTGAGCACCGGGGGAGGTCCTGGGACTCCAGCTGGAGTACCAGGGCAGGTCCCGCTTCCTCTTCCAGCAGTGGGGGCACCAGGAAGGGTCTGCATCAGACACAGGGTGGGCTGAACGGGAGGAGGGCGCCCTTCCTGGAAGTGGCCAAGAGCCGTGCACCGGGACACCACGGTCTTTACAGAGCCACTGGCCCAGAGCTGGGGCTGCTGCAGAGGGATGGAGGGACACGTTGTGCCACCCAGGATCCTGCTGAGCCAAACAGGGTGGTGGCAGCCACTGGTGGGCTAGTGAGGGCCAGGCCTGGGCACCCTGGCCTGTTCAGCCCCACAGGTCTCAGAGCCCTGCACCGGGTCTGGACTTGGGAGAATGGGTTGGCTGGAGGAAGGAGCCTTTTGCACCCAGCGTTCCTGTCTCCCCACTCCCTGGTACCAGAGGCTCCCTGGGGGGGGACCCCACCCTGATCTAGGGTCCCAGAACCCGGCAACAGGAGAGTACCTTGGAGCTCTTGTCACCTTCTTAAGCCCCAGTGGGAGTCTTGCTCTTGAGCCTGGGGGGGGGGGGGGAGGATGGAGGGGCAATTCTTGAACTTGCTTCTTCCATCCCCCGGGAGAATGTCTGAACAGCCAGAGCCGTGGGAGGGCTCTGAGAGAGCTAAAGGGCTCAGACAGGACTTTTGGGCCCCACTAGTTCTGGCTTAGCAGTGTGTCTGCAGGTGGGTGAGGTAGAGGTTGTGAAGAGTGGGACCCCCCCAGCAGGTGTGAGGGCCTCTCCCCCCCCTCCACACCCTTTCCCCTCCCCTGGGACACTTCAGGGGTTCTTCTCAGGCACAGCTCCATTGCTGGCCCGGGACAGGCCACCCCACCCCAGGGCCTTTCATAGCCCCCCACCCACCCCGCCCCACCCCAGACCCCTGTGCCAACAGGAGTGTTTCCTGGCCAGCCTTCAGGGGTGTTAAGTGCAGAGTGTCAGAATGGGAGCAAACTCTGGAACCCTTTCCTTGGCCTTTCTGGATACTTGTAATTTTCTTTTTTTTTTTGAAGCAGGAGAATCCTTTTAGAGTGAAGTGATCTCACACCTCCCCATCATACATCCCCTACCCAACCTCTTGAACAAAGGGGTGGGTCACAAGGTGGAGCTGCCGGGCCTGTGCGGTACAGGCCTCCTCCCCCCCCCCCCCAGCCAGGATCCCCCCTCAGGGTATCTGTTGGCTAGCTCCCTTCCGTCCTCAAGGCTGGATTATGCAGCCACCAGGTGTCACAGGAGCCACTCTGCAGCCCTCATTCAGCCTGCAGGGTGGATTTGGGAGCCTCTTTTCACAGACCCTGTCTGTCTTTGAACTCCTGGGTAGTGTCAGAAGCCCCCCTCCTGGCCTTGTTCCCAGGCCCTTCCTCCCTCCAGTGTTTTCTCCGTGGTGGCTGGACATTCCCCGGGCAGGGATAGAGCAGCAGGGCTACTCTGGTTCTTCAGATCACGTGCCACCCCACCCCTCCCCCACAGCTAGCCAGTCACAAAGAGGGCGGGGAGGGGAGGATGCTAGAACTGCGGGTCCTGGCTCAGGTTTCTGAGCTGACCTGAGCCAGCACCAGCAGTCCAGGATCTCAAAGGCAAAAGGCACCGCAGGGGAAGGTGCTAAGTCCTGTCACCTGAGTTTCCTGGGGGATCCTGGAACTTAGCCTGGGCAGCCAGCAGCCTGGCTGGCCTGTTTGCCCCACCCCCAGGCCATTTGAATTCATTCATTTATGAATGAATTGTGTGCACGGTGCATGGAGCACTTTGCTGGCCAGTGGAAATGTGGTCCTGGTTGTGGGCTTGCAGCTGGGTAGGAAATGGTTCCTTGCTTAGGGGGTGGGCCCTCTGTGAGCCAGGCGTCCCATGGAATGCTTTCCTTACTCCAGTCTCATCTGAGCCTTTCGTGCTGGCTGAGATCCGGAGTCCTGTCCTAAAGAGAAGCACTGAGCAACGTGCCCAAGGTCACGGCAGTACTTGGTACAGACAGGACTGTCTGACTCCCTAGCCTCCACTAGGCCAGCTCAGAGTGGGTGTGTGCGATGGGGCACACACAGTCACGGGCTCCCCAGTGCCCTGCCCCTGTCGTTCACTCATCACTGGGCCCGAGATGAGACGGAATTATTCCCTCTCTATCTGTACAGATGGGCAAGGGAGTGTCCCTGAAAAGACACAGACATCAAGAAGAGAATGAATGGGTACCCACCCTGGGCCGCAGGGCCTGTCTGCAGGGACTTGGACCAGGGGGCTCCACTCCTCCTCATCCCAGTGTGCTGGTCACAGACAGCTGCTTCCCCGCCCGATGTGGATACAGAAATCTGCTCTATTTCAGGGTGTGTGTGTGGGGGGGGGGGCGCTTCTAACTTTGATGGTCAACATGAGCGGTGGGAAAAGCATTCCACACCACCTCTTCCGAAGTGTGCATCTTCAGGATGAAGTTGCTGGGAAGGAACTGGGCCCCCCTGAAACTCTCAGAGCAGTCAGGAGTGGAGATGACTCAGAGTAGTGAAACAGTTTTGAGCAGAAAAGCTCAGGGATAACACCCAAACCCTGAGTTTGAGACCCAGGGCCAGAGTAAAGAGGAGGAGAAAGAGAAGGAGAAAGAAGGAACAGCAACAAATATAGGACTGTCACCCTTCCCCCCCCCCCCAACACATCCCAGATGCACAAGGTAGAAGGGTTCTGTCACTGGTGGGCGGGGCTAGCAGGGAAAGCATCCACAAGAAGGACCTGTCAATCACTGTCTCTGGAATCAAACCCTGCAGTTGTGAAGATCCATGCCGTGGGGTCTCTGAGGAATGGTCCTGTGTGGGTTTCTGGGGACCGGAGATGATGGGTGTTACCTCTGGGATTCAGAGAGATGCAGTGATTACCGGGTGCTGTTCTCAGCCTCTATCTGTCCAGCGTTCTAGTCAGTCGCTGAGTCAGAGATGCCAGATAGAGCTCTTGGTAATGCCCCCAGGACAGGCCATACCAGCTCTCTGCCTTCCCTGAGGCAGAGGGGCTTGAGGGCCCCGAGTGTCCCCCGGTTCGGGAGAGGTAGTGTGCTTGCTTGGCTTGTTTCTTCAGGGAAGCGTTCTGTAGAAAAGCACGTGGGATTCAGGCTGGATTTACAGGGGAACTCACGGGTAGTGTCCTGGTACGACGCTCTTGCTCTCTGAAGACATCCCAGCTGCCTCCATTGAGCAACTGTGCCCCATCTGTCATTCCATGTGGACCTCACATCAGACTTGCAGACAGCTGCTCGGTATCCATTGACCAGATGGGGGAACTGAGGCTGGTGGGAGGGGAAAAGGGCAGTAGGCAGCAGGTGGGGCTGGGTGGATCTTGGTTTTGTGTCTCCAGATGTAACCTAGCTCCCCTCCCCTACTGTAGTACTGCTTCCCGCTGCCCCCAGAAGTCTGGGGTAACACACGCCGGCTCCCCAGTGAGGGTGGAATACAATGTCTGCCTTTGCATTGGGCACTGCAGGAGCCACTCTGCCCTTGTGACCACCTCCATCCACCGCAGGCCGAGTGGCACTTCGTCCCTAGTCCTCGGGTGCTAACTGCAGTGGACCCTGGGCATGGGGCTTGGTGGATGGAGCTCCCCCCATGTGCTCCCTGTACTTGGCCCCCAGGCCTCTGGGCCTGGCTTTACCACATCAGTCCTCCACCAGCTCAGCCTCCACTCCCTGCCAGCCGCTCTCCTGGTCCCTACTCCCCGTGTCCTCCCTCTACCCCCACCCCCATGCAATGCCACTTGGGGGCACACTCTGTTAAAGCCCCCTGTGGGTTCATCCTGATACCCCAGCCCAGAGCAGGGCTTGCCTCTGAGCCCTCAAGATGTGTCTGTTGAATGAATGAATGAATGAATGAAGTCTCCCCTGTGCTTGATGCTCATCTGGACCCAGGGCCTAAGGCTCCTTTCCTGGCCCTGCGTGGATGGGAATTCCACCATTGCCCAGCTGTGTCCACTGTCACAGGCTGGCACTCCAGCTGCCATTGGTGGATATTGGGAGGGGGCGGGACAGGAGAACAGGGACTTCCTGCTCCCTCCCTCTCCATTGCTGAGGGCGCTGTCCTTGGTCCTTGACTAGTTTTGGGCCAGGGTGAGAGGAAGGAAAGAAGGAAGGAAGAAAGGAAGAGAGGGAGAGAAGGAGGGAGGATGGGCAGAAAAGGAAGAAGTCGGGAAGGGAGGAGGAGAGGGAGGACAAATGGTTCAGCATTTGCAGCTACCGTATTTGAAGCCCTGTATGGTTCATAGTAACACCCGCCCCCGGAAGCTCCATCTAGGAAGTCATGAGGCTCAGAGTGTGACTGGAGCAGAACTGCACAGACTCCGTGCTGGACGTTGGTTGACGCCCGTTTTCCCAGCTCTGAATGTCCCTGTGGCTGACTTGAACTTGACCCTTGACCGTGGCAGGGGAGTCTCCCCCCCAACCCGGGAACAGATTGCTGGGTACTTGCTGCACGGCCCAGGCATGCCAGTCCCGTCTCCTCTCCCTCTGGTTGGCACAGCCACTGGGTGGGGTTCCCACCTGAATGAAATCCAGAGCGAGCCAGCCACCACCCACCTGAGCCTCATCTGCCCTTGTTGGCTGGTGAGGACGAGATTATCCAAGAACAAGGGAGGAATGGGGTCAGCTGGCCGGGGAGGCTCCCCGCCTCGCTCTCCTGCCTTTCTCAGTGGCTGACTTTGGAGACGCGTCTGTCTGTCTGTGGATCTGTCTGCTCACCTCCACTCACTAAGCGGTTGTTCCGCATCTAAAAGCAGCCCTGCCTCACTGGGAAATAGTTAAAGACACGGAGTAATGAGATGACCAGCCCAGGGCCGTCCTGATGATGACCCAGCTCTGAGGGGCTGAAATTCCTTGCACGGTAATGGGTGGGGGGGAGGAGTGGCGTGCACTGAGGCCTGGAGGAAGGAGGTGCAGGGCCTGATGGGAAGTTGGAACAGAGGAGGGAGGAGTGGGCAGAGCAAGCCAGGTGCCTGGAAGGACCCAGGACTTGGGGGAGGGGGTCTCGGTGTAGCCCACTGCTGGGGAGAGGGGCAGCTGGAGAGCGAGAGGAGGGTTGTTTCCATAAGAAGGTTCTAGGAGGCCCACTTGGCTTTTCTGAAGCTGGGAACTTCGGAAGCTCCGTTGGGTGATGTGTAGCTATCTGTTGGCTGCATCAAAACCCGGCCAGGAGAGCCAGCCATGGGCGTGGTTGTAGGTCTTGAACTTAGGGGTGCTGTTCCTGAGCTCTTTTTGGCTCAAGGCTTAGCACTCTATCACTTGAGCCACAGCGCCACTTCCGGTTTTCTGGTGGTTAATTGGAGATAAGAGTCTCATAGACCTCCCTGCCCAAGCTGGCTTTGAACCATGATCCTCAGATCTCAGCCTCCTGAGTAGCTAGGATGACAGCCATGAGCCACCAGTGCCCAGCTGGCTGTGGTTTTAATGAGGCGTGACTCCCTACCGTGTGGTGGTGTCTGCTGCCAGTTTCCCTGGGTAGGAGGACAAAGAGGTATTGAGAGCACCCAGTGCCTAGGACAAGGGGCCCCAGGGCATATCCCCACCCTGGAAACCCTAAAAGAACCTTCTGTCCCAACCCTGGGGACAGAAGAGTCACAGAGTGAGGAGGGGCTGAGGAATTCTGCCCTCCGTCTTCCTGCCATTTTACAGATGGAAACGCGGAGGCCAGGGTGGGCTACAGCTACAACTTTGCACACACTGAGCGGACGTGGAAGACATGCTGGGACACCCGAGGAGCCTGGGGAGGTTGTTGGGACCTTGTGGGCCTGGGTCTGAGTCTGGTGGGGCTGCACTGGGCAGCCCGCCCCCCGTCCTGGGTTTTATAAATGACAGGAGCCGCTCAGCACCTGGAGAGGCAGCGGAGCCACGGGTACTTTTGCTCCTTTGCCAAGCTGTTCCCTTTGCCCTTCTGTTCCTTCTCAAGAGCTTCCCCGGCTCCTTTGGGCCGTGCTCATCACCAGATCCTGGGTGCTCCCATTATCTCCCCAACATGGCTTCCTTCTTCTCAGGCCCTGCAGAGGAAGCTGGCCATTAAGGCTTCCCTGGTGTTGCTGGACTGGGCCGGGCTGGGCTGGGCCGGGCCGGCTGCCCAGGGCCCTGGGGCATCAGCAGGGTGACATCTGGGCTGCGGGTAGGTAGGTAGCTGTAGCAGCCGTGGTTGGAACCATTCTCCAGAGCCAGTGCTCCCGTTTGTGTCAAGTGGGCATTCAGGCCATACAATAGCCAAAGGCCTGGTATCTGGCTGCCTAGAGCAGGTGATGACTTACCAATTGTCTCCCAGCCCCTAATGTCCCTGGTAGGGCTGGGAATGGGAGGGGGCCGCAAAGATGGCCACATCACAAAGGCTGGGTTGTGGTCCAGCTTGGAGGGAAAGTGGTATAGAGGATGGGACAGGGCCTTGCTGCAGGGCTTGAATGGGGGGAGGCGGGAAAGTGTGGGGATGCGTTCCTGAGGGAGGGTGTGGACTGCAAGAGAGAGCAGCTTCTTCCTCCTTCCTTTCCTTCCCTCCCTCTCCTCCTCCTTCCCATTTCCCTCCTCCCCTCCTTCCCTCCCTCCTTCCCTTCTAACCTCCTTCCTGCCTTCCATTCTTCCTTCCCTCCCTTCTTCCTTCTCTCCTTTCCTCCCTCCCTTCCTACCTCCTTTCTTTCTTCTCCTTTTCTCTTGCTTTCTTCCTTCCATTTGTGCCTCAAATATCGACTGTGTACTTTTTGCAGGCCAGACACTGGGTGAGGCTTATTTGTGACGTGCAGAGGGAAGGAATGAACTAGTTCTGCCCTCGTGGGGCTTACAGTCTATGGCTGCAGCTGCTCAATAGGGGCCCACATGTGAGAATGTTTGTTTAAGTTACAACAAGCTCACCTTTCTTGGTGTCTCAGTAACTGAGGTCCTTGGCTGCACTAGTTACATTTCAGGGGCTGTATTTGTAGTTAACCAGGGACCTAGGCTGTGTTATCAGATGCTCAGATTAGGTGTTTTCCTTTCAGGGGATATGCGTGCCTGGGGTCTTGATCCTGGAGGCACAAGCTGCCAAGCAGAGCGCTCTCAAAGGTCCTTGCAGTACCAGGGAGGAAGCCCCGCACCTTACCTGCAAAAGACAGGGAGGGGTGTCAGCATTCCCGAGCCAGCCAGCTGCAGGGGGAGGAGAGGGCGAGGTTCTGAGCAGTATTTTGTTTTCATTGTAATTCTTTTCCCAGCCATCCTCTGTTTAAGGCACGTAACACCGGTTTGCCATTTGAGGCTATGATTTAAATTCCCTTGCTCCTTCTTTAAAATGGCTTTATTTAAGTAAATAATGAGTCAAGTTAGAGAAAAATGTTAAGTTCAGAGTGGAGCAGGTGTCTCGGCAATCTGGGAAGGTGGCGGCGGGCACACGGGAGTGTGGAGGAGCTAGGGAGGAGGGGCCGGGGTGGCGGGGCCGCTGCGCTGCGGGGTGGTTCTGTGACCTGGGCCACAGTCCTCGGGACCAGGACAGGGCAGGCTCCTCTGGGTAGCTGGGGGCTGTTTGCTTGGGGCTGGGGCTGGCCAGCCGGTAGGGACAGGGTGCTGTATCACCGTCTCCTGGGACTGCAAGGCTGGAGAGCAGCCTGGCCCAGTGGTGGCCAGAGCAGAGGTTGCAGCCAGGGAGCAGGAGACAGGAGTACCGGCCTCCACCCATCATGTCGCCCTCCCTCCCCTTTGGTGACCAAATCCTGTGGGGAATCCATGGGGCTCAGCTTCCAGGGCACACAGAGGGCAGCCGAGAGAGAGGCTGAGCTGGGACGAGCAACAGTTAAGCAGCCCGGTAGGGCCAGGTCTCAGTTTCCCATGTGTAACGGGAGGCTGTGTGTGTGTGTGTGTGTGTGTGTGTGTGTGTGTGTGTGTGTGTGTGTAACAAGGGGCCAGCTCCCAGGACAGGCCTGTGCTCTTTGCACACTGCTGTGAACACATAGACAGGGTCATGCGTGTGCTTACACAAACAAATGGGCTCAAGGACGGGGGGCCTCGGGAGGACCCCAGTGCTGCAGGAACCGCCAAGCAGAATGGGTAGCAGGAAGCGGAAGTGGGTTTTCTTGGGGAGGGGGGTGAGGGTCAAAGGAAAGAGGGGGCAAATGGATGGAGGAGGAAGGCCAGATCATGCGGTCACTGATCTTCACACTGTACTCGTGTGAAGATGGACTCGGGTACGCTGAGGGTCCGGGTGGGGCTGGGAGAGTCGGGTGGGTGACGACCTTCAAGGTGTGTTGAACTCACGCACTGACTTGTTGAGTGGAAGCCGTTCATGTGACTACTGCAAGGTAATATAAAACAATAATAATGATTGATTAACAAGTGAGGTAGGCAGGCCTTGTGGGGGCGGGGGGCCTTTGCGAAGGTGAGGACGATTTTCCGGAGGCCCATGATGGGAGGGGCTGAGGATCTGGGCAGCGCTTTGTGCCCTGCCCAGGGTGGGGCGGGAGGAGGGGCTGTGCCAGCATGCTGCACCGATCGGGCGGTCAGTGCTGACCTTTGCGATGTGTCCTTCCTATCCCTGCTCTTGAGCGTCTCTCCGCTTCTCTCCGTTCCCGGCCCCAGCGTCGTCTTTCTGATTGATTACTTCACCCCGGGGCGCACAGATTCGTCATTCCCCAGTCTATTTTCCACCCTATTTCCCACGGAGATGTTCTTTCTCCTTTGATCCATTTAGGTCATCTTTCCTCCCATCCCCAGCCCCCCCCCCCCGCCCCGTTGTCACCCCACGCAGTCTGGTCCACACTCATGGGTGAACTCTGAGCCCCCTCCTCCCAAACCCAGGAGCAGCTACTCCTCAGCCTCCAGCTGCTCCACCCAGGGGCTGCTTCTCCTCTCACTGGTGGGGACAACAGCACTGGTGGAGACCCCCAGAGTAAGTGAGCACCTTGGGCTGCCAGATCTAGCTACAGTTGTCACCTCCTCCAGACCATCTTCTGAGCCACAAGAAGCTGGAGTTTGGGGGAGTAGCTGGCTTCAAAACGGAGAGGAATGTTTCTCAGGAAACCCTCCCCCCTCCTCAGCAACCCCCGCTTCCCGACAGCTATTGCTCAGCTCCCAGCTTCTAAGCTGACTGAGGTAGCTTCCTCTTGACCCTCTATTTTTCTGTCCCGGTCCCTTTTCCATCTACCTGACAGTTCAAATTGACTTTGATAAGGACTAATTTTGCCAGTTGAAATTCATGAGGCGCTTATAACATTTGGTGCTTTTCTGAAATCACCGTGACCAATGCCAGCACCAATTTCTTCCCTGCCTCGTTCTCTGGAGTGGTGGGGGACAAGCTAGGCAGTCCCTGGCCCTTGCCAACACGCCCCTGCCCAGGCTACCAGCCTGGTAGGTCTCTGTCCTTGCTGCTGCTCAGTGCTGTGGCCCTTCAAGAGAGGATGGTGGCCTTCTGGGGTCAATATTCCATGGGGAAAAAAGGTCCACCACAGCCACCTGAGCTCTAAGGGCCACATTGGCCCAGGAGACGTGGCTTTCTGTGGGTCTGTCCATCCTGGCTACCTTGCTCCTGCCACAACACTCTGACAGCTCTGGCACCCTGGGGTGCCTTTTTCCCTGGGGTTGGGATGCTGGCCAGGCATCCATCCCACCTCCCTGCAGAGATGGCCAACCCCAGCTCACCCCTTCTCAACCTCTGCCCCAACTGCGTCAGGACCGAATTCCTGCCATTTTCAGAATGACAGATTTTAGTTGATTCTCTCTGTCTCTGTCTCTGTCTCTGTCTCTCTGTCTCTCTCTGTCTCTCTCTCTCTCTCTGTGTCTCTTCTCTCTCTCTCTCTCTGATTGTCATGTTTGAAGGCAGTATGTAAGGGTTTCCTGTACTCCTTCTATTTCTTCTTAGTTCATATTGAAATGAGCACGTGGCTGAGTTGCTAAGAAGCTTTCTCTAAACCACCTCGCATCACACCTTGGTAAATATGATTGGTAGGGAGAGCCCCAGATTTCAACAACCTCCACGCTCCCCCCACCCCCTGGGCCTTAACTTAGGGTCATCTGTGGAGGGCTGAGACAGGGAGATTCAAGGGTCTTTCCTGGGCCATGTGGTCAGGAAGGTGAGTCCTGTTTAGTTCCTTTAAGACTTGAATGAATGCAGGGCACGGTGGCGCACACCTGTAATTCACTCAGTGTTACCAGCCCTACCCCAGGAGGCTTGGGCTGCTGGTGTCTACAGCTTATAAAAGGGGGGGAAAGCTGCCAACTCCCTGAGGGGAATGCTGCAGCCCAGAGAGGTGAAGCCACTTGCTTGGCCCTGCACAGCTTGTGTAGAGGAACTGTGCTGTGTTTTGAAGCTGTTGAACATACTTTCCATGCTCTCTGCTGGCAATCTCATCTTGACCTTTGTGTCCTCTTATCCTAACTCTGGGGGTGTCAGCACCCCCACGGAGCCCCAGGCCTGGCCACTGTGGAAGGCCACAGGCCTGTCCCTGAGCGTCCCAGACCCCTCCTGTGGAGGTTCCCGCCCTGTCTGTTGCCCTAGCCATGTTATTATTACTTCCTTCCAGCCTGCCGCCAGAAGCTTCCTACCGAGTGCAAGCAACCCAGCTCTTTAAAATTTAAAGGGCTTTACTTAAACAGCATCACTTCCCTGGGAAGGGAAGCAGAGAGACAGATGCCGTGGTTATATTTAGTGTGGTGTGTGGGTCTGAGCCGGCGAGCTGGGCTGGATGAGTATGCAGCGTGTGGTCACGGTGATGTTTGGGGTGGCCCAGGCCCTCGCCTTGAGCCTGATGCTCTGCCTTTCCACGCCACAGGCTGTGGGTGTCTTCTGCTTTGTTGTGCAAGTAGCGGCCCAGACAGGCAATGGGTATGTCTGGTGTGTGTGTGTGTGTGTGTGTGTGTGTGTGTGTGTGTGTGTGTGTGTGTGTGTGTGTGTGTGTGTGTGTGTGTGTGTGTGTGTGTGTGTGTGTGTGTATCTCAGCCATTGGGGATGGAGCTTTTCTGTCCAAAACCTACCCCCACCTCCTCTACATAGGGGGAAACTGAGGCTCAGAAGGGCCAGGGAATTGGCTCAGTTTACCAGCAGAGGGGAAGGACAGAGCTAGGACACAAGCCGGGACCCTCGGCCCCCTCCAGGCTGAGACCCCCACGGGGCCCAGCCACAGGCCGGGCAGCTATCAAGGATGCACACAGAAGCGATGCCCCCCTTCATCCTAACCCCTGCTAGCACCTCTCCACTGCCAGCCAACTGGTCTACCCTACCTCATGGGAGCCTTGAATTAAACGAAATACTTTATGATCCCATGCTTCGTTATGTTTTATTAAAAGTGCCCGTGCTGGCTGTGGCTCACACAGCTGCTGCCCTCCCACCTTCCTCTCCCAGCAGTCCCCGCCTCAGGGTGGAGGTGAGGTCCGGGGAACCCCACAGGTGAGCCCAGACGTGGATCAGGGGAGGGGTGTCCTGTTCATGCACCCCGGGCCCAGGCCCTGTGGCTGCCCCTGAAGGGGATAGGGTCAGAGAGGCAGAGGGATGAGGCCAAAGACACCCAGCACAGCACATTTCCCTGGTCCCTCATTTGTATACGTGTGTGTGTGTGTGTGTGTGTGTGTGTGTGTGTGTGTGTGTGTGTGTGTGTGTGTGTGTGTTCATGTACGCATGCATGTGCCAGTCCTGGGCTCGAACTCAGGACCCATGCCCTGTCTCTGAGCTTTTTCACTCAAGGCTGTATTAGTGCTCTACCACTTGAGCCACAGCTCCACTTCTGACTTTTTTGGTGTTTTTAAAAATTTTTTATTTATTTATATTTTTTGTGTGTGAGGCCTGAACTCTGGGCCTGGGCACTGTCCCTCAGCTCTTCAGTTCAAGGCTAGCGCTCTACCACTTGAGCCACAGCACCACTTCCGGCTTTTTTTCTTTTTACTTCTGCGGTGCTGAGGAATCGAACCCAGGGCCTCAGGCATGCAAGGCAAGTGCTCTACCACTGAGCCACCTTCCCAGCCCCCTTTTTTGTTATTTAATTGGAAATAAGAGTCTCACCGACTTTTCCTGCCCTGGCTGGCCTTGAACCCCAATCCTCAGATCTCAGCCTCCTGAGTAGCTGGGATGACTGGTGTGAGCCTCTGGTGCTGGGCTAGGGTCTGTCTTATTGGTGGGATTACCTAACACCCCTAGTGAGTAGCCACTTAACACGTGGTAACAAAGATGCTTAAGGGGCCCTCCAGGGATGGAGACACCCCAAACATCGTCAGGGGAGGATGAGGGGGGTGACGGTCCTGCTGCTGCAGCACTGTCCCCGTCTTCATCATGATTAGTGGAGCCTCTGGGAGAGCTTACTGGCCATTTACCTGCTGGGATGCATCTCCTGCGGGGTCCATGGTGCCGAGGGACCCTGCAGAGCCAGAGCCTTCTGGGGGCAACACTGTGGTGAAGAGACAGAAGTGAACAGAGAGATGACCTGCCCTCCTCCCGCAGCGGCTGCTGTGAGCCCCAGGGGAACAGGGGAGCAGGCCCAGGGCCGAGGAGGGGCCTTGGGCAGGGCAGCCTGTCTAGATGAAGGAAAAGCCAGGAAAGCATCTGGCAGGAGGGTCTTTGGACCAAACATAGGGAAGGAAAGAAGCAGGAAGGGATTGGCTCAGCTTGGCATTGGGGCCCTTGACCCAGGCATCTGTTTGTCTCTGACCCCTTCTCCTGGTCACCTGTAGTTCTCTGGCCACCAGCTGTCAGCTGGTCCTGGTCAGTATCCCTTTGGCCCTGGAGATGTCAGGATGGAGCACCATGGGCCCCAAAAGGGGCAAGACAGAGACCTCATGGCAGCAGAAGGAGATGTTTCCTCCACACCCTCCTTTAATCCCAGCAGAGCCCTGTGAGCCAGCCCCCAGGCTTTCTCCATTCTACGGATGGGGAGACTGGGGGCCTCCTGGCTGGTTGTGGGAGCTGAGACCCGACCGTCTCACCCGTCACTTTTGACATAACTCCTCACCCCTTGTCCGTTGGCCCTCCATCCGCCTCCAGCCCCAGGATGATGGCCGGGGTGGTGAGGCGCCTGAGCGTATTGACGACCCGTGGAACTGGCAGGCGATGGGAGGCAGAAAGGTATTAATTAGCAGTTATTTCCTAGCAGCGCTGAGATGGATGGAGATGAAGGTGGCGGCTCGCGCATCCGTTTTGTAGCCGCTGAGAAGCAACAGTAAATCAGTACCGTGAATCGATGCCGGAGAGGGAGATATGTTTTAATCTTATTAGCGGCATCATATCACCCAAGCAGGGGAGAGAGAGAGAGAGAAATTGAGAGATTGGGAGAGAGAGATTGAGAGAGAAAGAGAAAGATTGAGAGAGAAAGAGAGACAGAGAGAGAGATGGTTGGGGGGTGGAGGGAATCCTTCATTGGACAATCAGGTTGGGAAGTGGGGAGAGAAGGCCACTAAAGTCCAGGGCCATCTGAGAGGGGAACGGATAGGAGGCTGGAGTTCCAGTCCCAGCTGACAAGAGGCAGGGGTCAGAAGTAGGAGGCAAGAGGCAAGGCCTCGGTCAGCAGAACGTGTGGGGGTCCTCGGGTTTTCCTAGGAGTGTCTACCTCGGATTCAGCCTACCGTGTGGCCCCTCTGGGTCCCCTCAGTGGCAGAGGCCTCTGATGGCACACAGGGCCACCTGCCCAGCCTGCCTAGAGTCTCACCATGCCTCCCCACCCGCATCACGGTGAAGGCAGAGGCTGAGGGACAGCAGGTTGGTGGGGTGCTAAGGATGGGGTTAGATTCGGGGAGCCCCTGCTGGCAGGAGCTGGCATTTTAAACAGCCCAGTCTCCAGCCCTTCCTGACGGCCCAGGACGGTAGATACCTTGACCCCCGCCAGATGCAGAGGCCCTGTGGTCTTGAGCATTGGCCCTTTTCGAACCCTAGGCTTAAACGTGCTGGCAACTGTGGCAGGTATTGAAAGGGGGGACCTTGAAAGGGCTGGGGCTGCTGGGAAGGTTTGATGTTAGTTTGATGTTAGTGTGGCCTGGACCCCTTCCTGCCTCCAGCCCCAGGGATGGTAGCCGAGAGGCCCTTGATGGATGCTGAGCCCGGGTCTCCTCAACTTCCGCCCTCAGAACCCTGAGCCAGTTCATTTCCATTGATCGTAAGCCGTCCAGCCTGGGGGCTTTCCACGGAGAGACAGCACTGACCGCCGTGAGAGGACAGCGGGCTCACTTGGGGCTGGCCGGGCCAGGACCAGCCCCACTCCTGAGTGGCATTTCCACTGGAGAAGCTGTGGGCAACCGCCGAGGCCCTGCCTGCGTCCCTTTAGTCCCCCACCCCAGGACCAGAACATTCTGTAGGAAGAAGCCAGGGAGGCAGGGGCAGCTCAGCAGGGTCTCAGTGTTTCACCCCAGGCAAGTGCACTCTCTCTAGCCTGATTTTCCCAACAGGTCCCTGAAGGGCCTCTCTGCTAGAACATTCTCTGCCTCTCCCTCTTTAAACTATCACTTGGTCTACCCAGTCATTCAATCCTCTCCATCACCCCGTGGTGTGACCATTGCTTAGCTCTGTTGGTGGACACACCTGTAAGGGTGACTTGCCCAGGCTCCACCGCAGGTCAGGCCTGGATTCAAACCCAGATCAGCCGGTTCTTGGAACCCTAGTTCCGCTCCTTACCCAGCACCAGTGGAAACGGTCCACACCATTGCAGGCTCCGCCTGGCCAGCTGGCCCCACATTAATCCTGCTCGGGTGGCTGAGCTCTGGTGACCTGGGGAGGGGACCCGGGGTGTCCCCAGCTTTGGAAGCCTTGGGTGGGACTAGAGAAGCATCTCGGAGGTCCCGCCCAGCTGCAGACAGGGCCAGGGACTTGGGGAGCCATGTGCCTCAGTATCTTTGCTTCCTCTCTCCCTGTGAGTGGGGGGGGGGATGGGGAAGCCCTCGAGGGCTGGGGAGAGAACCCATCCAGGAACACAGCTTGAGGGAGCAGGCATCTGGGGCCCGCTTGGAGTGGGGACTGCAGGAGCAGATTTTGTATCTGAATAGGATCCAGGGTGGTGCTGGGGAGGGGAGGGTTGGGGGGGGTCCTTGACCCAGCTTCCGTCCCCAGAGGTGGATAAAGGTGCTGGCCCCACCCCTCTGTCCTGCGATTCTCTCATCTGTATCTCTGCTAGGAGCACGCTGTCACAGAATGGATAATGGATGGGACAGTTGGGTGCAACTCCTGTGTGGCCCTGGGCAAGTTCCTTCACCTCTCTGAGCCTTGGTTTTCTCATCCGTACATAGGGGACACCATCAGCTGTTACTCTTGTTGTTATAAAACTCAAATGATGGGCTGGGTGCTGGTGGCTCATGCCTGTAGGAGGCTGAGATCTGAGGATCGAGGTTCAAAGCCAGCCTGAGCAGGAAAGTCTGTGAGACTCTTATCTCCAATAAACCACCAGCAAACAGGAAGTGGTGCTGTGACTCAAAGTGATAGAGTACTAGCCTTGAGCTGAAGAGCTGAGGGCAATGCCCAGCCCAGAGTTCAAGCCCCACAACAACCAACAACAACAACAACAACAAAATAAAAAATAAAGGATGGGCCGGGTGCGGATGGCTCACCCCGGAGGCTGAGATCTGAGGATCACAGTTCAAAGCCAGTCCTGTCAGGAAAGTACATGTAAAACTGGCAGTGGAGCTGTGGTTCAAAGTGGTAGAGTGCTAGCCTTGAGCAAAATAGCTCAGCGTCAGCACCCAGGTCCTGAGTTCAAGCCCCGTGACCCACAATTAATTAATTAATTTAATTTAATGATGGGATTTTGCCCCTCAGGTCACATACAGAAGGTGTTCTGTGAAGTGTAATTGCATTAGCTGTGTTGGTTTCTGTAATACACAAGCCCCCGAGTCTGCCGGCGGGCGTCTGTTTTTCTGCTCGGGTGGGGACCTGTTTCAGGTTCTTCACAGCTGCTGCTTCCTCCCTGTGGAGTTGTGGGGTTCCAGGCCCCACCTGTGGGGGGGGCTCTGCCACCCTCTCCCATGACTGCAGGGGACCGACTGTGAGGCCAGCCGGCCAGTGTGGAGGTGTGGAGGTGTGGAGCCGGCCCTCCTGGCTCCTCCATCTGGGGCCTAGGGCTGAGTCTCATCCCTTGTTTACTGGACATCTTCAAGAGGCCATTGGGTGGGCAGCGCGGGCCTGCAGCAAGCAGAGCTGAGGCAGGCAGAAGTGATGGCCTTGCCTATCCTAGGCTCCGGTGCCGCCCCTGTGGGTGCCGGGAGCAGTTGATCACCGGGCCTCGACCCCCGCCTGTGTCTCATGGGGTGCATGGGGCGGGGGCCCTGGGGGCCTCCTGGCACTGAGGCTCTGTGACCCTGCGTGGCTCAGTGGCACCGTGGTACCCCGTAACTTCTCCCTGGGTGGTGTCCAGCCTGTGGGGTGCAGAGCACCACACAGGTTTTGAGTGTGGAGGGCAAGGAGACCAGGAGACGGTCCAGCCATGTTTCCTTCCTTGTCACGCGAGTGAGAACTGGGCCTTGCCTTTGTAACCTAAATAGAGTTGAATTCATGCTCTCTCCCTCCAACAGGCAGAGCACTTTTTTTGGAGCAATTAAGGAAGAACATAAATCAGTCCCGATTTTAAAAGCTCAGGCTGACTTTGTGGCTGGCTAAAATTAGCGGCTCCATCAAGGAGTGGGGGGGAGGAGGGAAAGCTGGATTTGGCCTTGAGACGGCATTTCGACCCAGCCAGGGAGTAAAGCCAAAGCTGTGGCATAAGGCTCTGACTGCTCTGAGGCACCAGAGAGGGGGCAGGCAGGACCCCCAGCCCCGTCTCCCTTCCGCTGGCCGGGACAACCCTTGCTGTCCAACCTCCTCATCTCAGGTCCCGCCTGATTCCATGGTTGGGGTGGAAGACACTGGATCTGCCTCATGACTGAGTTGGCTGTGTGGCCCCGTGAGAGTCATTCCACCTCTCTGAGTCCCTGTTTTGGTGTCTGACAGGGAGGGCTGTGATTGGCCCCCCCTCTGCCCCGCCATGCCATGGTCCAGTGGGATGTTGTGAGCAGACGCAGCTGGCCAGGGCGCAGATGCTCAGCCGGGCAGGTTCACCGCGCGGGCTGCGCCGTCCCCATCTGAAATGTCTGGGCCGGGCTGTCTGGCGCGTTTATCAGCAGGTGTGTAATGAGGCGTCTTGGGGGGGTGGGGTGGGGGGAGGACTCGTTTATGTTTTCTGCATGTCTTGTCCACATCGCCTGAAGGTGATCTCGTACTGCGTGTGTGAAACCATTCGTGGTACAGAGTCTCCACACGTGGCGTCCGTCATGTCGGCGCTCAGAAGAGTTTTGGACCTGGAGTGTGTTGGAGTTTGAACCTGTGTATGACAAGGCTCAACCTGCAGTCCACAGCCTCGGCCTGGCATCCAGGCCCCGCATCCTCACTCCTTAGACCTTCCCCACATCTGGCCTCCCTGGACACAGAGAGCCTGGGAAAGGACGGCTCTCCTGGGAGGCCTTGGGGACCCTCTCACCTCCCCTTGGAAACCCTGTGGGGCTGATGCAGATGTACTGGGCCCCAGGAGGCCCTCGGAACTCTTGACTAAGTGCTCTACCACTAGCACACAGTAGGAGCACATAATAGGTGCTTTACCACCAGCACACAGTAGGGAGCTGAGAACATCTGATGGACATCTGGGCCTCCTTTGCTCGTGGGTAGGAGGACATGGACAGAACACATGCTCCCCACCCTCCAGCTGCCAGAGGTACGCCCCTCCTCGGGGTCCTGGCCTCAGGAGGCCTGTGGACAGCCAACCCTGGTCATTCCTGGTCGGACAGCTTGGAGGCCAGCCCCTCCTGGGGGTGGGTAATTATTCCTGACCTACCGGCTCATCTCTCGGGCCTCTTATCTGGGACCTAAGCAGTTAGGCAAACATATTAGGTTAAATCAAGCCAGAGCCTTTGGCTAAACATCGCTGGGCCTTGTCCCACCGTGGCTGGGCCCCTGTTGTTTGGAGGCCCACCCAGCCCACCTCCAAGCTCCGTTCCTGAGCATCCCTGGTGCCCACACCCAGGAATCCACCCCCAGCTAGGGCTCAGACTTGGCCTCAGCCAATCAGCAGGCAGAAAAGCCCTGCACATGGTTCTAGCTGGGCCTGGAAGATGAGCGCTTCTCTGTGACTACGTATGATCCATAGATTTTCCTGGAGGCTGAGAAGATCAACCCTGACACCTGCTCACACAGGGAAACTGAGGCTACACGGTGTGAGGTCCCTTAGAGGGATAGCACCGGCTCTGTGTGCATGCTCTCTCTCTCTCTCTCTCTCTCTCTCTCTCTCTCTCTCTCTCTCTCTCTCTCTCCCTCTCCCTCTCCTGCTTAGAGCAGTCTATGGCTCCCTGTGCCTGGTGAGCACCCATGTCTAGTGAGCGCAGTTGGTGGTATCTCATGTCTAGGTGACTCTAAAGCAACTTTTGGGGGTGGAGGGGACGTAGCTCCGAGGAACTCACGGCTGTAATACACTGGCACGAATTTCCACCACGTAGGGAGGATTTGCATGGATTTCTCATCCGACGACTCCACCGAAACCCTTTGAAGCAAGCAAGACAGATATTTATTTAACAAATATTTATGTAGAACTTCCCGTGCGCTGGGCACGCTTATTAAGTGCTTTATAAATATTAATGAATCGGATCGGCATTAACCACTACAAGTTAGATCCTGTTATTGTTATTTTCTTCGTTCCGTAAATGAGGAAACTGAGGGGAGAGCAGAGAGAGGTTAAGAAACAGAGTCAAGGTCACACAGCTAGTGAGCACTAGAGCTAGAGTTCCATCTTGGATGGTCTGACTCCCGGCTGGCCCAGGTTGTGCAGAGAGAAAGCTGGAGGGCCGAGCCTAAGCGGGGAGCGGGTCTGACTTGGGCGTACCTGTGCGAGACAGAGGGCTGCCTGGGCCACTCGGTCCTCTGCGTGGAGGGAGCTCATGGCTCACAGCCATGGCTGGCAGTGAGGCCGGGACCTTTCTGGAAGATAAAGGATGCTCGGTGATAGGAGAGCATGAACAGGGATTAGGGGGGCGGGAGACCTGAGCCTGAGCCACCGCACACACAGGCTTTAACGGGCTGTAAGATCCTAATCTCCCCCCAGATCTAATAATCCCCTGGACACGAGCCTCCCTTTCTTGTCTCTCCCAGCTTTGCCTTGCTCTTGTTCTCAATCAATCCTTTCAGAGATCACCTGGGCCTGCGGGTCTGTTTTTGGTGTTCAGTCTCCTGTCCAGAGGGGTAGTGTCCACTTGCCACCGATGGGGGAGGGGGAGGCCTAGGGAGCCCTGCCCCCCCCACTGCCCTGCCCCCTGGAGTCCGGGCAGGCGGGAGGGAGGGCGGGGGGCTGTGGCTCCCTGGCCGCTCACTCACGGAGCGGAGCGTTGGCTGTGTGCTGCCCGGCGCTCAGCCCGCGGCTCCCACGCCCGCCCCGCGCTGGCGCTCTGCTCCCTTCAGGGCGCGGAGTCTTGTATTTTCTAGATTTCCTGGGAGGGTCCCACACACGAGTACTTTTTTATCCTTTTCAATAAAGACAATCTGTGGCATATACGACGAAATGCACGTTGGCGTTTAAAGCTTTGTCAGACTTTTCGCTTGAATAAATTCCCTCTTCTTCCCCCGTGGGAAAGCGGCTGGAACGGACGGTATATGAGGCTACGTAGGCTCCCGCACAGAGGCTCAGCTCTTTCTGGGCTCCAGGGCTGGGCACTCACCGGGCACCCCCTTCCCCTGCCCCATGAGGAGGTCAGGGCCATCTCTGGAACCCCTCTTCATAGGTAGCCCTGGCGCGACCCAGCGGGGCAGTGAGCACTATCTGCCCGGGCTCTGTGGGGATGGACAGGGGCTGGGAGCCAGGGACCCAGGCTGTTCAGGACCCATTCATTCTCTGTCTGTCTCTCTGTGTCTGTCTCTGTCTCAGTCTCTCTGTCTCTGTCTGTCTGTCGTCTGTCTGTCTGTCTCTCTATCTTTCTCCCTCTCTCTTCATCACCTCCAGGGACCCCAGGAGGACCCGGCCTCAGGTGCTCACAGCCTGACCATTAAAATCAGGGACAATGAGAAGCGAAGGGAAGCAAGCCAGGGCCCCATCTGCCACGGATGAATCATGGCTTTAAAGTAAGAGAGGTTGAAGTTAGACACCAGGAGGGGCTTCTTGCTCTCTGGGTGGGCAAGGCTGGCTGTTGTCAGGTTCAGCGTGGACCCTGAACAGAATGAAGAGAAGATTCAGGAGTCCAGGGCAGGGGTGGAATGGGGGGGAGGAGAGGGGAGAGGTAGGAGAAGTGTATGTGGTGGGGGGGAGGGGGGCTGGGGGAGGGGAGGCCTAGATGGAGCAGAGGCTGCAGAGGGAGGGGCCCCGAGGTGGGATTCCAGACTGCTCCCAGCACACTAGGTGTCCTGAGGAAAGGCTCTTTGCCTCTCTGGACCTCAGTTTCCCTCTCTGTAAGAAAGACTCGTAACTTCCCAGCCCGCTCTGAAGGTATTGGGGGGAGCCGGGCTTTCCATGGTTGAAACCCCAGCAGGACGCGGTGAGAGGAGGCAGAGAACCAGGCAGCTTCTGTTCCTCCCACACCCTGACTCCGGGGCCTGGGGACCCCTGTGCCTGGACCAGTGCCTCTGGTTGTGGGTAAGGAGGACCCTTCAATCCCTGCAGCGGCCTAGGTCGGATGCATTCTCTCTATATTTTTTGGGTGAGACTACAGAGGCTCAGAGAGGTAGTCTGACTTGTCCCGGGTCACACAGCAGCAGGTGGTGAGAGCCAGGACTAGAACTCCTGGAGCTAGGGATGGTCTCTTCTTCCCCCATATCACCTGCAGAACATAAATGTAAGGATCCAGCGGCCCAGGGAGTCTCCCAGGCCCGCTCCCTCCCACCTCCTGCTCACCCCCTGTCCTCTGGAAGGGAGCACACAGAGACTGCTCTAGGACCAGAGCACAGATGAGGAGAGTAGGGTTGTCACCCCTTAGATGAGGTCCCAGCCCGCAGCCGCACCTCAGCCTGGAGGCTGTGGCCACTCTCAGGGCTCTGTCCAGGGAGGAGCTTCATTTGCACATATGCAAATCAGGACATCATATCAGCTCTGTCCCCAGCTGGGTCAAACATAGACCCAGCCTGGTTTGCAGGCTGCGCTGGCCAGGGATGGATTCCGGGCCAGATGGGGGACCCAGCGGGCCGGTGGCAGGGCTAGAGGCACGGCCTTGGCTGAAGTGTCAGATGGTAGGACCCCGGGCTGTGGCCTGACCCCTGTCCCCTCCCACGGGGCCTGGTGGCTCCCATCTGAGGACCTTAGGGTGTCTCTGGGCCTGCACCGGCCCTCCCCTCAGAGAACGGCCTTTAGCACAGGTGTCAGCTGCCCAGCCCTGAGCCCCCAGGCAGACCCGGCGTCTGGAGAGGGGCCTGGGCCTGTGTCCTTGATCAGCCAGGCAGTGGCTAGAGGGCAGACTCCCTTCACCTCACTGGGCCTTCCGTCAGGCTGGGCTCACGTGTGGGCTGCAGGCCTTCTGTCTGACACCTGCCGTCACCCAGGTGTCCCCTCGCTCCCACAGCCAGGCCTCGGGCCGCCGCCTCAGCTCCCAGCAGATGGGCAGAGCCTTGGCCCTGCCTCCTGTCCTGTCCTCTGCCCTCCTCCCTCCTCCAGGTGGCCTGGCTGGCCTTTTCCAATTCTAGCTCTGAACTCTCTCTCTGCTGCTTAGAACTATCCATGGCTCCCAGAACCCAGCCGTAAAATGTATACTTCAGAGCCAGCCGAGGACCCCCTTTCAGCTCTCAGAGGCCCCGGGGAATCTGCCAAGTGACCCCATGGTCCACCCCAATTTCTTCTGCTAGAAAGGGGGCTCTGAGAGGAAAGGGGGACCTCCAGGGTTAGGGTTGTGTCTCCTCCATCTGACTTGAATATCTGGGGTGGGGGCTCTGTCTCCTCCATCTGACTTGGGATCTCCAGGGCGAGGGCTGTGTCTCCTCCATCTGATTGGGACCTCCAGGATGAAGGTCTGTGTCTCTTCCATCTGACTGGGGACCTCCAGGGTGAGAGCCGTGTCTCCTCCATCTAACTGGTACCTCCAGGTCGAGGGATGTGTCTCCTCCATTTGACAGACCTCCAGGGCAAGGGCTAGTTCTCCTCCATCTGATTGGGACCTCCATGTCAAAGGCTGTGTCTCCTCCATCTGAATAGGATCTCTTGGTTGAGGGTTAAGGGGTGTGTCTCCTCCATCTGACTGGGGACCTCCAGGGTGAGAGCTGTGTCTCCTCCATCAGACAGGAATATCTAGGTCCCCTGATGTATCTCCTCCATCTGACTAGGGCCTTCAGGTCAAGCGCCGTGCCTCCTCCATCTGATTGGGACCTCTAGGTCCAGAGCTGTGTCTCCTCCATCTGACTGGGACCTCCAGGACGAGGGCTGTGTCTCCTCCATCTGACTGGGGCCTTCAGGGCGAGGACTGTGTTTCCCTGAGCAGTGGGAAAGTCTGAGGGAGGGTCCGCGTCCCCAGACCTGGTCACCTGGCAGTCTAGGGGGTTTGAGTCTCGGCTGCTGTCTCCCCTGTTCCTGGTGTTCCCACACGGTCTCCGTGAAGAAGACGAGAGGAGAAGACACAGCACTGTGTCCCCTGCCGCTGTCCCCCAGGACTCAGGTCCCCTGCCGCTGTTCCCCAGGACTTGAGTCCCTCTTCCCCTGTCCCCCAGGACTCAGGCTCCTTGCCCCATGCCCCCAGACAGGGCTTCCCGAGTCTGGGCAGATGGGAGGGCCTGCTGTCCACAGGGGGCCCCGTGCTGGGAGCTCCAGGCCCACGGCTGCCCAGGGCCCTGTCCAGCTGGTGGTGTCCAGCGGAGGGGCCACCCTCCCCCACGCTGCCCCCACCGCGGTGCCAGTGGCTGATCAGGAACACTTCTGTCCCCAGGGCAGCTCTCCCCTCTTCCACAGAGCGCCTGCCTCTGCCCATCCTGATCTCACCTTCCAGAACCTTCCAGAGACATGTAGGTCCCAACCCCCAGGCCTATAAAGATGCCACCAACCTGATCTAAGCAGAGCAGCCCACAGTCAGCACGGCCCTGAGACCACCAAGCAGGGCACCCAGCGCCCACCCATCCTTCCCAGAGAGAGCTGTCGGTGGGCCGTGAACCGCCCGTGGTCCAGCGGGCAGAGGCCGGGCCAGGGGCCGCACCGGCTCTCCCAGGGGCTTGCCAGTGCCTCAGTTTCTCTGCCTGTCACCATTCAAAGATTCTAGCCAGAGCAAGGTGAGAGATGGTGCATGATGCGTCTGCCAGTGCCCATTATCCTGGACGAGTCGGGAGTGCTCCGAAGCCATCCCATCCCATGGCTTCGGATTATCTGGCTTTAAAAAATAACTCTCGTGTTCCGATTCCACAAGCAACGCGGGAAAGCTGGAGATAATTTGCAGCATTTAGGAAAGCACGAATAAAAAAGAAAGAGAGAGAGAAAATAGCCCAGAGAAATGACCACCATGGAGACCACCCCATTATCCTGCCAGCCTTCCCCGATTTGGGCGGAGGGGGGAGGAATCAGATATTTGAGGAGAAGCAGAAAGGAATGCAAGCAGTTTCTTTTCTGAAAAGTTATCACCGGCACCGTCCCCTCTTTGTTCCTTGGCCCTCATGCGGGAATCTGAAAGCCACCATTACCCTGTTTTTTTGCCACCAATTTCCTCAATTCGTGCTCTCTATAAAACCACCACGGGGGCATGTGACAGGCCTGCAAACGCATTCAAAGTTAATGGCGAAGCCAGCCATGTGAAAACTCCGTCGTAAACCTGCCTGGCGCTCTCCCCGGCCGGTGCCGGAGCGCCTGGCCCTGTCGGGGCTCCCCCCAGACCCTTGGCAGCCAGCGGACTCGGTGTCTGATGCCCTGGTTGGCCCCGGGCCCTGGGCCCAGAGGACGGTGGTGAGGAGCACTCTGCGGTGACCTTGCCTCTCCCCAGCCTGATGCAGCAGCATTCAACACCGAGGCGTGATTTATGCCGGTGTCTGAGAGTCTCCACGCAGGGTGGCAGTTGCTGTGAAGACCCTAGCCCTTGGGACGCGGCTGTGATGGCCCACCCCCATGGAGACACCTGCTGGCTGGAGGCTGGGCATGGGCAGGGACTGGTGTCTGTTAGGGACAGGGGCTGAGCCCAGAGTGCGGAAGGACCTGAACTGTTGCCCTCTGTTTCCCAAACGGCCAGGCAGGAGAGGGGCAGGAGTGCAGCTTGGTCTGGTGGGAGAGAAATACACCGTTCGCTGCTTCTAAGGCCCTGAAGCTGCCGTGCTGTGTGACCCGGCCCAGACGGCTTGCCTTCTCTGATACCACGTAGACACAGGGGAATCGGGGGGGGGGGGCGCTGAGCTAGGAGGAGAGCAGGCCAACTTGGTAACCGGGCAGGTGGACAAAACCCCTTGTTACTTTTGTTTCACCACCCCTTTCAAAGCCCAACACCTCCCCCACCCCCCACCAGGGCCTCAAGATCTATGGGGGCTGCCCCTCCCCATCCTCGGCTGGTGGACAGCCTAACTCTGTGCCCTCTACCCCTGGATGACCTTGGCAGAGTTGTCTCCCTGGTGAGCCGGCTCAGAGAGGTCAGGGGATGCACTCAAGGGCACACAGCTAGTCAATGATGGAGTCAGAAGTAAAATGCATGCTTCCCAGCGAGTGCCAGGAAGAAAGACAGGGGAAAGTGACAGCCCCTGGCACGGCCCCACCCGCACACCCGGGCGGGAACAGGCCCTGGCCGCACCTCCTCTTTCCACTGGCACCACCCAGGCCGGGCCGCCATCTGCCCGTGGCACCCCAGGCTGGTGCTGGCTGCCTCCTCTACCTGCGCTCAGCGTCTCCAAGCCCCAGACACTCGGTATTAAAAATAAATCGGGCCGGGCGCCGCTGGCTCGTGGCAGTAATCTTAGCCACTTAGAAGGCTAAGACGCGGCTTGTGGTTCACAGCCAGCCCAGACGGGAAAGTCTGTGTGACTCTGATCTCCAATTTACTACTTTAAAAAGAAAGCCAGAAGTGGAGAGTGGTGGTTCAAGTGGTAGAGCACTAGCTTTGAGCAGAGAAGCCGAGAGGTAGCGCATAGGCCCTGAGTTCAAGCCCCTTGTGTGTGTGTGTGTGTGTGTGTGTGTGTGTGTGTGTGTGTGTGTGTGTGTGTGTGTGTGGCCAGGCCAGGGGTGCCCCTCAGCCGCCCTCCCAGCCATCATTGGCTTTGATTGGGCCGTTTATCCACTCTTCCGTCAACATCTGATTTCCCACTAAACTACAATATTGTGCTGAGACTTTTTATGCCCCCCCCATATATCAGGACAATTTGAGGAATTTGCCAGTGAGGACACACAGCCCAGAGAGGTTAAGCAGCTTGCCTAAGTGTCACACAGCTGGTGAGAGGTAACGCTGGGATTCGAACCCAGACAATCCTGCCCTCCAGTCCACACTCTGCCACAATGATCCCCTCCCTGTAAGCGGTCCCACGTGGTGGCCCCCATCTCTTGGTGTCTTTACACCTCCAGATACATAAGGCAGACCCGACACCCCCAAGGAAAACAAAAGAGTCGGGTCTGGAGTGAGGAGATTGGACAACAGTGGTTGAGACTGGAACCCAGCTCTCCTGGATGGCACAGCGCAGTTTCCCCACCTCTCAGAACACAGGGGACATAAAAGTGACAAACGGGAGAGACGGGCCCGTGTCATTTAACAAAAGAGCGTTTTATCCTTGAGGGAGTGAAGCGGTGACTGTGGCACCACCCGCCCACCCGCACAAAGCCCTGTGCCGAGCGTGTGTGTGTGTGTGTGTGTGTGTGTGTGTGTGTGTGTGTGTGAGTGCCCTGACAGGGCCAGCCAGGTATTGTGTGTGTGCACACGTGTGTGCATTTGTGACCCCAGGCCCCCGTCATGCGGGGTGTGGGATGGGAGTCTGCCGAGCGTGTCCATGTGTGTGTGTGTGTGTGTGTGTGTGTGACCTACACATGCCTGAGCCTCGTGCCCAGCCCCTGGGACGGTGGCGGGCAGCCCGCGGGGGCCGGGGGTCGGTGTCAGTGCCCGCGGGGGTCCAGGCTGGCGCTGGGAAGGGCAGGGTCAGGGCCGGCCTGGCGTGCCTCACATGGCTCAGAGGCTCTGCCCGATGACTCCGCTAATCACTAGTATCAATATTGGGGTGTCCACGAATCACAGAGCTAATGTTGCTGATCATGCCGCCTGGCAGGGTGCCCAGCCGGCGCCCGGCTCCCTGGTCCTGCCTGGAAAATGGCCAGCCCAGCGCCTGCCCAGCCCTGGGGGTGACTCCCGGGTTCTGTTCCGGTCTCCCTCATGCTCCTGGACTGTCACGGGACTGGGTGAGGACACACACTGCTCCCCCAGCTCAGGGACCCACTCATCTCCTCCCTCTTCCTCTTCCTCACTCCCCCAGGGTCACCACTGGCTTCTCAGAGCCTCGTGGGGTCACAAGTACCAGTGTGTCCTGGCCGTTCAAGTTCAGGAGTGTGAGGTCTGCTGGACAGTCCTGGCTTAAAGCCCCTTGGAGTTGATCATGATCCCAGCACCCCCACACACCCCAACTTGGCTCCCTCAGGGAGAAGCAGCACCCTGCTTCTCCCCAAGGGGCCCATAGGAAGCAAACCCAGCCATGGTGAATCCCTGTGACTCTGGCTGGCTGTTTGCTGAATACTGTAGTGACCCAGGGCCTTTGCACCTGCTGTGCGGCCTGTGTAGCATGATCTTTTCCTTGCTTTGCACCTCCCCTGAGAAAAAGAGGCTTGTGATAGTCAGGGTAAGGAATGGGTCCAAACCCTCAAGTGCTCTGATGTAATTTCTGGCTCAAACATGGTCCAAAGCAGGAGCCTTGAGCAGGAGGGGAGGTGGGCCAGGAGTGGGGGGCGGGGGACGGCTGGAGGAGGGCAGGAGTTCACACCTGTGTTTCCAGGCCCTGTGTGCACCAGGGGCCGCTGGGGCACCTTGCACAGTGGATAGGAGGGGGTGGTTGGAAGGGGAAGGGTTTTTCCACTAGGAATTCACACTACAACTTCACTGGGTCCTGGGGGGCAGGCCGGGATGGTCCGGGGTGGCCTGGGACCTCGTGGCCTCTTTCTGTGGACTGTGATGGTCAGGGTTGCCCCTGCTTCCAGAACATACACCTGCTGTGCATGCTCTTTCTCATCTTCCCACCTCTAGGGTGTGGATTCAGAGCAGGAAACCCGCCCCCTCTCTCTGGCTCTTTGGTGCCTGAGCACAGTAGGTGCTTACTGTATGTTGGCTGGCCAGCTGTCCTGCCCGGCCGTCCCCCAAACCCATGGGAGGTCGGGCTGTGGCCACAGAGGTGTCCTGGCATTGCACCCCGGTCAGGAAGGGCCTGCCCTGTGACCTCCGGGCACCTGCGCCGGTGTTTGGAGCGTGCCCGGGTCGGCGCAATCCCTGCAGAGCCCAGGCCGCAGCAGCCTTTGGGGTCTAAGCAGCCCACAGCTTCCGGCCAGTGCAGCGTTTCCCATGCTGTGTGTGCCAGGGGAGTCCCTTGACCTCTCTGAGCATTAGCATCCTGAGGGAGAAAGCAGGGCCAGGTGCTGGCCCGTTCTTGCATAGTCCTCATTCCTGTCCACCCATGGAGCCTCGGTCTCCCTGTGGGGAGAGATGCTACCCCTCCTTCACAGGGCAAGGACAGGCCTGGAGGAGAGGACGCGGCCACGGCACCACACACGGTCCCCACAGACGTGTCAGGGTGCTTAGCCACATGTGAGGGCAGCCCTGGGCTCCGGGGTCCGCAGCCGAGCCCCCAAACGCTCCGGGGTTCTGACCTACAGCACAGCGGCAGCAGCAGCAGCAGCAGCAGCAGCAGAGGGCGCCACAAGGAGAAAGGTGACCTGGACTGCTGCCCTACTGTGTGCTGCAGGCTTGCAGCAGTGGTGGGCAGCATGGCAGGAGGCGGGAGACAAGGGCACGGTGGACCCGCAGAGGCTTCTTCCCTGTGAATGGCAGTGACAGATGGCTTTGTCCTCTTGGAGCCGCCCTCCTGTCATTTCGCACACTTGGCCCTAATTGGCTTCCTAAGGCCGGTGCCAACATCCTTGAACACACTCAGAGGATGGAGGGTGTGTGTGTGTGTGTGTGTGTGTGTGTGTGTGTGTGTGTGGCTGGATGGGGCGTGGCTGTGCAGGAGCATGGTTTGTAAGCATGTCTGGACTTGGTGTGGTTGTGGGGGACATGGTTAGGTGGGGGGGCAGGGGGCGTGGTCTCGGAGCTTTCCCAGGCTGTACCTTGCTCTCAGCCAATCCGTGGCCAGGGCTCCTAACCCCAGGGGTCACCATCTCTATGTGGGTGAAACAGCAGCAGCTTCCTCTGGACAGTGGCTCACGCCGGTGACCCCAGACACTCTGAGGAAATAGCGAGGTGCCATCTCAAGCTGTGAACTGGGCGTGGCGACCTATGCCTGGGATCTCAGCCGTGAAGGAAGCCATGGATGGGAGGACTGAGTTCCAGGCCTTTGTGGACATCCGTGTGACACCCCACCTTAACAAAAACGCAAGAGGACGGGAGTGTGGCACCGCCACATTGGGTTTAAACCCAGCACAACCAGCAAGAGGAAACAAAGCACAGCGGCTGCCCCAGGGCCAATGCTTGCTGTGAGCTGGGCCAGGCAGCCTGTCCCCGCCTCTGTCTAGTCCCCCCGTCCCGTGGGTTACGTGTCAACACCCCCACGGTGTGGATTCGGCCGTGATATTCCATGAGTGACTTGTTCTTCCCAGCCTGCATGAGCGAGGCCTACGTGCCCAGGACACAGATCTTGTGGCTGGCTTCACTCTGCCCTGGGGGCACAGAAGGACACAGTGACTTCCCTGCCCCTCTCAGGGCCATCCTGCCAAGCCCCGGGAGGAGAAGGGCTCAGGACGTGCGGGACCCAGGGTGTTGGACATGCTGGGTGCTTGCAGCAGGGTTTGTAGAGGCCCTCAGGAGCCTGGGGGCTGAGCGGGAGGCCTGGCGGTGGCTGGGGTGGGCTGGGGTGGGCAGGACACCGGAGCAGGGGCAGGCTGGGGCCTTACCGTGGTGCTGAAGGCCACAAGGCCTGCGTCGTGACCTTGGTGGGCCTCAGTCCCAGCCCCACAGCAGGAGGAAGGAGCTGGGAGCTAATTGATGGATGTGGCTGTTGGTGAAGGTGAAGTATTAATGTACATCATCTAGAATTACAGTGCATGGGCAGCCAGGCTCACTGTGTAAACAGCTCCCCAGCTAGAAACCCATCTGGGGCAGTAGGCCGGGACCGGCACAGAGTGCTCGCAGACCCTGTGGGGAGAGGTTGGGCCCTGCCTGGCCTTGACCACAACAAGCAGATCCTTGTGGTGGGCGGATCTGGTGGCCAGGATCCAGAGCCGAGACATCCACTCTGGCTTCAGGAAAGGAGGAAAAACCTGGCGGTTCAGGTATATGGCACATTCCTTGCTCATCCTCCAGAGACCTGGCTTTGATCCTTAAGGATTTGGGGGATGGGGTGGGGGGCATTGAGTTCTAAGTTTGCCTCTGGACCTTGGCCCGGGTACCTGCAGAGCTCCATCATGGAGTTGTATCTGCAGAAGGCATGGCCATCCCCTGGGAAGTTCAAGACACCCAGGCTTGTGACAGGGTGGCACCTCGGCCGTGCATCCTGGGCTGAGGACCGAGTCCACACTGTGACCCCGCCTGGGGTCTCTCAGCAGGACATCCGTCCAGCCCACTCACCACCCCAGCTACCTTGGGAGCTGGGTCTGCGGTGGCTTCGGGTCTCCCAGCCGGGCCTGGTCCAGAGTTCAATGGACCCCCATCCTTCCTCCCCCTGCAGTGCTAATCATGGGATGCTGAGTGCTTGTATACTTTTGAGCCCAACTGCTGGTGGCTCATGCCTGTAATCCTTGCTATTCAGGAGGCTGAGGTCTGTGGATCTCATCTTGAAACCAGCCTGGGCAGGAAAATCTGAGAGACTCTTGTCTCCAATTAACCACCAAAAAGCTAGAAGTATGGGCTGGGAATGTGGCTGAGTGGTAGAGTGCTTGCCTGGCATGCATGAAGCCCTGGGTTCCATTCCTCAGTACCACAGAAACAGAAAAAACCGGAAGTGGCGCTGTGCCTCAAGTGGTAGAGTGCTAGCCTTGAGCAAAAGAAGCTCAGGGACAGTGCCCAGGCCGAGTTCAAGCCTCGGAACTGACCAAAAAAAAAGCTGGAAGTGGAGCTGTGGCTCAAGTGGTAGAGTGCTTAGCCTTGAGCTGGACAATGCCCAGGCCCTGAGTTCAAGCCCCAGGACCAGCAAACACACACACACACACACACACACACACACACACACGCACACGTGCACATGCACGCACAAGCACCTATTTTGAAGATGAAGAACTTACAATGGAGAGAATGAAGGTAACTTTTCTAGGTTAAAAGCCACTCCGCAGCCCCTGGCTTTCCACGTCACCTGCCTGCCTGTTACACAAAGCAGGGCGTGTCCCCCATCGGACTCCCCGGATGCACTTTGCTCCCAGGACAGAGTTCTTCCACTGCCCACCGGCCTGAAGATGGCCCCTGTGCCTCCCCCATCAGACTGGGAAGACCCCACGAAGAGCGGTCATCTACCTGGGACCTCTCTCTGGTGGCTCAGCAAATCCACCATCAGACCCTGAGCCTGAACCCCCTCAGGTGTCTCTCTCTGCCCATGCCTCATCACCCCCACCTCCCCCACCCCCGGTACCCCAGAGACCCCCAGTGATGCCCTGCCCTGCCCAGGACCTGCCCCGACCTGAGCCACGAAGCTGCAGGCACCCTGGGCATTAATTAGTGTTGCCACTGTTAAGTGTTTCTTCCCATTTATGCAGATCAGCGAGGTAAGAGGCATATAATGAAGTGTTTGTGGTTTAATACTGTGCGGAAGGAAGGAAGATGAATTTTAATTACTGGCTCCTAATTGGGTGGACGGCTTGTTCAGATACTGATGGGTTTCGGAGCACGAGCTGCCCGTAGGCCCTCGCCCAGGTTTCTGAGGACCTGCTCCGGGATGGTGGCCGGTCCTCTGCCTGCCCTGACTCCAGCCTCCGTCCTGGCCAGCCCTTGTCCCCCCCAACTTACCTCGGGGGGCCCTGGGCTTCTGTTCATATCTCCATGGTGTACTGGCTGTGTGACCCAGGGCCAGTCACCTGTCCTCTCTGAACCTCACGTTCTTCATGCTGTGTGGTGGAATTCAGGGGATCCTGGAAGTGACGGAGCATCTGGGGGTGGGGGTGGGGGGAGGGCAGTGGGGGATAGGAGAGATGGCCAGTTCTCATTGGGAATGTCACCGAGTCAGACTCCGAGCATGCCAACCAGGTTGAAAGTCTCAGCGGCTGAGTGGCAGAGCCGGGCCTGGCTCTGGAACTCACGGGCTCTGTGGTCTTCTGAGCCTCGGCGGACTGGTCTGTAAGATGGGTTAACACTCCCTGGAGGGGCCACTCAGGGGATCGTGCCATGCAGCGCCCACTGCGTGCCCAAGACCTCCGCTCAGCACTGCTGAGCACTGCTGGCTCTGGGTCGGGTGGGGCTGGCGCCCTCACCAGCTCAGACGCCCGTCCTGACTGGTGACTTGCACAGCGAGTGCTCCAGGCTCTATCTTTGCTGGTAAACCTGGGCTTGTGAGGTTTACGGGGTGCTGTGCAGCCATTTCTGGAGCTGTCTTTGCTGACTGACCCTCCATACTCTGGTCATCAGGAAAGGACAGGGGTCTGGCTCTCCGTGGGGTGCGGGCAGGGATTTTGCCTCCTGGGTCTGCATCTGCCCTTAGCAAACTGCTCCATCTTGGGGGTTTAGGAAGAAAAGAGCCCCTACTTGGATTCTTCCCTCTCTCACCAAAGTGCCCATCCTCCGCTTGCCGCTCAGGGCCGCCATGCTCAGGCAGCGAGAAGAGGGAGACGCGGCATCTGGAAGGGCCGATGTATGCAGTAGGCGCTCATCTGTGCTCATGCGGAAGAGGAGGAAGCAGGCGGCTGTGGGATGGTGCAGGGTCAAACCTGGGTTTGACACTGGGCCTGCAGACACACCCGCTGGTGTCCCCAACTCTCTGCAGGCCACCAAGAGCCTGGTGGTCCCGCCGAGCCGCTTTCCCCGGGCCTCTGTGGCAGCCGCTCCCTCTGAGCGAGCAGGCAGGCCTGCGCCTCAGGAAGGCCCCCGGCTGAAAGGCTGAGGGAGTTGAGTTAAACGTGCACTGGTAACTGCGTGTGGTAGCTCACGCCTGTAATCCTGGCCACTCAGGAGGCTGAGATCTGAGGATCAAGATGCCAAGCCAGCCAGGCTTCTGGAAAATCCGTGAGACTCTTATCTCCAGCCACACAGCAAAAAGCTGGAAGTGGAGGTGTGGCTCAAGCAGTTAGAGGGCCAGCCTTGAGCTTTAAAAAGGCTCAGGGACAGCACTGAGGCCCCGAGTTCGAGCACTGGCAGGAATGGGAAAAGAGGCATTTGTTTAAAGACGATGCAGAGGGCCCGACTTCCAGCTGCTCTGCGCATCTCCCTTCCCTTTCTTTAGCAGGGCTGTGTGGGGGTGTCCAGGCCATCGAGACCCTGTGGGGTCTGGACAGAGGGGAGTGTGGTTTGGTCCCCGGCCCCTCTGGTGGCTGTTCGGGTGTGGGGTGGAGGCTGCGTCTGGAGTCCTGCTGCCCGAGTCCTAGGTGATTCTCTCACGTTCTAACCACCACCCACCCCTGGGCAACTCTGCCCTCGTGTTCTACGCTGTGTGCAGGGAGTCACTGCAAACACACACACACACACACACACACACACACACACACACACGCCCCCCCACGGAGCACCTGGCACGCAGCAGGAGCTTGGCAAATGATCATGGTTGTTGGTGCCGATGTTGAAGTCTGAGGCGGCTGGGCATGGGGAGGGAGGGAACCCTGCCGATCCAAGTCAGACTCTTACTTTCCCTGGAGAGTTCCTTCCATGTGAGACCGGGGTGTGTCTATCAGGGTTGGATGGAGTCCCAAAGCTCTGGACAGGGCATGCCAGGAAGGGCCTCAGTTTCCCCAGCAGTGGGCAAGGCCCCTGGGCCGTTTGTTCTGTCCTTTTACACCACTCTGCGTGGTACTGGAGACCTGTGTGGTAGCAGCAGCGTCGTGGTTGGTCTGCTAGCCCCGGGAGCTGTCCAGGGTGCTGTTGCTTGCTGCCTCACCTTCTCCTCAGTCTTGCAGACACCAAAGAGGACACCCCCACCCAGCAACGCTCCCTGCTCACCACGGCAAGCAGGGTATGGCCAGGGCACATCCTGACTCTGGGGGACCAGCTGGTACTGCCCCTGAGCTTTTTCATTCAAGGCTGGTGCCCTACCACTCCAGCCACATCTTCACTTCTGGCGTTTTGCTGGTTAATTACACACAAGGGTCTCACAGACTTTCCTGCCGGGGCTGGCTTTGAACCTGGATCCTCTGATCCTCCTGAGTATCTAGGATTGCTGGCTTGAGCCACTGGTGTCTGGCAGCCTCTTAGCTTCTTTTGTCACTTATATATGCTCAGGACGGGAGGGGGAGGCTGTTCCAGGATGTCTCCAGAGACCTTGCAGCCTCTGGTGGGGCAGGGTAGAGACGCAGCCCTGCCCTGAACTCCAGGAGGCCCGGGCCTCCGCTGGCAGAGTCCCCTCGGCATCGTCACCGCCGCCCTGAGCGCACTGAGCCGTTAACGTATGTATAATAACCCTTAAACGCCGCCATTAAGCCACCTCTCGCTCCTCTAAACTGCCCAGGAAGGGAACTCGGGTGATCTATGGAGGCAATTATGACTGGGACGGGCAGCGTAAGGACTCGCTCCAGCTTGCTTGTGTAACTAGGATCTGCTGAGCTTCCCCAGCTCCATGCAACACCCACCATGCCCTGGCTTCTCAGCGGCAGCCCTGGCACCTCACTCCCAGACACTGCCGTGGGGAGGGGCGTGCTGGGGACACAGGGACCGCTGCTCCCCCCCTTTACTTTGCCCCGTGCCAGGATATCCGGTCCCCATGTCCCTCCCAGGAAGGAGGGCGCTAAGGGTAATCATCACCTGCCAGGACAAACTGCAAGGCTCCAGATCTGCATGCATGGGTCTGCATCAAGCCCTTGATTTCACTCGGGTGCAGGTGCGGGTGCAGCCGATTCATAGCCAGGGAGCCTGGCGCTGTGCCCACGGCCACCCTGATTGAGGGGGACGAGGCCGAACCTGGCATCTGCCACTGCAAAGCGGGGCAGAGAAGGCCTTGGGCTCTGTCCAGTGACGCTAGCATCACACAAGCAATGGTGGCTGTGTGGAGACTACCATCAGCCCAGCGATCTGCGCGGTCCTCCCTCGGTAGAGGACTGGGGATGGAAGAGGCTGGCCACGGCCGGGCCAGAGGCTCAGGGTCTGCTATCTGCAGGCAGGTCACTGGGCTTGGAGACTCCCTGAGCAGATGAAAACAAAGCTCAGACCACATTCTTTTCTTCTTCCTGTCCCTCTCCTCCTCCTGGGCCCAGTGGACCGGGATGCCGCTCTCGTGTGGGCTGCTGCACTTCGTCCCATTTGCAAAGGCAGCCCAAGCCCTTGAGGACCAAGCCATTGGGCCACAAAACTTGTGTGCAGGGGAAGCTAGTTTCCCCTCTGCTACTCCCAGCCACCCTGGGGACAGGTGCAGGAGGCCAGGCCAGGTGCCTTTACCATGTTTGGAGCCCCCCCACCATGCCCCGCAGTGCTGGACGGAAGGTGAACATCCTTACCAGCCAGCTTCCCCATGGGTGAAAATGCAAGATGAGCTGATTTCCGTGGAGCCTGTGCCGTCGGTGTGTGCAGTACAGAGCCACTTCTGAAATCCAAATCCTGGAGAGAGAGGCCTGGTCTGGAAATGGGGTTTCTGGTCCTCCGGTTTGGGGCCCAGCCTTGGCAGTGCTGGGTTGAGTGCTTCATCTCTGTGGTCTCAAAGAACGCGTCCACAGACAGAAGGAGAAGCAAGTCAGCAAAGATTTGCTGAAGCCAAGCAAAGCTCCTGCTAGATGGGAAGGGGGTCCTTAGGGAGGGCATTTGGGGGAGGTGTCAGGAGTTGAGAGACAGATCCATAAGTCCCAAGATCCTTAGACTGCTCTCGGGCCGTGCCAGTCCCCAGGCCTCAATCAGAGGCCCAACAAGGCCTGTGGGGTTTCCCCGTGTGTCACCCAGCACCCCTGACTGGAAGTCCAGGGCCCACGCAGGAGGCTGCTCAAGTCCCTGATGAGAGACGCAGGGCGGCTCTGGGAGGCTTTGTCCCGAGTGTCCAGCCGGCTCTTTTTCTGTTCTTGCCTTCATAATCACCCTAGTCTTTGTCCAGGGTCCACCCCCCTTGGTTCTGCCCCTGCTGTCTGGCCTTTCCCAGGATTCTATATGAACGCAGCCCCGTGGTTTGCGTCTTTGGAGGTCTGATTCAGCCATGTGCAACCAGGGCACTTTTTGATTGCTGTGTAGCATTCCATTACATGCTAAGCAGATCTGGGCTTGTTTGACCATATGGTAATCCCATCCTAGGTGCTAGATACACAGCCTCGTTTGTGCTGTGGCCCTGTGCATCTGCATCCTGGGGTCCCCCGGTGAACAGCTCTGGTCCCCACTTGTCTCGGGAGAGTTTATACGCCCCCTCCCATGCCTCCCGTGGAGCTTCATGTTCAGCTGCAGGAAGAAACCACACCAGCTCCCCAATCTTCTCAGCCAGGGCTCAAGCATGCTCGCAGAAGGCGGTTCTGCTTTTATCTAGCCCCAAGCCTTCCTGCTTTATTCATTATGATCCTTGCTACTGTGAAGGCGCTGGGAGCTTTGGCGGGGGGCAGTGAGTGGGATAGATAGGAAGCCTCAGGGATCCCCCATGCAGCAAGGGGCTGCCTTCCCCACGTCCCCCCCCTGGGGGGAGCACATGGGACTCCTGCTCACTGGGGTGCAGCCAGCCCCAGTTTCTGCGGAGGCAGCCGCTCAGACCTGCCCTTTCCCTGCTCTCACAGTGCTTGGGAGACACTGCCTGGAGTTGTCCCCAAACAGACTGTGCATCTCGGGTCTCTGGGGGTGCCAGTGCCCAGCCTCTGCCTGCGGGGCTTCGGGGGCCTGTCCTGCACCCCTCCTCCCCCTATCGCCCCGCAGCAGCACCTAGCTGGGGCGCTGTATAGATAATGGAGCCCGGAGAGAACAGGTAACTGGCCCTGGGTCCCACACCTCACTAAGTAGCCAGCACCCCTCCCTCAGACCTCCCCCTGAAACACCCGCCCCAACCATCCCAACGCCACCAGAGTCGGGGTGAGGCTGCCTAGCCCAAAGCTTTGCTTAGTGACTTCTGGCCTGCTGAGTATCCATCCTCAACTCTCCGTTACCCATGAATCCAGGGTCGGCTCCAACAGGCCACCAAGCCATCCAATGTCTCCAGCTTGTAACGCAGCAGAACTAGAGCCTGGAGAGGGGACGTGGCTGGCCCAAGGACACACAGCACTTTCGCAGGGACCAGAATTCTGCTGCTTGGTGTCTGAGAGCCCAGGGCAGGCGGGTGGGGGGTGGGCACAGAGCAGGACTGTGACTTCCTCTTTGTGATTCAGGGGAGGTGCATCGCTTGACCCAGGATGTAGAGTTACAAACCTCTGGGGACAGACCATCCATAAAGAGAACCTTGCTGGGCTTCAGGTGGCTTGGAGTCAGACATAAACTGGTGGTGTGCAGTGAAGATGTGTGCTGAAAAGCTCAAGTATGCACAGGAAAGCTGGGGGTACAGAAGGGGTCCCCTCTAACCCCGGATGAGTGTAGGGAGCCTGAGAGGGGAGAGCTGGCCAGCAAGGGTCGTGTGTATGTGTTTGAGTGTGTGTGTGTGTGTGTGTGTGCGTGTACACACGAGCGCGTGTGTCACCCGGGCTGCACTCCCCTGGGTGTCTCCCCGGCTGCCTCTTGCCCTGCTCTGACCCCCCTAGGGAAGGGCAGACCCCTCATCCTCCTCCCCACTCAGGCAGGGATTTCCCTGGAGCAGCCACCCTGTGCGGGGGGTACGTGGGGGGTGGGGATGGGGAAGGGGAGACCAAGCTTGTGGCCTCCAGGGAGGCCTAGAGGTCAATCTCTAAAGGGCAGAGGTTTAAAAAAAAATCCCCACCCTCCACATGCATGCATACATGTGTGCGCATGTGTGCACACACACATACACGTGCACATACACATACACGCGCGTGCACGCATGCACACACACACACACACACATCACCATGGCAGGAACTTGAAGGAAGAGCGGCTGCCTGGGGTGCCAAGAGCCTTCTGTTCGCACGTTGGCTGCGTTGGCCCATGTGACGTGATGGCTTGGATTTCAGTGAGTTGTGTGCAGCAGCTGTGACCTTGAAGGGTGAGGGGAGAGGCTGGGGGAGGGGGGAGAAAGAGGGAGAAAAGAAAGGAGAGAGGAGGGGAGAAGGCAGAGTGCACCCACCATGGAACTGGGCAGCCCCTCCCTGTGCCTCTCTCCAGCTCTCCCCCTCTCCCTTCTTTCCACCCCCCCCCCTCCACCCCCGGCCCAGGGATGCCTGCAGCCAGGTCTTCTCCAGGTTTGGAACCGTTTGTCACCAAGGAAACAGCAGAAGTTAGGGAAGGGCTCTCTGTCCCAGAGGGAGAATCTGATGTCCGCCAAACGCTTGTCTTCAGGAACTCAGATCCCTTCTCTGCCTCTTCCTGGCTTGTGCTACTGAATGACTTTCCTAACTTGGAGATGCCTGAGTTTCTCTGCCTGGGAAGTGAGGACCACACTGTGTCACTCACAGGAACAGAAGGTTCCAGAGCCCATGAACATCTATAAAATGCAGGAAGCATCGCCAGCCCACATTGGGCTCTTCAGAAGCATGAACTGCCATTCTGCAATTATTCTACAAGGGAAGGTTGTCTAGGCTCTCTTTTTAAAAAAAAATCCCTGCCCCCGTGACTGAGCATGGTAGTGCATGCCTTTAATCCCAGCACTTGGGTGGTGGAGGTAAGAAGACTTGGAGTTGGAGGACAATCTGAAGGACATAGTGTGAGACACTGTCTCCAAGTAAAATCCTGCCCCTTTCTCCTCTTTCTCCTTCCCTTCTTGCAGTCACCCAGGCCTGTATCTCCTCTCTTGTCCTCCCAGCATGGGGCTTTGGGGTAGGAAAGGGGGGGAGCAAAGAACAGGTCCATCCAGGCCCTGGAGCCGGCAGAGCAGGGCCGGTAGTGAGCAAGGGAAGGCCCATCCATTGCTCTTTGAGCCTCTGAGGGTGTAAGTTAGATAACCATGACACCTGTTTTAAATTAGCCCTCAGAAGCCTCCGACAGCTGAGAAATTATTTAACAGGGCAAGAATTGAGTACATGAATAAATATTAATATTAAATCACTGCTCCTCTAGATTTAAGAGGGAGGGCGTGTGGGAGAGGCGGCAGGAAGAGGAGGACACCACTGTCGGGGGGGGGGAGGGCGGGGGGGGCGCATAGGGAGGATCAGAGCAGCCAGTCATCGGTCATGCGCCCTATCCAAGCCGACCTAGCCCTCCATCTGTCAGTGAGTGAGGCAGGGAACGAGGCGGATGGCAGAGGTGACTTCCAGGGCCGGGGGAGGGGGTGTGGCAGCTCCACAGGTCGCTGGCTGGAGCATCAGCCCCCAGGCTGTGGGTGTGGGGAGCCGGGGCCCTCTATGATCTGCCCCCCCTCCGTGTGAAGTGAGTTTTACCTCTGCACACCTTGCTCTTTGCTACCAGAGGCACCCATGTCCCCCAGCGTGGCCAAAGTGGGGTTCTAGATCATTATCGTGACATTGATTCCTGGAGTGCCACCCCCCCCCCCCCGTACTGTAGCTGGGTGTGACGGAGCAGCCGGCAGCCTGGCTGGGGCTGGTTTGGGCAGTGCGCACTGTTGGGGAGGTGAGGAGTTCGGGGTGGGCAGGACCACCTCCAAGCGTGAGCAGTCTGGAAGCAGAGTCCCCAGGGAACATTGAGCAATAATCAACCACTACGACTACAACAACAACAAAAAACCAAAGGAACGATCCTTGTAAGCACGTGTGACTCACTGGTTTTAAGCTGTTCTGACTCTCCGGAGTCTTCAAAAGCTGTCCAAGGCCTGCGGGCGGGGAGGGGCGGTGGAGAGGAAGGGGGAGGTGTCTGTGTTCGTCCCCTGGGACCCTGTCCCTCCGGTATTTGAGAGACTTCTCCTCTGTCCACCTCCCAGTGGGGTCCCTCCTGACCTTCTGATAGAAGCAGCCGCTCATGCTGCCTATTTATTTTTATTGGCAGTGCTGGGGATTGAACTCAGGGCCTACGAAGTGGGCACTCCACCATTTACACCACATCTACAGCCCTACTTTCCACTGGGTCAAGGTAGGGTCTCCCTTGATGGCCAGGCCAACCTGGACTATGGTCCTCCTACGTGTGCGTTCCCCGTGGTTGGGAATAACAGGTGTGCACCATCATCGTATACAGCCAGTGTGCTTCTCCAGTAGCTGGGATGACAGGCATGTGCCACCGTGCCCAACCATTCATCAAGATGGGAAGCTCACACACCTTCTGTCCTGACTGGCCTTGAATGTCAATCTTCTCATCTCTGCCTCCTAAGTAGCAAGGATTACAAGCATGAGCCGTCTCACTCAGCCTACACTGCCTCACTTTCTTACACTTACAACCAGCCAGATCCACTCACAGGCTGTAATAGGATACAGCCCAGTGTATAGGGTGTGGAGGTTTACTGGGTCCTGATCCAATCACTGTAATTCCGAAAGGGTGAAGACTGGCCATCCGGGCATCTCTGAGCCCTCAGCTTCTTGGAGAGGGCAGGCTCAGTGGACAGATGGATGGATGGACAGACATATAGAATGATGGATGGATGGATGGATGGATGGATGGATAGTTGGTGGGATGGACAGATGGATGGATGGATAAACAGATGGATGGATGGAAGGATGGGTGGATGGACAGATGGATGGATGGATGGGTGGACAGATGGATGGATGGATGAGTGGACAGAATGGTGAATGGATGGATAGATAGATGGATGGATGGGTGGATGGATGGATGGGTGGATGAGAAGACGGATGGATGAGTGGATGGGTGGATGAATGGATGGATGGATGGATGGATGGATGGATGGATGGATGGATGGATGGATGGATGGATGGATAGATGGATGGGTGAATGAGTAGATGGATGGGTAGATGAGTAGATGGATTGATGGGTGGATCGGTGGATGGAGGGAGGGATGGATAGACAGACAGACAGATGGATGGATGGATAGATAGATGGATGGATGGATGGATGGACAGATGGACGGGTAGGTGAATGAAGATGACATGGCCAGGGTGGGCACAGAGGAAGGAATCATGGGTCCATCGGGGTCACTGTGTTTTGGTCGCTCCCTAGGCATAGAGGAGATGCTGTGTGAGGCAGGGGCTGTGCTCAGGGCCTGCTGTGCTCAGCTGTCATCAAGGAAGGAGGATATGTTCCCAAAGTTACCCAGCTAGAAAGTTCCAGAGCTGGACTCAGATTCAGCTCAGTGGATGTTGGTCCTAAGCCACACACATTCCTAAAAATGGGATCTAAACCCGTGTGTGTGTGTGTGTGTGTGTGTGTGTGTGTGTGTGTGTGTGTGTGTGTGTGTGTGTGTGTGTGTGTGAGTTATACATATGGGAGCAAAGCTCTGAGTGTCTGGAAGACCACACCATGTTTCTACCAGAAAGTCCCTGGAAGTGTCTTTTGAGGGCAGCTTGCTTCTGCTTTTCTTAAGTCCTTTCTGCCTCTTACAGGCTGTTGTGGAATCCAGTCCTTCCCCTTTGAGCAGCTACAAGAATGCTGTCTAAGTAACTGGTCATGAGTCTCATGAGAACAGGGACTAGGTTCCACCTTACTCATCACTGTAAACAAATGAATGGGTGAATGAATGGATGGGATGAATGGATGAGTGGGCGGGTAAATGGATGGATAAAAAGGGTGAATGGACCAATGGATGAATGGATGGACAGATGGATAGATGGGTGATGGGTGGATGGGAGATGGATGGGATGGAAGGATGGATGGATGGATGGAAGGAAGGATGGAAGGATGGATGGATGGATGATGGATGGATATGAGGGCTGGTTGGCTGACTGTGGATGGGTAAGTAGATGAATGAAATATGGGACTCATCCCTTTGTTCCATTCAGTCCCGCCCCTCCAAGCTGCCCTTGGACTTCTGTTCCCGTAGTTACCACAGGACACAGTGGCGCCCGTCACCTGTGCCCAGCATCTCCTTGGCCGGGGCCCAGGCTCCCCGGGCCCTCACCTCCTGCTCCTGGGATGAATCATGTGAGGTCCAGTGGCACGCTTGCTGTCACTCTCCTTGTCCAGTAGACAGGACATCACCCTCCTCCACCCGCTACAGACTGGCAGTTGGACATTGCTGGGAGCCTCCCTCTTCTCCCTGCGCGGGCTGCTCTTGCTCTGTGCTGTTCTTTACCCAGTGCTGCGTCCTGTGTGCTATGTATGCTACAAGAAGTGACTGAGGCCTTGGGAGGGGCGGCTGGGTAGTTCCCCCGGCAGAGGCATGCCCTGTCTTGGACCACATCTTAGAATTTCTGGCTGAAGGGAGCTGGTGGGCGGTGCACCGGACTCTCCAAGAGGAAGCAGGCCCCAGCTCCGCCACTCCCCAGACAGAAAGTGAGTTCTGTATAATCAAAGCAGACCCGGGGCTACACACATCTCCCTCTGAGACTTGGAGGCTATCTCTTTTCCATTGGGTGGCACCCTGCCGGAGAACAGAGCCCTGTGTGTGTGTGTGTGTGTGTGTGTGTGTGTGTGTGTGTGTGTGTGTGTGTGTGTGTGTGTGTGTGTGTGGGTGGGTGTGGGTGTGGGTGTGGGTGTGTGTGAGAGAGAGAGAGACAGAGAGAGATGGCAAAATACATTTTGTGTCAATGAGATCCCAAGTTAGCTAGCAGAAAGAAATATTGGTGCTTAGGATATATGGCCACCAAAGAGTCCTGTAGGACCAATGAAGGTTTGGGAGTGGGGCAGAGGTCAGAGGTGACCCAGAAGGCTGCATAAGCCCTGGTCAGGAGAGATCCTTTGGTCAGAGCGGCACTCTGAAGGCTCTGGGATATGTTAACGGTTGTCACTGGGTGACTGCCAGTCTCGAGCTCAGTGATGAGAACATTGTCACTTACTCTCAGGATTAGGTATTTATGGTGGGGTGGAGGAGCCAGCAGTACTCATGTCTACTTCAAGCTTTTCATTACATCTGACACCCCATTGGCTGAAGTGAGTCACAGGACCTCACATCCCATTGACTAAAAAAAAAAACCAACAGCAGCTCATTGCACTTGGCATCTCATTGGCTACAATAAGTCACATGACCAAGCCCTGCCTTGATGGGATAGGGAAGTACTCTTCCACCCAAGGAGAAAGGGGGAATGGAATGGACACTTGCTGGCCACAGTCCAGGTGGCTCAGCCCGATGGTGGCTCAGGGGTCGGGTGAAAGGGCACACATTCTGATTTTCACCAGAGCTTTAACGCTCTGTGCCTCAGTTTCTCCACCTGCGAGGTAGACACGATCAAACAGACCGCTAATTGTTTACTGTCCATCCTGCTTCCCAGGAAACACAGGACTTCAGCGGTGATGAAAGGCAGTGATGAAAGCGCTCGGGTTTCGTTCTCATTGTCATTTCTGGCCCTCCTCCCCCTCCTCTTCTTCTGCCAGGGCCAAGCGGCCCTCCCGGGGGACCTCCACGCTCTTCAAATATTTGGAAATGTCCCCAAGGTCCCCAATCTCGGTCATGGTTTAAGCCAAGCAACAGAGATTTAATTCCTTTTCATCTTCCCTCGTAAATTAATCTCTCAGAACATTTCATCATTTTTCCGAGAATAAGATTCAAATGAGAGGCAGGCCCCCACACCCATAGGCCAGCAGCCCGGCGACAGTCTGTCACTCTGCTTTGTGGGGAAGGGTGTGCCAGGCTACCCAGAGATCAGAGAAGGCTGAGCATCAGAAAGCCAGCCACAAAGCCTCCTCCTTTGCCTCCCAGGGTCCTCCCCCATCCACACAGGCAGAAGGACCGGGCGCGTGTGTGTTTCTTGAAGCAGAAGCAGTGTGGGAAACACAGAAGTCCCTCAGCCAGCTCCTCTCGTGCCCAGTTGGCCACCATCTGTCCTGTATATCCTGTCTGTCCTTGACCTGTCAGCTTCTCCAAGCCTCCTGGAGAGGTGGGAGGAGACAATGGACTATGCTTGTTAGACCTGTGATGGACTCAAACCCACACTCTGTGACCCGAAGCTCAAACAACTTCACCAGGATTCTCACTTGTAAAACTGGGTCCAGCCTCCTCGACTTGTTGGAAGGAACCAGTAGCATCACACCAGCCCTGATAAATGCTGTCCCTGGATAGAGTTGAGGATTACGGCCTTCAGACAGGTAAAAGGAGGCTAGCAGATGGTAGGGATGGGCCTAGATCCCGCCCCCTGGCACGTCTCCACAGCTGGCATGGTCCCAGCATCTTGGTTCACATTGGCAAAAAAGGTACAAGGGCAGTGTGTCCATTAGGTCGGTGGGCAGTACCCACTGACCCCTCCGGGGGCCTGGGACTGGTGGGCGCCCGCTAGGCAGCCTCTGTGAGATGTGGGTTTGAAAGCTGGCTGCTGTTTTTCGTGACCTTCCAGGAAATGTGCCTCTGACCTTGCTTCAAAGTGGTTTCCAAATATGAGTCGATGATTGAGGCAAAACACTGAAAAGGTCCCTTTCTGTGCCCGCTCCTCTGGGAGGGGGACCCACGTGGCTTTGCAGCTCAGGCATTAAGTTACCCGTGGTGCAGCCTGGGCAGCCTAAGTCATGTTGTGTGGATGCCGGGCAGGTCTGAGCTGAATTCTTCTGGCTGGCTCTGCTACTTCCATTCCAACCATATGCCTGCCTCTGTTTCCCCCATCCAAAGCACACTTCACTGTGATTTTTGTCTCCTAGGACCTGCGGGGAGAGTTGAGTTACAGGAGGATGGTGGAAAGTGCTTTGTGAAAGAGAACTCGCAAGAGTTCCTAGGGAGGACGGGGTGGGGGGAGATGGGGGTGGTGCTGGCCACTGGTGAGTGGCCAGCTGGGTAGTAGGGAGGAGGGGTTCTGTGTGTCCCCCCCAAAGCCTCCATCCCTGGCCCTGGGGCACTCAAGTTTTCCACTCTGTACCTGGGAGGCGGATTGGCTAGCAATTGTATTGGGGAAAGCAAAGCAATTAGACAGAGAGTACTGAGGAAGCGGGGTGTGAGTAAACCCCAGTACTGAGTAGCTAGGAGACAGAATAAATCGCAGTCTCTCTCTCTCTCTCCCCTGTCTCAGTCTCCCTATCTTTCCCTCTCTCTGCCTCTCTCTCTTTCTCCCTCCCCCTGTCCTCTCTCTCTCTCTCCCCCCCCTCCCTATCCCAGAGCTATGAAAAGACAGACCATCTGTCTCAATGCCAGGTTCCCGGAAGTGTCTCTCCATACTTCCCTGCCCCCCCCTCCGCCCCCATGACTGGCAAAGCTCCCTCCACAGCGTGGCTGGGAGCTGGGCGGCTGCGTCCCTCCCCGACAGCAGAGCCCAGCGTCCCCCCATGTCGACAGTGGCAGCAGCATGACCCCCACCTCTTCCTCTGTCACCCTAGTATAGTCTCCACATGTACTCGCATGATATGTCCTCAGTCCTTGGCCGGTGGAGACGTCTTGTCTGTTCACAGCCGGGCCCGGTGAGCTCACTGGATCCACACAGCCTGTAACAGGATCAGTTCACTTACCTAGCAGCCTCACCTCCAGTCAAGACCCTCCCATCTCTGTCTCCAGAATGGTAGGAGTTACAGGTATGCGTCACCATGCCCGAACCTGGATGTTCACTTTCTCTGAAACATTAAAACAGCAACAACAACTACAAAAAAAAAAAAACACTTTTCTTTAAAAAAAAAATAATAAAACCGAATAAGAAGCCTGGAAAGTCACGTTGAACCACTGGGCTCTCCCAGCCCTGGGATTAGATCCTGCTGTGAAATATTCCCGGTGATTAGATCTCAAGCCATGAAATATAACTAGGAATTTAGATCTCCACCTCGGAAATACAGTCTGCTGATTAGATCGTCCCCATGAAATACGGCCTTCGGGTGAGCGCGTGCCGCTAAAATATGGCCTTTGATTAGATCGCAGGCGCTCGCTGGGCCCGACGACTTTTCACCGGAGCCTCTAGAAGTAAAATAGAGATACATGGAGAGCGAGAGGAAGTGGAGAAAGTAAATTAATAGCGGCGGTGGTGCTTTGAAGCTCCTGGGAGGTTGTCAACATGAGGGGAGGGGACGGGGAAGATGCTTGGGTGGCTGTGGGGGGCCAGGGGTGTCCCCACACGTCCCGCTGGGGAGTTGGTGTGAGTCAGCCACTCTGGTGGCCCCAGGCAGGGTGGCCCCCCCTCACAGGTGGGCAGTGAGGGACAGAGGGGTCAAGTCACTGCCCCAGGGCTCCCAGCTGGCCTCTTTAGACCTGGAATTTTGAACCCAGATCATCTGGGCCCAACCCGGACTGCCACCTGTGCTTGGCCACATTGCTGCCACTTACACCCAGCCTGGGGTACTGGGGAGGCATGGGCACCCACAGCCCCACCCCCACCCCCGGCTTCTGCAGGGGTGGGAGTGAGGTTTTGAGCATCAGAGACAGCAGCACTAGTGTGTGGGGTAGATGGGGCAGAGAACCCCAGATCCAGAGTGGAGTGAGGATCCCCCCTGGCTCATCCTTGCATTTCACCGGAAGCCTGGCTCAGGGCAGGGCCTGGGGCACCTCCACAGAGCTGGGCCAAGAGGCCAGAGCCGACCCCACCCAGTCCAGGGCAAATAGCTCCTCCCCACCAGAGCTGGGCATGGATGGCTTGGCATGGTGCCGACCACTCTCCCCCAGCCCCTCCGGGGTGGAGGTGCTTGTCCCTCAGACCTGCAGTCCCAGGAATTGCCTTGAAGGCCAGCGGCTGGCCCAAGGCCTGGATCTCTCATACCCAGCCCAGCCCAGAGACTCTGGGGAGATCTCAGCCCTGGATTCGGACCAGCACTGCAGGCCATGCCCCAGGCTGCTGGGCCAGCTGTCCCCGCCCTGCCCTACCTGTTCACCTCTGGGGTCCCCCACCTCCCTTGCTCCTCCCCGCTTGCCCCTGCACACTGCAGCCAGCCTCAGGGTCTGACGCTTGCACCCCTTCCTCACAGCAATTCTCAGGGGCATGGCGGGAGGGGGGCCACGGCGTGGGTCCTGGTGTGTCAGTTCTAACAGTGGCTTTGACCGACTGGTGCTGAGACAACACTTGCTTTGCCTTTTTTGCCGGCAAATTGGGGTCCAAAAGCCCTCCGTGGGCTGTCCCCTGGGGTTGTGGCTGTGTTCATCGGCCCTGGGCTCTGGCCCTGGCCTGGGTGCTCAACGTGAGACACCCCCCTCTTCCCCCTTCTAGGGCAAGCGGGCCTTTCCTTATCTCTCCAGAGCCAGGCGACTGGCCAGCCCTTATCAGGGATTTGGGCTTGTAAAACATGGCCGTCTGCTATCACGCGGGCTCCCCAAAGTGATCCCGGCCTGAGATTACAGGAGAGCTGTGATCTGATCTCAGGCTGGCAGCAGCAGCGAGCCCCTGCAAAAGCCGGGGGCCACCGTAGCCAGGCCTGCTGGGGCCAGCCGCATGCTGGGGGAGACAGGGACAGTGTGCCTGCTCCTCATCCCTTCTCCTCCCTGCAGAGGGGGGGAGGGAATGTGAAAGGGGGTGAGGGGGGACCTAAGAGCCTCCAGGAACCCTAAGAAGAGAATATTCTGGAAGAAAGTAAGAGATGCCGTCAGCAGACCCCCTTTCCTTGTTAGCGACCTACTATGTATCAGACTCCCTGCCAGATCACCAGAGCCTCGGCCTCATAGAGCGGCGTCTTGGAATTCTGGTCCTGCATCATAGACTTTCTAGCCATGCGGCGTCTCTCACAGCTACTCCTTGCCCTCTCTGAGCCTCGTATTGCCAATGGGAATCATGGTGTGGATCGCGCAGGTTTTCCTGAGGGACCCTTAAGGCCGCGGATTGTGGAGTCCTGGGCTTGCAGGAAGGATGGGGGTCAGAGGGAAGTCATTCAGGCTCCTGGAGGAATAAGGAGGTCAAGAAATCTGGGAATATACAGGCTGTGTGCTGAAGACTCTAGGACAGGAGGAAGAAGAGGAGAGAAAGAGAGAGAGGGAGGGAGGAGAGAGAGGACACACAGGGCCTCGGGGAGGGTCTCACCATTGCTATGGGAGCTGATGGCCTGAGCTGTGCTGAGCTGTGGCCGCCTGGCTGGCTGGGGAAGCCGGGCCATCTGCCTCTATTTTTCTCCTGCCACTTTGCATGCCTCTGTGTCACCGTGTCCCTGTGATTTCTCTTTTGAACTTGGCATCTGTCTGGGGCTCTGTCCGGCCCCACCCCCTGTGTTCAGAGGCTCAGATCTGCCTGCAATCTGGACACCTGTCCCCAGGGTGGGAAGCGGTCCTGGCACCCCCCCAGCGGCTCTGGGCCCTGAGCTGGGGCGGGTGTGGACAGGGCAGGGCAGGGTGGAAGGCTCGGGCCCTGCCTGACCCTAGCACGTGGCACCCGCCGGTTCTGGGAACCCTGTGTGCAGCTTGCTTCCTCCCCTGCCCCCCGTTCCTGGTCCTGCCCTGGGCTCCAGTTCTTCATCCCACAGCCCCCGGCGTGAGTGTAGGTCAGTGACCCTGTGCCGAGCGGTCCTGGCTGCTGGGGGAGAGAGCCATTCTTCCCCTCTCTCCATCACCCCTCAGTGGGCCTCGGTCCGCTCGCTGGAGCTGATAGGGACACTGGGCGAGTTTGTGTACTAAGGCCCTTTGAACCATGCTTGACCCACTGTGAGCCCTGCAGGTGCTGGCTTTGTCCCTGTCCCTTCCTCTGTGCTGAGAGGCCCAGCCTGTGGTTAGGGGCCTCAGGGCCTCAGAGAGGACAGAGGCCACACCAGTGCGCTCGCAGTGGGCCACACCAAGCATCATCAAGACCCGGCACCTGCAGTGGGGGGACTGGGAAAGGGCCGCGGAGGGATGAGCAGGAGCCCGGTGTCCAGGTTCCCTCCACAGCAGTGAGCTGTCTACACAGGCTCCCTGGCCTGCTCTTCTCCAACTTTTAATTTTTATCTTTTTACTCCATCCCCAAATTGAGATCACCTCTCCAGAGGCACTGGTAAGAATTGTGTAGGAAAGGGATTTGAATATCTTCGGGAAAACACACAGGCCAGCAAGGTGTCCATACTGTGTGTGTGTGTGTGTGTGTGTGTGTGTGTGTGTGTGTGTGTGTGTGTGTGTGTGTGTGTGTGTGTGTGTGTGTGTGTGTGTGTGTGTGTGGTGCCAGTCCTGAGGCTTGAACTCAGGACCTGGGCACTGTCCCTGAGCTTTCATGCTCCAGGCTGGTGCTCTGCTGCTTTGAGCCACAGTGCTACTTCTGGCCTTTTGGTAGTTCATTAAGGATAAGCGTCTCACGGACTTCCCTGCCTGGTCTGACTTTGAACCATGACCCTCAGTCACTAAGATCACAGACGAGGCCCACAGATGCCCAGGTAGGTCCACACTCTTACCCCGCATGGCTGCGTGAGCACCGTTGAGGGAGGAGCCATGTCCTGGTGTGGAGGTGGTGAGAAAGGACGGCTGGACAGATCTGGACATCTCATCCTGCCAGGTCTCCACCCACAGGGCCGGCGGGTGAGCACCCCACATAGAGAAGGGCCCCTCCAAGTTCATGATCTGGGACAGGGACAGCAGTGGGGCTGGGGGTGGGAGCGGGCAATGAGGAAGGGGCTGAGTGGGCAGCGGGTCGGCCAGTACAGTGCGGCTGTGGCCAAGGCCTGGCCCCTGTGGGGCCGACTCGAGGCTGGAGCCCAGTCCTAGGAGGACGGGAGAGCCTGTGACTTTGTGAAGGGATGGGGAGGAGGGAGGGGAGGAGTTCTGGGGGATGGAGGAGTTGGGGTGAGGGGAGGCAAGTGGAGCCCCATCACTCATGGTGGGGAGGTGAAGGCTGGATTGGATGGCGGTGGGGCTCTGTGCTGGGTCCGTGTGGAGTCCATGAGCTTCCTGGAGAATTACCTGGAGACAGCGGCTTAGTCTTCTCAGCAGCGCAGACATGAGTCCCCCCCCCCCGCCCCCGGTCCACATGGAAATGGATTCTGAACCATCGCCCACACCACAGCAGGGTGATGAGGTCAGGCTTCACACCCCCAAGCCCCAGCTGGGCGTGTCTGGAAGAACCGGGGTCCAGTGCATGGCCCCCAACAAACCTCAGGTATCAGCTAGGGAGCCCAAGTCTGTGTTTGCAGGCCAAGGCCTCGTGGAGGGCTCCTTGGATGGGGGTTCTGGAGGGACCCCCGGCGAAGCCCACACCAGTGCTAGCCTCTGTAAGGGACTCTGGGCCCAGGAGATCCAGTGTGACCTCAGAGGGAGGCAGCCCTGGCGGCGTACCCATTGGACAGAGGGGGAAACTGAGGCTGCAAGAGAGGTGGGGGTGGGGGAAGTAACTTATTCAGTCACCAAGATCATGGTGGGCAGGGCAGAGCTGGGACTTGAGTGCGGGTTCTCCTACTTCCTGAGTCTGGGTTGCTGCCCCGCCCCCCCCATGATGCTGTTTTCCTGGGGTGCTGATCTCTTCTGGGGGGAAAAGGCAAATTCTCTTCTCCTCCCCACCACCCCAAGGCAGAGCCGCAAAGCCGCGCCCCCCCCACCCGCCCTGGGGAGCGGGAGGATGGACAGGCTGGCTTCCCCGCTTCTCCTGCCTTCCCGGTACCAAGTATATATTTTTTCTAATCGGCCCGGCAGCTGATGGTTATCTGGCTTCGCGAGTGAGCGAAAGAGACTTTGTGTCAAATGCTGAAAAATGACTTTTCAGGCAGCCTCTCTGTCTCCTGAAAGGAGGTGACGCGTCCCACGCATACCAATCACCCTGCACCGCGTCGGCACGCAAGCGCTCCTGTGCGCAGATTACAAAACCCCTCTCCTGCCTCTCCCAAGGTCACGGGCAGGCAGGCAGCCTCGTCTGTACCCGGAGGGCAGCGACGCCTGGAGCAGAGGACTGAACCGGGGGAGAACAGGGAGCCCCGATTGGGGGGGAAGGGGGGAGGGGGGGCAACGCTGGGCCCCTGAGGGTCCTGTAGAGAACCCGGGAGGAAGGCAGACTCAGCCAGCTGTGTGCCCTGGACAAAGTCTTGAACCTCTCTGGACCAGGGCTCTGGTTCCATGATTTTACCCAGTCAAATTCTGTTTGATGTCCTAACCACTGGGTTTGCCTGGCACTCACGGGTCTCGGGGGCTCCCAGGTAGAGAAATCACTCCAAGTACCTGTGGAGAGACCGATGGGAAGGGTGGAGAAGGGCTGATGCCTGAATCCGGGCTCCAGAGGCAGCGTATTGGGGTAAAAATCCTCGCTCAGCCACTCAATGTCTGGGTAAGTGGTTAAACCACTCTGAGCCCTGGTTTCCAACTAGGGAAATAACCAATAATGTTTCATGGGGAAATGTGGGAATTTCCCCTGTACCAGTCACCTGGGGACACTGGCCCCATCCTGGCTCTGCCCAGTGGTGCCAACACAGCCGGCTTCTTCACCCAATCTCTCCACACCTGGAGTGATAATTCTGCCAAATGAGGAGGGAGAGGGAGCCCTAAAAACCCCGACCACTTAAAAACTTGGCGCACAGTAGGACCTAAATATGTGCATACAGCTTTCTGGTTCCTAGCAACATGATAGTTTGTTTGTTTGTTTTGTCAAGCGTGAGGCTTGAACTCAGAGCCTGGGTGCTGTCCATGACTTTTCCTGCTCAAGGCTAGCACTCTCCCACTTTGAACCACGGCTCCAACTTCCAGTTTTCTGGTGATTTGTTGGAGCCAAGACTCTCACGCACATTCCCACCTGGGCTGGCTTTGAACCGCAGTCCTCAGATCTCAGCCTCCTGAGTAGCTAGAATGACAGGCGTGAGCCACCAGTGCCGGGCTGCATGATGAGACTTTAAGAGTTCAGTTTTCAAGTGCATTTGAGGTCTTTAGAATCTAGCTTCCTAGATTGACTAGAACATTCTGTATACCTCATGGTCGGGATGAGGGTCCCCTGAGGTTTCTCTTGATCATAGTGAGAACCCCCTGGGAGATTAGGATTCGGGGAGAAGTCCCAGGGTCCCCCCCTGCCCCCACCCCGCCCGGCCCAGGGACAGGGAAGGCCTCATTTGGGCAGCCATTCTCCAGGGCAGGCGTCTTCTTCTGGAGTGCCACTTAGGGCTCCCTGGGGGTTCCCGGGGGCCAGGAAGTGGCCACCACGGCCAAGACCAAGCTAGCAGGAGTGGGTCGCCCGAGGTCTCCATCATCATCCACTCTCCTTTTCATTTCCCAGTTGGAAAGCGAGAAGGTCACGTGGCCAGGCCTTTGAAAGCACAGGCCATCCGTCTCTCGATGGGCTGTGACATTGACCAGTGTCTGTCAGCAGCTTTCTTTATGCGGTGGCAGCAAACCAAAACCTTCTCTGACCCGGGAAGACTCACCAAGCCTAGAGAGAGAGGGTGGCTCCAGAGAGGGAGGCGCTGCGTGGAGAGCGCCCAGTGAGGCTCCAGGCAGCGCGTGGGCCCCAGGGGGTCACGGAGAGGCCATAGTCCATCTCCCCCTCCTGGGCCCACATACAGGTAGGAGTCAGATACCTCTGATGAGGTCCTGGGGGGCGGGGAGTGGCTTTGCTGTCCCCAGAAGTACGGGGCAGCTGACTGTGACCCTCCCTGAGTCTTCCTTTCAGGTCTTGGCCTACACCCTGGGTACCTCAGTGCCAGGAAGAGGCAGAGGTACCAGACTGAGGTTTGCAAAACCTCTTTAACCAGATACACAGCTCTATGAGGCAGGGGAAGCTGCTCTGGTTGGAGGGAGAGAGAAGAGAGGATTCCATGCCCCATCTGTGCAGTCCCCTGGGTTCAAATCCCACCCCTGTCACTTACCAGCTTGTTGATGCGCTCAGTGCTGGCACCCCTGCCTCTCAGCCGCGTGGCCCTCCCCATGGCGTGGTCATGGGGAACCGGCACCCCCTCCTTCACCCAACCCCAGCCTCCCTCACCTCCTCCATCGCTGCAGGACCCTGACTTTGCATCCTCACCCCTATTGTCCACAAGGACAGAGTGATATCAGCAAGAGCACATGTCAACGCCGGTGGCCACGTGGTATCGGCAGCCCGCTCCCCACCCCCACCCTGACTGTGCCAGATAAGATGCCTGGGGTTTGGGGTTCAGGATTCAGGCACTCAAACCCCAGCACCCTGGAAATTCATCCCTGGGTGACTGCTTTGTCAGAACAGGGGGCTCCAGGGCCCCAAACCCCCTGACAAGAGCCTCAAGGTTCTTGGAGGACAGTGGAGGGACTGTCTTCGGGTCTGGGTTCGAATCCTGCCTCTGCTTTTTCCTCTGTGCGTGCTCCTTCTCTGGGGTTTGGTCTCCTCATTTATAAACCAAGATTCACAGTTCACCCGCATCCATACTGTATGACTCAGCCCTCCTCACCTGCGTGCTGTCCCCTCCCTCAGACAGCCCTTGGGACAGTGTCACCTGCCTTATCTATCCCAGAGGAAGGAGCCCTGGAGTCCACATCTATTCCAAGGAGATATGTAAACAGCGCCGGTGTTTACTCAAGGACACAGAGCCCCAAACCTGAGAGAGGCGTACTGACAGAAGACAAGATATGGAGTCTCTTCCATAGAGAGCAAGTCCTCCAGCCATCGCCCCACTGAGGAGGCTGGAAGGCTGAACGGGGAGTCGGGTGGGAAGTACCAGGGGCTCTGTGATGTCTGGGAGGGAAGGAGGGCGCCCCCTAGAGGTCAACATTCCGGGTCAGTGGAGTAAGACATTTGGGTGGACGCTTGGGAGCCCATCCCATGTGCGGGGGACCGTCCAGCGGGGCTGGAGTCGTTATCCAGCAGGTTCTTTGGACGGGACTGGCTGGTGGAGGCGGCTGCCTGTCTTCTGCTGCCTTCTTTGTGCTGATGGAGGATCTCAGATTCTATCCCTGGATCTCAGAGAAACAGCCACAGGGGGCTGCGAAGGTGTGGGCACCAGTTTCTACACCCTGGAGGGAAGGGGAGGAGCTTCGTTCTCTCTTCTTGCCTTGATTAAATCCACCCACAGACACCTCCCTGTCCTGGGTCTCCCAGCCTCCCTGTCCTGAGCCTCCCTGCCTCCTTTCCCACAGCTTGTCGCAGTTTGGATCAGGAGAGCCCCTCAGAAAGTGCAGGAAAAAATCCATTTGGAGCCATCCCCGCACGTTTGCTACCATGGCCTCCCACATTTTACTGTTGCCTCCACGTCCATTCGGCCCAGTTCTCAGACGTCTTCCCACGCGTCCCTCATGCCGAGTTGCCCGCCACATTGTCACAGCTGCCGTGCTCCTGGGGCTCCGGGGGGCCAGGACGGGGGGCTGGTGCTCCAGTGCCAGCTGCAGCTGGCACAGGGCCGTACGGAGCTGCAATCCCCACTGCCAGTGTGCCTCGCACTGTGACCCTCACTCCGCTCTGGTGGTCTTTCTTCATCTATTTTTGCTCCTCTTATTTCAAGATGGACAAATACCAGAAGGGGGACCAGAGGGACGATACCACGTTCCCACCCCTCAACACCGGCATCCCAGGGACTGGCATCTGGGTCTGGGGCAACTTCTGTGGAAGTTGGGCAGCAAGACGGAATGTGAGGGGGACATGAGGGCCTCTAAGGGGTTTCTGTTGGCTCCACCATTGTGAGTGGGGAGGGAACGTAGACTCTTGTCTTCAGTATTAACCCATGAAAGCCTGGAGCCAGTGAATTCTTCCTGTGAAGGGACAGATGCTAAACATCATAGGCCAAGAGTCAGAATCGGAGCTATTCCACAGGTATTTAGATGATCACTATAAAAGTAGCCGTTTGCAAGGATGAAAACGTATTGGGGCGAGTGGGATTTGACCCAGGGCTGTGGTTGGCTGAGCATTGCTCTGAGGCTGGTTTTCTTTATCTGGAAGTCGTAACCACCCCCCCCCCGCCCCGCCCCATGTCAGTGGGCAGACAAGAGGATTCCAAGCCCAGGTGGAATGTGTCTGGAAACGTTTAGCAGTTGAGAAAACAAGGCCACAGAGGGCTGTGGACCCAGCTGTCCATGGCCACGGCTGGTCGCCCTGGGCACCATTGCCACTGCTACTCATGTTCTTCCCAATGAGCTGAGTGAGTCTGGGGAGAGCCAGGGTGCCAAGATGCCAGGGCACCAGGGTACCAGGATACTAGTATGACAGGGCACCAGGATGCCAGGGTACCAGGAGACTAGGATGCCAGGGAGCCAGGATAAAAGGGTGTCAGGCTGCCAGGCTGCCAAGATGCTGGGCCTCTGAACAGCAGGGCAGCAGGTCTTCCTGGTCCAGGGGTGATCTGCATTCCTAAGTCAGCCTTGGCCTCCAGCCCTGCAGCCCCCGGGTTCCTGAATCCTGAGTCTCTGTGCTTGGAGGAGGGGGCCGGGTGAGGGGAGAGAGCTGGGCATGGAGCATGGACTGCCAGGCCTTCTCGATCACAAACCATAGAACAATCCAGGCTGGCTCACCTGCCAGCATCATGGCTGCTTTCTCTCTGTCCTGAGCAGACACAGGTCAGAACAGAATCCTAGTGGAACAGGGAACTGGGGTGGGGCGGGGAGTTGTCATCGTATTTCATCTGATTCCACAGGTGATTCCTTGGTAGCTCATGCAGGCCAAGGCCTGGGGTCAGCTCGGAGGCCTGGATGTGGGCCTCGGAGGCTGCAGCCCCTTTTGGAAAGTCGACACGGACAGACAGAATTCTAGGTGATTAGCAGTGATTTTCTCTGTGTGCCAGTTCACAGGTGGAGCTCTTGTTTCTTTCATAATTACATGTGTTCATTGTCGCTTGGTGCAATAAACACATACATTTCCTGAGCTCCTGTCAGGTAGAAGTCATAGCAAACAGACACAGACACACACACACACACACACACACACACACACACACACACACTGCTGTGGATCATCATCAAGGAGGTGATCACCTGCTCCGCTCAGCTTCTAGAAGTGCACAGAACCTCCTGCAGCCATGGACACCACCGTTGCAGACATCGCTGACACCTCAGCCCCAGCCTTTGAAGGCCTGGGACTTAAATAAGCAATTCAAATCTGAATATAGCCTAGGATCAGACCCTGAAGTCGTGAATGATAACTCTGAGAGACTCACAGGAAAAAGCCACACAGCTCGTCCAGGGAGGGATCTCTGGAACGCCTGGCCTGAGCGCCGACGTGTCTCACGATGAAGAATGTGCGTGATGATTTGTGGGTTTCGGGAAGTAGGAAGCCACGCTGCGCACCGTGTCCCGATCATCCGAGGCACCACACACGGCCAGTCAGGCCCAGAGAAGCTGCCTGGAGCTCTGGATGGGGCTCAGCCAACAGCACAGCAGAGCCCGCGGGGGCTGACATCCCTGTTGGCGGGTGGAAGGACACATGTCATCAGTAATAAACAACAGATAAAGTGGACTGCCAGGCTGAGAAATGCTGCCATAAGAAAAATGAATAAAGCACTTCTAGGGCAAGAGAAGTGAGGTGCCGATTTTAGACCAGCGAACGAAGACATCTGTGCAGACCTGACATTGAGCAGAGGAACAAAGTAAACTGAGAAAGACATGTGCAGAGCTGGGATAATGGGGCATCCTGGGAGAGCAGAGTGAAATGTTCAAAGGCCCCGAGACAGGAACAAGCTTGGGCTGTTTAGGGAAGAGCAGAGGGGCCAGTGTGGCTGGAATGGTGTGAGCTGGAGAGACTGGCAGGGTGCCAGAGACTGGTCCCTTACAGGGGCAACGTTGCCATTTCCGATGATGGCTTACAGAAAGAGTGTGCTTCACGAAACCCTGGTATCTGTGTATTCGTCTGTGATTGCTGCTGCATAACAAAGACTACCCCAGCAGTCACTAAAAGCACCTGTGTGTCTCACAGCTCTGTGGCTGCAAAGTCTGGCTGGGCTAGGCTTGAATGCTCTACTCCTGCTCACAAGGTGTTGGTTGACAGGCTCTCACCGAAGGGCTCCGGGTAGGAGTTCAACTCCCCCCATCCAGGCTGTGACATAAAGGTCGTCCCAAGGTGTAGGACTGAGGTCCCTGCTTTCTGGCTTGTTACTGACTGGGGTTGTGTACTTCCTTCGACTGGCCTCCCACCTTCCCTCCTCCAAACACCGTCTCCTCTCCAAAGAGCATGTTGGATCCTCAGACTTTGAGTCTGTGTCCCCAGAGAGAAAGTTCTTTGGGCCCTGGGACCTGTAATCAGACCTCAGTCCCCTGCTTAAGCCCCTTACCACATGGCATAGAATCTGCACAGATCCTTTGTAGCACAGGGTGATGGTGGCTCACACCTGTAATCCCAGCTACTTGGGAGGCTGAGATCAGGAGGATTGAAGTTTGAGGCCAGTTGGGCAGAATAATCTACAGGACTCTACCTCCTCGGAGCCAAGTTGAATACAATAGCATGTGTTCCATCCCAGAAGCCTAAAATAGGCAGATCAAAGTCCATGCACATGCTCAGGCAGGAAATGAGGCCCTATCTTGGGAATAAACAGCAAGAGACAGGCCTGAAGGCCTGGTCCAGTGGTAATGTGTCTACCTAATAAGCACACAATCCTGAGTTCAAATCCATGTGCCACTAAAAAAATGGGGGGGGGATGGAATAAATAAGCTTTCCATGGGCTTTAAATAATCATCTTTGAATCCACATTGTTTATCATATCTAACCAGGTTATATAAATAGTTAACACTGTTTCCTGAAGATCAAAGTCTTTGTGGAGGCCAGGAGACTGTGGCTCCCTTGATAATCCTAGCTTTTCAGGAGGCTGAGATCTGATGATTGATGTTCACAGCCAGCTGGGGCAGGAAAGTCTATGAGACTCTTATCTCCAGTGAGGCACCAAAAAGCCAGAAGTGGAGCTGTGCTCAAGGAGTAGGGTGCTAGCTTTGAGCAAAAAAACAGGTCAGAGTTAGAGGCAGGCACCACACATACAGAAAGTCAATTTACTCAGAGCGAACACAAACACATCAGCAACAATGTACAAAGACTGTTTATCAGCTGGTAAACTGTAAATCTTTCTTCCTTTCCTTTCTTCCCTAAATCCTTTCCTTCCTTCCTTTGTGCTAGTACTAGGGCTGGAACTCTGGGCCTGGGTGCTGTTCCCTAGCTTTTTCACTGAAAGCTAGCACGCTACCATTTGAGCCACACCTCCACTTCAGCTTTTTCCTTGGTTAATTGGAGAAAAGTTTCACAGACTTTCCTGTCCAGGCTGGCCTTGAATCACAATCCTCAGATCTCAGCCTCCTGAGTAGCTAGGATGACAGGCGTGAGCCACCAGTGCCTGGCAGGGAGAACATTTTAATGGCCATAATAGACTTTATTCCTTCTAGCTGCGAATGAAATATCCCTCCGTTGTAGAATGGGAACACGGATTGTGTTATTCCCATGATGGAATACTTAACCCAGGAAACATTTATTAAAACCCAAACTACCGATCGGTGTGATGCGCGGTGAGGGTTGAGCTGGGTGGAGGGAGACACGGCAGCCCGACACACTGGGGTGCGGCCCACGGGTCTGCTCATCCAGGCCAAGGGAAGGTAAGGCCAGCCCATGACGGCAGGCAGGACCACAGGTTATGTTAGGGGTACGGGGTAGTGACTGGTGAGGCGAATGGGGGGGGTTTCTGGGGAGCTGGAAATTGTTTTCCATTTTCATCCCAGTGGTGTGCCCATATGTAAAAATTCATCATTGTTTGATTGAGATTTGTGCCTCTTGCTAGAGATTACACTTGCGGAAAGGAACGTGATCGTTTAACCACACGTGGAGTGCTGCATTAACGCTGTCTGCGTGTTTTCTCACGCCCTGGGTGGCAAACATCCCCATTCCTACTTAATAGATTAGAGAACCGAAGCTCTGCCCATGCAAGGTTAGGGAGCAGAGGGGTGCAGGTCCACCCCGTGTTCTCTCCTGCCTCTGTGCTGGGTTGTGGGGCGTGGCTGCCGCCCTGCCCCTGCCCCGCCCCCCAACCTCCATGGCCTTGGAATTGTAAGTTGCACTGGGCAGGTGCTGGGACCTGGTCGGGCCCTGTCTGTCACGGCTCCTGCGTAGGCCCAAGCTTTCTGTCCCCTGTGGAAGCAGGTGGGGTGGAGTCCTGAGGGATGGGAACTAAACATCCCCTCCCCCACCTCAGCCCACTTGCTCCTGGGCCGTCCCCTTCCCCAACACATCCTCAGGCCTCCCTCATCAGGTGGGTGTTAGGTGACAGGCGGGAACCCCGGCTGGCAGGTCCCCGTGACAGGCAGGCCCTCTGTAACGGAGCGGTCGTAATAGGCTGATGTTTATCTTGCAGGACGTGTGCACTTAATAAAGTATTAATATGAAGGCCAGATTGCTTCTGCTGTCAGGCAGGCAGAGCGGGAGCAGAGAGGAGGGAGCCCCAAAGTCACTCTGCATGCGCGGCCAGCACCCGCTTGCTGGGCAGGATAAATGTGTTCTGTTGGAGTGGCAGCAAAGGACATTGCTTGCCGATTCCTGTATCACAGAATCAAAACGCATTCTGGAGGGTGGGGAAGGGCTGTCCTGCGGGGCTGGGGGGGGGAGCTTCTCTAGACACAAGGAGAGGTGCTCCCTAGTGGCAAGCCCAGTGCTCCCTGAAAGGTGACAGACTTTGGAGGGCCTGGCAGGTGTGGGGTAATCTTTAGGGACACTTGGCCATCTTTCTTCCCAGCCTTTGCTGGCCAGTCCTGAGATTTGGAGACGCTCCCTGCCCTGCACCACCTCCTCTCCCAAACCCTCCTCCCCCACTCACCCCCCCTCCCCAAGTTCACTCTCTAGAAGCTTCAGCTTCTAGAAGTTTGCTGGCCTCTTCCGATTGCAGGGTTCCTGGCCCTGGGTGCTGCTGACCGGGCCAGCTGGTCCTCAGCTGTGCTTTGGCCTCTCTCTGCCCAGCCACAATCAAACATGTCATGAAAGGTTTTTGAGTGGCCCCTAGGGGTTGTAGATGGGCCCTAGGCTAGGCTTTATAACTCCCGATGGTTGGGAGAGGTAAAAATCTCTCCTGGAAGCGCCTAGAAGCTGCTGCCTGGGCCCAAGGATATGAGCCTTAGAAAATTATCACTATATACTTGCAACCTAGGTGACTTGGGCCCAGCTCGGCCTTAGGGAAGTGTCACGTGATTTCATGTAAGCTTGGCACAGGCCAAGTTCAACATAATAGGGTCAGGGAAATGACATCGTTACGGAGAGTTTCCCTTTGCAGATTTCCAGACGCTTTGGTGCCAAAATGAGGTAATCTAGTCTACTGCTAGCTGCCTTTGGGGGAGAGGGAAAAAAAAGACACACACACACACACACACACACACACACACACACACACACACACACACACACACACACACACACACACACACACACACACGAAAGATTCCTTTATTCTGCACTTAGCTCCAGAGCCCCAGCAATTAATTCTACCCTGCTAAAGGACTCCTTGTTTATAAGGCATTGTTATTTTCTGGTGGCCTATTTTAAATGGTAATTTTTTTCATTAAGTTGCTTCGTCTTTACTTATTAAGACCATTTTATAACCTAGCCGAGACCGCATTCCTTGAGCAATAACTATTCTTCTTCGTAAAATATTCGGTAATAACTGATCATCCATATTTTAAATTTTATTCCAAGTCAGACGCACCTCCCCATGGCTCGTGAGTTCGGCCTCGTGGTGCTGAGACCGGGTTCTTGGGTTTGGGAAAGCTTCTGCACACTAGGCCAACAGTGCCTGCTGTGACAGCTCTGCCTCGCTCCCTCAGGTCCCCTGCCTTTACTGGGTGGAGATGAGGCTCTGAACTGGGACGTGACTCTCTGGGGGCTGCAGTGGCCGGAGCTGTGTGATTCCCAGGTTCGGGGTCATGCATTCTCATCGCTGTCCTCATCCAAAAGCGACGCCCCCCACTCCCAGGTTCCAGAATCTTCTCCTTTCCCATCTGAGCATCACTGCGATCCTGGAAAGGAATAAACACCACAAACCCATTTTTCAGATGAGATGGTCGAGGCTACAGAGGAGTAAGTCCTGTCCACTGTGTCCATGAGGAGGAAGGCCCCACCAGCCTCGTCTCCTGCCACTGTCTGCCCCCACCAGGACCGATGCCCAGGACCCTGGCCTTTTGCCCAGCAGCATGGCCCAGCCCTGGAGATGGCACTGTGGTCTCAGCACCCCGTGAGTCTCCTGTGGCATGGTGCCCCCGTCTGGGTGTTTCTTGTCTGCTGTGTTGACCGGGGATAAAGAAATACTTCAGAGGAAGTTCTGGAATGTGGCAGCAAGTTGTCAGATAAAAGATAGCCAGGGGGAAGACACTGGTGAGGAAGAAGGGTCATGGGGCCCGGGTCTTGGTCTTACGGTTTTGATCGGCTCTAGGTCTGCTGGGTCTCAGTGAAACAGGGGAGGGAGGGGGAGGGCTCCACTTGTTTACCTCCTGAGTCTCCTTTCCCCAGATACTCAGATACTCTGTGGCCAGCCCATGGTGTACTTCCTGTGTGCCCTACACCTCACCCCAAATCTCGGACCCCACAGTAGAGGTCTTTCTCTGCTCCTGTCACACCCAGCATGCAGGCTTCCTCCCTACAGTGACCTTCCCCCTCCCAGCCACCCCTGGAGATAGCCCCTGCCGACTTGCCAGGAATACTGGGAAGCGGGGCTGGCTGAGCACCAGGGAGGGAGAGGGAATGGAGCGGGGTGGGGCGTCTGGCGGCAGTCTGCTGGGGCCCGGAGGTGTGCCATGTACCAGAGAGATGTGAAGAGTGTCTTGTCAGGTTGGACCCCGACATGGTGGTTATGAGACAGACAGAAGCCCGCAGGGACCGGGTGGAGCTGGGATTGGCAGGTGTCCCCACCCTGGGTCCAGACGTCAGCCCAGGACGCTCTGCCTGCCGTCACCACCATTGCTGATGGTGACCACCGTTCCCACCAGACATCTGGGTGGCCGGAGGGCTGGCTGCACTCGCCCCGGTCTCCTCTGGCCTCAGTGTCTCCCCTCTACAAAATGGGAAGACAAATAGCCAGCATCAGCTAGGGCAGGGGATCGGCTGAGGCCGGTGGGCAGGCTGAGGGTCACGGGAAGGCCCGATCCATAGTATAACCACGTCATTATCAATAATGAAACACCAATTAATAATAAATAAACAAACGAATGATAAATAATGCATCGGGGTGAATAATACATGAAGACGCCGAGCTTCTGAGGCTCCGTTGCCTCTGACGAAGGGGATTTGATGAGCTGGCTGCAGATCACACGGGCGGCTTCGGAGGAGAGGGAGGCCAGGAGGGCCCGGGCAGCCCAAACCTGGGGCTGTCTCCCTGAAAAGACTGCGAGAGGCCCCAGGTCCCTGCTGGCTCAGCGCTCGCTGACCTCACCTGTCCGGGGAGAGGAGGGGAGAGCCAGGAGTCTGGCCTGAGAGTAGCCAAGGTGAGACCGTTGGAGATGTTTCTAGAACCTCTTCATTCATCTGTGCATTTCGTAAAACATTCTTCGTGTGGTCCTGGGATTTGAACTCGGGACTTTGAGGTGCTATCCTACTTGAGCTGCAGCCCCAACACTTACTCATCTTCCTTGTCTGTTCATGTTTAGGCCTCGCTTTTTTGTCCGGGGTCTGTTTTGGACCGCAGTCCTCCTGTTGGTGCCTTCCGAGTAACTAAGATTGACAAGTGTGAGCAACCACGACCAGTTTATTGGTTGAGCTGGAGGTCTTACTAACTTTTTTGCTTGGGCTGACCTCAAACCACGATCCTCTCCATCAATACCTCTAGGTGGCTGGGATTACAGGCATGAGCCACTGCGCTGGGCTCAATATGTCTTTGAGTGTGGCCAACTGTGGAGCCCTTTGGCTCCAGAAGACGTACTTGCCCTTGGAGGAGCCCCCTAGGTCTACTGTGGGTGATAATTTGACAAAGAAGGGAGCTGTTTTCAATGGATTTGGGCTGGATTGGAGGGTTCGGAGTTGGAGGGCCGAGAGAAAGGAAGAGCAAAGACCCGGTAGCTGGCATATTGGGGGAGCTCAAGTTCAGGGTGCTGAGATCCAGAGGGTCAATGGATGGCTTGAGGAAGAGGCAGGCCCTGAGCAGACTTGGGGGTGCAGGTCGGCTTCATCCCCACGGCCAAAGGAAGAGACAAGGAAGGACTGGGCAGCGGGGGCCATGCTGAGGCTGGGCTGCCAGGCAGAGTGCTCTGTGTGAACCTGGGCAGGGCACGGACAGGCCCCAAGGCACCCAGCATCCTGATCTTGGTCCATTCACAACTTTAGTGAAGCTCGCTGGCCAGGCGGCCACTGTGCTGGGCCTCATCCGACATACAGAGGCAGCTGCAGGGCCCATCCTCACAGGCCTCTGCTCTGGTGGTGGTGGACAGACAGACAGACAGAGAGCCACACACCGTGTTCCAAGGGGTGGGGGGGGAGGAACCTACTGGGCTTTGTGAGGATTGGTGGTATGCATGCACGTGTGTGTGTGTGTGTGTGCGCGCGCGCGCGTGTGCGGGCATGCGCTGTTTGAGACTGATTGGGTTGGAGGGGCCGAGGGAGGTAAGATCATCAGGGATGCAGTTGGCCATGACAGACCCTGTACTTGATCCTGAATTGGAAAGCAATGGGGCAGGGAAATTGACCGGCATTAACAGTGGGAGGGATTGGGAGGGCGTCATCTTATTTGCATTTCTAGCAATATCTCTGGACCTCCCGTGTGGGAAGTATGTGAGGCAGACACCTCTGTTGTGTAGAAAGGGCCTCTTTGCAGAGTCCCAGGGAGAGAGTTGGAGAACCCAAACCCTGGAGGATGGGGGACAGAGCTGAGGGGAAAAGGCAGGTTGGTGGGAGCCCACGGAGAGACAGAACTGAGCCCATTTAGTTGTGCTCGGGGGCTTTCTTTTCCTGGAAGACCCTCTGCCCTCCGCCCTCTGCCCCAGCATCGGCAGTGAGGCGATGTCTGAGCCCCCGTTACTCCAGCCTCGAAGGAGGGAGCCTTTCACAGAAGCCCCGTCCCTGCCCAGAAGCCGTGGTCGCAGTAGGTGGGGGGTGGACATGATATTTGTCGCACTGGTAAGTGCTCAGCCCAGAGCCCATGGTGGGTGCTGTGACATGGTGCTGATCTTCATGACATTGGGGAGGTGGCCACCTTAGCCCATGAGCGGTTGTGTATGGCGGTCACGCCGTGGCATGGAGATGAACCCCACGCCCATGTGCGGGACCCACGTGGCTCCGGCGTGGCTTACTTCCCACCTGGCCACCGCCAGCATCGCTCTCCCCGTGTCCCACAAGTTGAGGACCTGTGTTTCCTGTAATACTATTGGGGAACATTGTCCCTGCCCTCAGGGAGTGAGGCTGGGAGGAAGGAATGTCGGGGTGAGAAGGGGCGGGCTGGCCAGCCAGGCCTGGGGCCTCTTACAAAGGTTCTCAGTCTCCATGTTCCGGGCCTGGGCATCCTCGCTGTCCCTGCTGGCTCTGAGTGATTAAAACCCAGAGGCTGAGATCTGAGGATCACGGTTCTAAGCCAGCGTGGGCAGGAAAATCTCTGAGACTCTTTATCTTCCAGTTAACCGCCATCAAGCTGGAAGCGGAGCTGTGGCTCAAGTGGTAGAACACCAGCCTTGAGAGAAGGCTAGGACAGAGCCCGGACCCTGGGTTCTGGCCGGCACAAATTTTTAAAATGTAACAGTGGCTGTGGCCGCCATCTGTCACGCTGCTGCCCCGTTGTGTCCGGGCCGTGTCCCGCTGCAGGAGCTGGTGTCAGATCCTGTGTCTCTGGGCTGGTACTTCCTGCCTGCCTGCGTTTTCAGCTTGATTGTAATCTCCAGAGAAGGCAATCAGGGTAGTGGATCCGGGTCTTGTCCACCACGCCTGGCCGTCTGTGGTCAAGGCGAGGTCATCTCTCATCCTCAGGGTTCGCATCTGTATGTGGGACACTCTCGTGGCAAAGGTGAGGGTTGGGGTTAGGATGACAGGGGTCCTTATTTGTCACATGTATGTTGTGTTTTCGTGAACTCCAGAAGTGTTTACTGAGCTCGAAGGAGTGCCGAGGGAGCCTTCTCTGGTCTCAGGATAAAGTCAGGGCTCCTGGTTGTGGAGAGATGGGCCTAAGCACCAGCTGCTCCTCACCTCTCACTAATTCAGCTGGAAAACCCAGGCAGAATGACCCACACCTACCGATTTTGAAAAAAAAATGAAAAGCTCTAGCAGGCAGATTATAATTCAAAATTCTACCCAGAGAACGGATATAAACAAAAGCTCCAAGTCTTATCGGGTAATATTTAAAATGTCCAGAATATAGACAAAAATAACTGGACATACAACAGCAACACCAAAAAAAGAAAGCCATGAAAATCCCCACTTGCATGAAGAAAAGCAATGGCCAGGCTGACTCTAGTGAGGAGAGCGACACAGATGGCAGAATTATCTGGCCAAGACTTCCAGGCAGCCATTACAAAAATACCAGACCAAGTGATCAAAAATAATATGGAAACGTATCAAAATAGAAAGACTCCACAAAGGAACAGAAGATGTAAAGAGCCAAATGGAAATTTGAGAAGCTAAAAAAGCAACAAATGGCTGGGTGTCAGTGGCTCACGCCTGTAATCCTAGCTATTCAGGAGGCTGAGATCTGAGGATAGCGGTTCAAAGCCAGCCTGGACAGGAAAGTCTGTGAGACTCTTATCTCCAGTAAACCACCGGAAGACTGGAAGTGGTGCTGTGGCTCAAGTGGTAGAGCACTAGCCTTGAGCTGAAGAGCTCAGGGACAGCTCCCAGGCCGAGTTCAAGTCCCACAACTGACCAAAACAACAACAAATGATCTCTCTATCGCACGTGTGCGTGATCTCTCTCTCTCTCTCTCTCTCTCTCTCTCTCTCTCTCTCTCTCTCTCTCTCTCTCTCTCTCTCTCTCTCTCTCCCTCCATGTAGTCTATTTCTCATGGCGCTCACAATTCAGTTGGAGGCAGGGAGGTAGAGATTGTCAACAGATGATAAACAAAGACACAGGCAATGGTAAATTCTTGGAAAGGAATAAAGCAGGGTAGACAGAGCATGGTGACAGTGGTATGGTAACTATTCTGAACCTAAAATAGAATAAAAAAGAGCCTTCCAAAGAGATGGCATGTGAGTAAAGGAAAATGGAGGGATAGGGCCATGTACCTAAGGGAAGATTTTCTGGGAGGTGGAAGGAGCACGTGCAAAGGCCCTGAGGTAGAGTCGTACTTGGGATGCTCAGATATCCATGTCTTGTGAGAAGGAAGGAGACAGGACAGGTTGAGGATGAGGAGGGGTGAAGTCTGAGAGGTGGGCAGGGACAGAGGTGGTACGAGAGGAGACTGAAGCAAAGCAGGCATTGGATGCTGTTGCATCTCCCATGCCCGGGAGATGGGGGAAGGGGAAATGCAGTTGAGTTCTGGATATATTGTTCAGAGGTTGCGGGCTTGGCTGGCTGCTTGGGTGGCAGAAGCAGGAGATTCCAGGAAGAAAGCCGGGTGCTGTGAGCTCCCTGGGGGGCACATGTCGGGGGAAGTAGAGCCTCTGTTTGAAAGCTTTTCTGTTGAAGTGCAGAAGGCCTCTCAGGGGTCCCCAAATGGTGATGTGGAGCCTGGTATCACCAGAGACTCTGGGAGAGGGATGCAGGTCTGCCCTCACGTCTCACAGAGTTGAGACCTAGGTTAGAGTGAGCCCGATCATGCTTGGTGACAGCCTGGCGCTTACCATGGCGAAGGAAGGGCGGGGTGTGGGTCCCGCTCTGCCACCTGGGGCCGTGTAATGCCCTCGATGTCCCCCCGCGAGAGGTGGGAGCCAACACAGCAACTCACTGGGTGCCGTGGCTCATGCCTGCTCAGGAGGCTGAGCCCTGAGGATGGACATTCAAAGCCAACCTGGCAGAAAAGTCTGTGAGACTCTATCACCAGTTAACCAGCAAAAAGCCGGAAGTGGAGCTGTGTGGTTCAACTGGCAGAGCACTAGCCTTGAGTGCAAAAGCTACGCAAAAGCACAAGGCTCTGAGCTCAAGCCCCACGAGTGTCACACACACACACACACACACACACACACACACACACAATGCTCCTCTGTCCTAAGATTGTCACAAACAAATGAGTGTGTGCGTGTGGGGCACTTGGCCTGGTACCCGGCAAAGAAAGAGTTCTAGAAATGCCATCATTATTATCGCTTCGCTCTTGGCTGGCCCTGGAGACCCCAGCTCCCTGGGGTCCCCTCTCCTGAAGGGGGGTTCCTTGTTTGTTTTGTGGATCACTTCCCCCACACACACACCTCTGTGTCTATACTCATCCTCGGAATGGGGACCACACTGTGACATCTGTCTCCCTTCACCCCATGTGTGTTGGAGGACAGGGCTGTCCCTGTGTCATCTCTGCTGCCCAGGACAGGTGGGAACAAGCAGGTCTTCCTGTGGCAGGGCTGTGGCTTCTGGGCACACACAGACTGTGGGGCTCCCCGTGAGCCCTGACCGCGGCCTGGGTGAGAGATCACAGGGGGGCTGGAGGGGGTGAGCCCCAGGCTTTATCCCTTCCCTCTGCAGCCTAGGGCCACATGGGTCCAATCTGCCTCCAACTTCCATATTGATCCTTTCGGAGATCAATTCTTGTTTTTTCTTCCTGGAGTGTTGTAGTCATTAAGTTCCAAGCAGGGGTCAGGCCCCTGGGCTCGATCGGCTGGGGTTGCCTGCACAATTGAAATCCTCAAACCCATCCTGGCTAGTTTTCTCATTAAGGCAATCGGACTGGATTGGTCTGTTTGATTGATGGTCGATGGTCAGACGGCAGCCATGGGAAGACAATCGCATGGGCCTGGGTGACCAGCCCACCCCACTGAGCAGAAGTGGGCGCCCAGGACTCTGGGGTGAGCCTCGGGGAGGCAGCAGAGAGGGGGAGAGGTCTCACCAGCTGGATGTCCTCAAGGTGCGGCTCACACTGAGCGGGCAGCCGTCCTGGGGCAGCTAGTGGACAAGAAGCAGGATGTGGTGTTTGCATAAATATGAGGCTTCTTCTTGGGTGACCAGCCTACCATTTCTTCCTCTCCTATCACCAAGTGATGGACCAGCCCTCGGGTGCATGTCAGGCCATTTGCAATGAAGCTTTTCCCAGGAGTTTAACCAGAAGTAAGAGGCCACGAGGTTGGGGTGGAAGGCTTGGTGACTGGACCCCGGTGACGGGGCTGCTGAGGATGCTGATGGATGGGTGGAGACACCTTGTAGGAAAAGCTGTTTGGAGACCCTGGGTTGATGCATGCATACAGGTGCATTTCTGGCAAGACTTAATAGGCCAATTGTGTGCCAGTATTCCAAAGGGGCGGGGTCAGTATGGGCCAATCGTAAGCTAGGACTCCAAAGGGGTGAGGTCAGCGTTCATGGACAGTGGTGTGGCAGGGCTTCAAATGGGTGGGATCAGCGTGGGCCAATCATGTGTCAGGACTCCAAAGGGGTGGGGTCAACATGGACCAGTTCTGTGCTGGGACCCCAAATGGGTGGAGTCCGTGTGAGCCAGATTGTGGGTGGACATGCACCAAGCTCTCACGAGAGGTGGGAAAGTTTCCCCCTTCACCAGGGAAATGGATCCCCCAAAGTTCTTCCTGTTTGGGCCCATGGGAGCCAAGAAGGTGGCTGGAAGAGAGACAGCAAAAGTGAGTGAGAAGCAAGAGACTAGGGTCACCAGTAGGAGTTCATCACAGATACAGTGTGAGGACGCCCCTACAGTTCATCCAGGGGGTCACTCCAGGCCTCCTGGCCAGCTCCAGCCCTCACCTCCTCCTCTCTCTCTCTCTCTCTCTCTTTCTCCTGTCTCCCACAGGATACCTGACTGTCAACATTGAGCCTCTACCCCCTGTGGTGGCGGGAGATGCTGTGACCTTAAAGTGTAACTTCAAGACGGATGGTCGCATGCGTGAGATCGTGTGGTACCGGGTAAGTGGGCGCTCCGTGTGGCTGTCCCTTCATGTCAGGGCTGATGGGCAGAGGCCCCGGAGCCCCTGGACACTTCCCTGGCAGCCCTGAGTCATCCAGTGCCATCTGCCAGGTCCCCACCCTCAAGCAAGCCCACCTTGCCCAACCCTCCCCTATACCCTCAGGCCCTAGTTCATTCTAACATCTTCGAGCTGCTGATGAGCTGTGTTTGTGGAGGTTTCTTTGGGCACCGTGGGCCTCGTGGTAGGAGGCTTTGAGCGATGTTTTTGGCACAGGATAAAGAAACAGGATGGATGGCTCCCTGGTTTCCTTAAAATTGCCTTTGGAGCTATCGGCTACCTAATCTCGCTACCTCTAGGCCCAGACCGGTGCCTGGCATTGTCGTTTGGGTCTGTGTAGGGAAGCAGGTATACACCTGTCTGGGGGGGGGGGTGGATGCCAGCAATAAGAGTGGCTATAAGCCTTCGGGCTCTGATAAGAGGCAACTGGTGCTGGCATCTGTGTGGATGAGGGTAAGACAGACCAGCCTTGTCTCCAGAGGTGTAGCTGGTGCTGCTGATCTCCCCAAGGCCACGCCCCAGCGTGCTCGGAGCCCGGTACCACAGAGAGTGCTCTAAAGCGGGGCTGGCTGAGCCACATTTCTTGGTGAAGGCCCAGATCGTAAATGTTTCCTCTCTGCCGACCGAGGCGTCTTTGTCAACTTCTCAATGCGGCTGTTGTTGTATGCAAACAACCCCAGACAGCGTGTAAATGAAAGGGCACGCTTGTTCCTCTAACACGTTACGCATGGACACCAAAATTTGAATTCTGCCTAATTTTCATGGGTTACAAAACATTCTTCTCCATATTCTTATTCTTTTGTATTTCCACTACTAAAAAAAAAAAAGTTAAGCCTGTTCTTAGCTTATGGATTGTACAGAAATGGGTGTAGGCTGATTTGGTTCATAGGCTGTGGTTACAACTCCCAGGTCCAAATACACTGGTTCTATTCTATGTGTCTGCCCTGCCTGCGTATAAAACCAGCTGACAAGAGTCAGGATGGGCTGTTTTGGGAGGGGAGGGGAAGGCGCAGGGTGGTGGTGGTAGTGGATGGATACAGTTTGGTGATCTGGAATTGAGAGCTGCATTTCTGCTTCTTGGGGTTTCTTGGTACCCACATACCATGCCTAGAAACTCTAATGTCAGAGGAGGCTGCTCATGGCCTTGGTCCAGAACAGCTCCCCCCTCCTCTTTTTCTTCCTCCTCCTCCTCCTCTGTTCTTGTCCAGTCTTGCTTGGAACCAGACTTTCCTGCTGTTTTTCTTATGTATCTCTGCTCTTTGATTCGCCGCTTACTGATTAGGGCTATTGGGCTGGCCTGGACTTACACTCCTGTTAATCCACATCGGTGCTCTCCATCTTGGCAGCATAGCCTCTCCTGCGTGGAATCAGCTTCGCGGCCCTCCGCCCGAGTCCCACCTGACACCTGGCGCCTTGCAGGGTCCTGGTCTTAGGGAAGGGCACCGCTGGACAGATCCACAAGTCCAGCGACAGCCAGGGTCTGCGGTATGGCAGCATGAACCGCAATCACTCCGCGGCGGAGTCGCTGGGACTGGAGCTGCTTGGCTGATGGGGACTGGAAGCATCTCATTAGCACCTGGCAGAAAGACAGAGATAAATTAACTCCAGCTCACTGCTGAGGCTGAGGCTGAGGCCACATCCCTCCCTCTCCTGCTACAGTCCCTGGATAGGATCAGAGGGAGGAGGAGGGAACAGGGGGAACAGGGGACCAGAGCTGGGAGATGGGAACACAGCGGGATCCTACCGCCTTGCGCTGCCCTAGCGATCGAACGATCCTGTCACACTCAGGGTGGTTAGAACTCCTCGCACAGGCAGCTGCCGCACAGGGGCAGTGCCAGGCCCGGCTGGGCCCCTGCAGGGATCCAGGTTGTGGTTACACAGAAGCTGAAGCCCTAGGCAGGATGGAGACTTTCCTCTCTTCTCCCTCCTCCAGCCTGGCCCCGGGCACTGATGGGCTTAAAGATCCAGTTACATCTCTTATGGGTGTCAGGCCCTGCGTTGTCAGGCCACGGTAGCGTGCGCTAATTAATTTATTTTATTTCATTTCACATCCTTTGACTAAGGGCCCCTGGAGGGGGACACGCAGATGTATGCAAATCACATGCAAATTGGCAGCTAGAGCCAAATGCCTGAGCCCTTTTAATTCTGTAGCTGGACAGGGTGGTGGCTCAGTGGACTGCTGACTGTCCTCAGGACCCGGATGATGGAAAAGGGGGAGCAGAAGGAATCCCGGGGCAGTGGCTCTGTGCTACTCCTGTTCTTTCTCCCTGCTGCCTCCCTGGCTTCCCTCCCTGGTGCTGATCATTTGGTATCTTCTCCCCAGGAGCCAGCTGAAGGGAGAGAGATAAGGCCTTACCAAAGTGGGGGCTCCCGGAGCCAGGCTCAGCAGAGTTCTCCGGGGAGCTGGGGGAACAGCAAGGGGTGCTCCAGCCTCTTTCTCTAGCAGACAAGCCCTCTTGGCAGGCCCCCCCACCCCCGGCCAGCCTGCCCCCACCCAAACAGCAGGCTGCCCAGTTCTGTTGGTTTTCTGGCCAGAGTTTCTTCCCTCTCTGCTTCCTTCCCCCACTCCCTGAATGAGCTTACAGAGACGGCTTGGAAGGATATGAATAGATGACACAGGCCCAGCCAGGACTGTGCCTCCAGTCCCTTCAGGAGGGAAAAAACGGGCCATTGTGGCGGATACCACTGCCCGCTCAGCCTGGTGTAAGGCCCACAGCCTCCCTCTGGCCCAGAAGACGTTATCTGAGCAAGAGACCCATCCTGAGCTTACCCTAGGTACAGAGGACGGGCTGGATCCTTGAGGGAAAATTAGGGGAGCCGATAGAATTGTCAGAAGCCAAAGGGACCACACCCTTGTGGGGCTAAGGGGGCCTCTGGCTGAGCGTGGAGAACACCTTATCTGGGCAGCCCTGGAGAGAGAGAGAGAGAGAGGAAAGAGACCAGCAGTGAACCAGGACACGAGTTTGGGCACCCTGCCCCATGGTCTGCTCAGATGAAGGAGCTCAGCCAGCTCAGAGAAGATGCCAGAACTATGGGACAGACTCAAGAAAACAAGGACATGTGACCAGAGCCCCTGGGTCTGTGTAGCTCAGTGTGGCAGCCCCTCAGTCACACACGGCTGTTCCAATTCCAGTTCAGTTAGGATTCATTTTCTCATTCATGCGTCAGCCACATTTCATAAGCTCACTGGCCACATGAAGCTGCCATATTGGATAGCAACTTCGGAGAGCACAGTCTGCTTGACACACTCGGATTTTTTTTTCTGTTTTCCCGTGTGATGGCGTGACAGAGGAGCCACCCTGATGGTTGAACCATCTTTCCTAGCAAATAGACCCTGAGATGGATTTCAGGGAGGTGGATCTAGTTAATTTTGTAACCTGCCGTAATTAGGTTGGGTGGGTATGTGGCCGGGGAGGGTGGGAAGAAGAAAGTAGATAGCTCCCTCGAAAGACATCTTTGAAAAGGTACGGGGATTGTCCAGAGCATTCCTGAGGTCTAGGGGAAGTATAGCTGTGTGTCTTCATACTCCTTCCTATTGCTCTCTGGGCTCATCTCCCTGCCTGGGATTCCTTGGGCTCCCATCTCTGGAGTTCATGCATCTAATCCCCGTACAGAGTTGTGGTACAATTCCAGACTTGGCCAGTAGGAGGCTGCCATCTAACAACCAACCTACCCCAGTGTTTCAAGTCTGGTCTTGCTTCTGAAAGGGCGAATGATGGATATGTAATCATCTTCGCTTAATACCGCCTACCTAGTTAATGCCTGTAACTGGGGCCTGTTCAGTACTATCCAGATACTTATCCAAGTCGCTAACATGATACAACTCCCCCCAAAAAAGCCAAACGCTCAATCAAGGGATCTGTGTACATCCTAAACTACATTTCATTTCGTTGTTGGCACTGTGAGGTAAGTTCTAAAAATAAGTTAATCCTATTTTTCCAATGATGAAACTGAGATCATCCAAAGAGACTGTATCTCAGGTCATACCGTCTTCCAGGACTTCTTCAGAAAGTTCTAGAAATAACCCTCTTACAATCCCTTTTGGTGGACCCTGTTCAAGTGTTTACCTCATTACACCAAAATGCCTGCCGATACACCGTGAACACCTCAAGGACAACAGCTCAGTCTTTTCTCCAGTGTATTCTCCACACCTTACTGCACAGCTACCTCAGTAAACGCTGGTTAAATCGGGAGAGAGCTAGAAAAATACGAAGGCGTGTGTACATTTTCACGGGCCATGCTGCGTGGACATAGTGTCTGTCTCAGGTGAGTGTGTGTTTGTGTGTGTGTGTGTGTGTGTGCTCACGCACGCACACACATATGCACGCGCTCTCCATCATGGGTGTTTGTGTATATGTGGGGCTTTGAAGACTTGAGGGCCTCTCTGTAGAGTGTGGGGGAAAGGGAACATTTCTCATTGGGAAACCCTGCGTAAAGCCATTTAGATGGGGGGAGGAGGTGTGTGTGGGGAGCAGTGAGCCACCTGCCCAGAAGGCAGAGCCAAAGGTCTGTTTATATCATAGAAATCCATTAAGCAGCCAGGAGCATCCTGGGAATTTAACCTTTCACAGCCATTTTTATCGTCTTGTCTTTGTTTTGGTCTCCTCTCTGCGCTATTTGTTCCCAAGTGCTGTTCCAAGCCTGGGTTACAAGGCCACAGAAAAGAGAGGCACAGAAAGAGGAGGGGAGGGGATCGGGAGGGCAGTCTCCAGCAGACACAAACGCCCCTGCTTCTCCAGTCATCTTATCTCACAACCTCACCTGGGTGGATGTGCTACCTACCCCGGCATGCTTCCTTCCCCCGGGGCTCTGAAGGGAGGATGGGAGCCAATATGGTAGCCTTTAGAGAAAGGCATGAGATTGGAGGCTGGGAACCAGGTAGGAGAGGCCTCAGTGTCGTTTGACCTTGGTGGTGACCTTCTGCCACTGGACACGAAGATCTGTATTTAGGGACACCTCGATGAGTGAGCCTCTGCCATCTGGCAGGACCAGTGTTTGCCTCCTTCCAGCACCAACTGGATAGATGGCAGCCATTGTCCCATCTTGATTTCTTTCTTATAACTCAGAGAATCCAAGAAAGATAATTACAGAATACAGAGGGGAGGTGTTTGGGGAGGGCCTCCAAGGCCAGATTCTTTGGATTGCATCTGGAAGGCCTGGGTTCCCAAGAGATCACAGCAACAAGGAATAGCCAGCAGCAGTCCCCTCCCGCCCTCGGGTTACGCTACTCCACTCACTGGTCTCTGGTTCTTGGAAATATCACCACATCATTAATTAAGCCAATGGGTCTTGATTCTCCCTGGGGGGGGGGTGGAGGGGGAAGCTTGTCCCAAATGTTCCTGGCATTGGCTTTCTCTTGCCTTTAGTCCTTGAGGATGTGTTGTTGCTTGAAGTCAAACAAGAAATGATAGTCACCCACAAAACATTAGGAGAATGGATTCCTTTCCTTAACCCATGAAAGAATGAAAAGGTGGAAGAGTGATTAAGGTAAACAGAGTGAGTGTATTTGAAAAAGGAAAGGAAAGCCGTGAAAGAAAGCAGTGGGGCTGTCCATCAGGACAGAGACAGTGGAGAGGAGTCCAGGGAAGTTCTGGGAGGACAGTTATTACAATACTGGGCTTTGTCCTGATTGGTTGATATCTTGTCTGTGTGCTATCTCAGCTCTTCTCTTTGGTTGAGTGGGTGCCTGAGGCATTATGGGAAGAAGAAGCATTGGAGCAAGAGCCTAAGGCACTGTGGGAACAAGAAAGGCCATGGTGGGCTGCATGTTCTCAGCCGTGTGTTATGTCTACCACATCTATCCCTATCCACCTAACAGCGCCCCCTCCCCCTGCCCTCTCTTGATCTAACGGTATAAGAGCAGGAGGTAAGCCTGGGTGGCCAAGGGAGACCCGTGCCCAAATCTCAGTAAAGCAGATGGCGCCAACTTTGTGGGCTCTGGCTGAGAGCCCAGCCTGGGAGCCACTTCTACCTCCTCTGCACCTGATTTAGTCTTCCCACTCCAAGATCTGCAGGAGAAAGACAGAGAGGAAGACAAGCCTGCCTCCCTAAGCACCAGATCCTCTCAGGTGAGATGTACCCCTCCCCCAGCCCCATCCCACCAGCCACAGGGGCCAGAAGGGAAGGCTGGGAGGGAGGAGGAGTGCAAACAGAGGCCCAAGACTCATTCCACTTGGTGCCTAAGAATCGCAGGACCAGGGCCCCAGGGCATTTGCTTCTTAAACCAGGCCCCCCAGTGATTGACCTGGATATCATTGGCCCAGCTAATGATCTCTCTCTCTGCAATTTGGAAACCTCTGATTAGAGAGGTTTGCCCTCTGGAGTAGGGGGTGTGGGTATAATCAAGAAATAAGGCAAGAATGAAGACAAGTTCCTGAGCTCAGGGAGAGAGGAGGTTTAAGACATAAACTAATAAGAAGGATCCCAGGCAATGGCTCACATCGAGCATGTATTTAAAAACAGTCCAAGGGGACAGAAGACCCTTGGGTGAGCTGACATCTCAAAGTCAGCCAGGAATCTTCTGTGCCAAGGGGAAGAGGCAGGACTTTCCTGGTGGAGCAAGGACCTAGGCTGGATGGGCAGAGAACACTAAGAAGGTTTGAGGACAAAGTGAGTAGAGGAGGGTGGGGAGAGGTGGCAGGGACTGTGCAAGGCTGGGTCCTGAGCCCCAGGGAGCTGGCAGGGGAGTGACAGGGCACCGTGATGATTTTTCAGCTAGAAGCAGCATGAAGTGCCTTGCTTGATTGGAAATCGCTGCGGGTGGAGAGGGGTGTGTGGGGGCAGGGAGATGGATGACCTCAGGGTTGTCCGGCCAGAAGCCACTGTGACTGGGGTAAGGACAAGGATGGGAGAGGAGACACACTATGGATCTGACCCACACGTCGCGTCTGTAGTGCTCGCTGGGGTGTAGGGATGGTGGCAAGGGGGGTTTAGATGGTTCCACTTCTGGGGCTCGGGTAGCTGGGTGGAGTGGACAGTAGTACCCTGCTTGGAGACAGGGAGCTTGCAAAAGAGGAGAAGTAGGTCAGGGGACAGGTGCTGGGCGTTCTGTCCGCCATGCTAGAAAGGTTGAAACGAGGAGTCTGGAATTCTGCGAAGAGCTCAAGCAAGGAGATTACACTCAGGAGTTTGCTCCTGTGGGGGGTGGGGGCGGTGGAGGGAATTGAATGTATCCTCTAAGGTTTATGCATTGGAAACAGAACCCCTAATGTAACAGCATTGAGAAGAGGTGACCAGATCCTGGAGGCTGGGCCTCGATGGATTCCTGTGGTCGTCCCAGGACTGGGTTGTGATAACAGGACGAGGCTGGCCCCGCTCCCTCTTAGGGGAACACACCACGCCTTCACCATCTTACACTGCAGCAAGGAGGCCCTCAACAGATATCGGCCCTTGATGCTGGCCCTCCCACATCCAGAGACCGATGATCTGTTATTTACCAGGTCCCCAGTTGGCAGGATGCAAGGGCTGCAAGTGCAGAAGTCAGGTGGATCCCTTTCCCTCTGGGAGGTGGCTTCCAGCCTGGCCCCTCTCATGAAGTCACTAAGATCTATTTCCTTATCTGGCAGTGGGCTTGACAGTACCCCCCTTCCCCCCCCACCCCAGTGCCTCACAGGGGTTTGTACAGAACAAACAAGACACTGGCAGACCAACCCCTCCCACTTCCACCTTGGGAAGCAGATTCCCAGAACACTACTGCCTCCCCTCCTTCTGGCCTGGCCAGATCTGACTCACTCTCTCCTCTGAGGAGCCTCCTGACCCACACTTCAAGACAGAACCAAGAGACACCCTGCTGTGTTTCCTCTGTGTTTTCTGCATTCTTCTATTAGAGACATATCACGGATACTCTCTTCCTTGTCTTTGTGTGTGTGTGTGTCTCTCTCTCCAAGTTGTTATATTTATCTGCTTTTGTACTGTGGGCAGACTCTGGTCCTTACCTGGACCCCCTCTTTGGATCCCCAGAATGCATATGGATGGGCTTCTGGGGTGCTCATCATCCCAGGAAGTGGGGGCTGCTTGTCCTCAGAGGCTACAATCACAGCCCCCTAAGCAGTCTGAGGCCCACAGTAGCATGTGCACCGGTGGTTCGCTGCCCTATCCTGGCCCTCCCCCCACCGGCCCTCCCCCCTGCCCTCCCATCCCCCCTCCCTACCCCCCAGGTCCCTGCTCCAGGTGGATGTGGGCGTCCCAGGCAGCAAAGGGAGCCAGAAAAAGGGAGGGGAAGGCACCGCAGTCAGTGTTGGGGAGGGAGGGGGAGAGAGGAGGGGGGAGAGGCACTGTGGTCAGCTTTGGGGGGCCACAAGGCAGTCTGGGATCAGGCCAGTCCATGGGCACCACTGGCCTGGTTTTGTGCGTGGATGTCCTTGGGCAGGGAGAGGAATAAGAAGGGAAGGAAGGAGAGAGATGCTGGCAGCACGTCCCGGCCCTCTCTGGCACAGGGAGGAGGATGTTTTGACTGGGGAAATCTGCCTGCTCTTGAGGATTAAGATCAAGTTCTCCATACTGGCCGTCAGATCTTTTCCCTGCCCTTTGTGGGGTGGAGAAGGAATCCAAGCCAGCAGGGAGGTCATGACCCAAGAACCAGTCCTTGGGGGCGGCCTCCCTAATAACAGGATGCCCCCCTTGGACCGCAGGTGGGCTTCACCATTGGATGGCAGTGAAAGACAAGAAGATTGACAGAGCAAGGCTTAGCTCCCACGGGGCCTGGAGGATGCCGGCGCAAGGAGTGGGGAGACTTGGTACAGTGTCCCTCTGGGTGCCCTTGGGTGAGCTGCTTTCCCTCTCTGAATGTCAGCATCTTCAGGTAAAACTGAGGTGGAGGCTGGAAGGCTGGAGCACATGCGACCTCTCTCCAACCGTGCAGCCGCCTCCCCTCTGTGCCCCCGCCCCCCTCCACTGCCCGCGCCCCAGAGGATGCTGGGCTGGGAAGAGGTGAACACTGCTGGACCAGGGCGGTGTGGAGATGAGGCTCACGGGGTGGGCATCCTGGCCCACACCGCCACTGGGTCTGTGAGCCGGCCGAGTCCAGAGCTATATTAAGCCCAGAGTGTGATTTCCAGCGGTGTCTGCCTGGCTCATGCCTGGCCTGCTGGGTTTAAATGACAAGGGAACTGACTTAACTTGTCGGAGAAGGATTAAAGGTGAACTTCCACTCTAGCACGCCAAAGAAATAAAATACCACGGCTGAAACGAGGGATGGTTTAAGAAAAGCCAGCCCAGCCTCCCCTCCTCAGACTCTCTCAGGTCCTTCCTCCTCCTCCTCCTCCTCCTCTTCCTCCTCCTCCTCCTCCTCCTCCTCCTCCTCCTCCTCTTCCTCCTCCACCTCCTCCTCCTCCACCTCCTCCTCCTCCTCCTCCTCTTCCTCCTCCACCTCCTCCTCCTCCACCTCCTCCTCCTCCTCCTCCTCCTCTTCCTCCTCCACCTCCTCCTCCTCCACCTCCTCCTCCTCCTCCTCCTCCTCCTCCTCTTCCTCCTCCACCTCCTCCTCCTCCACCTCCTCCTCCTCCTCCTCCTCCTCCACCTCCTCCTCCTCCTCCTCCACCTCCTCCTCCTCCACCTTCTCCTCCTCCTCCTCTTCCACCTCCTCATTTTCCACCTCCACCTCCTCCTCCTCCTCCTCCACCTCCACCTCCTCCTCCTCCTCCTCCTCCTCCTCCTCCTCCTCCTCCTCTTCCTCCTCCTCCTCCACCTCCTCCTCCTCCTCCTCCTCCTCCTCCTCCTCCTCCTCCTCCTCCTCCTCCTCCTCCTCCTCCTCCTCTTCTTCCTCCTCCATTTCTCCTGACAGGACAAGGAGGGAGGGGGACGGGGAGGAAGAGGAATAAGAACGCTCTGCAGTCATGTAGACCCCACCCCACACCCTTCAAAAATGATCCTTGATCCCTGCAGCCTTAAAGTTCAAGTTCAAGGTTGCTGGAGTTCAAGGTCATTGGCAGGGCCTTCCAGGTCTCTGTGAAATCTACCTGTGCTGACCGGTACGAAGACGCCTGCTTTCTGGTCTTGCCAGCTTTGGCTTTCCCAAGCGGGCTCACGGCTGATGAGCTCATCCGCAGCTCTTAGGACACAGAGCTTCTCCGCCTCCCTACTCACGTTTCTGCCACGGCTGTCCCCTCTCTCACTCCATCGGCAAGCTCCAGAGTGACCTCCCAAAGCTCAGCTGTGGGTCCCCCTCCAAGGCCTTTCCTCAGCCTTCACTCTCCTTCCATTCAATTGCCTTGACCCCGGCAGAGTTAGACCCTTGTGACAACGTCAGAATGCCGCCACGCCACCCAACACTCCCGGGCCTACCTGTTCATTTAGGCAGCAAGGTGTTTCTTGGGCACTTACGGTGTGCCAGCATTGGGAACAAAACGAGAACAGGGAAGATATTTTTATGGAGCTCTGAGGTATGTAGGGGAATGGGTATTGTGTGAGAAAACATCAAATAAATGCTCCAAACAGAACAGATGTCTGCTAGCTGAGAGCCTGGGGTGGCGGTGGGTGTTTCTCCAGGATCCCACAGCAAGGCATTCTACACAGGGCCCTGGCTCTTTTCTAACAACTGAACCATCACCTTCCTTCCTTTGATTGGTCAGTCTCCCATCTCTCACACCTTCCAATAGGGAAGATCATCATTCATGTCTGGACAGAGGGCGTTAATTGTATTAGTCAAGCTTCTCATGCAAACTGCTAAGGTGCCAGTGGCTCAAGCCTGTCAACCTAGCTACATCGGAGGACTGAGATTCAAAGCCAGAGGAGATAAATCTCTGGGACTCTTATCTCCAGTCAACCAGCAAACAAGCTGGAAGTGGAGATGTGGCTCAAGTGATAGAGTGCTAGCATTGAAAGAGGGAGGAAAAAATCAAATGAGCCCAGCCCGTGTACCTGCACAAAAGAAAAGAAAGCAAAGCAAAGCATACTGAGGTGGTTCTGTTTGTATGTCTCTCCTGAATATCTAGCAGGTGCTGAGCATCTAGCTTAGAAAAGAAGGGAGGGGAGAGGAGGGAGGGAGAGAGGGAGGGAGAGAGGGAGGGAGAGAGGGAGGAAGGAAGGAAGGAGAGAAGGAAGGAGAGAAGGAAGGAAGAAGGAAAGTTATGATGGATGGATGGATATCTACAAGGCACAGAGAAATCAATTTTTACTTACGGTATAAAGAATTTTCTCACTTTCTTAATTTTCCAGTCCTTGGTGGAATGTGTTAGGGGTGAGCACTCTTTCTCTCTCTCTCTCTCTCTCTCTCTCTCTCTCTCTCTCTCTCTCTGTCTCTGTCTCTGTCTCTGTCTCTCTGTCTCTCTCTGTCTCTGTCTCTCTATCTCTCTGTCTCTCTGTCTCTCTGTCTCTCTCTCTGTCTCTGTCTCTCTCTCTGTCTCTGTCTCTCTCTCTGTCTCTGTCTCTCTCTGTCTCTGTCTCTCTCTCTCTGTCTCTCTGTCTCTCTGTCTCTCTGTCTCTCTGTCTCTCTCTCTGTCTCTCTCTGTCTCTGTCTCTCTGTCTCTCTGTCTCTCTGTCTCTCTGTCTCTGTCTCTGTCTCTCTGTCTCTGTCTCTGTCTCTCTGTCTCTCTCTGTCTCTGTCTCTCTATCTCTCTGTCTCTCTGTCTCTCTGTCTCTCTCTCTGTCTCTGTCTCTCTCTCTGTCTCTGTCTCTCTCTCTGTCTCTGTCTCTCTCTGTCTCTGTCTCTCTCTCTCTGTCTCTCTGTCTCTCTGTCTCTCTGTCTCTCTCTCTGTCTCTCTCTGTCTCTGTCTCTCTGTCTCTCTGTCTCTCTGTCTCTCTGTCTCTGTCTCTGTCTCTCTGTCTCTGTCTCTGTCTCTCTGTCTCTGTCTCTCTGTCTCTGTCTCTGTCTCTGTCTCTCTCTCTCTCTCTGTCTCTCTCTGTCTCTCTCTGTCTCTCTCTGTCTCTCTGTCTCTCTGTCTCTCTGTCTCTCTGTCTCTCTGTCTCTCTCTGTCTCTCTCTCTCTCTCTCTCTCTCTCTCTCTCTCTCTCTCTCTCTCTCTCTCCCTCTCTCTGTTAGACTGGCCCCTGTGTGCAAGCGTTGAGGGCTGCTGGCCAGGAGAGGCTAGGTAGGATGGGCCACGTGTCTCCTTTGTGGAATTGTCAGATGCTGCAAGGCAAGTGTAGATGCCCGGCAGTGTCCTCAGGACCAGGGCTGGGAGCAGAGCCCTCAGCTAGCATGGAGGGGCAGGGTGATGATAAGGGAGGGGACTTGTGCGTGTGGTGGTGGCATGTATTCTGAGAAGCAGACCACTGGTGATAAGGGAGGGGACTTGTGCGTGTGGTGGTGGCATGTATTCTGAGAAGCAGACCACTGGTGATAAGGGAGGGGACTTGTGCGTGTGGTGGTGGCATGTATTCTGAGAAGCAGACCACTGGTGAGCCCCAGAGAGGCTGTCTTCCTGGAGTGGACATTTGAAGGAGAAGCTGGTAAGCTGGGAGCTGAGAGGAGGAGGAAGGCCAGGAAGGAATTCAGTGGGATCCCAAAGACCCCTCTGCACCCCGTGGCCTCCCAGCGTACATTTGCACACGTATCACCTGCTTTGAACCCATGGAGACCTCCCAGGCCCTCAGCCCATGTCTCTGGCTCAGCCTCCTGTGTCCTCCAGTAAGGTGGAGCCTCCTAGAGCTGCAGAGAAAGGGAAGGACCACAGCTGGGGAAACTGAGGCGAAGATCAAGGCCATGCCGCTGTCAGGCTGTGGCTCCAGGGCCAGCGTGCTCTTTTATCCAGGCTCTCCTGAAGGTCATGCCTCTCTGCTGTCAGCAGGAGGGATGTCTCAAATGCTCAGCAGGCTGGGGGATGCACTGGGGAAGCCCCTCTGGTGTGGAGAGGCCAGATCAGAGACTCACCTCCACCCCCGGCCATGTCCCTCAGAAACCCCACAATGCACCACTCAAGTGCAGGCCTGTCAACCCCTCCCCCCTGGCTGGGTCGCCATGGGAACCATCGCATCCCAGGACCCGTGTGGCCCTGGGTATCGTGGATCGGTGAAGTGCAGCAGGGTTTGTACACCAGCCTGTCCAGGCTCGTTCCCCAGAACTGACAGGCCGTCCACCTCCTGCAGCTGGGAGACAGCCGGGGAGAGGGCAGCGTGGATGGTAAGTGTCACCATCAGGAGCCGGAGCCACTCATCTGCAGAGGGGCACTGACCCATGCAGACGCTGTCAGCACTGATGAGGACATGGGGGGGGGGACACGGCTTCTACCCTGCCAAGGGGACACGGTCAACACGGTTCACCCACCCAGAGTCAAACACTGGGAGTGGACAGGTGGCCGGGGCAGACTCCCCACCCCACGCTTGGCGCATGCTCTGAGAGATGCCAGGCACTGCTGCGCTGCCCAGACCCAGATCAATTCACCGGTCCCAGCTCGGACCCAGATCAATTCACCAGTCCCAGCTCGGACCCAGATCAATTCACCAGTCCCAGCATGGACCTCGGCGATCCCACCCAGAGGCAAGGGAAGCTACTCCTCAAGAAGTTGGGTCGTATTATTATTATTATTATTATTATTATTATTATTTTGCAAGGCAGTGGAGTTGCTCAAATGAGTGTAAATAAGCATTGTCAAGTGGCAGTTCTGGGGAAACCTGCTTTTAATGGCTACAATAATCATTTTAATTGGCACATTAATTATGCGCGAGCAGGTGCCTCCAAAATAATTGAGGATGTTGGAAAGCTGTTTATTTCCTTAAGTGGTTTAAATATTCCCCCTTTAACCCTGCTTACTCCTTGAATAGTAAATAGCTCGAGGCTGTTCTGTGGAGAGGGAGAAGGGGAAAGCTTGTCTGCCTGGCTGGGGCCTGGACTTGGGAGTGGGGTGGGGTGGGGTGGGAGGGTTTGTGTCAGTTTGTGGATTCAGCCCTCCTGGTAGAGAACAGACTCAGATGAAGAACCTGTCAAGAGCTTGGGATCAGCTCAGCCATGGTGCCCCAGCTTGTCCTGAGCTAGGACAGATGGGGGGCGGAGGGGAGAGGCAGGGAAGAACCCCTCCCCTCTGGTACAGAGCAGGGGTAAGGGAGGAGAGGATGGGGCATAGCAAGCCAAGGAAGAGCAGTGTAAAGGCCCAAGGGTAGGCCCGTCTCAACTCCATCCCATTGCATGAAGGAGCAGGAGGAGGGAGGGAGGAGTAGCTGAGGGCCATGGGGGCGGGGACGGCCGGGGAGGGGGGTCGGGCTGCCAAGTCCAGGGTGCCACGCCCTGGAACTTGTGCTATCCTGCTCCTTCCCAGATATGTCTGGTAAGCAGCTCACTGGTGGCAAAGCTGGGGCACAGCTGAGCTTCTCCTGGAACTCTCCTCTTCCCCCTTGTCCTCACCGCCCACCCTGTAACTTGTCTCCTGCCTTCCCTTCTAGCTGCCATAGCCTCCTTTGCTTGCACAGTTCTAAAACACGTGCTGGACCCGTGCGTCTCTGCCAAATTTGTTGTTGTTGTTGTTGGCCATGGGGCTTGAACTCTGGGTCTGGGCACTGTCCCTGAGCTCTTAGAGCTCGAAGTAAGCGCTCTACCACTTGAGCCACAGCGCCACTTCCTGTTTTCTGGTAGTTAATTGGAGATAAGAGTCTCATGGACTTTCCTGCCCAGACTGGCTCTGAACCGTGATCCTCAGATCTCAGCCTCCTGAGTAGCTAGGATGACCAGGCGTGAGCCACTGGTGCCAAGTTGCTGAATCTTTTCAATTCTGCGGAATCAGTTCACTTCTGCCCATGCCTTAAGTCACAGTTGCTGGAACCTGGGCGGCCACTCTGAGACAGCGCCCTCTAACAACACCTGTTTCCATTCCTCCCTGCCCCCCCCCCAGCCCCAGCTTCCACACAACAGCCAGGGGTTCCTGTATATCAGGACCAGGGCACCCCCACCCCCACCCCAGCCCCTAGGTCATCTGGCCCTTTAGAAAAAAGCTCAGGAGGCTCCTCCCAGCCTGGTCCAGCCCCAACACAACCTGTTGCTTTGGTAGCCTTGTTTAGGCTCTACAAACAGCCCACATGTGTACTCAAGATGGGACAGGGAGGGACAGTGCACAGGGGATTGTGGCAGGGAACAGGAGACTAGTGGGAATGGCTCTCTGTCTCTGTCTGTCTCTGTCTCTGTCTCTCTGTCTCTGTCTCTGTCTCTCTCTCTGAGCACTGTGCCAGGAGTTCAGGGCTGGATGGGTGCTGGAGAAATCCACCCAAATTGAAGGACACAATTCTCCACGGTGTCTTCTCACAACCGTGTGGCTCTGTAAATAGTTGCATAGAACCCTGCATGTCCAGGGCTCTGTGCTGGACGCTATACCCAGAAGGAGGGTAATGGTGGGTGACAGGTACGAGTTGGTCTTTGGTGAACACCTCTCCTGCTGCCATTGCTCAGTCCCAGTAGAATTTTTTTAATTCTATCTCTTTTGTTTTTTGTAATTGCAATACGTAATGTCATTACATATGTGCAAATAAGAGTGACATTTCTCCCCCAACACCCCAGGAACAGCATCTCCTAAGATATGAAGCATAGGACATCCTCAATCTGTGCCGAGTTCTTGAACCCGAATCCTGCCTTTGCCACTTAGAAGCAGTGTGACTTTGGGCACGTTACTGACGCTCTCTGTATAACAAACGTACTCATCTCATGCAATGAAGTTAGGACACTGCTGGGTATTAGGTAAACATTTTCTTGTCTTATTCCATTGTCAAATATCTCGACTTCTTATTTAAGTAAACAGTTTCCTTGGAGCTGGAGGCATGGCGTAAGTGGGAGAGGGGCAGCCACAGGCATGCGGAACAAGTAGGAGGCCCTGAGTTCCAACCCCAGTACTGATACCAAAAAGTAACAACATCAACCTAATAAATAAAAATAAATGATAAATACCAGATGCCAGTGGTTCACATCTGTCAATCCTAGCTATTCAGGAAGGTGAGATTTGGAGGATCATAAGTTCAAAGCTAAGTGGGACAGAAAAATCTGTGAGATGCGGGCTGGGAAGTTGGCTCAGTGGTAGTAGAGCGCTTGCCTTGCATGCCTGAGGCCCTGGGTTCGATTCCTCAGCACCACATAAGCAAAAAGAAAAAAAGCCGGAAGTGGCGCCGTGGCTCAAGTGGTAGGGCGCTAGCCTTGAGCTGAAGAGCTGAGGGACAGTGCTCAGGCCCAGAGTTCAGGCCCCACAACCGGACCAAAAAAAAAAAAAAATCTGTGAGATGCAATGTCCATTTAACTAGCATAAAGCTGGGCTGGAGGTACGGCTCAAGTAGTAGAGTGCCATCTCTGAGCAAGCAGGCTGAGTGAGAATGCAAGGCTCTGAGTTCAAACCTCAGAATAATAATAATAATAAATACCATCATGATGATGAAGATAGATACCAGTGATTCATGTCTATAATCCTAGCTATGCAGAAGGTTGAGACTCAAAGGCTGCCTAGACCAAAAAGAAAATCTTTGAGACTCTTATTTCTAATTAGCCAGCAAAAAGTCGGGCTAGAGGCATGGCTTAGGTGGTAGAGGACCACCATGCATGAGTGAAAACACCAAGTAAAAGCATTATTGTCGAAACAATACAAAAAGATATGTCCCTGTCTTGTTTCTGGTTTTCCATAGGAATGTATTTATTACAATACCACACATGATATTTACTGCTGATTTCTGATGAATACCTTTTGTCATGTAAAGTTGATTCTCTTCCAATTTCTCCTTGAGTTTTTAATGAAGAGAAAGTAATTAAATGCTTCTTTAAAAAAACATTGCAGCAAACATATGGGTTTTTTCTCCTTTAATTTACTAATGGAATGAATTATGTTGATGGTTTTCTAATATGAAGCCTCCATTGGGTTTTTACAATTTCCTTAAACAAATACCTCGTGTCCCAAATTAAAAGAAGTCTCGAGTATTTATTTTCCCTTATTGAGGGCAGAGTATCTTTCATTGGATTTTCTATGGGTCTCTGGGCTGTAAGTATATAGCATAGTTGAGTGTGTATCTGTGTGTGTGTGTGTTTGTGAGCACACGTGTGTGCATATGTGTGGTCTTTTCTTGTATCTTCCAAATCAGATTAATTCGGGTTTTTCTTGTTCTCTGTCTAGTAAGCACTTGGTGACCTTCGCAGCTTTGTCTGGGCGTCTGTCCACTTGTCTTTGGTTTCTCCTTTTCTTGCAGTTTGCAGATCTGATATATCTCCCAGGGAGCTGTTGTGCGTGTCAAGGGTCTGCTGGGGGCGGGGCGCTGAGCAGGGTGAGGTACTCCAGCTCTGGCTCCACCCCTCTCCTCCCACGCAGTGACAAAGGGAGGTGGGGAGCCCCGTGAGATCCCAGTGCTGCTCAGAGGCTGATGGGATGCAGATGCGTGACTCTCAGGTCAGCCACTCCCTGATGATGCCTGGCCCACCCCTCCTGGTACCAATACTGGGGCTCGAACTCCAGGCCTGGTTCTCTTGCTTGGATTTTCCATTCAAGACTAGCACTCTAGGGGCTGGGAAGGTGGCTCAGTGGTAGAATGCTTGCCTTGTATGCATGAGGCCCTGGGTTCAATTCCTCAGCACCACATAAGCAGAAAAAAACCGGAAGTGACACTGTGGTTCAGGTGGTAGAGTGCTAGCCTTGAGCTGAAGAGCTGAGGGACAGTGCCCAGGCCTGGAGTTCAAGCCCCACAACCAACAACAAAAAAAAAAGATTAGCACTCTACCATTTGAGCCACACCTCCTCCACTTCTGGCTTTGGGCTGCTTCATGGAAGATGAGAGTCTCACAGCTTTGTCTGAAGGCTGGCTTCAAACCATGATCCACAGATCTCAGCCTAGCCTGAGTGGCTTAGATTACAGGTGTGAGCCACGGAGCCCAGCTAGCTGGTTGTGTAGCCTTCACCCAGAGGCAGAGAGATGCTAGGGACTGGAAGGGTCTTCTGTAGTGCTAATAGTAAGGACAGAGGCCCTCACCCTGAAACCAGACCTGGGGCTGCTCTGACCATGGCCCCTCTTTTGGTCTTGAGACTTCTGAGAAGAAACACATGTTCCGGTGTAGTTTTCTCAGTGAAGCTGTGCTCGTGATGTGGGACTGGAGGTGGCCTTCCTGCCCGGGCTGGGGACCTAGGATTTTCCTGAGGACCCCTAGCTAGGAGAGGCTTGGGGGCCATGGCATGTAAGTCCCTCTCCCTGCCTCTGACTTCACCTTCCTGCTCTGTCTGACACTGCGCCCAGCCCAGGGACTGGCACCCAGAGCCCACCGACCCTGAACCCAGGGCCAGCCCTGCATACCTGCCTGGGCTCTCCTCCCATTGGGCTCCTCTGGCCCCCACAAAGATGGCAGCTAGACAGGGCACTGGTGCCTCACACCTGTCCTCCTAGCTACTCAGGAGGCTGAGATCTGAGGATGGCGGTTCAAAGCCAGGGCAGGAAAGTCCATGAGATTCTCACATTCTCCAATTAGAAAATTGGAAGTGGCTCTGTGGCTCAAAGTGGTAAGGCGCTAGCCTTGGGCAAAAAAAAAGCTCAGGGACAGCGCCCAGGCCCTGAGTTCAAGCCCCACCACTGACAACAAAAAATAAGATGGCAGCTGGCCTGTGCTACAGACCCTGGAGCCGTCGAGTGCCTGACGTCCTGTGTTCCGATCACGCAGCCCTGAGTCTGCCGTACCTTACAGTAATTCACAGCACGGCCCCGTGTGCCCGCGTGGCTGCCCGCCTGGTATGCCTGCGTGTCACACACTTGTCTCAGGGGCTCCCGAAGTGCAGCGCTCAGTGCCCGGCTGTCACAGACTGTGGGGACTCCGTCTGTTCTGAGTGTGGACGCCGCCTGTGGCTCTGGGAGGCCAGACGTGTCCTTTCATGGTTCACCCACCGTGACGGGGACCCAGGAAGAGCCAGCCATGCTCCAATGGAGCAGGGAGTCCCACGGCAGAGATAGGAAAGCCCAGGCTGAGAGATAAGATACCACTTCCCCAAAGTCACAGAGCTGGGATTCGAACCCAGAGCCGTAGGAATCCAGAGCTCTTCACTGTCCACTTTCCTGGCCTTGAGATGACCAGAGAGGTGACTCTGCCATTGCGTGGGGATCTCGGCTGGCATGGGGTGGGTGGGTGGTGTGTGGTGTGTTCCTTCAGGCTGGGTGCCCACTCTGTGGGGAGGGGTGGCAGGTATATCTCTTCCTCCTCCTCCTCCTCTTCTTCCTCCTGTCCTCCTCCTTCTCCTCCTCCTCTTCCTTCTCTTCTTCCTCCTCCTCCTCTTCTTCCTTCTGTCCTCCTCCTTCTTCTTCTTCTCCTCCTCCTCTTCCTCCTCTTCCTCTTCCTCCTCTTCTTCTTCTCTTTCTCCTCCTCTTCTCCTCTTCCTCCTCCTCTTCTTCCTTCTCTGGGTCACCTGTGCCCTACCTGGGACCCCTGCCTGGGCCCTTCCCTTTGCCTACACTTGCCATCTGGATCGTGGCAAGGAGCCAGGGCAGCGCAGCCCTCCAGAGCAGCTGGACCCTCAGGTGAGCCCCGGAGGCCGCCTAAGGCTGCAGCCAGCAGCAGCCTGTGAGGTGTGCCAGGTCCGGGCCTCCCGAACCTCCCACCCTCCTCTCATCCAGAGGCCCAGAGACGTAGAGGTCCCTTGTCGGCCAGGCGGGGATCCAAGGAGATGAGCTCCTCCCCCCTCCCCACCTGCAAAGGCTTTTGTGCACAGTGCCCGGGAAATCCTCACCATCGTGAATGCCAGAGGAGCAGGCATGCAGGCATTCTGAGGACTGAACCACAGGCAGGCAGTCTCAGGCTTGGCATGGATTGGCTCACAACAGGCCCGTGGGCAGGCTTTACCAGTTGGGGAGACTGAGGCACAGAGAGGAAATAGAGGATCCTCTAGCCCTAAGCTGACCTGGGATCCCAGCCCTGGCAGCTGGATTCAGTGTGAGTGCTCTCCTTTAGTACAGCCAGCCAGCCTTTGGTGCTCAAAGGGGGCTGGTTGCCCTACATAGAACTGTGAGCTGAAAGAAACATCCATGTGCAAATGTCCAGGGGCAGAAATGTCTACCCTGGTGGGGAGAGAGAAGAGGATGCAACTGGCTTATTGGGATGATGCATTTCCCTCAGGCTGGGCTGTGTCCCCCGCCCCCAACTTCTAGTTCTTTCCTCTGCCCCATACAAGCTGTGCCTACTGCAGGAGCCTGGCACTGCAGGCTGGCTGTACTTTGAAGGGAGAGATTGTGCAGCCCGTCCACACTGCCAGAATGAACCCTCTGTCTCCAGAGGTCACACAGTGGAGGCAGGGGGCTTCCAGGCAGCCTGGCAGGGGCTGTTTTCCCCCTGGGGAACCGGTGAATTTCTTCCGTGTGATTGATAGATTACCTGTGCAGCAAGCGACGCTGGGATTTTCCATTAAGACAAGTTGGCTTGCTGTTATGGCTTTCTAGAGGGTCAGAGGGTAGAGCCAGGGGGAAATGCTACCCAGTCAGCCCGGCCACATCCTCCTTCCTGGGGCCTATGGAAACTCATTCAACATGTGCACTTTGTGCCTGCCCTGGGGATGGGGACACAAATATTGGTAGTGTGAGCTCCACGGACACAGCAGGTGAGGGGGGGGGTTTGCCAGCGCCCGGCCCTCTGAAGGGCACCAGTTCCTCCTGCATCCAGCAGCCCTGTCATTTACCGAGTTAACAAACAGTCCCCATGTGTCCACAGGGGGCCAGGCCTTGCCACAGACCGAGCAAACAGACCGAGCCAAATGACCCAGTCCACCGTGGCCCTGGGGAACTCACACTGCCTTTGGGAGCAGGGAGAGCATGCCCGTTATGTGATGGCGTTCGTGGGGATGGGGTCCGGTTGGGGGGAGCAGGGACCGCCGCACGGGACTCCAGTGGCCAGGTTTGACCCCCCATGGAACGACAGGAAAAGCCTGAGTGGAGGATGGAAGGGTAAGGAGAGCTCAGCCAGGAGCCTCCGCCCCACTCCTAAGCTGAGGAGAAGTGGGCACCCCCAAATTGAACTCAAGCTGGGACAGGGACAAGGAGAGGTGCATGGGGACTTCCTGGCTCAGCGGGCTGCCCAGGAGCTAGGCTGGAGGGGGTGGGGAGGCCGGCCAAGGGCAGGCCCGTTAGGAAAGGGGTTTGAAGCTGTTCACACAGAGCCAGCCGTGGGGGCTCACACCTGTCATCTCAGCTACTCGGGAGGCTGAGGTTGGGAAGAGGGCCACTCAAGGCCACATGGGATAACAAGATCCTATCTCCACTAATATAAGCTGGGTGTGGTGGTGCACGCCTGTCATCCCAGCTACTCAGAAAGCAGAAGTAAGAGGATGGCCGTGGTCTAGGCTAGCCCCAGAATACATCCGAGACCCTATTCAAAAAGTAACAAAAGCAAAAAGGGCTGGGGGTGAGCGGGGGTGGCCCAAGTAGTGGAGTGCCTGCTCTCAGGTAGAGGCCCTGAGTTCAAACTCCAGGATGGAGGGTAGGGGTGAGGATGGGGGGCAGGGACACAAGAAGGAGGAGCATGCTAGACTGGATACCCCCGGGGGTGAGGCTGCCCACGCCGCCCGGAGACCAGGCCTCGTGCCTGGGATGTGGAGAGCAAGAGGCAGGAGCATATAAGCCAGAGAAGAGACGGGACGTCTCACTTAGAGCTTTGCAGAGGTGCTTAGTTGGAAAGCTGTGAGTGCTGTGACTCCGGAGGAATCTGCTGGCTCTGCTGCAGAGCCTGGACCACAGGGCGGGCCACGTGTGGGTCAGGGACAGCCAAGGTGGGGCTGCCTTCACAGCCGAGCCCCACGGTCCAGTGGCGTGGGGCAGCATGGGTTTATTTCTTGCTCACAGGAAGTGGGGTAAGGGCAGGGCAGTGCTACTCCACGAGGTGACTGAGGTCCAGGTTTACTCCACACGGTGGCTCTGCTCTCTTGGCATGCACGGTGACCACTGAAGGGGCCCCAGAAGCAAGACAGATATGTGTCCTCATATTCCAGTGGCCAATACCAGCCATGAGTCCAAGGCTCTGACTGCAAGGGCAGCTGGGAAATGTAGTTTTCATAACAAATGAGGGACCTGGGGGCCACATGGTACCTTCTGATAGGACAGGGGAGGGTGTGAGGAGAAGAGTCAGGCCACGCCCACAGCCTTCCAGAGGAGGATGATCTTGGCCTGCCCTTGGCTGGCGGTCCTGGGGATGCCAAGACATGCACAGATGTTTTAATGCTTGTACAACAGCTCTTTCTACAATGCTTTTCCTTTCTCCCTTTGTCGATGGAGCCACAGTCCCCACATGGTCTCTACCAGGTAGGCACTGACCAAGGCTTCGAGACAACAGGGTGCTAATACGTAAGTCCTTGGAGTGCTAGCTTCGAGTGGGCTTCTTGAGCTGCTCAGGTCTGCCTCTGCAGAGGACGAGTCCCTGGAGGTGACGGTGAACTTGAGCAAGCAGTGTCCTCTAGAGAGAACCAGTGCTGTGAGTCACCCCTGCCCTCACACCTCCTCCTCCCCAGCAAGGCCCCGGCAGCTAAGCAGCTTGGGGAACTGCCCAGGGCAGGGGGACAGGGGCTCAGGGCTCTCAGTCCATCTTGCCTACCCAAGCCTGGAGGCTGCCTGCTCCACCTTCTTTCCCAGAGGAAGGCAGCGTGGGGCTGGGGGTGATAAAACCTGCGGGGCTTTCATAGCCTCACCCCTGGTGTTCCTGAGCTAACTAACTCACGCTCCTGGAATGACAGGCTTCCTTCCTAGATGAGCCCACACAGTGGCCAGAGGGTAGAGGGAGAGAAACAGGGGGTGTCGGGAGCCCTCAGCTCTGCGCTGACCCCCCAGGAGGTCCGTGGCCTGTGGGAATCACGACCTGGAGGGGTTGTGGAGGCTCCTGCAGCCCCGCCTCTTGATTCTGCACCCCTCGGTGCATGCCCCGTTCCGGCACATTCTCTGTTCCCCCAGCATCTGCTGTGTACTTCCAGGCCTCCTTTCCAATCTCCCCAACCACCCCATGCCACCAGCTCTGTGACTATCACCACTAGATATATATTTTTTCAGATGGAGAAACTGAGGCTCGGGCCCTTGGGCTCAGTCCTCGCTTCCTTTGAGCAGATGCCGGGGCCTGGATGGAAGCCAGGGAGCCCATCGCCCACCCGTGGCTTCTGCAGTGGCTCCCTGGGTCAGAGCTTCTCTGGGGAATTAGGATGAGCTTAATGAAATCCTCTCCTCCCCCGAGGGCTGCCTCTCCCAGGGTCCCCTCCGCCAGCAGGCCCAGCAGCCCCGAGTTCCTCTGCCACAGATGACAGCCACGTGTCCTGAGACCAGGGGGCCCCCGCACAGCCATCCCAAATGGGTTCCCGTTGCTCACCCTGAATTAAATCGAGTGTGTGTTGGAGAGAAAAAGAACACTTTGGGGAACTAGGTCAGCCCCCAGGACTCTGGCTACAGCCACCACGTGGGTCTCACATCGCGGTGGGACCCCGGCGCGGGGAGCCCCCTGCTTGACCCCACCATCTCCACCACCATCACAGGCTCTCAGAGGTAGCTCAATAAAGAGAATTTTAAAGCCTTTTAATGCCTTGCAGGGTATGTCTCCTTTGCCAGAGAACCAATTAAAGGGACGGGGCCACTCCGCATGACTTTATTACTGGCATTTGGTCTAGAGGGAGAGGTGGCGGGGAGGTGTGGGCACTGAAGGCCCTGGAGCTGCCATGTCTGCTTCCCCCAGACAGGGGCAGGGACAGGGTGGATGGTCACTGGGCGCCTGTCTGCCCCAAGGCTCCAGGGAGGCCAGGGGCTCTGGCTGGGCCATCTCCTGGGAGCTCTGGCGGCCAGAGAGAGGAAGAGATAATGGAGGGGGTGGATGGAACGCCTCCTCTGCTGCTGATGTGGGGAGGTGGATGGGGTGGACAGTGGGAAGGCAGCGACAGGACTCCCGGGCGGAGGCTTTGCAGGGGTAGAGGCAAGGCCAGGGGCAGAGGCCCATGATGCTGGCTGGGCACTTTCTATGTCTCAGAAACTGCTAGGCAATTTATGCACCTTTTTTTTTTTTGTCGGTTGTGGGGCTTGAACTCTGGGCCTGGGCGCTGTCCCTCAGCTCTTCAGCTCAAGGCGAGCGCTCTACCACTTGAGCCATAGTACTACTTCGAGTTTTTTCTGCTTATGTGGTGCTGAGGAATCGAACCCAGGGCCTCATGCAGGGGAGGCAAGCGCTCTACCACTGAGCCACCTTCCCAGCCCTTTATGCGCCATTTCTGATGGGACGTAAAACCCAACCAGCCTGCGACCCCTTTGCAAATGCAGAGACTGAGGCTCAGGGCCTTTCTGTCCAGTCTATGAGTCTGAGATGCATCTTGGAACCTGACCGAGAGCCCGACACATGGGCTTGGAACCTCTGCTCTTAACGTTGAGGCTAAGAAGTGGGGGAGGAGGGGGGGAGGTTCGGGAGCACAGTGGTTACATGGTGGATAGGTTGCTTTTGGAGACCTGAGGACATCCAGCTTGGTGCACCCCTGCATCAGATCCAGGCCTCTCAGCTGGCTGGCCTGTCCTCATCCCCAGCTCCTGTCAGGCTGAGACTCTTCATGCTGTCTCTGTCCCCTGTATGCTCTGTCACACCGACAGAGCCATGGCACTCCTGGAGGAGTGCATGTCAGGAGTGACTCCCGGGCTTAGAGTCCCTCACCAGCCACCCAGTGGGCTGTTCCCTGAGTTATCCCTACACATGGGCTGCTATACGGGTGGCTAGCTGGTGGCTCTGTCCACTTCTAGAATTTTCTAAAGAGACTGTTCATTCCTACAGCCTAGAAGGGCAAAGTGGCCATTCAGTTGTGTCTCAACCCATCATCCTTCTACTCGTCCATCCACCCACCCATCCATCCACCTACCATCTATCTACCCATCCATCTACTGATCCATCCACCCATCCATCTACCCATCCACCTATCCACCTATCATCCCACCCATGCATCTACCCATCTACTCACCTGTCCATTCACCCAACCATCCACCTGTCCATTCTGCCCACCCAACCATTCTTCCAACCAGTTTACCAACCAGCCATCTACCCATTCACTCATTATTCTTTCACTCCCCCATCTATCCACCCATCCATTCTGTCTATCTATACACTCTCCCAACCAACCAGCCATCCACCCACTGCTCTACCTATCCATCCACCCACCTACCATGCATTCAGTAATCCATCCACCCATCTGTCCACCCTGTATTTGTTTTGCATCCCAGACTGCCCTCCTCACACTGGGTGTCCCGCCCTGTGGACGAGGCCTTTCTGGAGAATGGAAGGATTTGCTCGCCCAGCTTATCTGTCTTCAGGCTTTGTCCAACTCAGATGCTCGAGGCTTACAAGGTGCGATACTCTCACCCCAAGGGACAGGGCAAGCATAGGCCTGCTCAGTCTCTAGCCCCCTCCTCTGTGGAGAGGAGGGTGGAAGTTCATTTCAGAGCCTGACTCACACCCTGAGAAATTGCCGACTCGGGAAGGGGTGATCCTGTCTGGGGTACAGGGCTGTCTAGAGCTGGAGCTCTAGCCAGCTCGCAGTGCTGGCAGTTGGCTTGGCACCCACCCATCTTGGTGCCTTTTCTAGGCTGTGGAGGTTTCCTCATTCATCCACACAGAGTGGTTTTGGTCAAGCCTGGTAGGACCCACAGCCTTGAGCAGAGACCCAGCCTCGGCCTGTGGTGAGATTGTAGTTGTGGTTGTGGCCAGGCCGAGACACACCCTGGCAGGACACATGGGTGTCAAATAGTGAATCTCTTGTCTTGATTTCTGTCATGTCTTCTGCTTTTTCTATACTGCCCTCCTTCCATGCTGAGGCTCTGTTCATCTCCATCTCCCCGTAACTCTCTCTTGCTTTTCCTTGAGCTCTGTTTCTTCCTGCCTACTTCTCAGTACCCGCTCACATACATTCAGGGTGATCCTCGGCCCCTGCTTCTAACTCCCTTCCACGCCCTGGCCATCCCCAGCAAGTCCTGTCACTTCCATTTCCGGAATCTCTCTCAGCAGTGTGCACTGCCCTCTGCCCAGGAGCCTCGCAGCCGGTGCACTGTCACCTTAGTCTAGGTGATTATCACCTAGGCCCCTGTAACTCCAATCTACAGCGAGAGGGTCTGTCAATGCGCACGTCTGAACCTCTCCTTGCGTGATGTGATGCCCTGATACAGCTCACCCTTGCTCTCAGGTTAGGCTCCAGCTTTGTCCCACCAAGTACTCCCGCTCCGAGTGCCCCCATTGCCCAGCACTGTGTCGACATCGAAGCATTACAAAGCAGATCCATTCCGCCTGTTTGATTGTCTGTCTGTGCTGCCTGAGTCCCCACAGGATGTGGGTACCATTGGCTTCCAATTTCCCAACAAGAAGCCTGGAGCCCATCCCGTAGGCTTGGAACCCAGGCAGTGGGGCGGTGGGGGAAGGCCTGGGCCGGCTAGAGAGCTGTCCATGGTACTGACGAGATCAAGGCTGAAGGCTGCACATGACGAGATCAAGGCTGAAGGCTGCACATACTTGTTTGTTTGTTTGTTTGTTGCAGTCCTGGGGCTTGAACTCAGTCCTGGGCGCTGTCCCTGAGCTTCTTTTGCTCAAGGCTAACACTCTACCACTTGAGCCATAGTGCCATTTCCAGCCTTTTCTGTGTATGTGGTACTGAGGAATCAAACCCAGGGCTTCATGCATGCTAGGCAAGCACTTTACCACTGAACCATATTCCTAGCTCATGAATGGAAGTTGGAGGTTGTTGGTGGAACACCTTCATGTTTCGATGTAGAGGGCATGAGTGGCGTCCTGTCTGGGGTGAGCGATGTTTACGTGCACAGCGGTAACGTTTGGTTGTGATGTTAACGAGGCCCACTCCATGGGGCTTAGAGTTAGGGACGTCCAGACCTACTGAACGTGCAGAATAGCTGTGGTATGGGCTTATAGCCGGAGAATCCACATACCCGGGCTTTGCTCGTTCTCTTAAATGGTACCAAGGGTCCACTGTGACACAATAAAGATTTGCTCTGTGCACCAGCCAGATTTCTCCCTCCCTCCCTTCCTGAAATGCCAGGGAAGTAGATACCAGTGCGTGTGCTCTCTCTCTCTCTCTCTCTCTCTCTCTCTCTCTCTCTCTCTCTCTCTCTCTCTCTCTCTCTCTCTCTCTCTCTGTCTCGTGAAACCCAGGCCAGCCAGGCTGCCCCCCTCCAGCCGGCCCCTCTGCTCTGGACCATGCTGGGAATCTAGAGTGTTCTGTCTCCCTAGCTCACCCATCTCGGCAGCTTTCCATCTCCTCTTAAACCCAGCCCTCTTGGTAATATTGGATTAGCCCACTTTCTCCAAAGCTGCTTTTCTATTTGCATAATCCTCCCCTCTTGGAGTTACTAGGCCCTCAGTGATAAGCCAATGGGGCCGGGGCAGTCAAGCAAATTATACTGTCTTTTTTTTTCTTCTTTTCTATTCTGAGCAGCTATTGAAAGTGGAGGAAGTTATTTCTTAAAGAAGACATACATTTCCTTTTCAACTCCACATCCTTCTGACCAGTAGTGGTATCCCTCTATTTCCTGGGGTACATGAATCTTTACCACAGCAGGCAGGATGGAAGTCAGATGTATGAAAGGACTTCCTGACGGCTGCTGCAGAGAAAGTGCATATGAAAGGCCCTTAGAATGACAACACAAGTTCCACCTGTCCTGACATAGCTCCCCCATAATGACACTTCCCCACGTGAGAGATTTCACATCCAGTCCTGGGGGCGCTGAAGGCAGATCCTCGTTCTATGGTGGCTGATTCACAGAGCCCAGCCACCGCTAAGCTACGACCCGCCGTGTGGCAGAGCTAGTGAGTGACCGGCAAAGCAAAGTTGGCACACAGCAAGCCCTTCGTTGTGTGCCAGGGACAAGTCTGGAGGTTCTCAGCACAGAGCACAGACTGTTCCCCAAGGGGGGGGCAGAGTCCAGGCAGCCCTTCAGGAGCCCAGTTCTAGACCAGGACAAGGAGACCTGCCTGCCCTCCCATCACATGATCTGTAAGCCCTCCACCCCGCTCCTGAGAGGCCAAGGGGCTGCCGTGTCCATGCTGGCTCTTTCAGATCCCTTCAGACAGTCCAGGCCCCTGGACAACACCTGCCCCCAGCCTCCCGCTTCCTAAGGCGACCCATGGAGTGAAGCTGTCCAGCCAGGGTGCAGGACCCAGGACGGGGCTGGGGGGGGCAGGGAGGGCACCTCCCAACCTCAGCCTTTCCTGGATCTCTCCTGGGGTGCTTGGGAATTAGAGTGACGCTTCCCCCTCCCCCTGCCCGCTCTTCCCTGATGCGAGGTGCAGGAGGCAGATCGAGTTCTAATCTTAGCTATTTGTCTTGCACACGCAGAACTTCGATGTGGCCTGTGCCTCCATTTCCCCCATGGGTCCTCCAGTGCAAATCAAAAGCATCCTTAGGGGGAACATGCGATACCGGGGAAGAGCACAGATGCCCATGCTGAGAAGTGAATGCTCACCAGAAAACCTGGCCAGTGTGCAGCGGTGTCCTGGCCCCCCACCCCGTGCTTCCTGCAGCCCCAGTCCCGTGGGGTCCAGGCCTGGGTGCCTGGCAGGTGCCCAGGCCCAGCCTGGCTTCCCTACCCCCCACCCCAAGCTTCTCCTAGGCCCTGTTTGACAGCAGGTAAAGCACTAATAAGTATTGAAAGAAAGGAAGCAGATCTGGCAGCAGAGCCTCTGGGCAAATCCGTAAAAGAGAAAAGAAGGGAAAACACACCCCCAGGTTGGGTGACTGCTGTTCTCCCCCAAGGCCCAGCCTCACTGCACACTGTACACTGCACACTTTAGGGCCCAGCAGCCTGGGTTTGCCTCTCCAGCCTCCCTTTGGGCATCTCACACACAAGAGACACCGTGAGCCTCAGTTCTTCTCTTCCACACCCGACTCCTGCCCAGCACTCAGGTGTTGCTAGAGGGTGGGGAGAGAAGTATCTGGTAAGGTTCGTGGCATGCAGTCAGGTGATACAAGAGCAAAAGAGGGGTTTGAAACCATCAGAGATTCCCACAGAGGACAAAAAAGACCTCCACCAAAGGGCCAGGCATGTGAGGGTGGAAGTTCATCCAAGAGCTGCCTTCACGCCATCATCATATTCCCTGGGACCCCTCGCCCTCCCCTTCAGGACACGTCTCTTCTAACATTTCATATTAGAGACAGGACCGTACAAGAGTGTGGGAGGCCGGGCTGGGGGAGGGGCAGGGCAGCCCGTGTGAGCCCGGGCGGATCACAGGCCTGAGGACAGGACTCCCATGCAGGGGCCTGGCTTCCTGGGAGAGCAGGACCGGTTGGCATGTGGCCTGTGCGCAGACTCTGGGCCCGGCTCTGGGTACCGCTGATCCTCTAGCACCAGCTCCGCCACTGGCTGGAGCCATATGATCGGTCTCCTCATCTCTGAGCCTCAGTCACTTTTTCAAGTGCTGGAAAAGTTCTAAGGTTATTGGAGAAGGAAGGAAGAAGGGGGAAGGAGGAAGGGAGGGAGGGAGAGAGAGGTGCAGAGGAGTAGGGGAAGGAAGGAAGGGTCATCTAAGAGCAGCCCTGCTCGGGGGCTTGAGACATGGAAGGTTCTAGCTGTGGGCTTCCTCCAGGAGGAACGAAGGGTAAACAGATACCAGGCTCAGGCAGACAGGGAATGGAGGAGCGGCTGGGACCCTCCCCCATGTCCTCTGTGGTCCAAGACCCACGGCCAATCAAAAGCCACAGGGCCCGGGGATGTTGGCAAGACAACCAAGCCTCATTGGCAGCTTGAGTTGCCATGGAAATCCTCCGTGGCCTTGGTCACTGGGTCTGGTCCCTGGGGCTGGCGGGGGCCACTCACACCTTCGGAGGGGAACATGTTGGGGTGGTGGAGCCTGGTGGGAGGGCTCCACAGCCCCTGCCTCAGGGGCGGAGGCCACCAGAGGCGCCCCATGGGACGTCCTTGCTCCTGTGCACTGGGCCGTGTGTCTGGAGCCTTGGGCGGGGGCCCTGAGCCTGGTGGCTTCGCTCCTCCCTACCTCGTTCATCCACACCAAGCACAGGGGGGCAGTCTACCTTGGGGGACCCTGGCGGCAGCGGGGCAAGGTGACGCGGGTATCCCGGGCCGCTCACTGGCTCGGGAGGCACGGGTGTCAGGCTGGAAGGTGGGGGCGGGCGCTATGGGGCACAGCAGAGGGCCTCCTATCTCCACCCGCGTCCAGGACGTCCTGGACAGGGCTGGACTCGGGGCTGTCTTAGCAGAGTTTCTCCTGGAATCTCTGGGCATCTGGGGGTGCGTACCCGTGATTGATTCCGGAGGTGATCCAGGAAATTACCATCAGGGGAGGCCAGATGGAGGGAGGGTGGGAAAGCACATGGGGCTGAGCCGGGGGGAGGGGCGGGGGGGGCCTCACACCCACGGGGAACACTGAGAGCTGGGGTGGCCTGGAGCTGCTGGACTTCAGTGTGTGTGTGTGTGTCCCGCAGGTGGTTCAGGGAAGGTTCTGGAACTGCCTCCAGAGACTGGTTCACTGGGTCCGCACCTGGACTAAGACACTAAGTGCACTTCTAACACCGAGAGGCTGTGGCCCAGGATTCAACCCTTGTCTAGTGCGTAGTAGGCCACTTCTGCCGATCCTGGCCCACCCCCGCTGGGGGCCGGGACGGGGGTCTGGTCTCCTCCTCGGGGGAGGAGAATGGCTCTCGGATATGAACTTGGGAGACTGCAGCAGTTGAGGAAAGGCATAGATCTACCTAGGAGGTAGAGAGAAGGATAATCAGCAGCACTGGCTGCAGGGCCAGAGAATGGTGGCCCGAGTCCAGCTTCTGTCACCAGCAACCCCTCAGAGCCTGTTCCAGAAAGCATGGACGGGGTGGGGGAGGGGAGGCAATAATTCCGACATCCTCCACGTCCCTGTGAAGATTTGGGGACATAAACCCAGCGAGGGTGCCGGCACGTAGTAGGGCACAATGAAATGGTTTTTTTGTCACTGCCACTTGCTAGGTTTTCATTTCAGGTCAAGGTCAGGTTTGACCACCACATGGATTGCGATATATATATAATTTCTGTTTTCAGACCTTTGGGGGTTTCCAGGTTGTAGGAAGGGTGTGGCTGGTGGGTTTCGGGTCATGATGTCACACCCACAGTCCCTGCCTCAGCTCCACGCTGCTCCCCTGGCCTCGGCCACACGCAGCACGGGGCCAGCCCGGCGGGCACCATATTCCCCAGGCGGGTCTGCCGGTGTGGGGAGCCAGGTCATTGCCACCATGGGGAGAGAGGGGTGTGTGTGTGTGTGTATGGTGTGTGTGTGTGTGTGTGTGTGTGTGGTGTATTTGTGGTGTGTGTATGGTGTGTATGTGTGTGTATGGTGTGTGTGTGGTGTGTGTGGTGTGTTTGTGTATGGTGTGTGTGTGTATGGTGTGTGTGTGTATGTGGTGTGTGTGTGTATGGTGTGTGTGTGTATGTGGTGTGTGTGTGTATGGTGTGTGTGTGTATGTGGTGTGTGTGTGGTGTGTGTGTGTATGGTGTGTGTGTGTATGTGGTGTGTGTGTGTGTGTGTGGTGTGTGTGTGTATGGTGTGTGTGTGTGTATGTGGTGTATGTATGGTGTGTGTGTGTATGTGGTGTGTGTGTGTGGTGTGTGTGTGTATGGTGTGTGTGTGTATGTGGTGTGTGTGTGTGTGGTGTGTGTGTGTATGGTATGTGTGTGTATGTGGTGTGTGTGTGGTGTGTGTGTGTATGGTGTGTGTGTATGTGGTGTGTGTATGGTGTGTGTGTGTATGTGGTGTGTGTGTGTGGTGTGTGTGTATGGTGTGTGTGTGTATGTGGTGTGTGTGTGTGTGTGGTGTGTGTGTATGGTATGTGTGTGTGTGGTGTGTGTGTGTATGGTGTGTATGTGTATGTGGTGTGTGTGTGTGTATGTGGTGTGTGTGTATGGTGTGTGTGTGTGTGGTGTGTGTGTGTGTATGGTGTGTGTGTATGTGGTGTGTGTGTGTGTGGTGTGTGTGTATGGTGTGTGTGTGTATGTGGTGTGTGTGTGTATGGTGTGTGTGTATGTGGTGTGTGTGTGTGGTGTGTGTGTGTATGGTGTGTGTGTGTGTATGGTGTGTGTGTATGTGGTGTGTGTGTGGTGTGTGTGTATGGTGTGTGTGTGTGTGTGGTGTATGGTGTGTGTGTGGTATGTGTGTGTATGGTGTGTATGTGGTGTGTGTGTGTGTGTATGTGGTGTGTGTGTGTGTATGTGGTGTGTGTGTGTGTATGTGGTGTGTGTGTGTATGGTGTGTGTGTGTGTGTATGGTGTATGTGTGTATGTGGTGTGTGTGTGTGTGTATGGTGTATGTGTGTATGTGGTGTGTATGTGGTGTGTGTGTATGGTGTGTATGGTGTGTGTGTGTGTATGTGGTGTGTATGTGGTGTGTGTGTGTGTGTGTGTGTATGGTGTGTGTGTGTATGTGGTGTGTATGTGGTGTGTATATGGTGTGTGTGTGTGTGTGTGTGTGTGTGTGTGTGTGTGTGTGTGTGTGTGTGTGTGTGTGTGTGTGGAGAAGGCAGGCTGCACTGAGAACCTTCTGGAACAGTTGCCCAGGAAGGGATGGCTTCTGTCTCAGCTGCTTTTTTCCCCAGCTGCCCTGGCACTGACCACGCTGAGCCAGTGTAGTTTCCATGGGCTTTTGGACTAAGAAATGGCTGGTCTTAAAGGCAACTGAGCCTCTGTCCAGGGGGCTCCTGGTCCCCGCCCCCCCACCCTGAGCCCTGCCCAGGGCGTCCTCTGCCCACGCGTTCTGTCCTCATTTCCTAGCTGGTGCACAGTGACCCGTCTCCATTTGAGCAGAACCGTGGCACGTTCCCACGTGCTCGTGACAGCTTCACTAACGACGGTGAGCACTCATTGGGCACTTTCTGAATGCAGCAAGCACACTGATGCTGATGGGGGTTTATTAACGCTTGGCCTATCCCTGATGGGAGACCTGATTAGAAACACCCCCCACCGCTTCCCCTCCCCCGAAGGTGCTAGAAGAAACAGGACCATCCCTCCTGGGGGGAGGGGGAGCAGGGCATGGCTGCAGGGTAGCCAAGCCCCTAGGATAATGAGCAAGAAAAAACAATCACCTTATTTAAATGAGTTGAAGAACTATTTGGTTCCTTGTAAGAGGAAGCAGTTTAAGGGGTTTTATCTTACATTTTGGCCCTAATAATATTACAATCTCCAGGCTGGTTATTATCTGTCACTTTTCCTCGGAAGATTGAAAAGAAAATAGTTTTATCTCAGGCAATTGCAAACCGGCCCATGTGATGCCTTGTTGTTCCCACTTAGATATTACATGCTGCATTGTCAGGTGACCCTACCCGCCTGGGTGGTTTTGTTTAACTGGTGCCAGAGGAGAGAGAAGAGGGGGAAAGTCCTCCCTTCCTGGGGAGAGCTCCTGGGGTGGGGGGAGGGGGGGACTTGGTGTGGGGGATGGGCACGCTCCCACTCCCAGACCACAGGATGTGGGGTGTAGTGGAGGGGCGTGGGGGTCTCCAGGGGAGCAGCCTCTGCTCTCAGGACCAGCTGTTCGCTGCATCGGGTTCTGCTGTAGCTAGCTGGCTGGAAACACAGCCTGGTCGGAGAAATCCTCCCTCTGGGATAAGGCAGGGACGCTGTCAGCCCGCAGGAGTCCTGCGTGGAGCCCTGATTGCTCCCTCCCGAAATGGGGACGGGGCGTGGGCAGGCAGGGCCGGCCCATCCTGCTCAGGGTGGGAAACCTCACCCACCCAAACAGCAGCTGTGATGCCAGAATTTTCACTGTGGCTCGCAGCCCCCGCCCCCCCCCGCTCCCCCCCCCCCCCGCAACCTGGAATCCCAGAAAGGTCTAGAAACTGAAAGGGGTTCACCCCCCCAGCCCCACCTACCCCACCTCACATGATCCATTTGGTGGGCCCAACTTAAACCTCAGGGTGACCGAGCCCAGCCTCAGTGGCAGCAGATTTATAGCCTTTATTTATCTCACTTAGCGGGGCTGTCCGCTGCAGAAAGAGCAGTGTGCGGGGAGGGCACGCACACGCTCTGCGCAATCTCCAGTTTCCCCAGCCGCTGTCCCAAAGTCCACATGAGTCCTGAGGTCTGGACACTCCGGGTCCTAGCGTGGCGCTGGTCTTCATGTCTGGAGAAGGTTCTGGGCCTGGCATGCTCTGGGGATGCCTCTCCCCACCCCAGGCCTGTGCTTCTAGAAAAGTACTGCTTAGATAGCTGCCGCCCCCCTGTCTATGCATAGAGAGTAGCTCACAGCCACCCCTGCCTTCCTGGGTGCGCTCTCTCTCTCTCTCTCTCTCTCTCTCTCTCTCTCTGTCTCTCTGTCTCTCTGTCTGTCTCTCTCTCCTCTCTCTCTCCTTCTCTCTCTCTCCTCTCTCTCTCTCTCTCTCTCTCTCTCTCTCTCTCTCTCTCTCTCTCTCTCTCCTTCTCTCTCTCTCCTCTCTTCCCTCCCTACCTCCCTCTTTCTACCCAGTCCCTGTCCTCATCTTCACCCACTGCTAGCCTCCCTGCCGCCACCACCCACTTTCCAGGCAGCTGGAGGGAGGGCACCCCGCCCCATGTCCCCACAGCCCCGGCTGGCTGAGCGCTGCTGAGCGCTCGTCCTCACGCACACTTTGGGCACCAGCCGCGCTCAGCCAGGGATCTCCCACGTGCCCAGACAAGGAGTCCTCCTGTGGGCGGGCAGGCGAGGCTCGGCCAGGGTCTTCCAGGCCCTGACTCCAGCAGGATTTTCTTGTGAGCTGCAGGGAATTGGGTTCGAAGGTGCACAAGGCTTAAGGGAGCCTAGAGTTGGGGGGCTTCTGTCTCTGCAGAGGAGAGGGAGGGGACCCCGAAGTGTACCCTCATGGCCCCTGAATTAGAAATGTTGTTTTGAGTCAATGATGAACGCCCTGGCTGTGCGTTCAGCACTGTTTCTAGGCCCTTCCATCATTCAATCCTGACCCTGCCCTATTATCATTTGCACTGTGTCGATGAGGGAACCAAAGTCCAGAGAGGCAAGGCAACTATTTCCAAGCCACACAGCCCTCCGTGGGGGAGCAGAAGCTGATCTCAGGCAGCTAGACTCCCGAGCCCAGATTCCTGGCCACATGTGTGTCAGTTCTTCTTTGCCATGGGTAGCGCTGTGTAACAAAAGGCCCTCAGAGGCATGTGAGCTTCAGCCCTGTCCAGTGGGTAATTAGGAGATAAAAGCCATGGGATGGGGACACAGCTGACTTGGGGGGCTGCAGGCATGAGGGTACCTGAGAGTCCATGTGGGGGGGCATCATAGAGGAGGTGAGGACCTCACTTAGGAAGTGGAGGAAGTTCCTGGGTGGACGAGGGTGGGCGGTGGGGGTGAGGTGATCGGAGGGCGGGAAAGAGGGAGCCAGTTCCACCCAGAGTGCCGCCTGTCTCCTCTGCCCTGACCCCACTTAGGACCTGCTCTCCGAGCACCCCCTGGGCATCCTCTGTCCTTTCCACACAGATGCTCCAGGGAAGGGGCTCCCTGGGCCCTGAGGGGCAGGGCAGGAAGAGGTCCTGGAGGAGGCCCCAGCCTGCCCAGCAGTGACAGGAAGGGGAGGGGACATCAGGCCCACAGCCTGAGCTGGCCGAGGGCAGCAGACAGCCTGTGTCCGCCGCAGTCTTTGGACTGGCCTTGCCTCTGTTGCTGGAGTCAGAATTGCCGATCCCCAGCCCGGGGTCCCTGCATGCCCAGCCCAGGGCTCCTGGAGTTGCTGAGATCAGCCAGGTCCACCGCCAGGATCACGTGAACACCGTGGAGCGTGTTCCTTGATATAGGTTTTCGATTGCAGATTTAGTGGTTACAGCCACGTGGCCCGCAGAGCTTAAAACAGCGACTTTCTGCCTCTTACAGCAAATGTCTGCCCATCCTGAGCTGGAACGTGCCTTCCAGGGATGGGATCTTTGGGATGGATTTGGTACACGCAGCCCCATGCCAGCCCCCGGTGGTGGGTAGGTAGGTGGGTGCGTGGTACGCACACACCTCTGAAGGCAGGGATGCTGGGCCCGGCACCCCGTGTCCCCCTCCAGCCTGCTGGTCATTCTCTACCTGGCCACACCACGGCGAACAGAATTTATTTTATTCTGCTTCCACGAGCCCCTCCACGGATCTTTACAAGATGGAAGTGGGCGGGCCTCGTGTTCTAGCCATTGGCAGCAGCTGTGGCCCGGGGAGCCGGTGACTTTCTGCCAGACAGTCCAACATGAAACGTAAACCCCCGTCAACCCCTGGAGCCGCCCCACGCCCCCAAGCTCAAGGCCCAGGCAGCTGGGGCTCCAGCCCTGCGGTTTGCTTCTTTGGTGCTTGGTAGGAAATGGCCAGTGGGGTGAACTCTTTGGGGTGGGAGGCATGGAGGGGTGGGGGGCTGTGAGGGACCCAGACACCTGTGAAGGCTCAGACTATGATGGTGCGTGGCCATGCTTGGCCGGGTCCTGTCCCGGTGCTGCGTAGGGCTCACTCCATGCCAGAAAGACAGCCCTGTCACAATTGTTGGACAGCGCCAGTTCCTCCCCTACCCCCACCCCAGTCGTTTAGAAACTGCTGGAAGGACAGGACTGGAACCCACCCGAGAGGCTCAGAGCAGAAGGTGAGAGAAGCCGCAGACCGACAGCTGCCCACCCACCTTCCTCAGCCGCCCTCACCGCTCTGCGAGTGGAAGCGGGGCTTGTCTCTTCTCTGTGTTAATATAGAATCCTATGCCGCCCTATCAATTCCAGCCGCTCCCCCCCCCCAGGATGGATGGATTGTCGCTGGGGTCCCCCCCCCCCTCCAGCCTCTTCTCAGCAGGGTGGTGCCTGGGGGTGGGGCTGAGCACTTGCGTGGAGGGAGGGAGGGCTGGAGCAGGGGTGAGGGGCCGGGGGAGCAGCCTGGGATGGCCCTGCTGCCGAGGGTGAGCAAGAACGGCAATCACACTGGCTGGATTCGAGGGACAGCCTGGAGCAAGTGTGGGCCTCGGGGGTGGCTGACTTGGCGCCGTCTCCTCTGTGAGGCTAAGAATAATCCAGGAGGGGCAGGTGTCATGGCTCACACCCGTAACCCAGCTACTCGGGAAACAGATCTAAGGATCCCATGTGGAAGCCAGTCCAGGCAGGAAAGTCTGTGAGATTCAACATCTCCACCTAACCAACACAAAGCCAGAAGCGGAGGCATGGCTCAAGTGGGAAAGAAGCAGCCTGGAGCAAAAAAGCACCCAGACTCTGAGTTCTAGTATTGGTACACACACACACACACACACACACACACACACACACACACACACACACACACACACAGAGGAGAATCTAGAAGGTCACAGGGATGAGGTGCCATAGCTGGTTGGAGTGAGGGAGGGAAGGAGGAAGAGGAAGAGAAGGAACAGGAGGAGGAGGGAGAAGAGGAGAAGGAGGAGGAGGAAATAGGGAGACTGGGTGCCCCTGACCAGTTCCCATACAGAAGGTCACCCCTGGCCTGGAAGGTTCCTGGAGGTGCAGGGTCTGTGCTTGGCTGGGGAATCCTTCAGAGGTGGAGCTGTGTCTCCACAGCAGTCTGATGCCTCCCCAGGCTAAGGAGCGTCCACGACTACGCCATCAGACCACCCATGCCATCAGACTGCCCACACCATCAGACTGTCCATGCCATCAGACCGTCCAGCTGCAGTCCCTCCTTTCATTCTACTTTCAACGGTCACTTTGCCGATCTTTACCAGGTGGAAGTGAGTGTGCCCCAACGGATACCCTAGCAGCAAGGAGCCCTGCGCTTCCCTGTCTGCCCTCCCTCCCCTCCCCTCCCGCTAGGATCCGTTGTAGAAGAACCAGGCTTCTTCCTGGAAGGCACCTCATTAGCAAGGGAACTTGCTGTGTGACCTTAACCTGTCCTCTCACTCTCTGGGGCAGTTTCCCCCTACATAAGCATTCTAGAAGCTTCCTTCTGGTCCCCGGAACTCCTACCATGCCGTTTGGAAGAGTCCCGTTTGTAGCCGTGGGCACCAGCCCTCCTCCACCCTCCTGCCATCGCCGCTTCCCTCCCGGCTCTGCTGGCTGGCAGCTTCATTTTCCACTCGGCTCCCTGCAGAGAGCAGAATTGAAGACCCCGCGCCCCGTTCTCATCCCCCACCCTGGCTTGTTGAAGTGGCGCCTTTGAAGACCTCAATTTAAACAAGGGAGAAACCAATTCCGAGCCGTCCTCTCCCCTGGCACGTGTGGCTGGGGCCTTCCCTAATCTTCCCCGAGCCCAGAGCACACGGACCGGACCCCGCCCCCACCCCGGGTAGCTGGACTCGGAGCTCAGCATCCCACAGGGCTGGCACGTGGCGGGCACCGGGCACCGGTGCTGCCAGGGATCCAAAGCAGGACCCACCCCCATGGCCGGCTGGAGGCCACCTTCATGACCGTGGTTGTGCTACACTGGACATGGGCCGGGCTGGGGACCCGGCTGTCTTCCTCTCCTCGGCAGGAGATCTCAGGGAGGTCTCTTCGGGCTCCTTTGTCTGAGGGTAGACCAGATGTCCAGACACTGGGGCACTGGGCGCTGTCCACACTGCTGCTGCAGATTACACACCACTCACCGCCATTGGCTACGCCTTTGATGACGTGCTATGTACCTGACCCGTCAGGCGGTTTGGGGCCTGGTTTAGCAGGCCAGTGAGGCCTAGAAGAAGAGGACAGTGTCAGTTTGACACAGCAAGCTGAAGAGAAGGGGAGAAGGTGTCCACGGCCCCTTCACGGGGCTCAGCATCATCTCACTGCTGCTTACATGCCTCTGGAGACGGAGAGCTCACCACCACACCCACACCAACCCAGCCCCAAGCACCCCGGTGTTACAGAGGGCTGGGCCTGTGGCCCTGTCACATCAACCCATTCATGCCCTTGTCCCTGGGCTTCCGGCTGTGACTATGTCTGCCCATGTCCCAGCTGTGTGAGTAGCCATGCCAGCCGAGGGCACAGGGCTTGTGTTCAGGGAGAGGTGGGATTTCACGCGCGCACACACACACACACACACACACACTGCCTGACCGTGGGCCACGGCCTCCATCTGCGCTTTTAAGATAGCTGTGCCAAAGTCTGAGATCTTCTAGAATGTCCTCTGCTTGACCTTTACATGTGCATTAAGATTCTCCAGATACAGGGGTGCCCTGCCTCTGTCTTCTTCATGCCCAGGCAGGGGCTGGCTCCTCCCCACAGCTGGAAGGGGGCCCTGGCTCTAGCCCCACCAACAGCTAAAGGGACTTTGTGTGTGTGGCACCAGGTCTGTCCGGGCTTGTGCTCGCTAGGCAGGCACTGTCCCGCCTGAACCACGCTCCCGGCCATTTTGGGCTTTAGTTCTTTCTCAGGTAGTTCTCTGACCTCTTCCACGGATGCCTTCGGTGTAACGGGGTTGACAAGCAGGCACTGCCAGGCTCAGCTCATTATCCAAGATGAGGTCTCGCTACCTTTTCTTCTAGGCTAGCCCCAAACCTCCATCCTTCCAACTTCCTCCTGCTAAGTAACTGGAGTTGCGGGTGTGAGCCGCTGCATCCGGCCTCAAAGAACTTTGTTAAACACATGAAGCCTGTCCAGGTCACTCTCTGGCGTAAGACCCTCCGATGTCTTTCCCTCCCAACCCCCCACCCCTGCCCGGAAAGAATAAAGCTCAGCCATGAAGTCCTTACGTAACCTGACCTCCGGCGGCTTCCCCTCTGTCCTCCCTCATCTCAAGGCGTGTACCGAATGGTGGAGTGGTCGGTCTCCTCCCTGTGATGCCCACTTCCTGAGGGCCGGGTCCTGTGCAAAGGCCCGGAGGGCATTGAGTTGTGATGGCTGACTCTGCCCTGTCCCCCCTGCCTCCCCTGGGACCGCGGCTGCTGTGTCCTCACCCAGGTGAGGGGACCAGGTCCCCAGGCTACACTGCCTGGCCTCTCAAAAGCCAGGTCAGCATGCTGCATCTTACTGGGGCTTGAGTTCAAGCCCTCACACCTCCCCTGAGCTTCTTTTTTTTCTTCCCCTCACAGCTGGTGCTCTACCACTTGAGTCATTCCTCCATTCCCAGCTTCTTCTTGGCTGATTGATTGGAGGTAAAATTGCACGGACTTTTTTTCTGCCCAGGCTGGCTTTGAACCAGGATTCTCAGATCTGCAGCCTCCCACGTAGCTAGGATTATTACAGACGTGAGCCACCAGTACCTGGATTCTCCTTTCTTTTTTTAAAAAAATCATTCTGCCCATGAAGTTCCTTTGCTCTCTGGGAAGAAGAAAACAAAACACAACCAGATCTATAATGAAAAGCAAATAGGATTTTTTTTTTCTGGTTGTAATAATACCAAATGTTCATTCTAAGCCTGATAACGATTTTGTGATTTTTTTTTTCTTTTTCATATACTGGGTGATTTTTTTTTATTAGGCAGCTTGTTCACTGCATGTTTAGCACAGGACTCACACATAGTAGGTGATTATGGAACTCTTGCCACAATGAACCAGCTCTGTCATACAAAACAGCCCTAAAAGAAATTAAAAGAGCATTCCTTTTTTATTTGTTTAAATCATGCGTAAGAAAGAATATTCCAGCACCTTTTACTTAGCAGAGTCTGACTGAAGAATGTAGAGATACCTGGAAGCAAAGCAATGGTTACACCCCGTTGTCTCCTAAGGGTGGAGTACTACACAGTGATTTTTTTCTTAAGGAATAAACTGTAGCTCACATGGCATGGGTAGGTCTCAAGAATTTCATTGATAATATCATGAGAGTCTCCACTAAAACTAGGTAGATTTATATAACATCCTAAATCGGGGGGGAGGGGGCGGGAAATGGTGGGAAGAAAACCAAGACCGTGGCTGCCTCAGGGAAGGGGTGGAGAGCTTTCTAAAGTCATGTAGTTCTGTGACAAGAAGGGGTATTGTGACATGGGTGTATGTTTCTGTGGACATTCAAATAATTGAGAGAGGGCCTGAAGATGTGTACGGTTCATGGTATATAAATTTTACCTTTAAAAAGACTTGCAGGGGTTGGAGGCATGGTTTAAGTCATAGAGCACCAGCTAATGAGAGAAAGCAAGCCTCAGATACCAGTCTAGGTTTCAGACCCCCCAAAACAAGACTGGTAAATAAGTGTCCAACTCTGAATCATGAGATTTATGCTGTAGACTTGAGAATAAGGCATCTAGGTGGGTGAGGATTGATGGATGGTTGGGCAGATGGATGGGTAGATGGATAGATGGATGGGTGGAAGTATGGATAAATGGTTGAAGGATGGATGGATGGATGGATAGATGGGTAGACAGATGGATGGATGTATAAATGGATGGGAGATGGATGGTTGGATAGATTGATGGATGGGCAAATGGATGGTCAGATGGATGGATGGATGGGTGGAAGGATGGATGGATGGGCACATGGATGAGCAGATGGATGGTTGGATGGATGGATGGGCAAATGGATGGGCAGATGGATGAGCAGATGGATGGATGGATAGATGGATAGATGGATGGGCAGTAGGTGGAAGGGTGCATGAATGGATTGAAGTATGGATGGATGATGGTAGATGGATAGATGGTTGGATAGGTGGGTGGGTGGGTAGGTGGATGGATGAGTGAGTGCATTATGTATATATGAATGAATGGATGGGTGGGTGGATGGATGGATGGGTAGATGGCTGGTGGATAGATGGATCCAGTGAGTGAAGACAAAAGATGTATAGGAGAGAAATCCAGCAATGCACACATGGGTGGCCTTTCATTGTAGACACCAGCGGTGGCTCCATCGGTGACTTTACAGTTCTTTGGTGTTTTGAAACTGAAGATCAGCCCCTGGGGTGTAGAATGTGAGGCGGTAAGCCGCGGCGTGGGGCTCAGCCCTGAGGTGCACTTAGCAGGTCCATTTGGAGTATACGCAGAGCAACGCTCAGGGTTGTGTTTCTGGGACTGAGAAGCCAGATGCCCAAGCCACTGCACTCACTGGAGAGGACCCCACAGGGAAGTGGAGAAAGCAGCAAGCAGCCCCTTCCCCAGGCCGCCCTCCCCGAGCCATTCACACCATACAAGGCCCCCTCTGTCTATGTTGGGTGAGGAAAGGGGAAGAGAAGGAAGAGGAGAAGGAAGAAGAGGGGGAACAGGAAGAGGAGGAGAAAGAAAAAGAAGCAGAAGAGGAGGAGGAAAAGCAGGAGGAGGAGGAGGAAGGTGTGCACACCTCTCCCACCCTCTTGTTGGCCCCCAGAGAAGAACCCCCTGGGCCACCATCCCATCCCACTGGCCAGATGAGGAAACTGAGGCCCAGAGAGAAAGAAGGCACATTTCCCAGCATCCACTTCCAGTTGGCCCCTGAGCAGGGATGGGGCGCGGACCCCAGAGCCCCAGTCTAGGACGTGTCCTGCCTAGCAGGCTGCCAGAGTTCCTGGTCCAGAGCTCTTCCCAGGACCAGCCGGCAGGTGGACAGACAGGCTGAGCGGCCCTGCACACGGCGTTAATTACAGAGGGCAGGACGTGCTGGCCAGCCACCCCTGCCAGCCCAGCTGCCCGTGTTTAGCAGGTACACAGGCTGGTAGAGGCCACCGCCAAGCCTGGCCGGCAGCCAGGCCTGCTGACACAGCCTGATTGTTTACAGAGCTGGCCGAGCACCACGGCCCAGGCTGATTGGCAGAGAGAGATCCCTCACCCGTGAGTCCCAGCAGCACCCCCTCCCGCCTGCACCAGCCAGCCGGACTGGCCCAAGCCGGGCAGCTGTCCCTGTGCAGAGCCTCTGCTGACACAACCTGTCCTCACACGTGTGCTCGCCGACAAGGTTGGCACAAGGCCTGCCGCGAGGGGTCACAGCCAAGGCCTCCCGCACGGAGACAAACACGGGATCAGAGAGGATCCAGCTGGGTCCCAGCCCCCAACCGCTCCCTGACTGGTTCCTGGACTCCAAAGACTCAGTTCACAGCCAAATCTGCACACCTTGCTCCTGGGTCAGCACACACACCGTGGCCGGGGGCATCTGGGATGCGCTGGTACCAGCCTCTCCCCCAAAAAGGCCTTCAGAGGCTCCAAGTGTTCTTCTGCCCCTCATAAAATAGTATCAATAAGCCAGGTGCTGGTGGCCCAGGCCTGTAATCCTAGCTACTCAGGAGGCTAAATCTGAGGATTGGGGTTCAAAGCCAGCCAGTGGAGGAAAGTCTGTAAGACTCTTACTGCCAGTTAACCACCAAAAGGCCAGACGTGGAGATGTAGCTCAAGTGGTAAAGCTCTAGCCTTGAGCAACAAAAGCCCAGGGGCCAGTGCCTAGCCCTTGAGTTCAAGTCCCAGTACTGGCACACACACAAATAACAATAATAATAGCAATGATGTCTGTTGTGCTGAGTTTCTCACAGCTGGTCATGGAGTTCCCAGCTCAGGGCTTTTACTCAGGGCTGGGGCCTCCCCCCACCCCAAGCACACGGAGGAACACCCTGTACCCACCAGCTGCCCAGAGATGGCGTGCCTGCAGACACGTTTCATCTACCAGGCGTGATGTCTAGAATTGGACTTGAACTTGAGGTGTCGAGTCACTACCACACCCAGCTTCATGGCTACCACACATGGTGACCATGTCTACCATCCCAGCATCCAGTAGGCTGAGGCAGGAGGATGGAGAGTTCAAAGCCAGGCCGGGCTACACCGTGAGACCCTATCATCATACAACAACCAACGAAGAACAGACGCAAGAACAAAAGGTTTCAGAATCCAGACAACTCCACCTGGAGTTCACAGACTCTAATCCAGGGAAACACTCACCCCACCCCAACCCCTCCTCACGCTGTCTCTGGTGGCCACTGTGCCTTGAAGGTCCACCGTCTGCCCATCTCCTGCCTCTTGTTTGTTCCCTGCAGGAGGGTACAGGGGGCAGGGACAGGGGCCTCAGAGCATCCCCACTTGTGTCAGGTGGAGTTGGGGGTCTCGGGTCATGGCTGTGGCTTTTATATTAGGCTGTTGAAGCCAGCGTGGGCGTGGAAGAAGGCAAGGGGGCGGGGCTGGCCTGGTAGATGTAGCATGGTGGCCAGTAGCAACTCTTCACCCCACACACCTAGCTGACGCCCCCCAGGTCCTCTGGTCTGGAGCGGGAAGGGGGAGGGGACGGGGTCCGCAAACCTGCAGGTAGGTGCGTGTCTGCACACACGCGCGCGTGCACGCACACATGCGAGCACACGCACAGAGGATTCTTGCCACTCGGACACACTCTCTTCCCCATCCACACAGCCTGCTTCCCTACCACCCTCACGCTCACTCCCGCAGCACCCCGCCCCCAGCACCTGCCCAAGCACCTGCCCACGCGTGGTGCGCAGGCCCACGGGGAGACGGCAGCCGATCCCCCGCCCGCCTGCCCCGTCCCCGAGCGGCTGTCTGCCATTGCACAGTAACCAGATGCGACAGGCAATTTATGACACCAGCTGTCTCTGTCAACCGGATCTCCCACATGTGCGGGGGTGGGGGGGAGCCAATTACCCCGAGACCAGCCCTGCCAGAAACCGGAACTCTCGGAGGAAACAGAGTAGGGGTAGAATCTGGCCACCCGGGGTGGGGGTGGCACTTAACTTCAGGGTTTCCCCCCTCCTTCGTGTCCCTAGGAAGCGAGCATCCTTCCTTGTACCCATCCCCCCACCCCCACCCCTGTGTCTGGGCTGCAGGAGCAGCTTCAGGATGGAGAACAGGTGGGTGGGAGGCTTAGGGGAAGAGCGGTCCAGGTCACCATGGTAACAAGAGACGGGCACCCACATCTGCACACTGGACCATCACGCGGCTACATCTCTATCCCCCACTTCCTGCTCCCCTCCCTTCTCCTCACTTCCCCGGGGAGGGGGGGTGTCTCTGCCTGGGGAGGGGCATCCCTCCACTTACAATACCCACTCTCTTCCTTGCCCTTGACCCCACAAACTGAACCCAGCCCTCCTGCCAGACCCCACAAACTGAACCCAGCCCTCCTGCCAGACTCGCTCCAGCTTAGACTTTGGAAACAGACCCTGAGTTTCCCTCCACAGGAGTAGCTGGCAGCCTGGGTGAGTGAGATCGCATCTCTGACTGGAGTCGCTGCAGCTGTTTAAAGAAAAAAGAAAAAGAAAAAGAGGTTCACGTCTATTTAAAAACAGTTGCTGCTGGATGCTGTAGCTCACTTCTGTAATCCTAGCTAGTCCAGAAACAGATCTGAGGATCAAGGTTCCAAGCCTGGTCAGGCAGAGAAGCCTGTGAGATTCTCTTTTCCAATCAACTAGCAAAATGCCAGAAGTAGAGTCATGGCTCAAGTGGTAGAACACTAGCTTTGAGCACAAAAGCCCTGTGTTAAAGCCCAAGGACCAGTACACACTCATGCACACACACACACACACACACACACACACACACACACACACACAATGAATGGAGTGTGCTATGTGGCCTAATCTGTTCTAGAAGTTGGGGACACAGCGTTGAACACTCCATCTCTGTTCTGGGCTGCTGGCTCTGCTGGGGTTGGGGTGGAGGGAGCTCCCACCTCAGCACTGTCAGATCTCCCCGGGACTCCGCCCAGCCAGCGGCCGCCTCCAGCTGCGCACCGTGCACACAAGATGCTCAGGCGAAAAATGCACAGATGCATCACCAACGCCCCGGGCCGGGGTCCGGGGTTGACGGCCTGGATGCCGCCCCTCAGGAAGCTGGCTGATCCGACGCCATCTTGGTCCCCAGCCCCGAGGAAGCATCTCAGCATAATCCAGGAGTCTGGACGGAGAGCAAGGAGTCAATTGCTCTGTCACTGAGCCATGTGTATTTCATGGACATCGAGGACATACTATGTGCTGCGCCCCCAGGCCAGACCCAGGCTGAGTGAGATGGGGAAGGAGGTAACAATTGCATGGAGGAAGTTTCCAGAAAGGTTCTTCACCTTCTCCTTTGTTGTAGTTCCTTACAGTATTTTCTAACTGTAGGGCACAGTTTGATCCTCATCAGTGTGTGTGTGTGTGTGTGTGTGTGTGTGTGTGTGTGTGTGCACGCACGCATACACGTGTGCTAGTACTGGAGCTTGAACTCAGGGCCTGGGCACTGTCGCTCAGCTTTTTCACTCAAGGCTGGTACTCTACCACTCGAGTCACAGCGCAACTTCCAGGTTTTATTCTGGTTGGTGGCAAATAAGAACCTTATGGACTTTTCTGCCTGGGCTGGCTTCAAACCACGATCCCCAGATCCTCAGAGGCTCTGGGATAGCACCGGGGCGCACTTTACCGGACAGGAAACTGAGGCTCGTGATCAGTCGTGTCGATGAGAATTCACCTCCTGGGAGAGGATCGCACCTGGTCGCTGTGACCTCCTTCTCCTCAGCAGCCCTGGAAGGCCGGCCTCACGGCTGCCCGTCCATTCCCAGCTGGGGAGCCTGGCTGGCCAGGCTGGGCTTTGAACCTGTGCCGGGCAGGTACAGGCTGGGAGGGGCCTCGGTTCTCCATAGCTAATCAGCGCATTAAAAACCCTCTCACCTCCCTGGACACACGGGCCTCCGCCGCTGCATCTCTAAGGAGAGCAAATCCCTTGCCGGCAGGAGAGGAGAGAGGATAATGTAGGCAGACAATTTAAACAGCTCCGGCAGAGCCACTGGGTTCCACTCCGCCGCTATTACACTTCGCAGCCGCCGCAGGATTGGCCCGTAAGTGGGATATCAACTTTATTACAGCCATTTCCAACCTGTAATTGGTTTTGTGCAACACAAAGAGTAGGAGGTTGGGGGTGGAAGCAGGTGATTACCCCCCCCACCACACCAGACACACACACACACACACACACACACACACACACACACACACACACACACACACACACACACCTTTTATTTTTTCAGATGACAACACTGAGGGACATGGCAGTGGTGGCTGAAGTTGGAGACTTATTTGGTTTTCCAAACTAAAACAAGGTGGACAGGCCATGGGGGGAGGGAGTGGCGGGGCGGGGGGAGAGGGACCCACACACTATTTGACTGGACTGTTTCTTGGTCATTCCACAGTGGCTCCACTTAAAAAATTCACCCAGCTTGGTGGCAGCCATATTCAACTAGATCCTGGGACCTAGTTGAGTGTACATTGTGGTAATCACTCTGTTTCCTTCTGGTTACTGTTGCGAATCTTACTGTTGCTACTCTTGCTTGTGCCTCATTGTGGGGATGCAGTGTTATCATAGATCTGTCGTTGTATGTAGGAAAAGTATAAAAGTCTACGGCACATGTAGGACCCAGAGCTGAGGGTTGGGTTTTTGTTTGTTGTTTGTCAGTTGTGGGGCTTGAACTCTGGGCCTGGGCGCTGTCCCTCAGCTCTTCAGCTCAAGGCAAGCGCTCTATCACTTGAGCCACAGCGCCATTTCCGGTTTTCTCATGGTTAATTGGAGATAAAGAGTTTCACAGACTTTTTTGCCGGGGCTGGCTTTGAGCTGTGATCCTCAGATCTCAGCCTCCTGAGTAGCTAGGAATGCAGGCGTGAGCCACCAGCGCCCGGCTGGGTTGATTTTTATGTTTTTATTTGGGGAGCATCCCTCGGGGTCCTGGCACATGTCCTCCGTGGGTGAAGGGGCCCCCTGAGCTCCCACGTGAAGCTCTGTGTGTGTTCTTTTACACGGGGCCCTCACCCAAGTGCCTGGCCGGAAGGAATAATGCTTCTCATTTTCACAGAAAACGAGGCAGAGGTAGAACCTGAATCAAAGGCTATGAGATCTCCTCACCCCAATTCCAAGCCCCAGAAGGTGCCTGCAGGCTCAGACCACACACACACACACACACACACACACACACACACACACACACACACCCCTACAACCTGCAATGAGACCTGCTCCTGCTCTTTTCCTCAGCCATGCTGGGAGGGTGGGCTCTAACTCACCTCTTTTCTGGGCCTCGCTTCTTTATCTGCAACATGGGAGCCGTGGCACACGCCTCCCAGGATGGTTCCTCGTCTTGCTGGTGATTTGTGTGTGTCAGGGACTGTGTTAAGCACCTACATGCCAGACTGTGTGCTCATGGTTCCCAGACTCATGATACAAGGGAGGGTGTGCAGTGGTGGCAGGCACCTCTCTGTCTCTGTCTCTGTCTGTCTCTGTCTGTCTCTCTATGTCTCTCTTTCTGTCTCTCTCTGTCTCTTTGTCTCTCTGTCTCTGTGTCTCTGTCTCTGTCTCTGTCTGTCTCTGTATGTCTCTCTTTCTGTCTCTCTGTCTCTGTCTCTCTCTCTCTCCCTCCCTCCTCCTTCTGTCCTAACTCCATGAATAACTGCGGTGCTGTCTTGGGCAGAATCTTGTGGAGTGTCTTCTGATTCGGCAGTGCTGAGGTTTGAACTCAGGGCCTCGCATTTACAGGGGTCACAGGTGCGCCGCAGATAACTTCAGTTTTCAGAGAGCATCTTCACGTGGTACCAGGGCTGGCCTGGGGTGGCAAGCCCGCCTTGGCCTCCCGCAGAGCTGGGTGGCAGGCTTGGGCCACACGCCCTCCGCCCTCCGCCCTCCGCCCTCCGCCCTCCGCCCTCCGCCCTCCTTTATTGAGTGAGATGGGGGGGGGGGGGCTGGAGCGTTTATCCTCCTGATCTTCACTGCCTGAGCATAACCAGGATAGTAGAAGAGAGCATGTCACATGTCCTTGGTCCCCAGTGCGTGGCTTGGGGGCCGGTATCTCTTCTGTAGCAGCTTCCCCGTGTCTGCCTGCCTGCCTGCCACGCTCCCCGCTCCGGGCACCTGCTCTGATGTCTTTGAGCTGGTTTGGGGAGAAACAGCAATTCCTGGGTCCCCACTTCCTTTCCTGCCTCTGTAAGACACACCCGCAGCCTCCCTGAGTACTGTGCGGATCACCCAGTAACTCTTAGCAAGTACCCATCGCTGCAGCCTCTGCCTTCCTAGGAACCCAACGACCACAGGTCAGGCAGCGTGGACGGTGCTATGCCCGTGGCCCTGCCCACCTCACCCCGGGGGCCTGGTCATGCTCGGGCCCGGGGAACCAGTTCCCAGAATTAGAAGGACCCAGCTCTCAGCCTGGCACCTGCCCACAGCCTGGATAGAGCTCCACCTTACCTAGCCTCTGTCTTGGGGCCTCTACCCTGCAGCCTTACCTGCCTGAAGGCAGCCTGTCAAACTCCAGCCTCAGCTGTCCTGAGTCTTACAGGAAGTGGAGGAGGGAGGTCGGAGGGCTGGGGACAGGGCCTAGAGGGTGGCCTGTCCCCCAGCATGCCACCCTGGGGGACTGGGAGCAGTACTAGGTCTTGGTCCCCTGGGTAGGTTCTGGGAGAAAGCTCCATGCTTCTGCCTGGCAGCGGGACCCCAGAGACGCCCCGGGAGAGAGAAACGTAAACCAGCCTTGTCCTTGAAACTCCCCGGCCCAGCCCTCAGCCAGCACGGCGGATTTACGACTCGGGTAATTCTCGCCTGCTTTATCTGGGGTGTGGGGGGGCGTGCATGTGGGAGTGGGTGTATTTTCCTAGTGATAAAACCCTCCGTCCCAGAGAATAAATTCGAAGAGACAGTTTTACTGACAGATTTTTTTTCCCTCCTTTGTGTAATAAAAAAAATGGAGTGAAATTTGAGATTGGGCCGATAAGGGCTGCTGTGTTTTAGAAGGAGATAAAAGCCGCACCTGGAGGGAGGGAGGGAGGGAGAGGAGGAGGAGGAGGGAGGGAGGGGAGAAGGAGGGAGAAAAGAGGGAGGGAGGCCCCAGCTGAGTGGACCCCAAATCACCAGACAGTGCTCACACATGCCCACCTGGGGCTTGAACTCGGGGCCTGGGCACGGTCCCTGAACATTTTCCTGCTCAAGGCTAGCGCTCTACCACTTGAGCCACAGCTCACGCTTGGCCCTCTGTGAATGCACCTTCATCCCGATGACCCTTGGTGTTGGAGACCTCCCCCCCTCTTTCTTCACAGGAGGGAGCGATCTGTGCCCGGTGAGATCTATGCCCAGCACACCCTGGGTGCTCAATAAGTGCTGGCGCTGGATCTGCGTCGCTGTGGGCACGGCCGTGTCTGGCAGGGGGCAGCTCCCAGCCCCCCAGTTCCGTTGCCATGGAGAAGCCCCTTGTAGCATCCCGCATGGGAGCCCCCCTGGATGAATGGGTTCCCAGGCGTGGGGCCGCCAGCCTCGGCCCGTGGCCTCCTCCACCGCAGCCTTCTCCGCGGGCTGTTAACGTGGAGCCCGGCTGCGCACCGGAGGCCGGCGCTCCGTCTGTCATGGAGTTGCTGAGACAAGCCAAAAGCTACAGCCGAGTAAACAGATAAATAATTGAAGCGGTGACAACACGGCTTTCTCGCTGCTTGGTGGAGTAACACCTTCATTAGCGGGGAGGTGGTGAGGCTGCAGGGGGTGGCCGGGCCTGGGGAAGGGGGGGCCTGGCAAGAGCAGGCAGGGACAACCGGGGGGGCCGGGACACGCAGCACTAACAACTGTACCCCAAGCGTGAGGTTGATGATCACCTCCTTCAGTGCCAGCCTCCATGTCCCTGGGACTTGCGTGGCCTCAGTCTTGGCCTGTCCAGAGTGCAGAAAGACAAGGCTGGGGGCTTCGTGAGGACTGCTTCTTCCTGTCCCCTGCCTCGGTCTCCCCAGCCCTGCAGCTGGACTCCCCAAAGGCCAAGGGGGCCCTCGGTGATCAGCTCTTTCAGGGAAGTTGCTCTCCTTTGCCTGCGGCGCTCCATGATCCTCCGTCTCCTTCCCAGCATCCTCTGTGTCCACTCCTCCCTCCCCCTCACCCCCAGCAGCTCTTTCCTCCTGCCCCAGGGCCTTTGCCTCACCCGACCTCTGCCCGAGAAGGGCCTGTTCTTTCTGGACTCACTCCTGCAATCCCTGCAGAGGGCAGGCGAGACGTGGCACCACCGGGACACCCCTGTGACGCCCTGTCCGCGCCCCATTCCCTAGGGGGCGGGCTGTCCCACCTCGCAGCTCACTCGGCCATTCTGGGCCTGAGGGGAAAGGAGCAGAACTTCACTGAATGTGTCTTGCCTTTCTTGGCGCTATGATTCCCTCCTCTGGCCGACAGTGCCCTCCCACCTCCCGCGTCCTCTCTTCTGGCAGCAGCTGGACGCAGGCTTGCCTTGCAGGGTCTTGAGCACGGCTTTCCAGGCCGGCCTGGATGTTGTTATAAGACCCTCCATTTGGGGGCCTCCTGGAGGCAGAATGGCAGACACAGCGCCTGCCTTCGCCTTCGGTCTCCCAGGTCTGTGTGTTACTGGATGATCGTCTGGAGGCCAGGACTGGGAGAGGTGAGCTGCTGGGGAGGAATGAGGGCCTGGGGCGTAAACCCAGGGCCTGGACGCTGTTCCTGAGCTTTTGTGCTCTACCGCTCGAGCCACAGCTCCCCTTCTGGCTTTTTGCTGGTTAATCCAAGATGAAGAGCCTCACTCCTTCCTAGTCTTTGCTGCCCCAGCTGGCTTTGAACCACGATCCTCAGATCTCAGCCTCCCGAGTAGCTAGGATGACAGGCCCGAGCCACCGGCGCCCGGCTGTCTCTCTGTCTTTCTTCTCCTCAGGGCCTGGGCCTCTGGGGCACAGATTCTGGGGTGCCTGGGGACCCCGATGCCTGGCCATGGATCGCCGAGAGCCCCAGACCCAGGCCGGGGTCCTGGGCCTGCCCCGTGGGAGGGCTCATCCCTCTTGGCTCCCTGCCTGGGTCGGGGAGGGGGGGATGAGGGAAGGGGAGGGGCGCCGGGCGCCTGGGGAGGGGGTACCCCACGCCTGCTCACCCGTGGCCACCTCTGTGCCCCCGACAGGTGACGGATGGCGGCACGATCAAGCAGAAGATCTTCACGTTCGACGCCATGTTCTCCACCAACTACTCGCACATGGAGAATTACCGCAAGAGGGAGGACCTGGTGTACCAGTCCACTGTGAGGTGAGGGGAGGGGAGGGGGGGAGGGGAAGGGGAGGGGGAGGAGATGGAGGGGGAGGGGAAGGAGGGGGATGAGATGGAGGGGGAGGGGAGGGGGAGGAGATGGAGGGGAGGCGAGGGGAGGCCCAGGCCATGCTGCTGCTTCTCCAGCCCTGCTCATCCAGGCCTAGCTCTGGGCTGGGAAAGCAGGGCCCAGGCTCGCTCTCGGCGCCCGCTCGGGGTCCCATGGGTGGAGGCCGAGCCCTGGGTGGCAGGGAGAGGCAGGCAGGGGGCAGCCCCCCTCCCCCGCTCTTCTGAGCACCCTGTAACTTGGGTTTCCCGTCAAAGCACACGGAGACCCAGAGAGGTTGAGCATGGTGTCCTGAGGCACACAGACAGGCCTGGCAGAGCCAGCGCTGCCCGGCGGAGGCGTCTTGACCTGCTCTCCGGAAGGGCACAGAAGCGAGTCTCACTCAGCCTCACCCCCGGCCTGCCGTGGGGCTGTAGGAGGGTGGCTGCCCACGGCCCCACTCTCCCCAGGAGTCTGGCCTCATGGCGCTCCGCTGCACACAGGTCTCTCTTTCCAGAGGGCCTTTCCCCTTTGAGCACCTGGTAAACTCCTCATCAGCCTTCAGAACCCCACCTGGCATGCCCACCTATGTGGCACCTCCTTTCGACCAATCCTGGTTCAGTGGGAGGGCTGGGGTGCCTTCCAGGACCAACCCCTTCTCCAGATTGAGGGTGGGGTAGGGTCTCACTGCATATGTGGAGATGGATGGAGTAGTTCCATGCCCACACTGAATGTGAACACACACACGCACACACACACACACACACACACACACACACACACTTTCACACCGTGCAAGCCAATGCTTTGTCTGGCAGCGGGCGAGCCACTGTGGCTGGCAGGGTGGGAGAAGGGTGCGTCTGTGCCCGCGTCCGTGCGGGGCTTTGCTGGGTGCTCCTCCGGCCAGAGGGCCACGTGGTGCCCCCTCCCCCCCCCCACTGGGCTCCTCAGGGCGGCTGGACCCTGAGCCCCGTCGTCCTGGACCCTGAGCCCCCGGGGCGGGGGAGAGGCAGCACTTCACGCCGTGAGGGACCTCGGACCGAGCGTACTCCCCTAGCCTGAGGCCTGGCACTGGGTGGGTTTGGGGGTGGATGGGGGTGGGGGGGCTAAGGCTTCCACAGAGGGAATCTGGTGGGGGGGTGAGGGCAGGAGTGGGGGTGCTCTTCCTCTCTGACTCTGTGCTGGCTGCTCGCTCACCGGGGGGGTCTCTGCTGCCGGGGGAGGGGGAGGGGGGCGCTGTGGAAATGGCCGTGTGTCCGCTTTCGTCCACCCAGTCATCACTCCGGTACCCAAGGAATCGGGGTGTCTGAAAAGACTCACGCTCACCCAGGGCAAGCCAGATACTGCCAAGAAGACAAAGACAGAGACTCCCTACAGAGCTGGGACCAACGGCTGGCGGCTCACGCCTGTAATCCCAGGCTAGAGGTATACAATCGAGGTTCGGAGCCAGCCTGGGGCAGGAAAGTTTGTGGACTCCACAAACTGTAAAAGCTGAGCTGGAGGCATGGTTCAAGTGGTAGAGTGCCAGCGGAGCGAGCAAGCTCAAAGGCTCTGAGTTCAAATCCCAGTACCACCAAGATCGGGGAGGAAAATAATCATTCTGGGAGCCGGAGAAAAGCTTTGTTTTTAGTTTTGAGTCAAGATATTTCTAACGTAGGCCACACCGGCTTTGGGCTCCAGAGTTTCCTGCCTTGGCCCCGGCTGAGACTATAGGTATGTTCGACTATGTTGGGCTCCGCGGAGATTTGTGGCAAGTAAACTCTCAGACGGCTGCTTGGGGCCTGCTGGAAGGTCTGGGCCCCACACGCCCAGGGACTCCAGGGCCCCTTTGAGAACCTGCCCTGTGCCCCCTCATGCCTTTCAGGAAGACCGGGGTTCAAATCCCAGCTCAGCCAACATCCATCCACCCCAAGGTGGCCTTGGTCCGGGGCCTCCCCTCCCTCCTCCCCCTCCCCTATCTGTGAGGCGGGCGGCTCAGGGGCTCATGGGAGGTCGGTGGGGCCTCAGCACAGGAGGGCACCCCCCCCAGCCTCTGGGGGAGGGTGGCCATGAGGAGCTGAGGATCCCTGAGCCCCCCCTCCCCAAAGCGTGGCCAGGTGCTGAGGGGCGCGGCTGCCCACCCAAGACGTAAAGAGCACTGTTGAGGAGAATCTCACAGAGCACAGAGCAAGTCCTTGACCCCACGCGGGGAAGGCCAAGGTGAAGGTCACCTGCGGCCGTTGCTTTGGGGGGTGGAGGCCGGGTCTCCCCCTTCTTCCTGAGCCCCCCCCCACACACCATTCCACTGGGGTTCCCAGGCAGATCCCAGCTTAGGGAAAGCTGCCAGGGGGAGATTCTGCATTTACATATAAATGAAGATATTTACAAATTAGTGCGCCTGCACCGCGTCTGCGTCTGCGCTGCTTCCTCTCAGCCGGGAGCCCAGGCCGCAGGGAGGCGCCGAGCAGCCTGGCGATGTTGGGGTTGCCAGGAGAAGCCCCGATCTTGGCTTTTCCGCCACTGTGTGGGGCTTTCCTGGGTCCGATTCCATCTAGGGCTCCGGCTCTTCCCCCTCACCATCCAATGGAGGAGGAGGAGGCGCAGAAGCCAGGGCAGAGGCCAAGTGTCCTTGGAAGTGCTGTCCAGCACCCCAAGTTTAGGGAGCCTGTCCCCCCCCCACCGCCGCCGAGGACGTCGTCCTGGGCCCACTGTCTCCCAGGCCTGCGGGGCATAGGGCATTGTCTCTGCCCAGCGTCGTCTCCCCATCTGCCTTGATTTTCTTCTCAGCCTCTCCTCAGTTCCAGACCTCAGCGTCTGGAAACGCCCGGTCTTCCGTCAAATGATCCTTCCCTGGGCATCTTCCGGGGCACAGCAGGGGGACGGGAACGCCAGGCTCTGCAGGGCCGGGAGGAGACAGGGCAGGAGGAAGAAGAAGCCATTGCACAGCACCAGGAACAGGGGCGCGCCCAGGGTCCCCCGCCGGGCCGGGCTGGGATGGACGGGCGGAGCAGGTCGGGAGGCTGTGCGGGCCGTGGCCAGGCAGTGGCCCCCTCCAGGAAGGGCACCTGGCTGAGACCCAGGGGCAGAAGGAACTGAAGAGGAGGCCTGTGGAAGAAGGTCCGTAGAAGGAGGCCCGTGTGGTGGAGGCTGCCCCTCCTGCCCGTGTGGTGGGGGCTGCCCCTCCTGCCCGCGGCCTTCACCCTCCTCCAGGCCCAGACACCCGCCCTGCCCGGTCTGGGCTCCCAGGGGGCTGGAGGTCAGCGCCCCCAGCGGCATCTTCCTCGCGTGACCTGTGCCGGCTTCTTTCTCTTCCAGTAACTTCTCCCAGCTCCCCAGGGCGCCTGTCACTGGACATCTTGGCCCCGCCCACCTGTTCTGACCTGGGTGGGAAGGCGGCAGGATGACAGACAGGCCGTGCGCCGGGGACACCCATGGGGCTCAATCGCTGAGTCTTTTCTGTGTCCTTCACCTCCAGGAAGGAGGAGGTTCCTGTCCTCTGTGTGTGTGTGTGTGTGTGTGTGTGTGTGTGTGTGTGTGTGAGAGAGAGAGAGAGAGAGAGAGAGAGAGAGAGAGAGAGAGAGAGAGAGAGGCCTGCCACCTCTCAGATCCCTTCATCTTAAGATACCCTGTGAGTAGGCATTCAGGCTCCCAATTGTAATCCTAACCAATCAGGAGGCTGAGATCTGAGGCTCCTCATGTGAAGCCAGTTCAATCAGAACAATCTGACACTGAGTAGGACATGGTATCCAAGCAGGGACCTATAGTATAAGAAGAAGCCAGCCAGGCCAAGCTGGTGGGGGCGTGGGGTAAGAAAGCCATTCCATGGAGAGGGCATAGCAAGTGCAAAGGTCCTGTGGTGACTGAGTATGGCATGATCCAGGGGCTGCCAGTGACTCGCATGGCCAAACCACAGGGAAGGAAGTCTGTACGGGCAGCCACGGAGGGCTGTGGGCTGCTGTGATCCGGGTTTGCCAAACTCCCTCGGTGACTAAGTGAGGAGACAGAGAGAAGGAATAGGAATGTGCGTGCGCCGTGCGTCTGGGAACGGCTGGCTGGGCCCGGCCTGGGGCCTGACGGAGGATTGAAGGCACAGTTGCATCTTCCCAAGTTGTGTGAGCCAGGCAAGGGGTGGGGGGGACCAAGGAAGGGGGACCTGAGCCTCCCCTCCCCCCTCCCCTCCCGTCCATGGGCCCCTGGGTCCCCTGGGGCTCAGCACATTCTTCCCACGGACACCCTGACACACACACACTGGCCATTCACAGCCCAGAGAGAGAGATAAACGGCTCACCCGGAGAAATAAAGCAGGAGCCATCCCCAGAGGGATTCAGACATCATTCCACCAGGAATCAGAGTGGTGGGCGCAGGAAATGGCGGTGACGGTGGCATTTGAAGTGGCCTTTGAAGCGTCAGAAGGCTTTCGGCCAAGAGGAGCTGGCGGGGTGCTTGAGGCGAGGGGGGGGGGGGTGAGTGGGATGTATGTGCAAAGGCACTGGGGTCAGTGGGTACCCTAGGAGCCCCCAAGGCCACCCCGGGTAGGAGTCTCTGGTGCCTAGGTCCAGGGGCCCTTTGGACTCAGCTGTGGTTTTGAAATAGACACATTCAGGGTGGGATCCAAAGAGCGGGGAGCTCTGAGGGATTACCCCACCCTCACTCCCCCCCCCCCCCCGCCCTCTGGCTTCCAGGCCCAAGTTGAAGAAGTCCACTCTCCACTCAGGCCCAGGGATTTAGGGGAGAGCTGCAGTTCGGACCACAGGGAAGAATCGGCCATGCGCGGTGATCACCAGCGCCAGCTGCCTGCCACCTTCTAACCCCAGGCCCGGGGCCCTTCCCGCACAGCACGCGTTTGGAGCAGGGCTCAGGGCAGAGATGCTGGTGCTGAGACTCGGAGAGGCCTGTTCCTCCCGCCCCGGTGCACCCACCAGGGCCGAAGGGTCCCCGGGCAGCATCTGTGCCCAGGCCCCGCCTGAGGCCCGAGAGCTGCCCCGGCCCAAGCCACGGCCTTGTCCGGCCAGCTCTGTGTGGGGGGTGCCAGGCAGAGAGCCCCCCACCCCACCCCCGTGCCAGGGGCACCAGCCAGCCTCCATCCCCCTCCCCCCAGGGGGGCACTCACCCAGGGCCCGGCTGGCTGCGGGCCCAGCTAGTCTCAGCCACCACCATCGGGGCCGGGCCCTGCAAGACACATCCCTGAGCCTCTTCCCCGCCTCGCGGTCCCCTCCCTGTGTCCTCCCCCCCCCACCTCCTTCCCTCCTTCCCCGGAAGCCCAGTACAGCCCTACAGCTCCCGGCTGAGCTCAGATGCCCAGGAGGCCGAATCCAGCCTGCCCCCGAGCCTGGCAGCTCCTCCCTGTGCCTCAGCCTTGCGGGCCACGGCCCACTGCCGTAACCACAGAGCCCCCCCCGTTCCCCGTGGAACCCCCAGGCCCCCAGGGGGACCTCCGGAACCCCTCTGTCGGGGGTCTGGGCTGGGGGGGTCGATGCTTTGAAAGCCGTCTGCTGCCCTCTGGTGGCGAGCCGGGGTGTTGCGATGGGGCAGCTCTTCCCGGCAGCACCATCATCCAGAGCGGATCTTGTCCCTCGTCCCCAGAGCCCCAGCGGTCCCAGCGGGGGGTGTGGAGCTAGGGAGCTGGCCAGGCAGTCCACATGTGGACTTCACATTTCAAGCGACCGGCAGGCTGTCCTCGAAGCACTTCGTGACCTGTGGGCGTCAGGAGACAGAGATGGACGGGGAGGGGCGGGTGTTCTAGGGTCCGTGGTGGCCTTAGGCGGTGGACACAGGGCACAGCTTGCCAGGCAGGGCGGGGGGGGGTGCCCAGGGCACAGGGCTTCCCGGGTGGAGTTGGCGGGCTGTGGGTCCCAGAGCAGACACAGCAGGCAGGCCGATGGAAGCTTGAAGCCAGGCAGACGCACGGACAGCCGCTGAGCAGCCCGGAGCCAGTGGCTCACGCCTGGTATCCTCGGTACCCGGGAAGCTGAAAGCTGAGGATCTCAGTTTGAGGCCTGGGCAGGAAACTGCGTGAAATGCCCATCTCCAGTTAATCAGCAAAAAGCTGGACGTGGAGCTGTGGCTCAAGTGGTAGACCACCAGCCTTTAGCAAAAGTGCTCAGGGACAGCGCCCAGGCCCTGAGTTCAAGCTCTTGTGCAGCCATACTTGTCACTGCACACACACACACCACCACCACCATCATCACCACAACAACAATTAAAACACCATCCCCTCCCCCAAACCCAGATCCACTCATCCAGCACACACTCTCATTCTCCAGACGGGAAACGAATGCTCAGAGATGGCAGGAGGTTTCCCTAAGGTCACACAGCAAGTCGGTTGCAGAGTCAAAACTTGAATTTCTGACTCTAGACAGAGAACCATTTCCTCTCAATGCAGTCTCTCTGTGACCTATAGCCTGCGGGATAAAGAATGGCTGATTTCAAATAGCACATAATTTATATAACTGCAGTCAGAAAACCAGAGCTGTTAGAAATTATCTACACACACACACACACACACACACACACACACACACACACACACACACACACACACACACACACACAGCATCCTCTTCGAAGCAAAAAAAAAAAAGTCAGTAACTAGGCCGTCAGCTTTATTACTAATTATGTAACTATTTTATTGCTAGTATTAAAAAAAAGTGAGGGCTGAAGATGCACTGGGAAGACCTGATTCAGTACAGAGTTCAGAGCCAAGCATTTGCCACCAAGGTGTCTCGTCACACCAGGGCTTGCTTGTGATTCCGATGTGCTCGTTACTATATTGGTGTGGTCTGATTAAAACCCCATGGTGCCAGGGCAGTTGTGTTTCGGGGCTTGAGGCTAGGTGAATTGATGCTGAGCTGAGGGTCTAGGAAATTTAGACTGAGAGAGGGCAGAGGGGAGAGGTTAAACGACTCAGCCAAAGTCACTGCAGAGGATGCAGAAGGCACTCCATAGTGAAGGAGAAGGTGCATGCCCGCATGGATGGATGGATGGATGGATGGATGGATGGATGGATGGATGGATGGATGGATGGATGGATGGATGGATGGGTGCATGGGTGCATGGGTCCCTGGACGGGTAGAAGATGGTAGATAGAAAGAGAAATAGACCAACCGATGGATGGATGGATGGATGGGTGCATGGGTGCATGGGTCCCTGGACGGGTGGAAGATGGTAGATAGAGAAATAGACCAACCGATGGATGGATGGATGGATGGATGGATGGATGGATGGATGGGTGCATGGGTGCATGGGTCCCTGGACGGGTGGAAGATGGTAGATAGAGAAATAGACCAACCGATGGACGGATGGATGGATGGATGGATGGATGGATGGATGGATGGATGGATGGATGGGTGCATGGGTGCATGGGTCCCTGGACGGGTAGAAGATGGTAGATAGAGAAATAGACCAACCGATGGATGGATGGATGGATGGATGGATGGATGGATGGATGGATGGATGGATGGATGGATGGGTGCATAGGTGCATGGGTCCCTGGACGGGTGGAAGATGGTAGATAGAGAAATGACCAACCGATGGATGGATGGATGGATGGATGGATGGATGGATGGATGGGTGCATAGGTGCATGGGTCCCTGGACGGGTAGAAGATGGTAGATAGAAAAAAAAAGATGGCAGATAGAGAAATAGACCAACCGATGGATGGATGGATGCATGGATGGATGGATGGATGCATGGATGGATGGATGGATGGATGGATGGATGGATGGATGGATGGGTGCATAGGTGCATGGGTCCCTGGACGGGTAGAAGATGGTAGATAGAAAAAAAAGATGGCAGATAGAGAAATAGACCAACCGATGGATGGATGGATGCATGGATGGATGGATGGATGGATGGATGGATGGATGGATGGATGGATGGACAGATGGAAAAGCAGGTAGGTGGTAGACAGGATTGATGGGTGGATGGAAAAATGAAGGGATGGATAGAATAAGTAGATGACCTGATGGACATAGGAATGGATAGATGAAAGGGTGGTGGGCTGGATAAAGATGCATGCATGCATAGGGGGATGAATGGATGATGGTAGATGGACAGATGGACCAACAGATGGATAAAGGGATAGGTAGATGGACAGATGAATGGATGAATGGACAATTGGGCAGACGGATGGACTGGTAGATGGAGGGATAGATGGGGAAACAGAAGGATGGGTAGACTGTAAATAAAAGAATGGATAGGTAGATGAGTTGATGGATATATGGATGAACAGATGAAAGGGTGGTTGGGTGGAGAGATAGTTAGATGGATAGAAAATTATGAATGGATGGACAGGTGAATGGGTGGATGGATATATGATGAATGGGTGGGTGGATGGATGATGGATGGATGGATGGACAGATGGATGGGTAGATGGATGGATGGGTGGATGAGTGGATGGATAGATGGGTGGGTGGATGAGTGGATGGGTGGATGGATGGATGATGGATGGATGGATGGATAGATGGATGGGTGGATGAGTGGATGGGTGGATGGATGGATGAGTGGATGGGTGGATGGATGGATGAGTGGATGGATAGATGGGTGGGTGGATGAGTGGATGGATGGATGATGGATGGATGGATGGATAGATGGATGGGTGGATGAGTGGATGAGTGAATGGATGGATGGGTGGATGGGTGGATGAGTGAATGGGTGGATGGATGGATGGATGGATGGATGGATGGATGGGTGGATAGATCGGTGGGTGGATCGGTGGATGGGTGGATAGAGGGATGATGAATGAATGATGGAGGAAAGAATAGCTGGAAGGGTGGATGGGTGGAGACAGCCCAGGAGAGGAGCCAAAGAAACCTAACTAGAGGTGGAGAATCAGCCAGCCGGGGCGGGGGTCCCAGGGCCCTGACACCCCTCAGGTGGGCTCTGTGAAGAGTAAGCAAACCCTACCAGACACTTAAGATGAGGGGTGATGTGCTCACTCCCCTGGAGCTGGGCAACCTAGAGAGGCCCTTCCTTACCCTGTAGGTAGGAATTCACATCACTCCCACTTTACAGGTGAGAAAACCAAGGCCCAGAGCAGCTAGGTATCCACCCCGGGCCACCCTCCTGGGGACCCGAGCAGCCAGGATCGATGGGCAGCCCGAGGCTCGGCTCTGAGCTGCTACCCAGAGCCCCGGAAGGCTTGGGAAGAGTTCCGAAGCCAGGCCCTCTTCTTCCCACTCCGGCGAGAGGTGACAATTTGACTCTGATCAAATTAGCGTCGTGTTGTGGCGTAGCTTTCTACGCCCACCTGTAAAGCTAATAAACTAATCAATGAGACCGAATGGAAATATCATCAGGCAGGACCACACGCTGGAGCGGTGCTGTCATTACTCTCACGGCCGGGACCAATTTCTCACATTTCAACCTGGCCAAGTCTCCTCGGCTCACCGTGCCCCTAATAAGGCATAACTCACTCCATAAGCACTGAATTGACTTGTGTATTTTAAATGACGAGGCAGCTGAGAACCACCTTGATGAACCCCTGCTCACGCGTCTGTCTGCCTTCTTCGGGAGCGCAGCCCAGGGAGGGGCTTGGAGGACAAAAGAAAATAGTGTGTGTGTCTCTTGGGTGGAGGGAGTCGGAGGGCAGGATGGACAGGCCCCGGCCGGTCCCGGCTGCCCTGGCCTTCGCCTGCCTTGGTTACACTGGGTGAGGCTAGACTTCCTGCTGGTTGTTCTGCGTGAACGAAGATCGTCTGTGGCAAATTAACCCTAGCACTGGCACGAGGGTTTCTGGAGGGCACGGAGAGCACGGGGCCGGGGCCGGCTCTCTGCTGTGATTGCTACAAGCCTTCCTTACGGGAGCCCGGCAGGGTTTCCTCTCATATGCCCACTTGGTCAAAGGAAAGGCATCTTCCAGGGACCCACGGTGGTGGCATGGCCGGCTAGGGGTTCAGGCTGCCGTGGGCTGCAGGTCTGGGGCTGTGGCCGGGGGGCCTGGAATAAGCCAGCAGCATCCATGCCCACGGGCAAGTACTGTGACAGAGGTGACCCCTGGGGCTCTAGGGAGCCCTAAGCCTGGCTGATGGGCAGTCCAGGAGGAAAGGGGCCGGAGAGAGGGGCCGGCGGCAGTGGCTGGCGGATGAGTGGGAAGAACCACACAAGAGCGCATAGTAGGGCAAAGGCCTGTAGAGAGTGTGTCTGCCTGTCTGTCTGTAGCTGTGTGTGTAGGTGTGTGTGTCTGTGTGTCTGTGGGTGCCAGTCCTGAGCTTGAACTCAGCAGGGGCTGGGCGTTGTTCCTGAGCCTTTCTGTTTTACCACTTGAGCTACTGCTCCACTTCTGGCAGGTTTTTTGTTTTTTGTTTTTGTTTTTCTGCTTCATTGGAAGTAGGAGTGTCATGGACTTTCCTGCCCTGGCTGACTTTGAACCATGATCCTCAGATCTCAGCCTCCTGAGAAGCTTGGATTACAGGCATAGCCACCAGCACCCGGCCAGCAGTGTGTCTTGACACCCACGGCTGGAGGAAGGATCTCAGCCATGGGCGCCCTTGACCTGACCCTGCGCTGTCCTGAGCCGCCTCACCTGGCCCGTGGAGACCTTGGTCCTCTCTCCTGTGACCTCTGCCCTCCTGGCCCTGCTGCTCAGCTTTTCCCGGCTTTCAATAGAGCTCGGCCAGGACCTTCTGTGGTCGAGCCTGCTGCACGCCTGCCTCCCCAGGTCACTCACCACACTGTCCATCACACATGTACCAGAGGGGCTTTTCATCCCGGCGTGCGTCATTAGAATCGGGCAGGAATCACACCCTCTTGCTCCCTCTTGTCTCTTTCCTAATTCCCCACATGCCACTGAGACACACATGGCAGACAAGGAGGAACTGGTGCATGGATGGATGGATGGATGGATGGATGGATGGATGGGAGAATGGATGGATGGATGATGGATGGATGGGTGGATGGATGAATGGATGGATGGATGGTGAATGGAGATATGGATTGGTGGATAGGAAGAATGGATGAATAAATGGATAGATTACTAGATGGTGGGTGGATGGATGGATGGGTGGGTAGGCAAATCGATAGGAGATGTGTAGATGGATAGGTAGAAGATGACTGGGAAGGTGTATTAGTGGATGGATGAATAGTGAGGGGCAGGTGGACAGGTAGACAGAAGTTTTGTAGATGGACAGATGGACTGACTGATAGGGGAGGTTGGTGGATAGATAGGTAGATGGGTGGATGGATGGATGGATGGATGGTGGATGACATGTATAAGTAGATGGTGGATGGATGGATAAATGGATGGATGCACACATGCATAAATTAATGAATGGATGAATAAATGATAGAAGCTTGAATGGATAGGTAGATGGTGAATGGGTAGGTAGATGGGTGGATAGATAAGTGGTAGATGGACAGATAGATGTGAGCAGATAGGTAAATGGATGGATGGATGGATGGATAGGTAGACTGGTGAATGGGAAGATTGTGAGTGGGTAGGTGGATGAATGGGCAGGTGGATTGATAGGTGGGTAGATGGTGGATGAGTGGATGGATGGGTAGATAATAAATGGGTAGATGGATAAATGGATGGGTAAGTGATGAATGAGTGGGTGGGTAGATGGATAGGTGGATAGATGGTGGATGGATGGATAGGTGGGGAGATAGTGGATGAATGGATGGATAGGTGGGTAGATAGGGAACAGATAGGTAGAATAGGTGGGTAGATAGTAAGTGGTTAGATGGATGGATGGGTGGATTGATGGTGGATGGATGGATGGATGGAGAGGTGAGTAGATAGTGGGTGGATGGATGGATGGATGGATGAGTAGATAGTGAGTGAATGGATGATGGATGGGTGGGTAGATAGTAGATGGATGGATGGTTAAGTGGGTAGATACTGAGTGGATGGATGGATGAGTAGATGGTGAGTGTGTGGGTAGATGGATGGATAGCTGGTTGGGTGTATGGATGGGTGGACGGAAGGACAGGCATGCTGGGTTTGATAGGCTCCTGTGTGGAACCCTGTGCTTCCCGGCACAGAGCCGGCCCCGCCAGAGCCCTCGGTGTGTGGTTAGAAGCAAAGCCGAGGCACTCTCCAGGAGCTTCCCGCTTGCCTCTCCGCTCACTTTCTGGAAGGCCTAGCCTTCTGCTGATGGGAAACCAAGACCCGGCGCTAACCCCAAACCAGAGGCGTGACAGAGGCCAATTGGGGTTGTCAGCCATGCCTGTCACCCGCGGGGCTGTGCCAGGCGATGATGCGGAGCAGCGGGCCGGTCGCCCTGGAGACCCGGAGCACATCCGGTGAAGCGGCCGTCCCGCCCCTCCCCCGGGTGTGGACGCGTCCAGGCCATGCCCGCAGGGTGCAAGCTCGGGCCCAGTCTCCCGCTGATGACACCAGCAGGCTCCAGCAGCTTTCTGGGGCCTTCCGAAGGCTGGAGAACCTGGCCCGTTGGTCAGGGATTCAGGGGGCCTCCTCCCGCACACAGCCTGCCCCTCAGCAACCCCCAGGGTGGCTGGATCAGATCCCACCGCCATCCTCTTGGACGCGGCCGTGGGTGTATAATTGACCGGTCCGCGGCTCAGTTTCTCCAGCTGTAAATGAGCATGTGATAACTGCAGGCCAGTAGGGACTAACTGAGTGGGTGCGGTATGTGCTCTGCTCCCCTCCCCCATCTCCATTGCTCGCTGACTGGACCTGGAGCCCAGTCCAGGTCTAGAGCCGGGCGTGTGAGGGGGTGGTGGTTGCAAGTGGACCGGCCTGCCCTGCGTGTGGCTTTACGAAGCCACGGGTCTCCATCCCCCACTCCCTGTGCCCCTGGCCCTGGGGATAGGGGCTCGGAGTGTCAGCACTGGCTCTCAGGTTCTCCTGCGTCCCCAGCTGCCCATTCTGGTGTGGGGAGAGGACTTGGGAGGAGGGTGCAGAGCACTCAGTTCTGATATCACCTCAGACTCTGGCCACGCTAGTTCTGCAGCCCAGCCTTGACCCTCTCCACCATCCCTCCCTCCCCAAGCCACCATCTGCTCCCTGGGGTCCCCTGAGGCGAGTGGTATGCAGCGCACTGCAGAGAATTAAATGACCTGCCTGCACCTCCAGCGCCCCCTGGTGGCAGGGCTCAGATGGGACCCCAGTCTGGGAAGATTTCTTGGGGAGAGGAGGTAGGGTTCATTAAGCCTCACCCCTCGCATAGAAGGGGCTCCCAGTTCCCAGGAGGAGGATGAGAGGGACCATCAGCCCCAAAGACCTGCAGGCCGGGACCTGGACATCCGGGAATCCTTTGAAAGGTGGGCTGCAGCCCTTGGCCCTGAAGAGCCATCTCTAGCCCCATTCTCGGGGGTGTTCTTGGTCCCTGGGCAGGAGTCCCTTCCCTCTGCCTGTCTCTGGGCACCGAACTGCATCCCACACAGGCTAACCCACCCACACCAGCCAGGGCAGGCCCCATCCTGACATGCCCCCACAGCACAGAGTGGCACGGTATCTGGCTCTGGGTCACAGAGCAGAGCAGTGAAGGGGACAGGTTCAGAGTCAGACACTGGGCTCCAGGCTGACCTGATCTCCCATGGACTCTGATGTCTGGATCACAGGGAGAGCACGGGAAAGGGAAGCTGGAATGAAACCCTGGCCTCAGAGACAGCCCCTGGGCGTGTTGTCTGTGCTCTGCATGGTGGATCGCATGGTGGGCCACGCCATCCCCAGGGCTGGCCTTGGCGTGGACCAGCATAACTGCTGAACATGGCTGCCGTGGAAAAGGAGGGCCCTGCCCCCGCCCCGGACCCTCTCCTCAACCCAGACTCCCTTCCGTACCGTCACTTTGCCCAGCCCCTCCCAGTACGCCACCTTCAGCTGCAACTAGCAGAAGTAGCAGACGGTGACAGTCAGGGGTCCGGTGACAGTTCCACAGCCGCACCGGCCTGCCAAGCCGCTGCTCACTTTGCCAGCCTCATCTAGACCAAGAAGGGTGTGTGTGTGCGTGTGTGTACGTGCACACATGCATGTGTATACACATATGTGTGCATGCACCTGAGTGTGTGCTGGTTAAACAGGTCTGTGATCTGTGTGGGCTCCGGCGAGGGTGCTGGTGTTTGAGCCCCGTGGGGGTGTGGCGAGCGACCTGGTGTGTCTTCCCCCTCCATAGTAGGATGAGCTCCAAAGGACTCTGGGAAATGCTGTCAGCCCACCCACGTGTCCGCACACTGCTCCCAAATGCTTCTGATGTGCAACGTTCTCCGTCTTTGCAGAGTATTTGCACTGAACCTAACAAGGTCTCTAGGAGCAGGGGAGACCCGTGGCAGAGCAGGAAGTTACTTTCTTCCCAGGAAGGTCACTTCGCACCACGCCTCCTGAGCGTCGCATTCAGGAAACGTGATCTCGTGGTGTGAGGGGCTCCACTTGTCTGGGTGCTTGAAGCGTTTTGAGATTTGGGAGAATTTGGGGGGGGGATGAGGGATGTTCAGCCTGGGTTGCTATTAAAAACAAAAACAAACTTCCTGCTGGACTCGGGCCCTGGAAGAGGCGACCTTGCCTTTAACTTGGGCTCTGAGCCGCTTTGCCTTCGTGGTCACGGATGTCACGGAGCCCCAGTGCTCCAACGTGTTCCACGGAATTCACACACCCAGCAAAGTGAGCGGCACCATGCAAACCCAAAGACCACAGGGCAGCGCCCTGTGTTCATCCCTCCCTACGGGGCTGGGCTCTACTGAACCTTGGGTTTGATCTCAAGCACTGAGGGAGGGAGAGAAGGAGAGAGGGAAGGAGAAGGGAAGAGGAGGGGAAGATGAAAGAAAACAAAAGGAAGAAAAAGAAAGGAAAGAAGGGAGGAAAGGAAAGAAGGAAGGAGAAGGAAGGAAGGAAGGAGGAAGGAAGGAAGGAAGGAAAGAAGGAAGGAAGGAAGGGAGGGAGGGGAGAGAAAGGTCACTTAGATACAGCTGTCGCCCCCATGTGGAATGTGGGCTCCTACATACAGTGGGTTGTTCACAGTTCTGTCTCCAGAACCCAGAGCAGGCCCTGCCACATAGTAGGCTCTTTCTCAGAGAAAGCATGCAGAGCATGCGCGGCCACACTGCTAGGCAGTCAGCCTCCTCTGTTGCGGAGCCTCGCCAGCCTCGCAAGGATAAATGTCTGTCAGTGCCAGGGGCGGGTCTTGCTGCGGGCTCAGTCCAGCCGTGCTGATTTCGTTTTGACAAAGAGGTGATGGGAGGCATTGGTGAACCCCTCCATCTCCTGTCTGCCTGCAGCCCTGGGCACCCCGGCCTGCCCCTCCTGCCCTTCAACCCCACATAACTCAGGCCTGGGAAGCATAATTGGCCTGCCCTACTTTTTTTTTTTTTTTCCGAGAAGCCAGGCTGAAAGATTGGGTTTTTGGTGAGCTGACCTGTTTAAAAGCCTTGAAAGAGAGTTGGGAGTTTCAATTTTCCCCTGCCAAGGCGAGGCTCTTTTTAGCTCAGCTTTGATGAAGCAGCAGGAATCAGGTTCGGCCGTGGGTCACTCATCCGCTGACCTGGTTCACAGAGCCCTCCCTAGGGCTCCCCGATGCAGCTGCAGCTTGGCAGAGAAAGCCAAGCTTTGCTTTAACCAACTGGAGTAATTGGCCCTGTGCTTCCGCTGCCCGGGGGCTGTCCCGAAGGACGGAGACCTCCTCCAGCCATGCTCAGAAGTCTCGCACTCTTGGTGGAGGCCAGACCGGCATTCCTGCTCTGGGCTATTAGCTGGGTAAACTCTGACAAATTGCCGGTCCCCTGTGGGCCTGTCTCCAGATCTGTGAATTCACTGGGGTGGGAAAGGGGGCGTTGCATCCTGGCTGTGTCCATCTGCCCTGCAGGAGGCTAGGCAGACTGGCAGCCACGTGGGAGCGCGCACGCGCACGTACACACACACTCATGGATGGGCTGCCCCGCCCCTGGTTGGCCAGGCTCCTGGGAACCTGGTGCAATGCTGCCTTCCTGGGGGTCATGGGGGTCAAAGGCCTTCTCTTTGAGCTTTCCTCCCATCCTTCTGTCTGATGGTGGCTGAATGGTTTGCTCTCTGGATGTTTTTCTGTCCCAGATTACAGAGACTCACGTGAGTGATGGCTTCTGACTTTGCTTCCAGGACAAAAACAAAAGATGTCATCTCCACAGGCAAAAAGGCCAAAGGGCATGGTTTGGCGCCCTCTCTCTCTCTCTCTCTCTCTCTCTCTCTCTCTCTCAGTCAGCGACCTTGGCTCTTCTGGTCTCACTCACCTCAGGGACTGCCCACTCTGAAGCAGGGCTTTTGTTCTGCTGGTGGTGACCCTAGATGACTCCACCTTGAAAAGCCATCCGAGGGGCTGGATGTGGTGGTACCTGACTAGCATCCCGGCTACTCTGGAAGTGGAAGATAGGAGGACCACAGTTCAAGGCTCCCCTATGCAAAATTAGTATGAGGCCCTCGCTGAATGGAAGAAACGAAAAGCAAAAGGCCTGAGGCCACGGCTCAAGTGGTAGCTCACTTTGCCTAGCTAGAGACCTCCCTGAGTTCAACTCCCCTGTACTTCCAAGAAAGGAAGGAAGGAAAGAAAAGAAAAGCAGTGAGCAGTGGGGGGAGGGAGGGCGATGTCTGAGTCCTGAAGGGCTGCTGTAACCTAAGGCCATAAACCAGGTGGCTGGTGAACAACAGACCTGGAGACTGGAAAGGCCAAGGTCAAGATGGCGCTCGACTGGCCGTGGAGCCAGGAGCCAGAGGCAGTCGCCAGGGCCTCTTTATGAGCCCACCCTAGCCGCCCCTCAAAGCCACTTCCTCCCGTGCCCACCACATGGGGATGAGCCTTCTGAGTCTCAATTTGGGGGCGACCCAAGCCATCTGACAGTAACAGCGTGCCGCCTGGTGCTGGGCTGCAAGGGCTCAGCCCGAGGTTTGCTGACCGAGAGGCCCGAGCCGGGACTGGCAAGCAGCCCGGGGCAGTTTCCTCCCCTGTGGCATTGCTGCCCGAGGCGCGTCTGTGGGCCTCTTGTGAAGATGAAGGGCATCTTACAGGTGGGGAAACTGAGGCACCCCTTGTAAGTAACTTGTCCCTGATCACACATCTCTAGCGTGTTAAAGCTAAAAGATCTGGAAGGATCCATCGTCGTCACCATCGTTGTTGCTGTTCTCATCTCTGTGGTGGAGCTTGTGGGGCGGGTTGAAGGAGACCCGCCCCTAAAGTGCCTTGCACACAGTAGGTACCAGAAGCTGCCCGAGGCAGTGCCTTGCACACAGTAGGTACCCAGAAGCTGCCCGAGGCACGCATTAGGACATGCCGGCCTTGCTTGTGGTAGGATCAGGACGTTTTCCCTTCGGACAACACCCGTGTGGTGTCTTTCTGGGTCTCAGTGCGGTGGGGTGAGGAGGAGGGGGAGGGACCCCCTGAGCCGCTGGTCCCTGGGCCTTGCCCACCCTGCATCCTGGGTTGAGCAGCAGAGTCGGGAGAGGCTAAGTGAAGCAAATCGGGCCAGGAGGAGAAAGTGGTTTCCATGGCAGCAGCTGGGTCCAGGAAAGAGAGGTCTAGAGGGGAGCGGGGCAGGGCTTGGGGCCTGCAGATGGGGGGGCACAGGGACAAAGGGGGAGGAGAGGTGAGTTGAGGGGGGCGGAGCCAGAAGGGCCAAGATGGACAGCAGGCCAGAGCCTGGTTTGGTGGGGGTCGCCACCCCAGACCTTCTCTCAGCCAGGGCCCTGGTCTCTGACTTCTTAGATCTGGGCTCTGTGTGTGTATGGGGTGGGGAGGGAAGTTATGAGGCCTTCCAAGTGACCTCTTGGGCGCTTTGAACTCATGGCTCAAGAGTTTGTCACAGCCAGGTACCAGTAGCTCACACCTGTAATCCCAACTACTCAGGAGGTTGAGATCTGAAGATCACAGTTCAAAGCCAGCCCAGGCAAGAAAGTCCAGAAGACTCTGATCTTGAATAAACTACCCCCCAAAACAGCCAGACGTAGCACTGTGGCTGAAGTGGTGGAGGGCGGCTAGCCTTGAGCAAAAGAAACTTGGAGACAGCACCCAGGCTTGGAGTTCAAGCCTTAGGACCCATACTAAAAAAGAAAAGAAAAGAAAAGAAAAGAGTTGTTGTAGTTGTGAGGGAGAAGGCCAGGCTCCCGTGGAAGGCCCGTCCGGATCCCCACAGTGCTGGGAGGGGTGGGGGACGGAGGGCCTCCTCCTGACTCCTCACCCTGCCCTGCCAGCCCAGAGCTGCACCTCCCAAAGGGCTTCTAAGCCCAGGAGAAGGTGCCAGGTCTCATGCTCAGATATTTATCTAATGGAGGCCATTGGTGGTGGGGGGGGATGACTAGAAGAAGAGCTCAGGCTACTGGGAGGAAGGGAGGAGAGGGGACAGGACGCAGGTGACAGCACAGTGTCCCAGCTCAGCATTGCCCCTCCTCTTCCCTCCCCTCCTCTTCTCTCTTCTCCTCTTCCCTCCCCTCCTCTTCCCTCCCCTCCTCATGTCCCCTCCTGCCTCAGCTCCATGCCACAGGCAAAGGGGGAATGTCCCAGCCAGGGTACAAAGGACACCACACAGATGTAGCAATCAGCAGGCCTGTGATCCTTAAGTGGCAGAGCCTGGACAAGCATTTTGTTGTTGTTGTTTGCTTGTTTGTTTGTGGGTCCTGGGGCTTGAACTCAGGACCTGGGTGCTCTACCTAAATGGTTTTTGCTCAAGGCTAGCGCTCTACCACTTTGTGCCACACCTCCACTTCTGGTTTGGCGGGGGCGGGGGGGGGGTGTTCATTGGAGATCAGAGCCTCGTGGACTTTCCCGCCCTGGGCTGGCTTTGAACCTCAGTCCTCCGATCTCATCCCACCCCCGACCAGGAGGACCCAGGATTACAGGCATGAGCCACCGGCGAGCACGGGGCTGGAGAAGGCTCTGCTCCAAGTCTTGTGTGTGTGTGTGCTGAAGCCCAGACCTGCCACGCAGGAGATCAACTGCCTTGCTCCCCTCCCTGCGGCCTCATTAACTAAACTCCTACGCAGGAAGGGAGGCTGAGGGATGACCCCGCGGGGACCCACGCTGTCACAGGCCACTGTCTGTCTGCCGGGCCCGTGTGCTCCCAGAGCAGAACCACTGACAAAGCGCTATGAGCACTGGGCCCATCCAATTCCCCTAAAAATCCATTACTGCCCTCCACATTACCGACATCCCCGCTCCCCCCCACCCCGCAGAGGGGGGGCTGTGAACATCTTTCCACATTCATCATCCCAGTCCTCCTCCCCCTCCTTCTCCTCTCCCCCTCCCTCTCCCTTTCTCTCCCTCTCTCCTTCTTTCCCTCTCCTCTCCCCTGTCTCTCCCTTTCCCTTTCTCTCCCTCTCTTTTCCTCCCCACCATCTCCCCAGGTTGCCAAGTCTGGCCTTGAACTACCGAGTTCAGGTGATCCTCCTGCCTGAGCCTCCTGAGTAGCTGAGACTACAGGTGTGCCCAACTCTGTCCAGACACACACTGGTAACTTCATGTGTCTTTTTTTTCGCCCCCTCTATTAATTAGAATTTTTGCCAGTTTTCTTCAGCAAGTATATAAGGAGGAAGGGGAAGGGAAGCCATCTCCTGGCCCCCATAGGAGAGTGACTGAAACAGGGCCAGAGACTCAACTTGGCCATGCTGCTAGGCCTTTTTCCTATTTGGCTGAGAAGTTGGACCCAAAGTCTTTAGCTTTGTGTGATCAATAACAATAATGATAACAGTAATAATAACAATACCAGCTATAGCTGGCTCACGCAGCCCCTGGGTCATCGAGATTGTCAACCACCATGACCCCAGTCTCAGTGGCACAGAACCAGGCCCGTGTCCACCTGGGTGTGAGAGTGTGGCCACACCGTCTCCCAGTGGCCAGGCCTCAAGCCTCTCCTGAACACCTGCACGCCAGGTGTGTCTGCTGGGCCCCTCGGTTAATCCAGGGCCACCAACTGCCCTGGTTTGTCTGAGCTGGGGGCTTTCTGGAACTTGGGACTCCTGGTGCTAAAACCAGGTGCATGTCGGACCCTCCCCCCATGCCAGATAAGCGGGCCACACGAAACAGACATGTAGCTGGGCCACAAGGCCACGGAGGCCTGTCAGCCACGCCCAGAGGCCCAAGGCGTGTGGCAGAGGCCACAGGTGGCAGAGTATGGAGAGCTCTGTGGGGGTCAGCTGTTGTCAAACAATCAACTTCCATCCAGCGGTGTCGGAGGCCCCTGCCACGGGTCCCGGCCGTTGGTGCTCGTACTGGTGCTTGAACTTGGAGTTGAGCACTCTTGCTTGGAAGTGTCATGCAGAGCTGGCACTCTGCCACTGGAACCATGCCGCCGCCTCCTTTGCTGGTTAATTCGAGATAAGAGTCTATGGACCTTCTTTCCTGGGCTGGCTTTGGATCACGATCCTCCTATCTCAGCCTCCTGAGTAGCAGGGATTGCAGGTGTGAATCTCTGGTGCCCCGCATTGTTCAATGCTTCCATTGCTCTAGCTACTGCTGTTTAGGCTGACAAGTGAGCCCTGGAGTGTAGAGATTCTGGGGTCAGAGCCATAAAGCGGGGTTTGCCGGCCATCAGCAGACCTATGTATTATCTAGGAGCCAACTGGCCCCCCTCAGGCTCCACCCCAGGCAGACCACTCGGATACCCAGCTAATTCCTGGGCACATTCAGAGCTGAGCGTGGACCCAGCATCTCCCTGAGTTCTCCCATCCCAGAATGAGCCTAGATCCATACCCACCCCCACCCCTGCTTTCCCAGACCCGAGGGTCCCCCTCAGAGGCTCACATGTGTAGCCCCTCTGTTTCCTAAGAGGGTCATTAAATCGCGGGGGGGGGGGATGGGGAGGAAAGCCAGGGACAGGGAGCAGCCAGGGCCTGCCACTCGGGTGCACACCTGAGCCGAGGAGCCAAACACGCTGATCCGAGCCACGCCCAGCTTCCAGCTGCAAATTATACAGGAAGAGGAAGAGAGCATAGGACGCACACACACCCCACCCCCTACACAGAGCAAACCTTTTCTGTCTTATTAACAAACACTCTAACAGTACCCAGGGCGGCCCGAGACTTTACAACCGTTTTTATTAGCTCTGCCTGGCGGCTGTGGCCCGGGTGGCCTGGGTTGGTCTGCCAGAGTTTCCCCAGCATCAAAGGGCATGACCCTGAACCTGGCTGAGACAGCAGGTGTTTGGAGGAGGGAGAAAGCAAAGTCTGGGAGATGCAAAACAGAAAAGCTTCAGGATGTCACCCTGGGGAGGCCCCCAGCAGGGATGGGCGAGGGGCGGCAGGGCCCTGGCGCTCGGCGCTAATAAGATTGCAGGAGGTGTGTTTAACCTACTTGTGAGAAAGAGCTCTTTCCAGCCCCTGAGCGGCTCTGTTTCCACGCGAACAATGCTTACACAATCGAAAGGCTTTCTGGTCTCTTCATTAAAAGCAAAGCCTCAAAGGACCCGTTGCTACCTGAGCGTTGGCAGCGCGCGCCCCAGAATGAGGCACTGAGAGTAAAATGAAGACGTTTGAATTACAAACTGCTTTTTTTTTTTTTTTTAACATAAGAGAGATGACTCGAGCCAAGCCCCGCAGCGTCTCCTCCTTCCATGGATGGCCGCATTTCGGCCAGAGACGCTGTGGCCACACCGCGTTTTCCCGCCCCCCATCTAGCCCATGCTTCTTCCTTTCTGGGCCCCCACCCCACCAGATCCAAGCCTGCAAGACAGCCGGTTAGGGCCCCAGGCCACCCACCACCCCACCTCCCACCATCCTGTCTGCAGGATCTGGGGGTGGAGCACAAGGTCACTGGTAGCAGGAGGGTACAGAGGGCTGTGTGGCTAGAAGATGGTGGCACAAAGGAAAACAGGGGTGCAGACCAGAGCTGAAGTGTGGCACTGAGAGAAGGGGACATGCAAGAGAAAGGGGTCAGAGGAGCCCACAAAGAAATCCAGAGCCCCTCCCCTACTCCCAAGCTCTTTGGCTTTTGTTTTTCATCAGGAACTGGGGGGTCCAACAGGGCTTTTTGGGGGGGCCAGTCTTGGGGCTTGAACTCTAGGCCTGGGCACTGTCCCTGGGCTCCCTTATTTTGCTCAAGCCTACCCCTCTACCATAGCCATAGCTCTGCTTCTGACTTTTCCTGAGATGAGTTGGATATAGGGGTCTTACAGACTGCTGCCGGGGTTGGGTTTGAACCGTCATCCTCGGCTCTCTCAGCCACAGCTTTTCTCCCCTTTGCACACCAGGGTCCAGCAGGGCTTGTCATGTGGTATGGAGAGTCACGGGGAGGGAGTCTTTTAGAGAACGGCTCCCCAAGCAATATGGACAAACAGGCAGACAGACGGACAGACAGACACCAGGGTTGCCTGCAACAGTCCCTTCAGAAGACCGCTAGGCCCTGCCAGAGCCCGGCCACACCATTCCTCTGTGCTTGCTTACTGGAGGGAAATGAAATCGCAGGCCCACACGTCTGCACAAGTCCACAGGCACACACACGCGTCCCCCTGTGCTCACGTGCATGCACGCGTGTCGACATGGCTGTAACAACACTGACTACAAACCAAGTGCCCATTGGCAGTTGAATGAACAAAAATATGGCATGACCACGCGATGGGATGGTACCTCCACGCAGCAGGGTGGAGCCCCTGTGATGTGTAAACTGCCAGCGTGGACAGCCTGCCGTTTGTGGATGGCACCTCGTCAGAGCTCCAAACAGAATTCTAAACATGACAGACACAAAAGGCAAGATTTGCAGGAGGCAACGAGACTTGAGGTTGGCTCGATACCTTTGACCTTGAGCGGGTTCTTCAGGTCCATCCTGCTCCCTCTAAGAAGGAGGCCGGGCCTGTGCAGACCCACGGAATATCAGATGACTTTCCAGCGTTGCCATTGGAATATACTGTTTTGTCTGTCTTGTCTCATTATACGCTCCACACTGAAAACAGCACCTGGTGTGTGGTAGGTTCTTAATAATTGGTTTACATTTTTTTCAAATCAATTAATGACATAGGAGGAGAAGAGGACCCGCGCCTCCAAGCGCACCGGGCTTGGCTTGCACGCACTCATTAGCTTAGGCTTTGTTTCTCTGCAAAAGTCAAATATTGGATGTCTTGACTGTGCAGCTGAGCAGCCATGAGCTCGGCACCCATCGACTGTTCCCTCCAGCCCCGCCTGGCAGGAATCTCAGGAGAAAGACAAAGACGGGAAGGGAGGAAAGCGCGGGGAAGGGGCTGGAGAGGAAACAGAGGCCATCCAGGCTCGCCCGTGGGGAGGAAGCGTGTGGCCTCGGTACCCGGAAAGGAGGCAGGCAGCACCGCTCAGAAGACAAACATGGCCAGGGACGGCCGGGGCGGAAGCAGGTGCCAGAGAGTACACATGGATGGGGCAGAACCAGGGAGGGGCGGGGAGCCTCCTGGGCTGTGACCCCCATTGCGCTGGGGCTCGCACCAGGGTACCCGCCTGTGCAACCTCAGTCATGTTACCTCTTCTCCCCGGGCCTCGGTTTCCTCGGTTGTACTTTTCTAGGGTGTGCTTTACATAATGCTGTGCGTGGGACCATGTTCCTCTGGGTGGTAACAGGATTGAGTGCGACAAGGGGTGGGGGAGGGAATTCAGTATATATAATACCCCCCTCTATCCATCTCTATACATAATAGTGCCAGGAAACAGGCATTGTCACACTCATGTACGGGATAGAGAAACAGGCTCTGAGAAGCCAGAGGATGCTTGTCCAACATCACAGCCAGCTGTCTGTAGAGCTAAGAACAGCTCCTAGATGCCAATCTGGGCTGTGTTCTTGGGCCTCATTTTTACCACAGATGCCCATGGAGGTGCCGGCCACATGGCCCGGCTGCCCCCTTGGGCTCCCACGGCCGAGGCATCCGTCCTGGTGTGTCCTGATATTCACAGCAGGTGAATGATGTGCTCCCAGATGCTCCCAGACAGGTGTAGTTGGGCAATCAAGAAAGCCTGCCTGGAGGAGGTGGTCCCGTAAGGGCACCACCCACCGCTTTCTAGTGGAGTACCTATCCTGTCCACTGCTTTCTAGTGGAGTACCTATCCAGTCCACCCTGTACCCACCAGCTCGGAGCTTGGATTATCACTTTTAATTTTCCTATTCGTTCCCTAAGGTGATTGTGACAGGTAACAAAACTCAAAGCTTGTAGAGAATAGCACGTTGGGTTGTTTTTTTTGTTTGTTTGTTTGTTTTGGTCGGTCATGGGGTTTGAACTCAGGGCCTGGGCGCTGTCCCTGAGGTCCTCAGCTCAAGGCTAGCGCTCTATTGAGCCACAGCGCCACTTCTGGTTTTCAGGTGGTTCACTGGAGGTAAGAGTCTCACAGAGTTTTCTGCCCTAGCTGGCTTTGAACCTCTCAGTCCTCAAACCTCAGCCTCCTGAGTAGCTGGGATTACAGGTGTGAGCCTCCAGCTACCCGGACGATGACATGGTTTTCTTAAGTGCACAAAGCAAGACTGGGACTGAGCTCTAACAAATCAGACATCCTTCAAATCTGTGCTTTTAGTGATTACACTAAACCACGAGGTTTGCCACGTGGATGGAGAAAAGGACACGTCAAGCAGAACCAACAGCCTGGGCACAGGCATGGCTGGGGGCGGGACCAATCCTGACTATCACTGTATCAACTCCAGCCCAAGCCCACCACCCAGACCCAGCTGTGGGCGTGGCACACAGTAGGTGTAAACACTGCTGCGTCCTGATGGCCCAGCCTTTGCCTGCACAGAGGCCCGCATGGCAGCAGGCGGAGCACGGCCAACCTGCCCAGCTCTTCTGCTTTCAAAAACACAATTACTCGCCCTCCAGGGCTGCTGCTGCTGTTGGCAAACTCCAGCCGCTAAACTGTATTACAGCGATCTCTGCAGAAACCCTTACAGTTATTAATAGTTTATTGATCGCCGTCCATCGCCGATGGGAGGTGGCCTCCTCCCCCCAGCCTCCCAGGTCCCCGCTGGTCCCTTCTGCCGTGTGCACACGCGTGGATCGATGCCTTCTCCTGGGGAGGGGGTCAGGCTGCTTTGTCCACTTCAGGAGCCCACAGTGGAGACGGGGTCCTGGGGTCCGAGAAGGCACTGAGAAGAGGTGGGTGGTCCAGGCCAAAGGCTGTTCCCTGGTGGAGCAGGATGGAGGTGAGGCTGGAATCTGCTGGGCTAGCCTGGACTGCAAGGTGGGCATGAGAGGAGAAAGGAGGCACACAGGGTCTCTGTTGCCCTGGCTACTTTCCCCTAATTCTAAAATGATCTGAAACAACCATTTTTAAAGATGGTGTCTTATGAAAAGCAAAATCTTGGGACAGGAGGTGTGGCTGCAAGGAGGGAAGGCAGGTCTGGGCTCTGGAGGTTGGGATGGGGATCCTGGTGTTCCTGTGAAGAGCAGGGAAGCCTTTGAAGGGGTGTAGGGGGTTGGGATTTGTTCATTTACATTTGAAAAGATCTGGATTGTTCTTGTCGAATAGCTCCGGAGGGGACTGGCAGGCTCTGAGACTCCCGGAGTGGGAAGCACCAGCTGCGAACCAGGTTGGGGGGGCAGGGGTGGCAGTGATGGTGGGAGGATCTGAGGGGGGTTCAGGATCTGGGAGGAGGCAGGATGGGGAACCCCCGGGGGCTCGCATTGAGTGGGGGAGACCAGCAGCTGTCAAGGAGGTGGTGACTTGGCCAAGATGCACATGGCTGTGTGGAAGAAGTCAAGTAGGAGGAGCGGTATCTGATCTGATTGTGGGGAGCCCCCTCCCCCCCCGTGGGGAGGCTGTGCCAATCCAGGTGTCCCCTGAGCCGCCTCCGATGCCACCTGTGCCGTGTCGCCCACACATCACCCGAGCACATTGCTTGTGTTTCTGTCAGCTGAGCGTGTCATTGGAGCAGTGATTCCTCCATGTCACCGTGTTGATGTCACCTCCGCGCACCTGCGTCTGCCAGCTGTGTATGCACGCGCACACACACACACACACACACACACCCTATGTGGCAGCGTGTCACTATTCTCCAGTGACATCACCTAGAAGCCTGCCAGCCACACGTGTCCCCTGAGCCTTTTTCATGCCTGCTCTCCATACCCCAGGGAAAGACATTCACGCACACAAGTCACCTCTGTGTCAGACACCCTTGTCTCCTGAACGTGTCACTCCGGGTGACAATCACTCAGCAGTGGTGTCCACCGAGGAGACCACTTTTCCAATCTAGCTGTGTTCTAAACAAAGAAAATGGCTCCCCAGGGCGGGTGTGTATGGGGGGGGGAGGGTAGAGACTCAGTTCTTGGCTGTCACCAGCCTTCTTCTGAGCTGAGTGGAGGCGGATGACATCTTCTCCACCAGGCCTTGGAAGACAGTCTGTTCTTCAGCCCTGGGTGGCAGTAGGTAGACCAGATGTCAACCTCTGTGTAGTCTATGTAAATGAGGATGTTGTTTATGTTAATGGTGGGGTCAAGGGGAGGGAGGCAGGGAAGGGCTGGCTCAGGGAGACCACAGGGATGAAAGGAGGCTGGGAGCCCAGGGTGGAGGTTTGTAGGAAGTTTGGGGGGTGGGGAGGCTTAGGGGACAGTGAGTCACAAGAAAACAAGGAGCTGGAACCTAGCACAGAGTCTTGAGTGAAACTGCTCAGCAGAAACAGATGGAAACAGGAAACCTGGGAGGGACACAGCCCTCGAAGATGGCACCGGCGTGGGCTGGAACCTGTGGGGCCACCAGGCTTCCCCAGCACCCGTAGGCCGAGGCCCCCACCACCCACAGACATGCTCAGATCTTGCCTAGCAGGAATTCTGACCTTAAGATGCATGGCTGGCCCATGGTGACCCCCTCCAGTCCTGTGCATGGTCCCTGCATTCAGCCTTGGCTGCACCTCTATTTTATTTATTTGTTTGTTTGTTTGTTTATGACAAGAGAGAGACAGAGAGCCACTTCCCTAAAGTCCCAGGGGCTACAAGTGGTAGGAGCAGAATTTTAACTCTGATCTCTTCCATATAGAAGGCAGGAGGAAGCAGCCGTGTGTCCATGTCCCCACAGGGAGGCAGATCATACTGACTCAGCCCTGTCTGACCCTACACCCTGTAGAAAGATCTAGAACCAGGAATCCACAAACTGAGCCGATGGGCTACATCTAGACCCTTGCCTGTCTTTCCTACAGGGTGTGAAATGAGAATGCTTTCAACATTTGTAACCGTGTGGAGGACAGAGGGGAAAGCCAAGACATATTTTGTGGCACCCTGACCATCATCAGAAATTTAAATCTGGTGGCCTTTTGTTTGAGCACCACCATGCGGATGGGTTTGTACCCCATGGCTGTCTCTGGGCTATGTAATAAAGACAGGGGTGAGAAGCTGCTATGGAGACCACAAGCATTCTCACTTCCTGGCTTTCTAGAGGGAATGTTGCAGGGAGAGGTATGGGTCTGAGGACCTCAGAGGTAGAACTACTCCTGGCCCCCAGTCCAGGCTCCCACAAGCTTACTCTTCACATGCAACTTGGGGGGAGTTGATTGGCCTTCCCTCCTCCTTGTTCATTAGACAGGAAGCTCCTTGTGTGCAGGAATTTGACTGTGTTTCTTTTCAGTGTCCCCAGGGCTGGGCATAGAGTGACAGTTTGGCATTGTGAAGGCAGGAATTCAAATTCCCTATGTAAGAGTGGGGAGAGGGAGGGTTGTGCCTCCGTTTCCCTGCTTATGAAATCCATCCATGAAGGGATGGATGGTGGCCATGAGGAACGAGGCTGCCCTCTCCCCCCATGCCCAGGGCAGCTGCTCCTGACATCTCTCCACTCAGTGAGTAGGCCTGGCCACCAGCCTGGCAGCAGCTACTGCTCCAGGAGCCGCTGGGGCCACAGCCCCACTGTATGTGACGTCCTGCGCAGAGCCTGGGTGCGGTTGGAGCACCGTGCATGCTCCCCCGCTTCCCGGCCCAGTACACAGTGTGTGCGGGCCGCAGCGTTAGGCTCCCGGGACCCTGTCCAGCGGGTACTGGATCGGTTGTCTGGGAGCCTGCCTCCTCGGTACCACCCCCATGCCCACCTCATCCCGTCCTCTGCCTCCCCACAGGCTGCCCGAGGTCCGGATCTCAGACAACGGCCCCTATGAGTGTCACGTGGGCATCTACGACCGTGCCACCAGGGAGAAGGTAGTCCTGGCCTCAGGAAACATCTTCCTCAACGTCATGGGTGAGTGCAGGCCCTGGCTTCCTCCGTGTCCCAGGACGGTGGGGCATGGGGCGTGTGTGTGTGTGTGTGTGTGTGTGTGTGTGTGTGTGTGTGTGTGTGTCAGGGTGAGGTGGCTGTAGCTGTCAGGCCTGGCCCCAAGTGTCTCCTCTTATGGTCTCTTCTCCTCCAGCTCTGGAGCCCTGAGTTGTGAGGGTACCACAGGCTTGGCTTAGTCAGTGATGCCCACAGGCCTGGTGCATGGCTTAGCAGGAGTGAGAAGTGCCCCTCAAGCAGAAGTCCTTGGACTGGGGACACTGGTCTACTGGACCATTCATAGACCATCCACCTCGAGGCCCCGAGACCCCACCCAGGCTCAGGGAGTACATCCCTGTGCCGGCAGCTGTGTGACAGATTCCGTGGGGGTGTCAGCGGGGCCCCGGGCCCAGTGTGGTGGCTCAGTGTTCCCATGGAGCAAGGACAGCCCAGGGCACCCCCTAACCCCTACCCAGAAGGGTGAGGCAGCATTGCAGCTGCGATGTGTTCCTGATCGGGGAGAAGAGCTGTCACCTCCCAAGCTCCTCCCCCCCACTTCAGGGGTGTTGGTTCCGGGTGATGATTGGAAGTGAGCTGGACTGGGTGTTTGGCTCCCGAGTGTCTCTGTTTATGCCCCTGTAATATGGGGGTGACAATACTCTGTCCAGTTGGCTGATGGCTGGGCAAGTCAAGCCCTTCCCAGCTCCTTTCCCCACATGTAACACAAGGGCGTTCCTCTGAGGCCTCAGAAAGACCCCCTACCCCCACCCCCAGCTGTCGTGTTCTTGCTGAATGTCTCTACCCTCTCTCCGTGTTTTCTGATTTCCTTATCAAATAATATTTACCAAAGCAACAAAGCATGCTACACCCTGGTGACCCTGGCAATCTATGTGAACAAGCCCTGACCTGAGGGAAACGGCCTTGCTTGCCAAGGCCAGACCCCCAGGGGACATTGATCCTGCTGCAATGGTGGCACTGGTGAGGTGTTGGGGGGTGTGAATCCAGCTTCCCAGTGGAACGATGACATCAGCATGGGTGTGGCCATGGGCAACTCCCTCCCCTTCAATCTGCATCATCAAGCAGTGGTGATTTCATTGGGGGCGTGGCCAGGTGGGCCCTCCCCTGCTTCTAGTCAGTCTGCATAGACTGCCGAGAGGCTTGGGCACCATCATTAGCTCATCAGCTACGTGTGTGCACACGCCAGTTCTGGGCCTTGAACTCAGAGACTTACATTCTTCCTTAACTTTTTTGCTCAAGACTGTTGCTCTACCACTTGAGCCACACACAGCTCCACTCCCAGCCTTTTGGTGGTTAAATTGAAGATAAAAGCCTCCCAAGAACTTCCCACCTGGGCAGGCCTCAAACCCTGATCCTCCACTCACAACCTCCTGAGTAAGTAGGATTACAGCTGTGAGCTACTGGCACCCAGTGGGCATGGACTTTTAATACACTAAGATTCCTGTCCTCAAGGGTAAGGACGTAGCTCAGTGGTGCAGCACTTGCCTAGCTCAGGCCAGGCCCTGGGTGCAATCGTCAGCCCTGGGGGAGAAAATCCTGTAATGAGAACCTTTGCCCTGTGGTACCCACAAGCAGGGCCAGTTTCCAGAAATCTCCTTCATCTGACCCACCTGGCTCACTGGGCAGCTTACTCTGTGTGTGTGGGCTTCATAGAATGTAGGATTTGTGTCCCTCCCAGCTCCGACACTTGTGAGTCCCGGCCTCCGCTGCTTGTCAGGGAAACTGAGTCGTGAAGCGGTCTCATGGGGCCAAGCTGGTTGCACAGTGGGCCCAGCTGCTGTGGTTCTGAGGCTTGTATTTCTATGTCAGTGTCAGGAGACAGCGGGAGGTGACAGCCATCAGAGCCACAGGGAGGGAGCACGCAGCTGCAGGGACTTAAGAAGCAGCCTAGGGGGTGTGGCGGGCTTTGCAGGATGCTGAGCCTGCCACGCAGCAGCATAGATGGCCTGGTGCCCTGAGTGGGCAGGTAAGGGCTCCCTGGGTGGAGCCAATCATGTGGGTGGGACCAGGGTTCCTGGGTGGAGCCAGATCATGTGGGTGGGGCCAGGGTACCTGGGTGGAGCCAGATCATGTGGGTGGGGCCAGGGTACCTGGGTGGAGCCAGATCATATGGGCGGGGCCATAGTACCTGGTGGAACCAGATCATATGGGCGGGGCCATAGTACCTGGGTGGAGCCAGACCACAAGGGCAGGGCCAGAGCACCTGACTTCTTTCCAGTTCTCAGGGAGGCTGATATGGCTGGTCCAGGGACCATGCTTGCTCTGAGAATCCCAGGTGCAAACTTTAATGCAATTCTAAAAGTCCTGGGGTCTACCTACCTGTATCTTGACAGCAATGTCTATCTGTGTCAGCACGTGTGCCAGTATGCTCCACCCTACCGCACACAAGTGGGTCGCTCCCTCCTCCCCCAGGCCTGCCTCACCTCACCCCGACATCTGCTGATGTCCTGTCCCTTTAGCATATAAATTAAGGACTTACTGCTTGGGATCCACATCTCAGATTCATCACCTGACCTCAAGTTCATCATCCTCTCCGGGCCTGAGATGCCTCCTAGGGTGGTCATAAGTTTAAGACAGGTTTGCCCAGACTGGCCTCAAATGTCTTTCATCCCATCTCTACCTCCTGCATAACTGGATTACAGGTATGCACCATCATACTGGATGGGGCTATGTTGCTTTTGTTTCCACCACCTCTACCAGCTACTTTTGGCACAATCTCGTGTGTGTGTGTGTGTGTGTGTGTGTGTGTGTGTGTGTGTGTGTGTGTGTGTGTGTGTGTGTGTGTGTGTGTGCTGGGGCTTGGGCACTGTCCCTGAGCTTTTTTACTCAAGGCTGGTGCTCTACCACTTGGCTGCTTTTGGGTGGTTAATTGGGGATGAGCATCTCACAGGCTTTCCTGCTGAGACTGGCTTTGAACTGCAGTCCTCAGATCTCAGTCTCCTGAATGGCTACAGGCTATTGGACTGGTGCCCAGCCTGCTCTGGTTTTGACCTTACTATTCAGACTCCAAGGAGCCTGAGCCACCCTGAGGAGGGAACATTCTAGACCCACAACCTGTGCCCTGACTCCCTGGAATCGTAAGGGCCTTTTGGAGTAGCAGACACAGCCTGACTCTACCTGCTCTGCCTCCTCCCCTAAGATTGTGTGCCTGGGGCTATGAGTCTGGAGAAGAAGCAGGTGCGAGAAGGGCAGGCAGTGAGCTCTCTTGGCCCGTACTGCCAAGCCCAGGGCCCTTTCTCAGCAAGCTGTCCCCTGACCCTTCCCACAGCCCCTCAGGTCACGGGTTCCTGCAGATTCTGAACCTCTGAAGTGAGAATACTCTTTAAAAATTCCTTCTGCCCCGCACAGAAGGATGTTCCCTGACCTTCTTCCCTGAAAGACAAGTATTTATGAACATGGCATTTATGTTATATGTGCTATGACAAGTCATCCAGAGATGGTTTAAAGCCTTATGAGCATATGCATGTCGGCTAATTGCCAATGCCATATCATGTACCTGGGAAGACTTGAGCATCCGGGAATTTCAGTATCGAGGGTGGCCCTGAAACCAACCCCTGAGGATCCGGAGTGATGACCAAACTGTCCCCCATCTCACTGATGGGGAGACCATAACCAGAGGGAGGGTTTGCTCAGGGTTTGGAGGGGGGTGTCTTTGTCCCTGAGCAATATGGCTCCTCTCATTCACCAAGGGCAAGAATGGCAGGAGATTGAAGGCCCGACTACAGCACCATAGCTTGTACAGAACTCAGTGGCTACAGCCCCTGCCAGGCAGGATCTCCCTGCCCACCACATGTGCAGACCTGGCTGAGAGAAGAACAGAGACTCGGTCAGGGGGGAGGGGAGGGAGCAGGGGTTAACTGTTACAGTCCAGAAATGATCAAATAGTTAACTGAGATAGCAGCGTATTTCATCTCTGAAAGGTGGGAGCTCTACTTCACCCTGCTGGGCAGACACACCCAGAGTCCACCCCGCCAGCAAGTTTATCTAATCTAATTGTAAGTCCCGTATCCGATACCTGATTCATTTTAGCAGCAGGGACAGATGCCCACCCTAGCTGCTGTGCAAAAAGGAGACCCAGACTCACAAAGGGGGGACCTAGACTTACAGAGGGGGCCCAGACTCATGGGTGCCAGCCAGTGTTAATAAATGGCTCTATTTCCCCTCACCCCCTCTTCCCAGGGCTTCCAAATGAGGCCAGCAGGTGGAAGAGACTTCTGGAAGCTAGACCCCACCAACATCACACACACCTGCATCCAGCTGTCACTGCTCTACACCAAAAAACAGCTCCTAAAGTACAGTTCATGTCGCAGTGCTGGCTTTTGGTTTTCAGAAACTTCGGCTGCTTGCCATTTATGGCACCGGGCACACCTTCCCTTTCCTCTCCTTTTCTTTTAAAAATGCTCTTATTGAGATTGACATAGAATTCAAGCATCCCTCCCCAGGCCGCTTGTCCCTCTTTCCACTACCTCCGATTTAGGCCAGCATGCTCCTGCAGATTTACCTTGTCTGGACATTCTGTGGAAAGGAGATTTTCTTTTCTTTTCTTTTTTTGTCTTTCACTTCGATTAAGGTTTGTTGTAGCATGTCAATATGAAGCATGTCCATACACCTTTCCTTTTTAACACTGAATAATATTTCAGCGAGTAGATTGGCCACACTTGTTTATCTTCTGTCACTGGAAGGGGGTGGGGGTGGGTGGCCTTGCTTTTTGACTGTCATGAATAAACTTTCACATACAAGTATTTGTGTGAGCAGGTAGTTTCAGCTCTCCTGGCTTCGTGCCTCAGTGTGCACCCTCTGGTTCAAAGGGGGACCGCATGTTTAACCTCTTGAGGAGCTTCCGGAGAGTTCTTCACCCCAGCTGCCAGCATTTTTACATCCCCCATTAGCAGCAGAGGAGGGCACCAGCATCTCCACAGCCTTGCCAACACTTGAGCTTATCTGTCTTGATAATCTAGCCCTGTGATCCAATGCTGAGTGATAGATAGCTCTCCATGGTTTGATTTGCATTTCCCTGAAGCGTCCTTTAGGCAACTCCTGGACCATCTGGAAATCATCTTTGGAGAAATGCCGTTCCTGGTCTTTTTTTTTTTTTCTCTCGATCTCTTTCCAATCCGGTGATGAGTCTTTTTATTACTGAGCTGAAAGAGTTCTTTATCTAATCTACTTGCCAGTCCCTTGTTAGATATCTGATTTGCATATTTTCTCAGTATCTTTTCATTTTCTTCCCGGTGTCCTTTGAAGAGATAGAGGCTTTCATTTCAAGGACGTCTACTTCATCCGGTTTTTCTTTTATCACATGTGCTTTTGGTTAGGTTTGGTTCCCTCCCCCTTTTTTTGGCAGTACTGGGGATTGAACTGAGGGCCTCGAGCTTGGTAGAAAAGTGCTCTACCACTTTGGCTGTGCCCCCACTCCTTTTGCTTTTATTTTCTACATAGGGTCTCATGTTAACTTTGCTTAGGATCACCTCAAACTGTGATCCTCCTACCTCTAGCGTAACCCAGCTATCACTTGTGCTTTTGGTGTGATATTTAAGGAGGCTTTGCCTAACCTGATGTCAAAATGTACCTGTTTTTCTTCTAAAAGTCTTTGGGTTTATTTTTTTTTCTCTTTCATTTAGGTGCCTTGTTATTTTATCGGTGGTGTGAGGGAGGGGATCCAACTTCATCTTTTGCCTTGGATATTCAGGTTGGTCCCAGAGTTATCTGTGGCATGGACTGACTTCCCCATAGACTTCTCTGGGCATCCTTGTTGGAAAGCACCCCACTGTAGATTTATCTGTAGGTTTATGTCAGATTTATCTCAGGATTCTCTATTCTATCTCGATGCTGTATTACTGAGCTGTATCTATGTCATTCTCATATTTACTCAGGGTTGTTTTGAGAAAGGGTCTTGCTATGTAGCTCCAATCTGGCCTAGAACTCCCCATCCTCCTCTCTCAGCCTCCCAAGTGCAGATATTCCAGGCTGAGTGCTTTAATAAGGTGTCCAGCCACCTCGACTGTGGTTCTGTCATTTCCAACCTTTGTGCCCTTGAACTGTGAGATCACAGGAGCACACTCCACCCTCCCCCCCCCCCCCACCAATAACCAGTTCGTTGAGTTATCCCATTAAAAGACATCACCCTGGGGAAGCACCAGAGCTCCCAGAAGACAAGGGGCACCGGAGGTCCAATGGGCTGCTGGAGGCTAAGCCCACTTCCCCAAGGCCTGCCAGACCCAGGCTTTCTAGAGCTGGACTCTCCACTCAGTGCTCCTCTTACAAAAAGGAACTGATATCCAAGACTGGATATTTGGGGGGTATTGAGGGCCTCTCTTGTCCTGGGAAGAAGTGTCTGTGTCTCCCAGGGAATGAGAACAGACCCTGCCTCCCTCAAGGGCCTGCTGATCTCCTGCAAGCCCCAGCAAAGCAGAGGCCCCAGGACTGCATCTCTGCCAGACGCCAGCGGGTCTGGTGTATAAAACCCTTTCAAGGAACCCAGGCACGGCAGCGGTGGGGGTGGGCACCACCCCGGCAGACCCTTCCCCCTGACGGCTTACACCGTGGTCTGGGGGACAGGCCTCATCATGGACGGTGGCTTTGGAGAGGCTCGGAGGACCCTGACTGGGGTCACTGGAAGGAGATTCAGAGCTGCAGCCGGCCTGCGCCCCAGGATGCCTGCCGAGTGGGAAATGATGGGCTCCTTTCTCTCCTGGAGCCACAGTGGCGCAGCCACCTGCTGGGCTTGGACTAATGACATTAACTGGCCCCAGGCAATGGCTGTGGTCCAGACTCCAGGGACCCTGGCTGCTGCCCTGGGAAGCAGACAGAAGACAGGGTGCCATCCAAGCCAGAGCAGCAGAGAGTCCCAGGATGGAGGGGACACTGAGAGGTAGAGGAGGTGGAACCCCAACCTCCACTTCCCATTCCAGAAGCCAGAGTCTGAGGCCCCAGGGAAAGCCCAGGTGGGCCCAGCACCATCCCCCCTTCCCTCCCCATCCCATGGGAGACGGATCTTCAAATGGTCCTCCATCCTAGAAACCAGGAAAGGAGGGGGCCAAGCGATCCTCAATTCCATTACTTTAGGATTTCACTTCCTCAGAGGATCAAGGGATGGGTAGGGTGTGGGCGTGGGGTGTCTGGACCTTTCTACCCGGTTCTGCTAAGAGCACTATGCGTGGCAGCCGGGGTTAGCTGCGTCTGTGCCCCTCCCCGCTCGGTTCTGCTCGGCACTCAGGGCCGCACCATCGCCGCAGCCCGCCCTCTGCGGCTGGTTCCACCAGCGCTGTCACCAAGCCGCCGTGAGCAAGCCGGGGAGCGTGGCCCAGGATGCAAACCGGGTGAGGGAGGACGCAGCTGGCCCAGCTGCAGAGAGGAGCGTCCATCCACCATCCTGCACTGGAAAGTGGCTCTGGACAGGCTCTCTCATCCCCCAGGGCCTCAGTTTCCCTGTCTGCTGAGTGGGGGGTTACAGCAGCACCGACCCTGTTGTGTCATATGGAGCCCTGGGGCCCTAGCTCATGGTGAGAGGCTCCTGAAGGGGGAAGTTCACCCCACATCCCGCCACGTGCACAGGGCCCAAGTGAGAGCCACACTCATCTGTAGCACAGCCTTGGGCAAGTGAGGCCTGAATGGCGGCCTGGCAAGATCAGGTGTCTGTCTGATTACAAGCAGGTTTAATCCCCGGTGTCTGGGGCTCCCTCCCCCACCCCTCCCCTCCCCGCTGGCTGAGTATCGTGGGGTTCACATTCTCTCCCAGCGGCGCCCAAGGGACATGGCCCTCTGTGGGGCCATTCGAACTCAGGCGCTTGCTGAGGTTGGTTGGATTTGGGCCTTCTCCAGCACCTTGGATCTCCTGTGAACCTTCTCATTTTATCATGGTCTATTCTCCCCCTCGTCCATCGGCTCCCTTCCCCTCCGTCCTGTTTATCTGTCACAACTGTCATGTCTGCAGGTTGCTCTGCAAACCAGCCACTGTAGTTTTCCACTCTGTGCCGAATGCCTCGTGTTGAGGAGGAGCCAGTGCTGGGGCCATTCGTCACACCTGGGCCCCTCCCCTGTCTGGCAGGGGTGGGAACAGCAGCCACCGCTGTGACACCTCCGAGCCCCCTCCAGGGCTGGCTGAAGTTAAATCCCACCCAGCCTCCTCCGGGCTTCCTGTGACTTTTCCTCTCCCCGCCTCAGTTTCCCCAGCTGTGAACCTGCCTCCTCATAGAAGACAAGATGGCAGGTTGCAGCCTGGGCACCTGCATTGTGACAGGGGCAGAGTGGACAGAAGAGACCACAGGAGTCCCGGGCACTTGGCGCCACAGCTGGACAGGGAGGACACTCAGAGCATGGGAGCCACTGAACAGAAGGGACAGACATGCATGACCCAGGGCTGGACGGAGACGCTCTTCTGAGAGGGCGCCGCGGCCGCCATGTGGCCTCACTTACCCCTGTGGCTGCCGGCCAGGTCCGCAGGGCCTCCCTGGCTATTTCCAGCCAGCCACAGCTTCTGAGGGGCAGGAGAATGGGCAGCAGGGGCCTGAGTCAGCCTCCAGCCCCCAGGACTGGCGTGGGAGAGGCCAGGGTCCTCCAAGGTGGTTGTGCCCCTGCTTGGGGGCGGCCCCTGGCATTCAGAGCAGCCGCAGGCCCAGAAGGAACCCCAGGCCTGCCCGCCTGCCCATGGGCCTCCCAGCTGCTCAGGGCGCCAGCTGAGAGCCAGGCCAGAGCCCAGACAGATGGGTTTGGGACTCCCAGGAGCATTTGAAGCTAACCAGGTCACCTAGCAAGGACGGCCACTTCCAAGCTTCAGCCCCAGAGGTCCAAACCTGCTGCCTGCCTCCTGGACTGCTTCTAGAATCCTCTCTCCCCTTCCTGCTGGGAACACAGCCCCTCAAAGGCAGAGCGCCCTTGGCCACCGGCAAGTCTGCACCTTCGGCCGTCCCTCCTGCTTTCTTCACACAAATCCAGGGCAGGTCCGGCCATGTCAAGCACACATGGGCTGCTCAGAGAGGCCAAGGACTCGCGCAGCGTCACCCAGCAGTGAGTGGGCTGAGACGGAGCTCAGGTCTCCTGGGGGCCAATGCCCCTGATTTCCCTACTGCGTGAGGCAAGGCTGGAAGGCAGAGGGCAGCAGCTCCGAGTGCGAGGCAGAGGGCCGCCCGAGGGCCTGGAGGACACGCCAGACACCAGGGTTCTCCACACAGAACGTCCAGCCGCACCCCCGGCCGGTGCTCCCAGCAGCCCGGAAGTCAGCAGGCGAGGATGGGAGCCCCGTTTTACAGATGAGGAAACTGAGTCTGCTCGTGAAGGGGAAAGCTTGGACTTGGATCGTCTGATTTCTACTTGGCCTCTGTGGGGACTTGAGGCCCCTAGGCTGGAGATGGAGGTCAGGCCTCAGAGAGCACGTCGGGAGGGGTCACGAGGACAAATCTCTTCCGGGTCAGCGTCTCAGGGACCACACACTGACCCCCACTCCGCTCGTCTCCGCCCCAGCCCCTGGCTCCCGTCTCAGCCTGCAGAGGGGAGGGGCTGGGGAGTTGCCTTCTCCCTACTGGTTCAAAGTCCAGGCCTGAGCGCTGTCCCTGAGGTTTTCCCTCAAGGCTAATGTTCATCCTGCCCCTCGGCTCATGGCACCCCTTCCAGTTGGGGTTTGCATCTTTTTTTGTTTCTTTGTGCTAGTTAATTGTAGTTAAGACTTTCATGGACTTTCCTACCCATGCAGACTTCAAAGCATGATCCTCAGATCTCAGCCTCCTGAGTAGCTAGGATTCCAGGTGTGAGCCACCAGCACTCGGCTGATTTCATGGTCATATAAGACAACCAGGGGGGAATTTCATGGCCCAAGGAGCAGACATTGCTCTAAACACTTGAAGTAGTGCTTTACATTTGCCCCTCATACCCTTCGAAGGTAGCATGTCCCTCATTCCCATTCATAAGTGAGAATAATAATAATAATTATTATTCCTGGTTAACAGATGAGGAAACTGAGGCCCAGAGAGATTAAATAGCTTGCCTAAGGTCACACAGCTCGTGAGTGGCAGAATTTGTTTTCCTACCCAGATGAGCTGGCTCCAGAGCCTACTCACCACCGGCCCATTGTGCCTTCCCGGCCATGCAGAAACCCTCTCACCCGCCCCTGGGAACTGTCCAAGAGGTGTCTGCAGCACATCTTCCCTGATCCTGGGGTCCCCTTTGCTGCCTGAGTTGCATGCGCTCCTGCCTCCTGAGCCCCTGCAGAATGGAGCAGAGCAGAGCAGAGGAGGCCTGCGGGCCCATCGTTAAACCGTGACAAGTGTTAGGTCAGCTCCATGCTTTATGCTCTCCACCGTGGGGAGCAGGATTTAGTGGCTCCTGCAGAATAGAAGGTAAACTCCGCGCTCTGGGATGGCCCCTTAATTACCCGTGATATGTGGCTGCTAGCAGCACAGCACCCGGGGCAGAGGATGTAAGGGGGGCAGGACGGGGGAGGCTGAGGTTCAGAAGGCAGAGCTGTCACATTCACGGAGCACTTACAATGAACCAAGCACCTTAAGCTCCTCTTCCTCTAATTTTCTCCGCGGCGGCCGGAGAGGTCATTATCGTAGTTAATCATTTCTCATTTTGCAGAAGGTAAACTGAGGCTCGGGGGAGGTGAAGCAGGCTGCCCAGATCACAATGCTAGGCAGTAACTCATGCCTGGAGATTCTAGGCCCCTGGGTCTGCATCGCTCCCTCTGGGGGTGACCCAGGGGTGTCGAGCCCAGTCTCCCCGTGATGGATGAAAGAGCAGGGAGAGCAGGGGGGGCAGGGAGGAGTGAGGGAGGAGGGCTAGGGATGAAGCAGAGGGGTAAAGGAGTTCCTTTACCCCTCTGAGAGGCTCCTGAGAGGCTCCCAGAAGGCTGCCCAGAGGCGGCGGCGGCGGCAGCATGGGGCTGACTCTGCCAGGCTCCAGGACCAGAGGCTCTGCTCTTGTGTCCTGATGCGTGGGCTCAGGGCCGCGTGGTCAGTACGGAGGACCGCAGTGTGGCCTAGGGTGTGGGGAGGAGGATAGCAACCGACCAGAAGCGGGACAGGGACCAAACTGCTGTCCTCCGTGCCCAGTAGACCCTGGTCAGGTCCAGGCTGGGATGTCTTTGTCTTATAGACAGAAACTGAGGCACAGCACGATCACCAGCTGCTGAGTAACAAAGCCTGGGAATGACTGGCCAGCTGGTCCCTGAGCCTGGCAAGGCCATGGCATGGCCTGTCCCTGCAGGGAGGGGGGTCCGCTCTGCCCACCTTCCACAGGGCTCGACCCCGTGCTTTAGCCATGCACAGCCCCCCGCGGCTGGGCTGTCCTGGGAATCCGGTGGGCTGAGGACAGGGGTGACCGGGAAAAGCACCTCCCTGTGGAGTGACTGTGTGCAGGTACAACAGGGAGGGGTCGGGAGGGGCCCAGGCCCCGAGTCTCTGAAATCCCCAACCTGGAGAATGAAGCTCTTTCTAAAAGACGCTGTATGTGCCAGCAGAGTGACTCATGCCTGGAATCCCCGCTGCGTGGGGAGGAAGAGATCAGATCCAGGCCAGCCCAGGCAAGAAAGTTCACGAGAGCCCATCTCGGAGGCGGGGCTTGGTGCCCCAGCTACGAGGGAGACCACAGGCCACACACGGGGGCGGGAGGGGGGGAGGGAGGCGGAGATGGGGTGGGTGGGGTGGGGGGGGATTGTGGTCTGAGGCCAGCCTAGGCCAAAATGGAAACCCTATCTAAAAAGTAATGAAAGCCAAAGGGGTCGTGATTGTGGCTGAGACTCTGTGCTTGGAGGGACCCAGCTCCACCAGAAGGAACCAAGTGTCCATGATGGGGCGTAGGAGGCCGGGGCCAAGCTGTGTGGCAGCCTGGAAACGTGGCCCCGAGGTGGGGGGCTGTGGTCACCAGCCACCATCTGAAACTCGTCCTCTCCCCATTTGCCAGAGCCTCCTCGGTTTCCACTGGCTTCTAGAAGCTTCTCTCCCAACAACCAGCCACACAGGTGGCCCTGGTGAAATCACCTGGGTGTGACATGGGGGCCTGTATCTCCACATGGCCAGCCTTGCTCACCTCAGAGCAAATCCGCATCCCAGACACAGATTCCCATCCCTACAGAACAGGCACTGGTCCCAGGGCCTTGACACATGCCATCCATTGCCATACCAACCACAACTGCTGGCCGGAAGAGCTGAGGCCCACATGGGGACCAACCTCCCAAGCACCCTGCCTCCAGCCAGAGGGAGGATGCGTTTGGTCAGGGGAGGGGATGTCAGAGAGAAAGACAAGCCAGTAAACCAGTGTGTAAACCAATGGAACCCTGCACATTCGGCACGGTGCAGGAGATAGACCAGGGGTATGAACAGAGAGTGGGGGGGGGGGCTCATACTGCCACAAGGAGCAATGTGCAGCCCTGCAGAAATGGTGAGCAGAGGGAGGGCTTTCAGAGAGACAGGAGCAGATACAAAGGCCCTGGGACTGGAGAGAGCTTAAGATGTTCAGGGAAGGAAACACAGAGGGAGGGACAGAGGGGTGGAAAGAAGGAAGGGAAGGGAAATAAAGGGACAGGGTGAAGGGAAGGGAAGGAAGAGGAGAAAGGCAGGGAAGAGGAGAAAGGCAGGGAAGAGTCAAGAAGGATTAGGTCAGGCTCAGTGTGTTTGAGGCAGGGTGGCAGGTGGCTGGTTGCCGGAGAGCGCTGGCTGGGGGGGTGGGCACGCACTGTGGGGTCTTGGGGTCTATTTCCGCAGCTGGATGTGTGCTCACCTGTGCGCCAGCGAAACTCAGACTACTTCGTGGTACAGGTCTCACCTGAACTGCGACTGAGTTAAAGAAGACAATGGCCCTGGGGCTGGGAAGGTGGCCCAGTGGTAGAGTGCTTGCCTTGCATGCATGAGGCCCTGGGTTCGATTCCTCAGCACCACATAAGCAAAAAGCCAGAAGTGGCACTGTAGCTCAAGTGGTAGAGCGCTAGCCTTGAGCTGAAGAGCTGAGGGACAGCACCCAGGCCCAGAGTTCAGGTCCCACAACCGGACCCCCCCAAAAAAAAAAAGAAGAAGACAATGGCCGGGTGCTGGTGGCTCACGCCTGTAATCCTAGCTACTCCGGAGGCAGAGATCCGAGGATCGCAGTTCAAAGCCAGCCCAGGCAGGAAAGTCCATGAGACTCTTATCTCCAGTAAACCACCAGAAGACTGGAAGTGGTGCTATGGCTCAAGTGGTAGAGTGCTCACCTTGAGCTGAAGAGCTGAGGGACAGCGCCCAGGCCCAGAGTTCAAGCCCCATGACAAAAAGGAAGGAAGGAAGGAAGGAAGGAAGGAAGGAAGGAAGGAAGGAAGGAAGGAAGGAAGGACAGACAGACCATGCTCCAGTCCCCAGTGAGCACGAAGTAGGGTGGAGGAACAGGGGGAGGTCGGGCCCTAAGGCAGTACTGGAAGGCTGCTGGGAGGAGGCGGCCCATGCAGCCAGCAAAGGATGAGACCACCTTGTCCCTGCGCTCGCTTGCCTCCAGCCAGGCGAGGGGCAGCTGTGTGGCTGCACCGGGTGAAGGCTTCCTGGACAAGTGCTCCGTGTGGGGGTGGAGGGGGGGCGGGAGAGAGAGAGTAAAGAAGATGGGAAAGAAATGGAGACTTGAAACCAAAGGGAGAAGGGAGGGAGGAAGGGAGGGAGAGAGGAAGGGAGGGAGAGAGGAGGACGGGAGAGCCGGGAGCGCGTTCTGTATTCCCGCACTTAGATTAAGAGGGTAGATCTGTGCGTTTTGAAATAGGGTAATGACTGGGCGCTGATTGAAAAGCGCGGCAGTCAATAAGGGCGGCAGTACCGAGAGGAAGCATGGATGTTTTTCCTCTTTTCTTTTTGCAAATAATATAATTTTGAACTTGTCCGTCCCTCTCCCTGCCCCTCCCCCACACACCGCTGCTGACCTCCCACGATAAAGGGTGCGAGGTGGGGGCCAGGCCCGGGGCCCCAGCACCCTGGTAGAGTGGAACCCTGGGAGTCAGGGGTAGGGGTCCTCCCTGGAGACGGAGCCCCGCCCCCAGCATGCCCACTGCCCCAGGAGGGGCCTCCTGAAGGATTATGGGGTGTTGGAAGCAGGGCCTGGGTCTACACCTGCCCTGGAGGCCTGCAATGGGCTTGTTGGGATGGGAGGAGGGGCAGAGCCCGGAAGGCAGCACTGAGCGGACGCAGGCAGCCCGTGGCGGGGGGGGGGGGGGGGGGGGGGTTCTCTTCCCTCAGATGCGTCCCAGTGTCTACCTCACAAAGGTCACTGGATGATTTACAGAGCGAGGAAGAGCTGTCACATTATCTCCAAAGTGACTGATGTAGTGATGGAAAACAAAGTTCTGCTCGCCAGATAAAGACGGGCGATATTTCAGGGTTAATTTCATAAAACCGATCACCAGACCATTACGGCGCCAGGTCCCTGTTAACTGTGGAGTTGGAAATAACGTTGATTCCCAGTGCCTGCAGAACGGGGGGGGGGGGGGGGAGGGCGAGGGGAATGGAGGTTAGCTCTGATGCTGGACAGAATCAGTCAAGGAAACTTCTAGTAGCAATTCTCTCAAGGCAGAAGTGAGATACTGGAAAGCCAGCTGGCTTGCAGGGGGTAGGGGGAGAGTTGGGGGGGAATGTCTATGGGATGGAGGGTGATTCAAGGTGGACTTAAAGAAAAGGGGGCACAGGCTCCCTTTGCTGCAGCTCCTTACCATCTTCAGCTGCTGTGAATCTAGCTCAGCACGGCCCGGAGCTTTGCCCAGCCCTGCTCCTATTACACTGGTCTTTGTCCTTGTCCTTGGCTGTGCCCGAGCTCGGGGACCAGCCCAGGGCCAGGGCACCTAAAGGATGCTTGTTTTTACTATGATCCGAGACTGTCACGGGAGAGGGTGGCAGCAAGAGCAGAACAGGGCTGGAGTTGGGAGTGAGGTGAAGGCAGAAATGGAGAGAGGATCGGGAACAGAGGCAGAGGTGGAGGTCAGAAAGGGGGAGGCGACGGAGGTGACAGGGCAGGAGGTGAGGTGGAATGAGGGGGAGAAGGGGTGAGGTGCAGAGGGAGGCTCCGGTGGGTACAGTGGGAAGCCGGAGGAGGAGGGGACGATGGCTGGCAGGGGGCGGTGTGGCAGGGGTGAGGACTAAGTCAAGGGAGGGAAAGGAGAAGAGGGAGAGGAGACAGTGACGGAGGAGCATCCTTGGTGGCCAGGCCCTGCTGGTGTCCCCAGCCTCCCGGCTGCCTCAGAGCCGTCCATTGAGTGGCAGGGAAGCGCCTCTTTCCCAGGACACAGCGCCTGGGGGTTTGCTGAGGGGCAGAGAGCGAGCACAGGCCCCGGCTGCGGCCCTGCTGTGGGCTGCCCGCGAGCTCCCGGCCCGCCACGGCGGCGTTGTGAGCTGGATTGAAAGTACACACTGCTGATGCCTGCTCTGAGTACAACGGGGGCAGGACACAGCCCTAGTCCTGTGTGTGAGTGAGTGAGTGTGTGTGTGTGTCCCTGTGTGCTTGTGCATACCCCTGCAATGTGCATGCATACTCATGACTTGTGCATGTGTATGTGCATTCATGCTGTGTGTGTGTATAAGTGAGTGTGTGTTTGCTGGAGGGAGGGCACCACACTAGGCCTAGGATCCTGGCCAGGATTGGGAAATGAGAGTGCCAGCAGTCCCGGGCCACTCTCTGACCTCAGTTTGCCTTCCCTATACAATGGGAATTTTGGCCGGCACCCGACCAATAGAAGCACAATGCAGGGCTCATCTATAAACGTCCAAGTTTTCTTCTTCAATAAGCACATGAACAACAAAAGTAAAATCGAAAGGTAACATTTATACTAAGGATATATTAAACCCAACATATCTGAAATACTATCACCATGTAATCAAAACGAAGAACTGTGAATGGAGCCAGGTGCAAGAGTCTCATGCCTGTAATCCTAGCTACTCAGAAGGCTGTTCGAAGCCAGCCCAGGAAGAAAAAGTCTGAGACTCTGATCTCTAGTTAATCACCAAATTGCCAGAAGTAGAGCTACATGTGACTCAAAGTGGTAGAGTGCCAGACTTGAGCAAAAACAAGTTCAGAGACAGCATCCAGGCCCAGTGTTCAAGCCCTAGCCCAGAACCAGCACCAAGGCTCATACGGACAAAGTTAAAACTGCAGAGTCGCCGGGCACCGGCGGCTCTCACCTGTAATCCCAGGATCTCAGGAGGCTGAGATCCAAGGATTGCAGTACAAAGCCAGCCCAGGCAGGGAAGTCTGCAAGACTCTTATCTCCAATGAACCACCAGAAAACCGGAAGTGGCACTGTGGCTCAAGTGGTAGAGCGCTCGCCATGAGCTGAAGAGCTGAGGGACAGCACCCAGGCCCAGAGTTCAAGCCCCACGACAGACAAAAACAAAACTGCAGAGTCTGTAACTTTCTGAGTCATGGAAGTGTTCAATTATATTTTTTCCCCTTTCTCGGAATCCCTAACCCGCTTACCATCTGTTCCACGCGTGTGCACGTTCACCTTTAATTACACCCCTCCATCTACTGTGTCTCCCGTTACCTCTGTTCATTCCGTGTCCCTTGCTGACAACACGTGGCAGCGGCTGAACGAACCAAAAAGACCGCCTCGTACCTGGCTTCCCTTTCCTCGGCTTTCAAACCCAGCGGCCGGGGTGGCTGCCACACCCCACTCAGCCCGTGGCCTTTCAACGCCATATCTGCTTCATCGCTGGCCACCGCAGCTAGCTAGCTCCTGGCGCTGTGCCTGGCACCTAGTAGGTGTCAGGAAATGTGTGTCGGGTTTAATTAAACATAGCTGGGGAGAAAAGCTCCTGAAGCAAGAGGAGGCCTTGCTCTCCTACCCAGCTACATACAGCCCAAAGCCAGGCTGGCAAGAAGGGCCAACTTTCCCCACCCTGACTTCTAAGAGGCTGCGTCGAGGGAAGCCTGGAGGAAGGACGGGAAATCCTAACATAGGGAGTCCCTACCTGGGGTCCAGCCCTGCCCATCACCCCGCAGCCTTCTCTGCACAGCAGAGAGCGGAGGCTGGCAGTTTGGATGGTGAGCTCGAGACCATGGAGCTGGAGGGAAGGCTAATGGCTTATCTGGAACCTGGATCCAGCCTTTTCCGATATGCACGGTGCCACAGCGCCCAGGTTTTGACAGTGGGTAGGGAGAGAAAGGAGGTACACTGGGGAAAGGCGGGAACACGAGACACAATAAACCAACTTCAAGAAAGAAAAGGTGCTCGGTGAGGAGGCTGAGATCTGAGGACCGTGGTTCAAAGCCAGACTGGGCAGGAAAGTCCGTGAGACTCTTACCTCCCATGGACCACTCAGAAAACCAGAAGTGCTGTGGCTCAAAGTTAGAGTGCTAGCCTGAAGCAAAAGAGCTCAGGAACAGTGCCCAGGCCCCGAGTTCAAGACCCATGACTGACAAAAGAAGAAAAGAAAGAAAATGGTATGTGTGTGAGGGGCTGTGGGGGGGGTCTCAGAGCCACCTGCTGCTCCCGCCCTCCGCCCCCTCCCGAGTCCAAGCCGAAGCTGCCGCTGTCTCTTCCTGATGAAAGTGAGGTTCCCGCTGTGTTTTCCTGGCGCATCTCTGCTCTCACTTAAAACTTTCCCTGGCTCCCTACCGCTTTCCAGAGAGAGAAGGAAAATGCTTTCGCTGCTGGTGAGGTGGTCAGCGGGCTTGCGCTCTGGAGGTTGGGGTGCAGGATGACCCTGACTTGTAGCAGTTGCTGGTTGTGTGTGTGTGTGTGTGTGTGTGTGTGTGTGTGAAGCCCCCACTGTGGCATGTTTCAAGTGGGCATCGGTGCCACAGATGGCTCATAACATTTCTGAAAATGTCACAAGTGGCTCCAGTGGTTGGCACAGGCTCCAGCCATCACCCCATAGGCGTGGTGTGTGCCCTGCCCATTTCCCCAGCCACCTGGCCACCACTTACTCCTTATCCTGACCAACATCCTTACACACACACACACAGCAGCCTACCACAGGGCCTTTGCACAGGTTGCTTTTCCTTCTATCTGCATTGCAGTCTCTGGTCCACTGTTATTTCCTCAGTCACAGCACCCTCATGGCTTCCGGTCTTCTCTCCATACCATGATGCCTTTGTGTCCATGTGACTCCTTGATTCCCATAGCTGCCTTCTCCCTAGACTACAAGTCCCAGGAGGGCAGGCAGGACCCTGGTCTGTATTTCCCGCGGGGCCTTATACTTGTGGTGGTCCAGGGCCACGGCGCCCCAGCCCCGTCCATGAGTCCTCACCAGCGCCGTGGCCGAGCGCCGTGGCCGAGCCCCGTCTCCACGCTTCTCTCCGCAGCTCCCCCCACCTCCATCGAAGTGGTGGCCGCTGACTCACCTGCCCCGTTCAGCCGCTACCAAGCCCAGAACTTCACACTGGTCTGCATCGTGTCGGGAGGGAAGCCGGCGCCCACGGTAAGTACCCCTCCTGTGCTGCTGTGTGCTCACACACACACACACCATACACACACACACACACACACACCATACACACACCATACACACACACCATACACACACACCATACACACACACACCATACACACACACACAGACACACACACAGACACACACATACACACACCATACACACACCATACACACACACACAGACACACACACACCATACACACACACACAGACACACACACACCATACACACACATACACACACACACACCATACACACACATACACACACACACCATACACACAGACACACACACACACCATACACACACACACACCATACACACACAAACACCATACACACACACACCATACACACACAGACACAGACACACACACACACCATACACACACACACCCCATACACACACACACCATACACACATACACACATTCACACACACACACCATACACACACACACAGACACAGACACCATACACACACACATTCACACACACACACCATACACACAGACACATATACACACCATACATACACACGCACACACACACGCACACACCATACACACACACACAGACACACACACACACATTCACACACACACCATACACACACACACACACATACATACACCATACACACACACACCATACACACACCATACACACACACATACACACACACACACATACACACCATACACACACACAGACACACAGACACCATACACACATTCACACACACACACCATACACACACATACACAGGCACACACACACACGCACACACACACCATACACACACACACACCATACACACACACACCATACACACACACACACCATACACACACAGACACAGACACACACACACACCATACACACACACACAGACACACACACACACCATACACACACACCATACACACACACATACACACATTCACACACACACAACATACACACACAGACACACAGACACCATACACACACACACCATACACACGCACATACACACAGACACACATACACACCATACACACACACATGCACACACACACGCACACACACACCATACACACACACACACCATACACACACACATACACACATACACACCATACACACACACACAGACACACAGACACCATACACACACACACATTCACACACACACACCATACACACACATACACAGGCACACACACACACGCACACACACCATACACACAGACACACACACACACCATACACACACACACACAGACACACACACACACCATACACACACACACCATACACACACACATACACACATTCACACACACACCATACACACACACACAGACACACAGACACCATACACACACACACATTCACACACACACACCATACACACATACACACCATACACACACACGCACACACACACGCACACACCATACACACAGACACACACACACATTCACACACACACCATACACACACACACACACCATACACACACACACCATACACACACACACACACCATACACACACACATACACACACACACCATACACACACACATACACACAGACACACACACCATACACACACACACCATACACACACATACACCATACACACACACACCATACACACACACACCATACACACACACACACCATACACACGCACACACATACACGCACACACACACACACCATACACACACACATACACACACACATACACACATACACACATACACACCACACACACACACATTCACACACACACACACATACACACAGACACACATACACACACACACACAGGCACACACACACACCATACACACAGGCACACACAGACACACACATTCACACACACACACCATACACACACAGACACACACATACACATATACACACACACCATACACACACACACACCATACACACACGCACATGAAAGCACGCTGCTCACCCTCCACTGCCACCTCTGCCAGGTAGTCCAGGGGACAGGACACCATCAAGGTTTTTCATTAGTGTTTCTAGAAAGAGCAGGTCCCACGGGAAACGGTAGCCCCAGGGAGCCCTGTGGGTCCAACATTTAAGCAAGGAGGACAAGTCACCCCCTGAGGAACCCACATTGAGAACCCCTCCCCAGCGGCCTACGCTTTGACCTCTGGGAATCCTTTGTTCCCTGACCCTGCGGGCTTCAGTCATCCCTGCTGCAGAGCAGGTGAGGGGCCAGTGCCAGGGGGCGTGGGGTCAGGAAGGCGGGCGTCACAGCATGCCGGTGGTGGCATCCGGGACACAGAGTGGCTCTGCTCCAGGGAGGAGGGCGGCGGGCCAGGCCTAGCTGCCCAGGGTGTCGTTTGTGGCTGCAGCGAGGCCCAGCGGGGCCAGGGGTGAGAGGGAGGAGGGGGGTGGGGGCGGGGCAGGAGGACGGTGGCCTCAGAGCCACCCCCAGGGCCTGAAGGGGAACGTGGCTCAGGTTTTCCCTTTTGGAGCCATAGAGGCCTGGTCTTCCTGAAGCCAGGGCTTGCCGGATAGGAGGTTCAAAGGCTGGGGTGGGGGGCCCATCGAGGCCCTGGGGACCCCACCCCACCTGCTGCTACCACTGAAGACCTGGGAACAATTCCCCCCCATTCTCCTGTCTCTCTGCCTCTGTCTCTCTGTCTCTCTCTGTCTGTCTGTCTCTCTCTGCTGATATATGAAAGATTATGATGTCCCTACATACCAGGCATCTGCATTTGTCTGGGACAACAGGACTTTAAAGAAATGCTTTGATATAAATGACACATCTGCTTTAAAGCACTTTAAAATTTAAAAAAAAATGGAAAGGAAGAGGGGGGAAGTACAGAAAGAAAAAGAAACCCCAAAGCAAGCTATCGTGGGCATTTGAGATGCTCCTCCAGAGTTAGAAACTCGGGCAGATTCTCGGAGCTCCCTGCCCCCCATCTTCCCCTCCCCCCTCCCCCTCCCCCACTGCTGCTTCCTGACTTCTTCTCTCCCCGTCTCCTATAGATTTATTTATTTGATTTTGTCTCAATACATCCGATGCCTTCAGGCTTCTGGGTACGTGTACCAAAATGAAAAGACAGCAAATTAAATTAAATGCCGCCTCACAAAACTTGAATTTCCCGCACCTGTTTTCTGTCATTTTTACAACACACACACACACACACACACACACACACACACACACACACACACACACACAGAGTCTGCCATCTTCTTCCTCTCCGTGTCTCACTTAGCCCCTCATAGCTATCCATTTCCCTCACCCACGTGGTCCCCAGGCAGGTGTGGACCAGCCCCTGGGGACCAGGCCCTTGGGGACCACTGGCTGCTATTCTCCAAAGTCCTTTTTACTCCTTTGCTATCATCTAAGGACTCAACATTTCCAGGGAGATTCTTTTTCCTCTTCCTGTGTGTGCCATCAATACTGGGGATTTGAACTCAGGACCTTGCATTGTTGCTTGGCTTTTTGGGCTCCAGGTGAGTTCTCTATCCCTTGAGCCACAGCTCCAGTTCCAGCTTCTTACTGCTTAACTGGAAATAAGAGACTCACGGACTTTTCTGTCCAGGGCTGGCTTTGAAGCTTGATCCTCAGATCTCAGCCTCCTGAGTGGCTAGGATGACAAGTGTGAGCACTGGACCATGTTCCTCTCTTCATCAGGGTGGACACGGAGGCTTTAAGTCTCCTGGGTCGGGCTGAGGGTGGGTCCCCGGTCCCTCTGCTGGGGGTTGCCCACAGTTCTTGGGATTCCTTTTCATGTTTTCATGTTCTTACGGTCAGGTAATGAGTACATGTCTTTTGGGGCTGTCAAGGAGCAGCGCTGGGGGTCAATCTACGTCATGACCAGGCGGGGCAGGTGCTGGTGGGGCTGGCTCATCACCCAGCCCGAGGGGAGTTGAAGGTCACGCACAGGAATCTCCTCCCGCCTGCAGGTGTATTTCAAGCGGGACGGGGAGCCCATCGACGCGGTGCCCCTCTCCGAGCCCCCCGCGGCCAGCTCGGGGCCCCTCCCGGACAGCAGGCCCTTCCGCAGCCTCCTGCACCGTGACCTGGACGACACCAAGATGCAGAAGTCGCTGTCCCTGGTGGACGCCGAGTACCGGGCGGGACACCACCCCTCCACGGAGCGCCCCTCGCGCAGCCTGACCCCGGATCCCGGCGGGCTCCTGCAGCCCACCACCGAGAACATTCCAGAGACGGTGGTGAGCCGCGAGTTCCCCCGCTGGGTGCACAGTGCCCAGCCCACCTACTTCCTGCGCCACCGGCGCACCCCGGGCAGCGACGGCACAGTAGAGGTGCGCGCGCTGCTCACCTGGACCCTGAACCCGCAGATCGACAACGACGCCCTGTTCAGCTGCGAGGTCAAGCACCCGGCGCTGTCCATGCCCATGCAGGCCGAGGTGACGCTGGGTAAGCCTGGCCAGGGAGGGCGGGGAGGGCCAGGGCTGCCCCTGTGGAGCTAGATGGGGGCCGGGGGCACCGGCCATAGAGTCTCCAGGGACATGGGAAGGAATGGGGCAACTGGAGGGAGGTGGGCAGGAGGCCTGCCAGCTGGCTGTGCTAGAAGGAATGGAAGGTTCTAGAACTCAGGGATTCTGCAAGACCCACAGGGTCCAGAATGCCAGGGCTCAGGGGAGGTTTGTTGGGTCAAGGACAGAAACATAAAAGGTTTCCAGGAGCCAGGCACCAGGGGCTCACAATTGTAATCCTAGCTACTCAGGAGGTGGAGATCTGAGGATCGAGGCTCAAAGCCAGCTCAGGCAGGAAAGTCTGTGAGACTCTTATCTCCAATAAACTACCAGAAAATTAGAAGTGGCGCTGTGGCTCAAAGTGGTAGAGCGCTAGCCTTGAGCTCAGAGAGGCCCAGAGCCCAGGCCCTGAGTTCAAGCTTCAGGACTGGCAAAGAAAAGAAAAAGCAAAAGCTTCCAGGTCCCTGTTGAATAGGTGGGAGGTTCATCGGGACGCGTGGTCAGAGGCTGGGCAGGTGAGACCCGGAATGCACAGCGTCCTCACCGGGCTCCACTGGGCTGGGGTCCGGAACTCACAGGAGGGAGGGTGTACCTGCTCCAGCCTGCCCATTGGGTCCAAAGCCCCATGGTCTCTGAGAGCACGGGAGATGAGGGCAAACAGGACCAGCTGGTCAGGACTGGTTCAGTCTCCAAATCCAGAGCCTCGTGTTTGGCTGGACATGCATGAGACGGACAGAGGGCACGGAGGGACACGGTGACCCACAAGCATCACCTTTCACCTTTCACCTTTCACCTTTTACCTTGTGGGCTCTTTGAACTTCAACCTCTGGACCAGTCTTCTGACCCGGAGATGCCTGATCTCCTGCAGTGGCCAGTGGCGGCTGCCTGGAGCAAACCACAGCCTCTCGCCCATGCTTCCATGGTCAAAAACAGAGGAACCACTGTCAGTGTGTGTGTGTGTGTGTCTGTGTGTGTGTGTGTGTGTGTGTGTGTGTGTGTGTGTGTGTGTACCAGGGCTTGAACTCAGGGCCTTTCTCTCATATATATGGCTTTTTCACTCAAGGTTGGTGCTCTACCCCTTGAACCACACCTCCACTTCTGACTTGTTAGTCATTACTGGAAAAGAGTCTCATGAATTTCCCTACCCAGGCTGGCTGTGAACCACAATCCTCAGATTTCAGCCTCCTGAGCAAATAGGACTATGGGCAGGTGAGAGCTGTCGGCTTGTGTTTTAAGCCAACCCCCACCACCACCACCAGGGGGCGTGGGGGGCCGCCCGCACCTGCAGCAGCTGCTGTGTGCCAGGGACTCACACAAGGCTGGACTCAGCACACAGCCTCATTTTACAGATGAGCAAAACCGAGGCTCAGCCTGTGGGGGTCCGGGCCCTGAGTTACTAGCTTGTATGTAGCAGGGCTGGGATTTCAAGTTTGCTGCTCCCAGCGCCTTCTCCACTCCCCACCAGGAAGACCTTTTCAAATGACCCCTTAGTTCCCACAGGCCGCTTGCCCACACAACAACTCATGAGTGCTAACATTTATTATGTAACTACTGCATACCGCATTGTCTTTTGTTCCTTTTTGCCAGTTCCAGGGCTTGAACTGAAGGCCTTGCTCCCTCGTTTGTCGGGGTGGCTCGTGGCTAGTGCTCTACCAGTTAAGACATGCCTCCAGCCCAGCTTTTTTTCCCTGGTTCTGTTGGAGATGGGACTTTTCTTCCCTGGCTGGGTTTGGACCTTAATCCTCCAGATCTCAGCCTCCTGAGAGTACTAGGATGACAGGCATGAGCCACCGGCACAGGGTCCACTGCTGCTTTTCTTATATGAACTACTTGGCTGCCCGTGATTAGTCACTGGGGCGGGCGGTGTTACAATCCGAGGAAACTGAGGCCCAGAGAAGTGAACTCGGCACCATCCACAGTTCTCACTCTTGAGTTCTCCACCCAAGCCATACCCCAACCCAATACCCCAGGCCTGCCTTGTCTCAGGGTCCCCTTGCAGCCACCCGCCCAAGCATTCAGTCTCCCCTCCCTGCATTCCCCTCTCCACTTCCCCTTCCACCCTGTCCACTCTCCACCCGACTGATCTGCTTCGCATCTGAGTCAGATCAGGACTCTCCCGCACCTCAGCCCCACACCTCTGGCGTGGGCAGATTGGTGCTTCAGAACCCAGCCTGGAAACAGACCCACGGGTACAGATCAGATTCGTTGTTTTCCACAGAGATCCCGAGGCTACCCAGTGAGCAGAGAGGATCCTTTTTAAAATGGGGGAGGCAGGGAGAGGTGCCCCCCACCCCCCCACACACACACACGTGGTGCACACAAGTTACTGTGGAGCAGAAAGTGGGCAGAGCGTGAAAGCTTCTAGAAGAAAATGCAGCAAAACATCCTTGCGGCCGGTTCCCTAACGTGCTCTGCTGTGACACTAAGTGAAAATCTGAGAGTGGATCAAGGAGATGGAGTCAAAATTCAAGGCTCCTGCCTCCTAGGAAGACATCCTTAAGAAAATGAAGGAGAGAGATGCACAAAGAGACAAAGGCAAAGACAAACAGAGAAAATACTCGCCAACACCAGACGCCGGTGGCTCACCCCTATAATCCTAGCTACTCTGGAAGCTGAGATCTGAGGATCACAGTTCAAAGCCAGCCTGAGCAGAGAAGTCCCCATGAGACTCTTATTTCCAATTAGCCACTCAAAAACTGGAAGTGGCACTGTGGCTCAAGTGGTAGAGTGCTAGCCTTGAGCACAAAGAGAGCTCAGGGACAGCACCTGGGCCCTGAGTTCTGACAACCAATACACACACACACACACACACACACACACACACACAGAAAAGAAAAGAAAATACTCACCAGTAAGGCATTTGTACCCAGGATACATAATGAATGAACATATCAGATAACCCACTTTTAAAATCACTAGAATTAAAATGAAAATGTTCACCTGCTAGGATCACCAGGGAAATAAAGATTAAAACTGCCTCAAGACAGCATTTCTTAGCCAATAGGCTGGATAAGATTTTAAAGACTGCATTATCAAATGTTGACAAGGATACGGAACAATCAGAACAATCCTTGCATTACCTGTAGTCCTGCTACCTAGAAAAACTGGCAGCCTCTTACAAAGGCAAAAATCCCTCTCATCAACAACCCAGCAATTCCACTCCAAAAGAAATGAAAAATAAAGCCAGGTATAGTGGCACATGCCTATAATCCCAGCACCTAGGATACTGAAGAAGGATGATCAGGAGTTCAAAACCAACCTGGCCTATGTAGGGAGAGTCTGTCTCAAACTAAAAAATAAATGAATGAAAAATACACCCAAAAATATTTGGACATGCTGCCAAGAGCCAATGGCTCACACCTGGAATCCTTGCTACTCAGGAGGCTGAGATCAGAGGATAGAGGTTTGACGTCATTCCAGATAGACAAATGTATGAGATTTGTATCTCCAAGTAACCACCAAAAAGCCAGAAGTAGAGGTGCTGGCTTAAGTGATAGATCACCACTTGAGTGAAAAAGCCCAGGGACTGCACCCAGATCCTGAGTTCAAGCCCAAAGATACTCACGCACTCACACACACACACACACACATGCACACACACACACACAACGTCCATTAATTTTACTCAGGACAACAACAACAATAATATGTAAATAATTCAAATATCCATAGTTTGGAAGGCAAATAGACACATGTGTGCTATATTTATATCATGAAACACTGTCCATCATTTCACAAGAATGAGCTTCTAATATGTGCTGGGATCAAGTCAGACACCAGGAGTTTAAACCAAAAACCCAGGCAGCACATCGACATTCTCTGCTGGGAAAAGCCATTGTGTGAAATTCCAGACCAACACAACAGCTCTCTCCTGAGAGAAATGGAACAACACTTACCTATAGAGGGTGGACATTTTATTGTATTGTATTGTATTGTATTGTATTTTGTGCCAGTCCTGGGATTTGAACTCAGGGCCTACATGCTGTCTCTGAGCTTTTTTGCTCAAGGCTGGTGTTCTACCACTTGAGCCAGAGCTCCACTCCTGGCTTTTTGCTGGTTAAATTGGAGATAAGAATCTTACAGACTTTCCTGCCCAGGCTGGCTTCGAACCATGATCCTCAGATCTGAATCTTGCTAGGATGACAAGTCTGAGCCACCAGCGATGAAGGAAATGGAAGTGGATTGAAAACGTGGGGACCCCCAGAAGTGGTGGCAATGTGCTACAGTCTGGTTGGAATAAGAGTGACACATGTTCACCATTATTAAAGTTCATCAGACTGTGTGTTTACAAACAGTGCATTTGTCTATAGCTAACCTTTATTATGATTTGAAAATTCATGAAGGGTGGGAGGCTCAGTTCGCCAGACAGCCTTCATTGAAAATCAGATCCCAGCTCCTGGCTATGGCTTCCAAGATGCCAGGGTCCCTACCCCTCCCAGTTGCTCCATTGTCTCCAGCCTCAGATCCCCTTTCCTGGCCTGAGCATGCTAAGCTCACATCCCCCGCTGTGACTTGCCACTGGCTCTCTGTTTTGCCTAGAACATTCTCATCCCAGACACCCTTAATGCTTTTTCTGGCCAGGGATTTTCAGGAATCTTCTACCCAGAAGGCCTTCCCTTGTGCTCTGCCCGGCTCAGCCTCTTCCTCCCACCCCTACAGGCGCAGCCTGGAACCCTAATTGGCCAGATCTCCCTCTGAAATTTTAAGTAGCAATGGGCATGAGCTTTGTACCTGGCCTGTTCACATAGTGCAAGCTTCAAAACCCACCAACTCCCTACCATATGCATGAGGAGAATCTACTGAATAAGATTTTCCAAGCCTGGTGCTGGTGGCTCACGCCTGTAATCCTAGCTACTCAGGAGGCTGAGATCTGAGGATCGAGGTTCAAAGCCAGCCCGGGCAGGAGAGACCGTGAGACTCCTATCTCCAATAAACCACCAGAAAACTGGAAGTGGCGCTGTAGGTCAAGTGGTAGAGCGCTGGCCTTGAGATGAAGAGCTGAGGGACAGCGCCCAGGCCCAGAGCTCAAGCCCCACGACTGGCAAAAAAAAAAAAAAAAAAAAAGATTTTCCTGGGTTGTTGTGAAGGTTTAGGGAGTGGCGCACACAGAGTGCTGAGTACAGCATCAGGCAGAGTAATTATTCAGGAGCCACAAGCTACTGTTCTCCTGTGTCATGTTCCCAGCATTGTCCTGCAGAATGACTAATACAAATTGGGGGACAGAGCTAATGAATGTGTGGGTGGATAAAGAGATTAGTGGGTTAATGGGTAGGTGGGTGCATGACATGATAGAATGATAGATGATGAATAGAAGGAACATTTGGATGGATGGATAGATGGAGAGATGGGTGGATGGTAGAATGAGGGATAGACTTGAAAGAGTGATGCATGGGCAGATAGATGGATGGATGGATGGATGATGAATGGATGGAGGATGGCTATGATACAGTAACAGATAGATGGATGAATAGAATGAATACTGAATGGATAAGTGTATGGATGAGTGATGGAAGGATGGATAAATGGGTGCATGAATATGATAGTAATGGGTGGGAGATAGATAGGATGAATACTGTATGGATGGGTAGATGAATGAATAGGACAACTACTGGATGTATGAGTAGATGAATGGATGGATGGATGATAGAGTGATGGACAGATGGATAGATATAACTAATGGGTGGGCAGATGGATGGATCAGACTAATGCTGGGTAGAAGGACGATAGAATGATGGATGAATGAATATAGTAGTGTAGAGAATGGATATATAAACAAATAGAATGATACTGTGTAGATGGAGAGGGAGAAAGATAATAGAATGATGGATAGGTGGATAGGTGGGTGGATGGGTGGATAAGTAGATATGATAAAGTAATGAATGCATAAATGGATGAATAGAATGAAAAAATTGTTTGGATGGATGGACAGATGAGTTGATGGATGAGTTGATGTGTAGATAAATGGATGGTGGGTGGATGGATGTCATAATGTACACCCAGAATTCCTGGGGCTCCCTAGAGGATCTTTTCCTTGGGATTTCACAGTGCCACTCTTCCTCAGGGGACGCTGGAGTGGGGTGTGGAGAGTCAGTCTTGTGTTCTAGAAGCAGGCAGGGGCCTGGCTTTGCCTGCCATGAGCTGCAGAATGGGCTTCCCAGGGGTGATGTTGGGATTGAGCAAAAGATGCCAGCTGCCTGGCTTCCAGAGGCTGACGAGAGGGAGGGAGGGAGAGAGGGAGGGAGGGAGAGAGGGAGGGGAGGAGCCACGGACCATCTGCTCCAAACCTGTTCATTTGTCAGCAGCTGCCAGGGTGGATCCTGGAGCAGTGAGGGCCGGAAGACCCCTCCGGTGCCCTCCCTCTGTGTTCTTCAGCTCTACCCAGGGCCCACCAGAAATGGGCAGCTCAGGGCAGCAGGGAGGGGGTGTGGGCTGCCTGTGGAGGAGGAGCCACCTGCTAGGCCTCTTCTCTGGTCCTGGGCTCTGAGTCTCCCCTGGAAGCGCTGTGTTCCCAAGATGGCCACGTTGGCACAGTGAGCTCGGGTGGGGGGGCGGGGAGCGGTCAGTTGTGAGGCCTGCAGCATGGCTTCCCCGACCTCAGGAGCACCAGGGTGAGAGTCTAGTGCACACCAGGGACTGCACAAGCGTCAGTCACTCTACCCTCAAGAGTGTAGTCCCTGGAGGAATTAGACAGGGCTTTGTAGAGAAGTTGAGAAAGTGACCTAAGGAAAGAAGGGACCCACAGGTCCTCTGGCCCAGCTTCCTCCTGGCACCCATGCCCTTCAGTGTCCTCTGCTGGTTAAGCTGGTGGCGCCTTCCCACAGCCCTTCAACCCAGGGCCAGGCTGTCCTCTTCCAGGGCGCCTGCCCGCCCATCACCTACACAGCACCAGAGAGACCAAAGAAAGCAGGAGGCTCCTTGACCTCTCTGGGCCTGCCTGTCCCTGCGGGAGGCCGGAGGGCGCCTGTGGTGTTGCATGAAGAGCCCAACACTTACGCACTGCACAGTCAGCCATCAAGGGGCTGGGGACACGGGGCCCGGGGATGAGCACTCCCCACGCCTGTGCAAGGTCCTGGGTTTCCGCTCCAGCCTCTCCCTGCACTCCACCACCCACCCCGAAACATCAGCCATCTCCCAGAATAGACGGGAGCTGCCCAGCTCCCCGACACTGGAGACAGCGCAGCAGGAGCGCCCGGCCCCCGGCCCCCGCCTCTGTGGCACTTCAGACGTCCTGACAGCGGTGGCTAATGAAGAGCCCTTTGGTCTCACTCTCAGACAAAGGAATTGGCAGCGCCAGGAGTCCACCCACGTCTCTCGGAGCTGATGGGTGGACGGGAGGCTCGGGGGGCAGCGGGGAGGGGGGTGATCCCGCCCAGCCCAGGTCGGCCCAAGACAGGTGACCAAACTATGCTACGCTACAGGCACCCCTTTTGGGGGGATCTGCAAAGGCACCCAGAGAATGACACTCCAACCACAGACCCAATGCGTTCAGTACCCGGCCCATCAGCGCCCTGCCCCGCCCCCTCAGAGCCCCGCCTACCACATCCTGCCCCGCCTCCTCAGCACCCCGCCTATCACCTCTCTGCCCCGCCTCCTCAGCGCCCCGCCTATCACCTCACTGCCCCGCCCCCTCAGCACCCTGCCTATCACCTCGCTGCCCCACCCTCTCAGCGCCCCGCCCATCGCCTCCCTGCCCCGCCTCCTCGCTGCCCTGCCCATTGCCTCGCTACCCCTCCCCCTCAGCCCCCTGCCCTGGATGTTTCCTCCTTCTAGAACATTATTGAGGAGCTTTGCAACTCAGTCACTCTGAGGACCCCACCCACTAGCTCTCTGCACACAGTCCCATTACTGGCTGCCCATTGGCTGTGGTTGATGTGTTGATTGACTGTGTGCCTTCCTAATGTGTTGAGCTCTGAATTGGCTGCTACTTAGCCTTTTCACCCCATGACCCCAGCCCAGATCCAAAACCCATCATGTGGCCAGTTTAATAATTACTGTTGGATGAGGCAATGAATGGATGGGTGAACAAATGAACTTCTCTAGGTTGCAAAGTGAGGGATCGTCTGTAATTGACTCTGTAGCTGGGCTGGAGCAAGCCTCTGGGCTCTCCACAGGCCTGTTTCCTATCTGAAACAAGAGGGGACTCGGGGACCCCAAGGTTCTCTGGACACCCTTGGGCGTCAAGCTTTCCCGGTACTGGGACGAGGCAGGCACTGGGATGGGCTCCCCAGAGAGCCCAGCCACCCAGTGGTTCCAGATAGTCTGCAAGGACGCTCAGCCTGGGAGAGGGGACCAGATGAACCCAGATTGAGGCCCCAGCTCTCTCTCTCTATGGGGCCACTGCAAGTCACCTTGTGTCTCTCTGGGCCTCCGTTAGCTCAACTGGGTGACGGGGTGAGCTAGGGTGACAAGGGTTTAGAGAAAGGGGCTTTTGGCTACTGGAATGGGTGCCTTCCTGTGAGTGCCCAGTGCCACTCAGCTCACACCCCCTGCCCTGGGCATGTATGTGCCCCTTCTAGTTCCATTCTTCCTGTGTCTAGTCTTTCTCCCCAACCAATGCGGGAACTCCATGGGGGCAGAGCTGTGCCCTGTGTACCACCATTGAATCACTGGGTCCCAGCTGGGTCCCAATTCATTGCAAGGACTTGGCAGTATATGTGAATGGATGGATAGGTGGATGGATGGATGGATGGATGGATGGATGGATGGATGGATGGATGGGTGGATGGGTGGGTGGATCAGTCTGTTAATAAAGTACTGGAGCTCCTGAGGAGCAGCCCTTCTCCAGGACACTAGCTCTTCGCGAAGAACTTTCTCTTCTGCATGCTCTGTCCTTCTTTCCCTACTAGCCACTTCTCGGGTCTCACCTTCCTCTTGCTACAGTTGCTCCTAAAGGACCTAAAATCGTGATGACGCCCAGCCGAGCCCGAGTTGGGGACACCGTGAGGATTCTGGTCCGAGGATTTCAGGTCAGTCTTTCTGCAGATGTGGGAAGGGTTCAGACACCCCCCAGACTCCATGCCCTTCCTTCCACCAGCCACCTCTAGTGCCTCTCAGTCTATATGGCTCAGTCTGTCTTCCGGGGGGCCCTGGTAGTCACCAGCAGCCAGTGAGAGGGGACTGTGTGTCCAGGCGGGCCTCAGCCCTTCCCCACCACCCTTGTGACCCCACTGTCCCCCTCCATCCGGCAGAACGAGGTGTTCCCGGAGCCCATGTTCACGTGGACGCGGGTGGGAAGCCGCCTCCTGGACGGCAGCGCCGAGTTTGACGGGAAGGAGCTGGTGCTGGAGCGGGTCCCCGCCGAGCTCAACGGCTCCATGTACCGCTGCACGGCCCAGAACCCCCTGGGCTCCACCGACACGCACACCCGGCTCATCGTGTTCGGTAAGGGGTGCTCGCTAAGTGACGCTTGCTGGGCATCCACGGGGCCACCAAAGATGGGCCTGGTTCAGAGCTGCCCCAGAGCAGGGGCCAGCAGGGGCCCACATCCTTTAAGGGGGCCCTGACAGGGGGTCCACAGAGAGGCACTTGTAGCCCAGTGGTTAAAAACTGTAGTGGCTTTGGCATCAGAGACTCAGGTTCGAATCCCAGCTCTGCCACTTAGCAGGTGACCAACGGCCTCACGTTCCTGGGTTCCCCACATAGAAAATGGGTGAAAGCCTCAGCCCAGGGCAGACTGGGGTGGTTGTACTTGGGACACTGTACAGGAGGTGCAGGATGAAGGGCCACTTTGACAGGGTTTCAAGTGCCACCAACTCCCTGGTTCTCTCTGTTCCTCCCCAACAGAAAATCCAAATATTCCGAGAGGAACTGAGGACTCCAATGGTAAGACTGCCATCCAGCTGCCGCCCACCCACAGGCCGCTGGCAGCCCGCTGCCCTCCAGCCAGGCAGAGTTGGGGAATGAGGTTATGTGAAGCAGGAAAGGGGGACCCAGCACACACACACCCTCTCCGGCTAGGCGATCGGCCAGGCTGCATGTGTCCCTCTTACCATCATGGCATTGTGAGTTCTCAGCCCAGAGTTCAGCCACTGGGGCCTCAAGGGGCCGTCATCTGCTGCACTGCCCTGGTGCTGCGTGTGGGGCCCTGGGTTGCTCCTTAGGAGCAGGGACAGCTGGGAACAGGGACAGATGCGCTGGTTGGGCCTTTCTACATCCCTCCCCCTGTCCCCCCCACCCCAACCAGAGCCCCGGCCACACGGCCCCATGTGCTTCTCCCAGCACCCCCCCCCAACATTGTGGATAATATTGGGTGTGGTGTGGGTGTGTGGGTATGGAAGAGAGAGAGAGTCCTGGGGCTTGAACTCAAGGTCTAGGCACTGTCCCTGAGCTTTTGTGCTTAGTGCTGTGCTATTTGAGCCACAGCTCCACTTCCGGCTTTTTGGTGGGTCATTGGAGGTAAGAGTCTCACAGACTTTCCTGCCTCAGCTGGCTTGGAACGGTGGTCCTTAGATCTCAGCTTCCCATGAGCCACTTCTGCCTGGCTTTTTCCCCATGGATAATCTTAACAGCCACCAGGACACACAGACACTCAATGGGGTGTGCACACAGCCAGGGTAGCAATCGCTGATGCTGAAGTCTGGTATCTTTGCTGGGGACCCTTGAGCCTGAGCTGTCCCCCTGGGCCTTCCGTCCGGTGTGTTCACTGTAATGCCCTTGGGCCCGTCTTTGGCTCTGACGCTGCTCTGTGCCCGTCCGGTACAGGTTCCTCAACTGGCCCTGCTGGCGCCTGGCTCACGCTGGTGCTGGTCCTGACAGTGCTCCTGGGGCTGACGTGAGGACGCGCCCTCCCGCCACCCCCAGCCTCCAGCCTCCAGCGGCCCTGACACCTCCGCCATCGGTTCTCATTTCTTTTCTAAAAACCCCTCCCAATCCTGTTCTTAGTCTCTGTCTGTCTGTGTCTTGGCTTCTGCAGTCGGTTTAATTAAAACAAACAGACCAATTTTCCCCACCTTGGTGACTGGCTCTCAATTCTTGCTTCTCAGTAGCTGTGGCCTCCGGTGGCAGGGTGAGCATGGGACAGGGAAGACGGGGGAGAAAGACCTGAGTCTCACTGGTAAAGGGTCTCTGTCAAATCCTGGGGGCCAGAGCCTCTCAGGAGCCCCTTGATTGCTTGCGGGTAAGTGATTACCTGTCACAATAATGTTCCTTAACACGTCACCCCAAATCTCAGTAGCCAGCAACAGCAAACACAAATGATTTTGTACAGGTTGAAGTGGTCCAGTAGACCTAGTTTGGGCTCAGTGGGCAGCTAAGCCCCAAGAGACGGGTCCCCTGGGCTGGACTCCAGGCTGGAAGCTCCAGCCTCCCCCAGGGGCCAGTTCCACAGAGTTGGAACTGGAGCCCAAACTAAAAGGGGCTGTGGCTACCTGACATTTGATCTTCTTATGGAAGAAATATCTCCACTAGTTAACTTGGGGGGGGGGGGGGGGCGAGGGAAGGTATTTAAGTTCATGGTTCTCTGAAATGGTCCAGTTCATGATCCACTGTCCTCAGGGCTTTTGGACCTCTAAGGAAGCAGGAAGTCAGGGTGGGAGAGATGACAAAAGTAATCATGTGGCCCAACCTAGCTGTGAAGAAGGCTGGGAAATGTAGTCTCCCTGCCTGCTCTGACAGGCACAGTGCTCTGGGTTCATCATCCTATTTCCTCTCTACTCGTGCTCACTCAACTTGCTTGCTCAGCCGGTACTCCACTATGTGAACCACGCCCCCAGTCCATCTTTATGCTGGTTAATTGGAGACGGAATCTCAAGGACTTTGCTACCCAGGCTGGCTTCAAACCTCGATCCTCTAGGATTTTTCTGCTTGGGATAGCTTCACACTGGTCTTCCCGATCTCAGCCTGAGTAGCTAGAATTACAGACATGACCTACCAGTGTTCTTTTAAATCTATAAGAAACCAACGATTCATTCATTCAGTATGTACTGCCTGCCCACCATCTGCCAGTTGATATAGCAACGCTGGCTTTCTATTGCTAAAGGTTTTTGGATAACCATCGCTCTAGAAACATCCAGGCCAGAGCAGCAGGCAACAACCACACAGGCCCAAAGCCTCTTCAACCCTACGTCCTCTTCCCCAAAGCCCACTGAGTCCCCCCTGACCCACCTGAGCTCCCCTGGCCCCTCCTGAGCCGCTAGCCAGTCACTCTGGATAACCCTCTGCCTTGCGATGCTTTTATGTGTTTCCTGGAAGAATCTTTTTTTAAATCACAGCTTTATTTCTTCTCTCTCTTGCTTTAATTGAGGGAAGCCCATGTAGGCATGAAATTGGAATTGCGTTGCCCTATGAACAGCAGGGTCGTTGGATTCCTCTGACCCCTGACGTGACTTAATGTCTCAGCAGCGGGTGGCAGTGGGTGGGGAGTGACAGGGATCACACCTGGAGAGGGTCACGGAGGGGCGGCAGCTGGCTTTGGACTTTGCATGTGAGCATTCTCAGGCAGGGACTGAGGGACACAGACACGGAGCCCAGCCTGTGAAGAGCAGTGATCCAGTCCGTTTGCCATCTGCCCATTCATTCGTTCACTCCTTCATGCATTGTGGGAGCGCTGCCCCAGGCAGGGCAGACCTGAGGTCAACCTGGCGGGCCCAGGTTTGGGATCCGGGCAGAGAGAGCTGTGCAGAAGCGCTGAAGGATGAGAGGGCTTCCAGGAGGAGGTGACCTTGCAGCTAGGCCTTCCCTGACAGACAAGAGGGGTCATCACACTCACCTTTGCCCCTTAATCCTGTGGCCCCAGGTTGGTCTGGGGTCTTCCGCTGTCCCTCAGGCCCCAACCCAAATGCTACCGCAGGTCAGAAGATTACTAAGGAGTTGGGCCAGGAAGATCATCAATGCCTGTGGTCCTTCCCAGCCTGGATTCCTGGGCTCCATCCACCAATCTCCTGGTTTGCAGAAGCCCCTTGGTTACCATGTGCCCGACTACTGTCCCCACTGCCGCTGGTGCCGCTGCCTGTGCTCAGGTTGGAGGCCGGCTGGTACCTGCTGCTGGCCGTCTGCCCACTGGCAGCCTGAGTGGGAAGCAAGGCCTAGGGCCACCATCTCCTCCTCAGCCTCAGGGACCGGTGTGACCTGCCCACCGTCCCAGTGACCACTGCAGACCGGAGCACTGGGCCTCTCGCGTCTTCCCCTGCCCAGCCTTGGACTTGGGTGTGGATGTTTCCGGCAGGGGTGGATGGGCTGGTGAGTGAGGGACTGGCCGCTTCCCTGGAGCCCTGTTGTGCTCAGGGTAGAGGGAGGGAGAGGCGAGGGAAAGACAGCGGTGACAGGGATGAGCAAGGGAGAAGCAGGCAACTGAGGAAAGGGCTGGAGAGGCAGTGGTGGAGGGAGAGAGGAGGCAATGGTCAGCCACAAACTGCTGCTAGGGGCATTGTGGGTCAGGCGTCCTGAGGTCAGAGGTGGGAGACAGAGGCTGCACTGGACGTGGCCAGGCCGGATGACCCTGACACTCAAGGGAGGACTCGGGAGGAGAGGCCTGGGCCTGCTGGGTCCTGGGGGATGGACGGAGGTGATACCACATTGAAGGTGACCAGAGAATAGATAGAAACGAGACAAGGGATGGAGACAGAGAGACAGAGATAAGAGAGTGGACAGAGACAGGGAGACAGAGATGCAGGTCAAGAGGGATAGAGGAGAGAATGGGGAAGGGGACAAGTGTGGACTCAGGAGGAGGAGACCCAGGAAGATAAGAGAGAGACAGACAGACAGCCCAGTAGACAGAAAGAAGAGAGGAAGAGGAAGAGGAAGGGAAAGGAGGAGACCCAGGGAGATAAGCGAGAGACAGACAGACCAGCAGAGACAGAGAAGAGAGGAAGAGGAAGAGGAAGGGAGAGGGAAGGAGGAGGAGAAAGAGGAAGAAAAGGAAGAGGAAGAGAAGAGAGAAAAGAAGAGGGGAGGGGAGTCGGGAGTCCAACCCCAGTAGAACACTGAACATCTCATGGGGGAATGTTCTAAAAGCACTTAAGCAGTGATTATATCCTCGGTCTCCCTTGGCTTAGGGCAACAACACTGAGCGATGGGTGGGAGGAAATAGACATGGAAAATACGTGTATTTTTCCCAAATGGGCCTTCACTGCCACAGGCCTAAATGTCAGCTAGTGCCACGGGCCTGGAGTGGCTGGGACAGCTGGCCTTGGGCCAGACTTCCACAGACACCTGCCTCTGACCTCCCCTGTGCTCTCCCCCTCCACTCTCTATCCCTCCCCTCACCCTTTCACCACCTCCGCCCCTTCCCTCCACCCCCTGCCTGGACAGCCAATGGCTGACCATAGGGGAAGTCCTGGGTTTGGGCAGAGCCTGCCCAGGGCTCCTGTACCACCCACCTCACATTTCACTGGACCTGGAGCTCCCCAGGCCACACTGGGCACTGGACAACATTCACCCCCTTCCACACCAGGCCCCATCCGCATGCCAAGCCCACCTTCCCAGAACCTCCTTGCTCTGGCCACAGAGCCAAGCCTCCCCCAAGTGCAAGCCCCAGGCTGAGGGGCTAGGAAGAGCCCGGTGGAGCGGGAAGCCCACAGGCCCTGGGCGCATCTGGAGACACCGTGTCCCCACCAGCTGCACCTCTCCGGGTCCCTGGAACTTCTGCCTCACCTCCCTGGGCCTCCATTTTCCCCTCCGTGAAATGGGGAGCCACTCATAGCATTCACCCCAGAATTCAATGGATAAAGACAAGGAAAGAAGACAGAGACAGACAGAGACAGAGAGTATGTTAAAGAGGATGTTTTTAACAATGTCCAGAACATAGCAAGTACCCTCAATAATCATGAGAGGAATCTTTTCCATGCAATCGGGAGCCATTGATGGTTTGTGAGCAGTGGGTGGGAAGGGCATCAAAAGCAAGGCGGGGGACAGTGATGAGGGGCGATCCAGGCCTTCGCTACTGTGAGTGAGGTCCTGGGGCCAGGACCTGCAGCCTGTGAGAGCACTGGGGCATCAAGGTTCAAGGCCAGCCTGGGCAGAAAAAATGTCTGGGGCTTGGTCTCAAGGAAGAGCTGGGTGCAGTGACACACCTGTTACCTGAGTTCCGGGCGGACTAGCGAGGACTAACACAGGCAGCTGTACCTGGGAAACAAGACCCTATCTCAGAAAATAAATAGGAAACCAGGCACCGCTGGCACTCCTCGCTGCTTAGGAGGCTGAGATCTGAGACTCGTGGTTTGAAGCCCAGACAGAAAAGTTTGTGAGTCTCTAATCTCCAATAAACTATCAGAAAAAGCCAGAAGTGGTGCTGTGGCTCAGTGGCAGAGTACTTGCCTTAAACACAAGGAGTCTCAAACACAGTGCTCAGCCCCTGAGTTCAAGCCCCACAAAAGACCAGTAAACAACAACAACAACAATAAATAAGAAAAAGTTCAGGGCTGGAGGTGTGGCTCAGTGGTCAGAGCACCTGCCTAGCAAACCCAAGGACCAGAGTTCAAATCCCGGTGACTGCACACAGAAGAGGCAGATCATCCCTGCCTCCCCACCATAGCCGTACGAGGCTAGAAGGGATTGTGTTCACTTAGCAGATGAAGCCTGAAATACCTCCGTTCGGAAAAACAAGACCAGTGTGTGTGGATGCCAGGGCAGGCCTGCCCAGCACCTCCTAGGACCCTTCGCCCATGTGGTAATGTCCACACCCTCACCCCAGCACAGAGAAAATGACTTCCTGTCCCACCCCCCTCCAAGACAGGGAATGTGTTCTGACTCAGTTACCTCACACCTGGCCAAACAAACAGAAGCCCTGTGCAGCTGGCTGGTGGTACCCAGCCTGGGGAAGATTCCAGGAGGTTACGATGGTCAGGTCAGGGTCCCAGGGAGAGAGCCCCAGTCCCACATACACGGACTGGGGTCTGATGCCACCACCTTATGCGCACACAGTAGGAATGTGTCCCACACCCAGCCATTCGGGGCTCTTCACGCAAGGCCCAAGCCTAAGGGCTCAGAGCTTTGGCTCCAGTTGGGGTCCAGAATTCATGAATGTCTTCAATAAAGACGTCACCTTGATATAAGCCTGCTTCTACCTTGTTTTTAATTCTGTATTGCACCTTACATGTGCATGTGCATGTGTGTGTATGTATGTATGTGTGTGAGAGAGAGAGAGAGAGAGTAGGCGGCTCCTAGGGGACTATTAACCAAGAATAATTTATCCAAGAAATTTGTTATGTTAGAATTACCAATTAGATATGATTATAACTTACCATGGCTAACACTGCAGTACTGTTGGAAATCTGAATCCCATTAAAATCTAATTAGCATATATTAAGTCAAAGGCGGCTTTCCTGCAGTGCGCCAGCAGGTTTGAGCACACGATTAACTCCCACCTCGGTGGGTAGGTGGGTACACCTCCGTGCCCCCCGTGCCCGGGTGGGGGCCAGGCGACCTCCGAGCAGTTTTTCTCCTCAACCAGAACCAGATGGAGGGGCGCGTGCAGAGCGGACCGGCACCCAGGCTCTGCCCTTGGCTGGATGGAGGGAAGGACCATGGAAAGTCTTCCTTCCTGAGTGGCAACGGAGACCACTAGGTGGTCTTGGGTGGTTCCTTAGCTAGGAAAATGCGGGGAGGGGTTTTACAGCCGCCGCAGCTGGGCAGCCAGGTGGTTGAAGGTGGTCATAGCAGAGCGTGTTCTTCCTGGGTTGGAAGGGCTGGTGGGCCCTTGCGTGTAACCCAGCTGGATTGATGCCCACCGTCACCCGCTGAGCTCTCCTGGGGGGGCTCGAGCCCGGGCCTCCGGGCTTCGCCCCTGTGAGCACTTCAATGAACAGCAAGCAGGCCCGGTATTGCACCCATTTTACTCCTCATGCCTCAGACTCAGAGATGAAGGACTTGTTCCAGGCCACAAAGCTACTCCAGAGGCTGAGCTCTCAGGATTGAGATTCAAAGCCAGGAGAGAAAAATCCCAGAGGTTTCATCTCCAATCAACCAGCCAATTGGCTGGTTCAAAGGATCGAGTTCCACCTTTCACTGTCCCTGAGTTCAAGTCCCAGTCCTAGCATGACAAAACCAATGGCTTCAGTCTGCCGGCTCAGCTTGACCAGGCCTGAGGACAGTGTCCCCTCCCAGGACGTGCGTGGCCTAGGGCTGAGGTCCCCATACAGCAGAGGCCAGCGCTGGTTTGGTGAGGCTGGGGCAACAAAGCCCCAAGGACAGAGATTTCCTTCTCGGTTCTGGGGACTGAAGTCCAAGATGGCAGTGTGCACAGGGCCTGCTTTGCCAAGCTGTCCCTCAGCATGTCTGTCCTGGTCCCTTTTATAAGAGATGGTAGGAGTCTAACTCCCACTTCCTGCAAGGAAAGGGCAGGAAATAGTTCTCTCTTTCTCCTTACTTTAACCTTGCTTTACTAAAATAACCCTTTGTTTAAAAAAAAAAAAACAAAAAACAAAACAAAAGCAAGCCAGGCACTGGTAGCTTAGGCCTATAATCCTAGCTACTCAAGAGGCTGAGGTCCGAGGGTCATGGTTCAAAGCCAGCCCGGGCAGGAACCTCCATGAGACTCTTATCTCCAATTAACCACCAAAACAACGGAAGTAGCACTGTGGCTCAAGTGGTAGAGCGGTAGCCTTGAGCTGAAGAGCTGAGGGACAGTGCCCAGGCCCAGAGTTCAAGCCCCAAGACTGACAAAAACAAAAACAAACAAACAAACAAAAACCCCAGCAGTGATAAAGCCAATGCATTGAGTTAGAGCTCACCCTCAAGGCCTTGTGTTACTTAATTACCTTCTTTTTTTTTTGGCCGGTCCTGGGGCTTGAACTCAGGGCCTGGGCACTGTCCCTGAGCTTCTTTTGCTCAAGGTAACACTCTACCACTTGAGCCACAGCTCCACTTCTGGCTTTTTCTGCTGATGTGGTACTGAGGAATCGAACCCAGGGCTTCATGCATGCTAGGCAAGCGCCCTACTACTAAGCCACATTCCCAGCCCCTTAATCACCTTCTTAAAGGCCCTGTCTTCAAACAGCAGTGTTCTGTCACAGCGAGAGAAGCTACAGGCATATAAATGGGGGTGAAGCGGGGAGGGAAGCATTCAGCCGGAAGAAGCCAGGGGCACTCTTTCCCTGCTGCAGCCAAGGTCCCCCAGCCCACCTGGGGTGAGCCTTGATCCTCTGGACCCCCCCACCCATCTCTTCCTGAAACACAGTGTCACTATGAGGTCCCATGGGTTCCTGAGTAAGCGGTTTGTGGGGGGCTCAGCTCCACTCAAAGCAGCATCCCAAGATCAGATCCCCTAGATCCCCAGAGTGAGGCAGTGGGGGCCAGGGGCGGGGAAGGGGGATGTGTCTCTGGAGCCCTCCGTGAACTCTGCCTTTCCACAGTGGGGCGGAGTGGGCTACGGCCCTGCAGGACTGGGGTGTGGGTGCACCCCAGAGTCCCACAGGAAGTGGGGAGGGAGGGGTCCCCAGGGGAGCTTTGGAGGCAGGGGTGGCCTTTCCTCAATCAGTGCTGCTCACAGCTCGCTCCCATCTGGAGGAAATCAACAGGACTCTACATTCAAGATACGACGCTTGTTAGTTTCATGAAGAATTTTCTTTGTGGAGGCCCTGAGTTCAGTCCCCACCCAGCACAGGAGGAGAGGAGGAAGAGGAGGAGGTCAAGGAAAAGGGAGAGGTTCTGGCCTGTAATCCTAGCTACTCAGGAGGCAGAGGATCCTCCTCTGAGGATCGCCGTTAAAAGCCAGCCAGGGAAGGAAAGTCTGAAACTCTTATCTCCAATTAACCAGTAAAAAGCCAGCAGTGGAGCTGTGGTGCAAGTGGTAGAGTACTGGCAAGGAAAGCTCCGAGACAGTACCCAGGCCCTGAGTTCAAGCCTTAGTACCAGCACACACACCAGCACACCGTGCATACACACACACACCAGCATACCAGCACACTTGTACACACTCAGCACTAAATGTCCTCCAGACACTTGGGGCTTGGACAAAATTAACTCCTTTATCCAAGTGACCCTCTGGGACTGGACCTCAAATTAACCTGGCTGCCCACAGCCACCAAATCCTCAGCACTCAGTGTGAAGGAATGGCAGGAAAGGCAGCAGGGACTCACTTCAGGAGTGGTTCCTAAGGTGGACAGAAGCTCAGGCCAAGATAGAGTAAACACAGCCTGAAACATCGGCAGAACTACACTGGGTGAACACCACAGAGGCTCGGTGTCTCTGGTCCTTTGAACCTGACAACCTCCCAGAAAACACAACAGACTGTTCTGCCCAAGAACAGCTGAGCACAGACAAACTGGAAAAAAAATTCCCTTGCTGTAGGACTTATCAGAGCCTTTACTGCTAATGTGTCCTGTGAGTCTCCAAGAGCCTTTTCCATGCTCCTTTAAAAGGGGTCTCAGAGGGGCTGGGAAGGTGGCTCAGTGGTGGAGCACTTGCCTTGCATACATGAGGCCCTTGTTTTGATTCCTCAGCACCACATAAGCAGAAAAAGCCGGAAGTGGCGCTGTGGCTCAAGTGGTAGAGCACTAGCCTTGAGCTGAAGAGCTGAAGGACAGTGCCCAGGACCAGAGTTCAAGCCCCACGATGACAAATAAAATAATAAAATAAAATAAAAGGGGTCTCAGAGAACCCGGTCCAAGGCCATCAGCACAGATGTCTCTCAGGGGCGGTTCTGGACCAAGAAGGAAAAAGAAGAACCTTCGTATGGTAGAAATATTGTGTTTCCATTTTGCTGGGGGGTAGGGGGGGGGATTGAGGCTGAGAGGGAGAAAGGGACGAGTTGGGCCATCAGCCCAAATGTCCACCAAGTGCTCTTCCTTCTGCCCCGGGCTGAGGTCAGGCGGGTGGCCACTGGCTGGTGGAGAGGACTGGGTACCAGCCGGGCTGCAGGACGTGGTGGGAATGTATGATTTTGTACCTTCCTGCGATGCGTGCGAGGCCCAGTTGTTTTTCAACCCCGCCATCTTTCCCTAAGCCTCAGGTGACTGAGCCTCGGATGGGGCTCCTCCAGCGCTGCGGGACCTTCCTTGGTTACCCCAGCCCCCGGGGCAGCCAAGACCTGGACTTGCTCCGCTTAGCACCTGTCCCGGGGCAGCTGGGCCCCTGGGGCCAGCATGGGCTCGAGGGGGACACTGCTGGGGGGGCACTGGGGGTCCCGAGCACCTGTCATTCACACGGACCCTCTCTCCGCTGCTTTCCCCTCCTTTCCATCCCTGCCTGGGTCAAGCTCTGCCCTGAGCATGAAAGCAGGGTCACCCTGCTTCCCGTGTGTGGGAGGGAAGGGGCTGAGGACCCCATGACCCCCCAGGGATAAGGCCACCCAGGTCAGGAGCCACACAGCACAGGGCAGGGCTGACTCGGGGGTCACCCACCGCCACGGTCCCCTCAACATTCACATGCTGAAGCCAAGTTAGACGGGGGTCTTGGGTTCAGTGCTCTTGTAAGTGTCCCCACCTGGGTGTGGACACAACCAGAAGCCACACCCCCACCCTGGGGACACGAAGCCACCGTTCATGAGCGAGAGCACCCCCTACCGCACAGTGATGGGTCAATCCCTTGGCCTTGAACTTCCGGCCTCCAGCACCCACAGCCAACCACAGCCCCGCTTTAGGTCCTGATGTCTCCCTAGCAGCCCAGAAGGCTCAGGCCCCGCCCCTCACCCCCTCCTCGTGGGTGTGGCCATGTGGGGTCCAGAGAGGAGGTCAGGTGCACACACACCCAGCCTCCGGCCCGCGGTCCTGTGGCTGCACTTTGAGAAACACCCCTGGTCAGTTCCCTGGCGGGCACTTCATGGGGAAATGAGCTTCCTGGGGCACCTCCCCGGGGGGCAGAGTGACACACTTTGGAGGGGTCCCCAGAGAGTCACCTACTTCCTACTTTCTTCCTCTTCCCAGGAAGAGCCCAGAGTTCAGCTCTGAAGCCACTAGCATGGCTGCCCAGCTTTGCCCTGGCTGGCTCCCCCTCGTCCCCCTCCTCCCTCCCCTACTCCTCTCTCCTCCTTTCTCCCTCTTTCTCTCCTCTCCTTCTTCTCCCCCTCCTGGTCCTCCCCTCCTCTACCTGATCCACTCCTTTCTCCTCCTCTCCTTCTCCTCCTCCTCTTCTCCTTCCTCCTCTTCCATTGCTCCTGCCACCCCTAATCACAGTCTGGAAGCTGCCAGATGAAGAGGAGGAGGGGCAGGGGCGGGGGGGGGGGAGGGCCTAATTGGCTGCCAGGGAAACAGGGACTAATGAGAGAGAAATTGAGGCTTGGGTGGCTCAGCCTCTCCAGCCTCCCAGACCCAGGACTGGAGGGATTGGGGGAGGGGAGGAAAGAAGGAGGGGGAAAGACTGAGGGAGGAGGGAAGGAAGAGCAGTGAGAGGGGAGGAAGAAGGGAGGAGCAGAAGGAGGGGGAGAGGAGAAGGTAGAGAGAGGAGGGGGAAAAGAGGAGGAGGAGAGGGAGGGGGAGGAGAGGAGACCAGGGGGAGGGACAGAAGGAGGGGGAAGGCAGGGGGAAGAGGAGGGGAGGGACAGAGGGAAGGACAAGGGGAGGGGCAAGGGGAGGGGGAGGGATGGAGGGAAAGACAAGGGGAGGGGCAAGGGGAGGGGGAGGGAGGGAGGGAGGACAAGGGGAGGGGCAAGGGGAGGGGGAGGGATGGAGGGAGGACCTTTGAGATCAAAAACTGGAAAGAGACTGCCTGTCTGGGTGTGGCAGGTGGGTGAGCGTGTTCTTGCAGCCTCTCTGTGAGACGAGGAGGGGCTGGTGCTGGTGCCCGTTTGGGGCTCTAGGAGCTCTCTACCCAGCACCACTGCCGTCCAGCCACCTTGGTGGCCTCCCATCCTGGGGTGGGGGGAGGCAAGGCTGGGGGGCGGCGGGGGGAGGGGAGAGGAGGAGGCACTGAACCCGCAGTCGGCTGCCTCACGCCCAGATGGGGCACTGACCAGGAGCCCCCAGGGGCACCCGAGGGGCAGAGCAGCTGCGGCCTGGCGCAGGTCCAATGGGGCCTCCACAGAGCCTTCGTCTTCTTTGGGAGGCTTGGACTCCCCAGAGGGCTTAACAAGAGCCTCACGTGCCTGGTGCCTGCCCCCGGCCACCCCTTGGGGCCTAGAGGAGAGCTGGGGTGCCATGCTTGCGTGAACATGCTGTTCTGTCCTGCTGGTGGTTTTGATGTGAGGGGCTCCGTCCTGCAGCCTAGCTGTCCCTGCCCTGTCTGCCGGCCTCAGAACCCACCCTGCTCAGCCTGGCTGCATCCCAGGCCGAGGGCACAATGGACACCCCCTGGGTCCCATCCCTCCACACTCCCGCACCTTCTGTGTGGAGGTCAGGGATCCAGTAGATCCAAGATGGAAGCTGTGCCCTCTCCTGGCTTGCTGACCAGCCTTGGACAGGCAGTGTGCTAATTCCAACAGGAACCCGGCCACCTCCTCCACAGCACAGGAGCAGCTCAGGGCTGTGGAGTGAGCCTCCTTCCTCCCAGCTTCCACACCGAGGAGGGGCTCCTGAGTGAATGAAGGGCTGCTGGGTTAATAAATGGAAGAGAGGGAAGACGTCCAACCAGAGAACTTCACTTCCTCATGATTCTGAGCCTCATCTCCCAGACACAGAGACCAAGACCCGGCACTCTGTAAGTGTGCCACGCCCACTGCTCACCGATGGGGTGAAGAAACAAAGGCGTGTGTGAATGGACCACGAGCTATACACATCCCAGGAGCAGGAAGAGCTGCAGCCAGGGAAGGCGGGTGGGGTTTGGGCGATGCAGAGTTAGCTAAAACTAAAATGAAGCTGCAAAACGAACACATAGCCAACCTCTGGCCGCACAAAGCAGGTGGGCCGGGGCCCTGGGCTATGCTGAACTCTTGGCTGTAGCCCTCCGGGGTGACTGTGCACAGTGTGGCTCTTTTCCTGAATCTGGGGCCGGCACTCTGGCTCAGCCAGCTCTGCCTAGCTCTGGCACAAAGCCAGCAGGACCAGCAAGGGCCTCTGGAGGCCCAAGTTCAGAACAGCACTTTCCCTTCCTACTGTTGGCTAACCAAGTCACATTCAAGGTCAAAGTCGGGGGGGGGGGGTGGAGGGGGCGGGATATCCTTCATCCATTAGTTAAGAGTCACATGGCAAAGGAAACGGATACGTGGAGGCCTGAAAAGTAGGACCAAAGTGCAATGTCCTGCATGGCCCAAGGTCAAAGGGTAAGAGAGTCCCCTGTGAGTGGGGAAGGGGAAAAGAACAGGGGGTAAGACAGTCCCGGAGCTGGGAGCTGATGGCTCAGGGCTGTAATCCTAGCTATTCAGGAGGCTGAGATCTGAGGATTGTGATTTAAAGCCAGCTTAGGCAGGAAACTTTATGTGACTCTTATTTCCAACTAACCACCTAAAAGCCAGATGTAGAACTGTGGTTCAAGTAGTAGTTTGCCAGTGTTAAGTGAAAAAGCTAAGGGATAACACCAAGGCCCCAAGTTCAAGCCCCAGTATTCACACACAGACACATAGACACACACACACACACACACACACACACACACACACACACACACACACACACACACACACACACACACACACACACACTTAGCTAGTCCTAAGTCCAATGAGAACGATCATGCTTTCATTTGTTTCATGATCAGTGGCAACCAGTGCAGTAATACACCCTTATAATCCCAGCTACTAAGGAGACAGAGGCCACAGGATCATGAGAGCAAGGCCAGTCTAGGCAAAGTTACTGAGATCCTATTTCAAAAACAAAATACAAGGAGCAAAGGACTAGGGGCACAGGCCACTTGCCTAGCATGTGTGAGACCCTGGATTCAATCTCCAGTACCACCGGGGAGGAGAAGAAGAAAAGAGCGTCAGCCTCAGTGCCCTTGCTGGGTTCTGGGCCCTGTTTGCAAGGCTTGGGGGCAAGGCCCCAACCTGGGGATCTCCAGGGGCTTTGCTCTCTTTTCCAGCTTCTTCGCCCACCAGTTCTGTGACCTTGGGAGAAACCGGATCTCCTCTCGGAGCACGGCAGCCATGGCTAATGATACCTTGCTTTTGTAGGATGCTTTGAACTTTATCAAAATGCCCTCCCGTGCGTTCTTTCTGAAGCACCGAAGACCGGTTTTATTACATCGCTGATTTGACAAGTAAAAGCGGAATATATATAAAACGCGCTCCGCTCCTTGGAAGTGCTCTCTGGAGAGGGCTCGGTGGGGGCAACCTCGTATAACAAACCCTAGGATTCACTGCACAACAAAGCCAGTCCCTGGGTACCCACCCATGGTTGTCATTTCAAATGATGTTAGGGGCCACGCAGTCCCCCTGCGACCCAAGGACTGGAGGGGCCTCCTTTATCTTTTCTTTTGTTCTAAAAAGCCACTACTCGGAACATTTCAAAGGTTCACATAGAAGTTTTCCAACTTAATTTTTTTGTTAAAAAAAAGAAGGAGAAGAAGAAAAGCAGAGCTCTTTCTCCTAACAGGCTTCTGGGATGAAAACAAGCCATTGCGGAGCCTGGAGCACAGCCTGATTACTTTACTCATCCTTCAACTGGGGCAGGGGAGGGGAGGGGGGCAGGTACTCTGTAGCCTGGGAAAACTAGGCCGCACGCACGTGACACAAGGAGGAAAAAGAAAGGGGAAGGCCCCATGACCTTTCTTCAATTGTTGTCAGCTCCCAGATTCCCTCCAGAGTCCAGGGTAAAGCAGACAGCTCTGCAGGGGACACATCCATGCTGCAGACTTCCAGTGCTGACCCTCCCTCTCCTGACCTTGCAGGACACACACACACACACACACCCCACACACAATCCCCTTCCACAGGAGAATGCAGTGGGTACAGCCAGGCAGAAAGCAGCACAGTTATACGCAGCTCAACTGGACTTAATCCCCCCTCTATCTAACCCCTCCAGATTCTACCTCTGCCCTGTCTTTAATGTGGAAGGGGGTCTGGATACTGGTTTTAGTGAAAAAAGGAAGAAAGGAATGGGATGAGAAGAAGGGAGGGGAGGGAGGAGCCACTTGGGGAGACTCCTGCTGAGCTCATGTCCCATTGGCCACAGCAAGTCCCGTGGCCCTGCCCAGAATCACTGTGGGTGGAGCCACATGAGATTCCTGCCAAGCTCATTCCCCATTGGCCAAAGCAAATCTAATGGTCCCACCCAGAGTCCTTGTGGGAGGAGCCTCATCACTAGGAGTCTACCTTGGGGGTGGCACCTGCCGGTTTCCTCCACCCCCCAGGAAGACGAGACTCTTACCATGGTTTCCACTCCTCTCTCAGGGACTGGAGCCCAGCTGCCCACAGCTGGGTTGACCACAGCTGGAACAATCTCTCTTTGACTTTTCTCACCCTACACCCTCCAATGAGGATCTTCCTCCGATCCTCTCACATACAAGCCACCGGCACCCCCAGCTACCCGCACCAAACCTCACCAGGAGTGCCAGAATCTTAAGCAGGTGTGTGACTCTACCAGCCAAAGCAGCCCCTGGGAGGGATGCAGTAGAGAGAGCAGGATAATGGGAAACAGGAACTATGGGGCACCGGGGAGCCAGTGAAGGCTGGACACAGAGGCCGTGGTCAGCAGACAAATCCAGCCCTCCAATGACCAGCCCTGCTCCAGGGTTGACAGGGCCAGGGCCAAAGTGGAGGAGTTCCTCACGGCCCCTGTCCTCCGAGATCCATTCAGATTCCTAGATTTGTGCTCACAGTTGCTGGCTGGAAACGACCCCCCTCTCCCCCTCCCCGCCCGGCCCCCTGCATTTCCCGAGTTCTATTTTTACTGATTATGCAAATCTCCCTTCCAGCCCAAGCAATACAGGCGGGGAAAGTGGGACAAGGCAACCGATAAGATGCACAAACGGCCGATTATAGCCACTCACTCCGGTAAACACGCGTCTAATTGCTTTTTCAGAGGGGAGGAAGGGGGAGGCGGCTCAGAAATAAAACACGGCCCCAGTCAGCTGTGACTGGGGCAGAAGAGCTGTGCCCAGGAGCACCCCGACCCGGGACTGGTGAACTCTAACAGAGGGAGGCGGCAGGGCTGCAGGAGGTGCATCCTGGGAAGGCATCCATCCATCGTCCAGGGCTCTCAGCTGCATCTCTCTCATGCCCATTGTGACCAGGGCAGCAGCTTGCACTCGGAGAGGGAGTGCTAAGTGCCAGGCACTGGGCAGCCTGCTCACACAGCAAATGGTCACCCACGTACAGCCGCTCTGCTGGACTCTTACCTGTGTTTTACGAGTTAGGACACAGAAATGCATCGCAAACCTGCTAAAGACCGGAGGAAGGGTATCCAACAGTCTAGCTGGGGCCCGTGGGCCCACCGCAGTCCGCAAAGCCCCATGTCTCCAGCCTTGACTTGGGGTCAGTTGCCTGGCCACATTTAACATGTGTGCCACGTGCTCTCTGCGCCTCATCTTGCCAAACCCTCAGGTTACCATCCTCCCTCATACGATGGGGAAACTGAGGCCAGGAAACTCCCAGGGCTGATCCAGCCCTGGAGGGTTCTCAGAGGTCAGAGGCAGGCCGGGGGCTCAGCACCCACAGGCCACAAACCCCCCTGTGTCCTGAGGTCTCAGAGGACTCCCAAAGAAGCACATGCCTGTAATCCCAGCTGCTCCTGAGATGGAGATAGGAGGATCCTGGTCCAAGTCCAGCCCAGGCAAAAGTGTGAGATCCCAAATGAAAGACAAATTAAATGCAAAGTGACTGGCGCCCAGGTTCCCCAGAACGAAAGATGAAGATGGAGAAGAAGAAGGAGGAGGAGGAGGAAGAGGAGGAGGGGAAAAAGAAGGGAAGAAGAGGAGGAGGAAGAGAAAGAGTAGGAAAAGGGGGAGGAGGAGAGGGAGGAAGAGGAGAGGGAGGAGGGATGGGGAAGAAGGAGGAGGAAGTAAGGGGAGGGGGAGGAGGAAAGATAAAGAGGAAGGACGGAGGGAAGGACTGAAGGGAGGGAGGGAGAGAGGGAAGGGAAGGACGCTTCCTCTAGGACACTGAAAGAAAAGGGTAAAAGGGTAAAAGCAGAGGGCATGTTTCAAACTCAGACAACGGGAGAGTTTCTGGAGAGGTGACAGGGCTCCTGCCTCTTGAAGTCAAGCAATACAGCCGGCCAAGTCCTACCTATGGCCAGCTTCCACAGCCCCTGTACCCGGAACATGGAGGATGCCAGTGTGGCTGGGTGTGCAGTGAAGTTCCTTCCTCAAAACGCCCAGCGTCTGGATCAGAGGGAGGTAGGGAGGTCCTGAAACACACACACACACACACACACCAACACACACACACACACACCAGCACACACACACACCAGCACACACACACACACATCAGCACACAATGCAGGACCCCAGGGACCAGCCCTGCTCAAGTCCCAGGGCATCTCCATTGACCACAGCCTGCACAGGCCCTGCCGTGAGCCAGGTACTTTTGTATGTGACCGCGTGCTCTTCACGCATTCCAGACCCCCAGCTGTGGGGAGCAGGTGGACACGTCCACTGTGCCTTCTCTGGTCCTGCATAGGCTGGTCGGGGAGGGTTTCTGGGAGCAGCTTTCTCTGGGCGATCCCAGGAGCCTTCCTGGAAGAGCGGGGACCACCAGGCCCTTGGAGAATACCACTTCTGCGCCTGCCCCAGAGCTCCTGCTCGATCTCTGTCTCTGTGCTTAGATTTAAGACTCGCCAACCCCCGGTGCTCAGGGGGGTTCATCTAAATGCGATTAAACCACCATTAGGCCTCCGCGGTTGGGAAATGGAGATTTACTGACTTCCAAACCTCCATTTAAATGCAAATGCAAGTGTTGTCAGCTGGAACCCCAGAACCCAGGATCTGAGCAACACTAAAGACCCAGCCTTCCTTTGCCTTGATGTCACTCCTGCTTCAGCCAAAAGTGAAGCTGAGGGGTTCAGTGAACCACCCCTGGAGCAGGGCCAGAGAGGTTCAAGCTTGTGGTGAGCCATGCCCAGCCTTTCTCGAGGGGCAGAAGTTAATCTTGGGCCCAGGCAGATTGACCTTGTCAAGGTCAAACAACTGAGAGACCTGCTGGGCTGCAACCCTGGCTCTCTTTTCTCTGTTTCACTGAAGTCAGAGCTGGCGCTCTGCCGCTTGAGCCATGCCCCTAGCTCTTCAGGCTCGGGCTCTGACTGCCCCTCCAACCTGGAAGGATTTAAGATGCAGGCATTATTAAAAGCAGAGAAAACGTTGATGGCATCAGTGGCTCATGTCGGTAATCCTAGCTTTGAAGGAGGCTGAGATCTGGTTGTTGAGGCTCAAAGCCACCCAGGGCAGGGAAGTCCGTGAGCAGGGTTGTGGCTCAAGTTGTACAGTGCCAGCCTTGAGAAAAAAAAAAAAAAAGCTAAGGGACACTGCCCAGGCTGAGTTCAAGCCTCAGGACTGGCACCAAAAAAAATCAGAGGAAATTCACCACTCAAGTTAGACTAATAACAGCAGGGTCTTTGCTGAGAACTTACTATGTCCCCAGCCGGGAATGAATCATCTTATCTGCCTAAGAGCTAAGTTTTGGTATCCCTCCCCACTAACCTTTCAATGCAGTTCTAGAGGTGGGGCCCAGGGCCTCATGCATGCTGGGCAGGTGCTCTACCCCTGAGCTACATCCCTAGTCCTGGACTAGGGGAAATTGGAGGCACTTGTAGGGTCTTCTCTGGAGGAAGAAACCAGAGTCAGGATTCCATCTGCTAAATCTACACTCCTGGCCGCCTCTCTCGTCTCTCAACTCCTAAGCTCCTGTGTGACTTTTAGTGAGGGACTTGCCCTCTCTGGGCTTCTGCTTCAGCATCTATCATAGGGATAATGTGCAGAGAAGGGAGACGGGAGAGCTGGAGAGTAAACGTAGACGCAGGGAGGTGTCCTTTGACTGGGGGGGGGGAACCTACAGGGAGTGGGGACCCGTGGCCAAGTTTGAGCTGGGGTTGGACGAGGAAGATCTTGAATCCCAGGGAGGACGTGGGGACCACTTGCTGCGGGCAACGGAGGTGCTTGGGGCAGGATTTGGCTGTGGGCTGAACACGGTGAGCACTTGGGCAGAGGATTGGGCAGGGCCACAGCATAGAGAGAGACTGAGCCCTGGCTGGAGCTGGGCGCTGTGCTAACTCAGCTACTACGTGACCTCACACCTTCCCAAACCTTGGCCAAGTTGGTTTTTGGGGTAGGGGGAGTAGATAGGGATAAAGAGTGGTGAGCATAACGCACGGTCAGTAATGAGTTCTACCATAGCGCTTCCTGTTCCCATAGTTCCTTGGGCTCCTGTTCAAATGCTTCTTCCCATAATGCCTTGACTGTCCACTCAACCAATGAAAAGAGCCAGGACGGCTCATGCACAAGCCATCAGCCAATCAGCACCAAGCCCAGGGGCAGAGCCAGGGAAGGAATCTGTCTCTAATAATTGGCCTCCAGGAAGAGGAGGACTCCATTGCTCTCCTCTTCCGATGTCTTTCCTGATGGAGCACTTCTCTACTTTCTTTCACCGCTTGCTTTTCACTTCCAATTAAACTCACTCTATTTACTTTAAATAAGTTTAATTCTTTGATAGAGAAAGCAATCCCTTGTCTAGGATGGTATCCTTAAGATTGCTTCCTCTGTCTCTTCTAAGTCAACAGAGGAGGTAGGGTGCACGTCCAAGGTTACCCAAGGTCAGGGGCCCACAGACCAAGGGAAGAGGCTCCCCGCCCCTGACCCGCACTGGTGCCCTCTGACACAGAAGCTTCCATCTGGGGACTTGGAAGAAAAGCCCAGAGTCGCCACCAGGTCCTGGGTTGCCGTTAATCTTTCTGTTCTCCAACAGAAAACCAGACAGCAGGTTGCCCTAGGGAGGTCCCAGAACTAGGACAAAGGGACCAGAGTGGGCAGCCAGGCAGTGAAGTCATGTTCCCACATGTTGAGTTGGGTCCCCAGGGAGCGGACCAGGACTTTGCTTTGGCACCAGGCTGCAGCCAAGATCTCCGATTTGGGGCTCAGTGGTGGATTCCTTTGGAGTCCCCCCACCCACCCCCTGCCATGCCTATTACGGAAAGGGTCTGGGGCTGAGGGTGTGGCTTCCCAAACTTGAGGCCCTGAGTTTGGTTCCCAGTACTGGGGGAGGAGAAAAAAATCCTTCAAGGAAGGGACCCAGGACCCAGATGGCTCACATAGATTGCACGTCCTGCCCCCAGACACCCTACCTAACTCCACCACAACTCCTCCTCCCAGGATGCTTGCTCAAGGCTTCTTCTGCACACAGGGTCTCAGGTCCCAGAACTGAGGGGTGCCGCTGGGAATCTGCCCAATCCACCAAGGGGAGCGACAGTGGGGGGGGGTGGGAGGGGGCATCATGCACATTTCTCCAGCCTTGCCACTTTCTCCTGCCCTGTCTCAGGCCTCAGAGAGGCCAGGGCCAGCTCTGAACACAAGAACTGCCCCCCAACAGGGAGGGGCACGCTGGGGCTGGTGGGCAGAGAAGGCTGGAGTCTTCCCTTGCCTCTGAGAATGGACGTCCTGGGGCAGGTGTGCGCACAAGCCTGGGAGTCACCATTACTGCAGGGCTAGCTGTGACTGCCTCTGACGCCCTCTGTGACCTTGAGGAAGTCCTTCCCCTCTTTGGACCTCAGGTTACTGCCGTGGAGAGGGTAGTACCTCCCCTTGTCTTCTGGGATGCTGTGGATCAAAGGGCAGAAGCTGTCCCAATGATTATGCCAAGTCATGTCACAGGAAGGAAGAAGCGGGGGGGGGGGGGGACGGATGAAGGGTTCACAGGAGATAGTCCAAGGAGGGAGGTGGGCTGGGCAGAGATGTCAGCCAGTGGAAGGCAGGTGTGCGAAAGTTATAAAGGCAAGCCCTATGGGAGCCTAGCAATCCATTTTTTAGGTCCCCTGTCCTTCCCTCCTGCCCTTCTCCACCCCTCCCAGCCCCTGTGGGTAATTCAGAAGGAGAACCTGTCCCCCACCCTTGGCGGCTCCTTTGTTTGAAGTTCTGCAGGAGGCTGTGGGAGAGGCTGCGAGCCCTTCATTATTGATGAGAGATGACAGATCTGCTGCCGACAGCCTGCCTAACAGATATGATTAGCTTGTAAAAAATTAATCGCCGTTCTCCGGGAGGACGAGGATTAAAACCCAGAGGAGGGGTGTTCTCCGTGTTCCCTAATTTCGGGGGACTTTGAAAAGGTTTTAGCCAACTCAGAGCAGACAAGTAAATTCAATTAGAATTACAAGTGCTGAACAGGCTCCCCCCAGTACAACAGGCTCAGAGGGGTGGTCTGGGGATGCCTGGCCCTGCCCCCCTCCCCGCATCCCCTCTCCAGGTGGTCTCTCCCCGCCTCCCATCCCCATGACTTCAACTTCTGCCTGGACTTTGGTGACTCATCTGTGGCAGTCCTCGGTCTCATCCAGGCATCGCTGGGGAAACTAAGTCTGGAAAGGGTGAGGAACCAGCTCATCCTTGCCCGGCTCAGAGGTCCAGAGGCCTAGAGGCCCAGAGGCAGGCCACTGGGCTCCAATGTAAAGGGACACACAGCGTCTGGTGTCAGGGACACGGGAGCTATAAGCCCCGAGGTTGCGCAGACTCAAGGAAGTACGGGACACAGGCCACTAGCCAGACAGGAGAAGGTCGCATTCTCAGCCCACCACTTGCCCTTGAGTCTATTTCCTCTCTGTGGCGCAGGGTTATGGAACAGAGCCACAAAACACCATGATGGGCCTGATGGCGGCTGACTGATGAAGCGTTTAGTCACCGGACACTTCCCACACCTTCACGAACCGACTTGATCTTCACACCGACAAGGTACCTGCTGGTGATTACAGTGTGACGTCAAACTCTAAGCCCCTCGTGAGAAACACTCTCTGTCCTCTCCCCCCTGAATCTGGGTGGGATTGTGGCTGCTTCAACAAGCAGAATACATCAGAAAGGGAAGACTGCTGGCTTTGAAAGCTAGAACAAAGCAGGGTCAGCCTCATGTGTAGGGCACTGGCTCTTGGAACGCTGAGCCTTTGGAAGTCCTACACACACACACACACACACACACACACACACACACAGTGGCTTTCAGGAGCTAGAGTCTCCACCGAGATGCTCCTAGAGGTGCCAAAGGCCAAATACCCAAATCTGAGGCCCCGCCCGCCCCCTCTCATTGGTGCCCAAAGCTCTCCACTGCTGTCATGGAATGAGAGAGGCCCACAGCTAAGCAGGCTGGCCGATGGATCCGCTCTGTGTCTCACACTGGAGGTGGGGTCTGGAGTGCTCTTCATTCGCTTCCCAAGAATGGCCTTCCTTCTGAATCACCGGAAATCGTGACTATGTAAACTGTGTAAACAGGTAAACTAAAACACACACACACACACACACACACACACACACACACACACACACACACACACACACACACATCTTAAAGAAATGAAAAGAGAATAGAGAGGAGAAAGGTCTTGTGTCGGGCCCCTTCTAGCTCTCAGTTGCTTCTCTCTTCTTATAAGAGGCAGAGAAAAAGAAAGAAGGGAGGGAGGAGAGGGAGGAAAGTAGAGAGAGCAAAAGAGAACAAGAGTGAGAGCAAGAGCGAGAGTGAGAGACACAGAGAGACAGAGAGAGAGGAGAGAGAGAGAGGAGAGAGAGAGAGAGAGAGAAGGGCACCAATATGGTAGCTATTCCACTAGTGGCAAATGCCAGCCCTACCCTCAGCCCTTGGCAGGCAATGCTCGGTTTTTCTGAGATGGTCTCATTTTGTACTTCAGGCTGACTTTGAACTTGAGCTCCTCCTGCCTCTGCCCCAGGGGCCTGGGATTACAGCCTTGGGCTACTGCACCAGCACAACACACATTCTCCCCGCCCCACTTGGGAACCCCGGGCTTGGGAGGGGAGGGGGAGGCCGGCACTGCGGCGGAGGTCTACCCCGCCTCGGTGTTCTCCTAGAGCCGCTGAGGAGGAACGGGGCTTGTGAGGTCCACAGCCAAGATGACTGCGGCGTGTAATCACGAGAATTACAAAAGCAGTTGTGCGTCAAGTGCTTGCTACAAGCCTGGCTCCACACTGCAGAAAGGGTTACCAATGAACTCTTCCCGGGGCTCAGGCCAGGAGGCAGGCTGGGCCCACAGCTACTGTCACCACCATTGAGGAGGAGGACAACCACGTGTGTGTGTGTGTGTGTGTGTGTGCATGCTGTGTGTGCGTGTGTGTGCGTGTGTGTGCATGCTGTGTGTGCGCACGCATGCTGTGCATGTGTGTGTGTACATGCTGTGTGTGTGCTGTGCATGTGTGTGTATGTGTGTGTGCACGTGCACATGCTGTACCCAGATAGGCTTTGTGTCCATTCAGTGTCTTCCCTGTATTAATTTCAGTGATTGCTACAACCAGCTGGCAGATCAACTCCATCGTGATAGACACAGGGAGGTTGAGTAACTTGCTGGAGGTCACCAAGCTAACCAGTGGCAGAGATGGAAATCAAGCCCAGCCTAAACAGCTCCAGCCTCAGGAACCAAGGCCCAAGGCCACACTGGTTGCCCGTGAGTGGACAGCAAAGCTTTGACCAGTTACAACCACAACCATGAGAGAATGGCTCTTCATGCCTCAGTTTCTCTAGCTGCCTCTATGGTACCACTGCCCCCCACCCCCACAGCCTAATTAATGTGTGTGGCCTAAGAAGCTGGTGGTTTAGGTACAAGCATTTTTGCTCTTTCCTTTCCAAATACTCTAGACAAACCAAAGCGTTCCCATTCAGACTTATATGTTAACCATATTTCTACCATTGTCCCCATTTGGTGCTTTGCAAATCTCAGGAGCCTTTCTGGTGGTAGGGGGATGGGGACACAAAGAGAGAATGTCCCTCCCCAGACTGGCTAGTTCCCATGCAAACCGACTAATCAGAGCCCAGATCCCTAGCCAATCAAAGCACAGAAGCGGAGCCAATCAGAACTTAGACTCCCAGGCTAACTAGTCTCCCAGCCAATCAGAGGCCAGACTGTCAGCCAGTCAGAGCCTAGTCAATCAGAGCCCAGACCTACAGCCAGCTCTGGGTTGGAGATCTCAGTCTCACCTCCCTTCTGATCATCCTCAGAGCCTAGACCCACCTGGGACTGTCACTGCAGACAGACCCTGACCTTGTTCAAATCACCTAGTTCTGCTACCGAACCCACTTTACCCACTTCCCAGGTTTTCTGCCTGGGAAAGTCATCAAGGCTCTGGCCAGTGCCTTCTCCTATTCCTTTCTGTCTCCTGACTGCTCTCAGCTCCCCAGGGTGGCCCTGTCCAGCACAGGGTCCCCCCTGTCTTGGGAACGGAGATATGAACTAAGCTCTCAATGGCCGTCATAACTGATCCCATCTGAGTGTTGAAAACCTGTCTGTCCTGGCCATCTTTAGAAAACAGGTGACCTGTTCAACAATATTCCCGGGACATCCAGATCTCTGGTGAGGGACACCTACTCTGTACTTCCTCTAAAGTCCCCTCCTGCCCGGCACCACCCCACTTCTGTCATTTCTGGCCCCCCCCCAAAAGCTGTTTCACACCACAGATGCTAAGAGCACGGGTTCCCATCCCAGTGCACCCTTTCTAGACTGTGCACTCCGGAGACGTGTCCTAACCTCTCTGTGTCTCCCCAGTGCCTGCTGAATTGCCTGCCACACTGTGGGGAATGAATAGGCACCAGCGACTAAGAAAGTGAACGATCAACCAAGGTAGCAATGGTTCTACAGCTGTGTCACCCGGCCTCACCCTCTCGCCCTCTCCTCTGTTTGGAGAATGACTGTTTCCCTACCCCCTGGTGAACCACAGCCCCAAATTTAGCACACTTGGCTAACTAGCACCTTCTCCTCCTCGGCTGCACCTGGAGCTTCATCAAAGGCCCCTGATTTCCCTCCTGCTGCCTGAGCCCTAGACAGTCTCCAGCTGCCAGTCGATGCCACCCTGGCCCTGCCCAGCCATGCCCTGACAGAGGAGCCCAGCCTGGCATTCACAGGCCCAGCCCAGGTCCTTCCCAGACCCCTGCACAACCATTCACAGACTCATAATCCACGAGGCCAGCTGGGAATCCAGGCAAGGCTAATAATCCAAACCCAACCGAGGCGCAGATGTCACATTGTCACATGGGTGGGGCTCTGAAGTACATTCAGCCAACCACCTTTTATTTCCCCGACCACAGATTTAACTTCTTAATCCTCTTTTATTTCTGCTAATATTGAAATGAGTTTGCCTGCCCTGTGTCACACTGGGGGTGGGGGTGGCGGTGACCCCAGGATTTGTCTGGCAGCTGTAAGAAACAGTCTCAGGTATGAAGCTGGCAATGCCAAGCAACCAGGACCTGCCAGGACCCGAGGAGACTTTCAAAAGACTTGCAGGGCTCCCAGGACAGTTGTCTGCAATGGAAACCCTCTGACTGTGTAGCCAGGCCTGTGTAGAAACTGACTAGCTCCTCCCAACACACACACACACACACACACACACACACACAGATGCACACATACATACACACACGCATGTACTCATGCATGTAAACACACATGCACCTGTATACACAAACACTCATAGATGCAAGCTGGAGGCCCGGCGTTTAACTCCTAGAAGCACTATATATATACAAACTATACTGAGAAAAAAAGGTCCGTTTAAAAACCATAAAGATGGGACTGCCATAATGTGTCTTATAGTCCTGCCACAGATCTGCTGCTAGACTCAGGATGGGATTGGGACAAGCAGGGAGTGGTACAAGGATGGCAAACAGCAATTGCCAGGCATGGTGACACATGCCTGCAATCGCAGCATAGGAGGCAGAGGCAGGTAGAAAATGGAACGTTCAGGACCAGCCTGGCAAAGCAGAGCTGAGCTTGAACCCTGTCCTATGCCCTTGGACAAGTCACTTCCTTCTCCCAGCCCATCTGCTTGCAGATGAGACGGGGCCAGGACCACACACACCTTCATGAGGAGATGCCTGACTGAATTGGGCACACACCCCCCATCTATGGGGGGAGGTGCTAGATGCTTCCTTCTACCCCTGGGCATCCTCAGACAGATGCTACTGCCACCCAGAGCAACACAGCAGCCACAGAACCAGCCTCCTAATGGTGCCCAGCCTCTTCATGGGGCTCACAACAGCACCTCTAATCTACCTTCACTTTTCCTCCAGCCCCTTGGCTGTCTTCCTCCCCTGGAGTCTGGGGCTGCAGAGGCCTCTGGGGTCCTTTTGTTTTGTTGTCTGTGATGGAGCTTGAAGTCAGGGCCGGGAGCATTTTCCCTGAGCTTTATTGCTCAAGGTTAGTGCTCTACCACTTGAGCCACAGCTCTACTTCCCGTTTCCAGTGATTAATTGTAGATAAGAGTCTCACAAACTCTCCTGCCCAGGCTGGCTTTGAACTGTAATCGTCAGATTGCAGCCTCCTGAGTACAGTGGCTAGGATTACAGGCATGAGCACCAGTACCCAGCTCATTATGATTTCAATTTCACTTTCTCCAGTGATTAAAAGGATTGAGCAATTTTTCATGTTCTTCTTGGCTATTTGTTTCTCCTCTATGGTGAAGTATCTATTTGAAAAAAAACAACCCTTCTGCTTATTTTTAATTGGCTTATCTGTCTTCTTCTTGTTGAGTTTCGCAAACCTGTTTTTTCGAGGAAAGTCATATTTGTGTAATCACTTTGGGGTGAAGAACACAGGGGATTATTTGGTGGAAAGACATTTAAATCTCGGCTTTGCTGCTTTCGCAATGTGAGGTTTCCGCTGTGAGCCAGCTATATGCTAGTTCCTTCGCCGGTGTCAGAAGTTGCTGGTTAAGATCACATGTACAAGTGACATGTCAATTCCGTTGTCTTTAATTGGCCAAGGACTACGGGTTTCACTTATTCCAATCGTAATTACTAATCCTAACTCTCATCACACACTACACATTATATAAGGATAGAGAGAGAGGACTACAGCGTTCAATGTGTTTGACAAGCTCATGGGCCTGGGTTTATTATTTGTTTTATTATGGTTTTTTAGAAGAATTTTTTAAATTATCATTTAGTTATACAAAGGGGTTTCGAGCTAAGTCAGTTTATGAGTAGGAAGGATCTTGATCAATGTTACCCTCTGGAAGCTTTGACGCCGCCTCCTCCTCCCCTCCTCCTCCCCTCCTCCTCTCCCTCCTCCCCTCCTCCTCCTCTCCCTCCTCCTCTCCCTCCTCCTCTCCCTCCTCCCCTCCTCCTCCTCTCCCTCCTCCTCTCCCTCCTCCTCTCCCTCCTCCCCTCCTCCTCCTCCCCTCCTCCCCTCCTCCTCCTCCCCTCCTCCTCTCCCTCCTCCTCTCCCTCCTCCTCCTCCCCTCCTCCTCTCCCTCCTCCTCTCCCTCCTCCTCCTCCCCTCCTCCTCCCCTCCTCCTCTCCCTCCTCCTCCCCTCCCTCCTCCTCCCCTCCTCCTCCCCTCCTCCTCCCCTCCTCCTCCTCTCCCTCCTCCTCTCCCTCCTCCTCCCCTCCTCCTCTCCCTCCTCCTCCCCTCCTCCTCCTCTCCCTCCTCCTCTCCCTCCTCCTCCCCTCCTCCTCCTCTCCCTCCTCCTCTCCCTCCTCCTCTCCCTCCTCCTCCCCTCCTCCTCCTCTCCCTCCTCCTCTCCCTCCTCCTCCCCTCCTCCTCTCCCTCCTCCTCCCCTCCTCCTCTCCCTCCTCCTCTCCCTCCTCCTCCCCTCCTCCTCTCCCTCCTCCTCTCCCTCCTCCTCCCCTCCTCCTCTCCCTCCTCCTCTCCCTCCTCCTCTTCCCCCTCCCACCCCTCCCCTCCTGCTCCTCTCCCTCCTCCCCTGCTTCTTCTCTTCCTCTCCCTCTTGCCCCTCCCCTTCTCCCCTGGCTCCCTATCCTCCTCTTCTCGCCTTCACCCCTCTCCCTCCACCCCATTCTTCCCCTTGCTCCACCCTCTGCCCCTCAGTCTCCTCCCCCTACCCATCAGTCTCCTCCTCACCATTTCCCCTCCTCCTCCTTCTGTTCCCCTCCTGCCCTCTCCCTTCTCCCCCCCCTTCATCTTCTCCCCCTCCTCCTCAACTCTGCACATTGAGGCCTCAGGCTCAGGTCCAACAAACAAGACAAACGAGTTCTCCAGGCTGCCCTGGGGTGCTGGCCACCTTCCTGCCCAGCCTTCAGCTCTGCCGGGGGAGAGGCAGCGGCCTGGCGCCCAGGCTGAGCCTGGACTTCTAGTCTTCCACTGCAGTGGGGGCCGCAGTTACCTCTGAGCTCCCCCTCCCCTCACTCACCCACTTTAAGCCTCAGTTTCTCCACACAGGAGTGGAGGTCCTACAGCCCCCCTCCTGCTGGTTCAGGTGAGGTGTGCTCTCTCCTTTGAGGCTGGGGCAGGGGAGTGAGTTGTACCTGGAGTCTTGGTATGGAGCAGGATGTGGCTGAGTTTGGGCCTCCTGCAGGGCAGGGGACTGGACCCACCCTCCAGGGCCGTCCTGTCGGGGCTGGGTCCTGGCTCCCATTTGTAGTATGGAAGGCTAGGACTGCAGGATCTCTGAAGATGCCATGGTTCCCCCTTGCATGGAAACAGAAGGAGGCTTGTGCTCTGCTCCCCTGCCCCACCAGCCTCCTCCCCCCTCCAGGCTTTCTGTGGGCAACTGAGATGGAAGCAAACGTGTAGAGCCAGCGGCCTCCTCCCCAGTCACGCAGATGTGTGTGGAATGAGACAGTTTATAGACAGCCCCGAGCCAGGGCTAGTACGCCATCTTTCAATCACAGGATGGAGAAAAGGAATGAAGATGGCAAACGTGCTGATGGGGGGGAGAGGGACAGGGCACAGAGAACTTCCACTTCCTCCCACATCTTGGCGACTGCCAACAGAATAGCACCTGACCAGCACAGTCTGGAATTTTCCAATCTCTTCTGTCTACCTTTGTCTGGAGCTACCTTGGGGTTGAACTCAGAGTTTCACATGTACTAGGGGAGGTGCTCTAGCCTCTTTCGCTTTGGTTATTTTTCAGGTAAGGTTTTATTTTATTTTTTGGCTAGGGCCATCCTCCTCCTTATGCCTCCCATAGAGCTGAGATTGCAGGTAGGAACTACTATCGCCAGCTTTTCTGTGAGGATGAAGTCTTGTCCTAGGCTAGCCTTGAACTATGGTCCTTTCCATCTTTGCCTTCTTACTAGCTAGGGCTACAAGCATGAGCCACCAGGCCTAGCTGCTTCAGGGATCTTTCAGCAAGGCTCCTGAGCATGATGCTAGAAATTGGCCTTGTTCTGCGATCCTCTCATTATCACCCTCCCTGCAAGTAGCTGGGGTTAATTACAGGCATACACACCAAGCCTGTTCCTTCTCTCCATCTCTCTTGCTTCAAATCCTGCAGTTCCATCGGTCTCCAGGTCACTCTACACAATCAGAAATTAATTCTGACCATTCTAGCCAGGCATTGGTGACTCACACCTGTAATCCTAGCTACCCAGGAGGCTGAGATCTAAGGATCACAGTTCAAAGCCAGCCCGGACAGGAAAGACCAGGGGACTCTCATCTCCAATAAACCACTAGAAAACTAGAAGCGGCAATGTGGCTCAAGTGGTAGAGCGCTACCCTTGAGCTGAAGAGCTGAGGGACAGCGCTCAGGCCCTGAATTCGAGCCCCATAACTGACAAATAGAAAAAAGAAAAGAAAATAATTCTGACCATTCTGCATCTCCTTGCTGAGGGTCTCATAGGGCGTGGGAGCTATGACAGTGTATACAGGCTCCAGTCTTGCTGGGCCCATTTTACAGGTGAAGAAATAAAGGCTAAGAGCCACAGTGCAGTGTTTTCTCAACTTCTCTGTCTGGGAAACCCGTTCTTTCTCACTCCCGTGAGCCAAGTAGACCAGATACCCTAAGACTTCAGCATGCACACGCCTTCCCATGCAGAGCTCAGCCAGGATTGGGGGGGGGGGGAGGATGGGCAAGGGGGCTGGGCCCTTCCAGAATTCCCACGTGGCATCCTGCATGTACGTGCACTTTTCCAGCGAGAGTCTATCATTTCCAGTGCATACTCCTCGGAGAGTTCTGAATGGTGAAGGCCTGCCCTGGCCCAGGTCCTGGCCTAGGCCCTGGCCTGAGACTCCAAGAACCAGGCCCAGTTCTCACCTGGGGTTTTCTAAACATGAAGGCTACCGTGGAGATCTGGGAAAGAGCACTGTGAGTTTGAGAAATGGCCGGTGTGACAGGGGACAGGGGGACAGTGACAGGATGAGTTTGGCTGGAGCAGGAACGGGTGTTTGAGTGCTGACAGATGAGGTTGGGCTCCAAGGGGACCTTGGAGGAGAGGCCTAGCCATTCAGATGTGATTGGAGAGGCCATGGGAGCCACCTGGTGTCCTCCAGCCAGCCAGGGGGAGGGAGGGAAGGGGAGATACAAGGGTTATGAGTCTGCAGTTGGCAGAAAATCCTACAGAGAAGAGCTCTGATGCCACCCTGCTGGGAGCAAAGCCTCCACTCTGCACAGTGCAGCTCGCACCGCACGGAGGCCTGCTGGGTCTTCTTACCCAGTGACCTTGATAAGGCCTTCTGCGGCTGGGTTTCTTTCTGTAAACAGGAGCAGCCAGCCTGCTGGGTGAAGAGGGGAAGATTCATCTAAGTAAGAATATTCATCTGGCCGGGCATGATGCTCAGGCCTATAATCCCAGCAACTCAGGAGGCTAAGATCTAAGGGTCATGGTTCAAAGGCAGCCGGAGCAAGAAAGTCCATGAGACACCTATCTCCAAAGAACCACCAAAAAGCCAGAAGCGGAGCAGTGGCTCAAATGGTAGAGCACCAGCCTGGAACAAAAGAAAAAAAACTGAGAGACAGTGTCCAGGCCCTGAGCTCAAGCCTCAGTATTGGCACATACACACACACAGAAGGTCATTATGCCACACACTCCCAAATAACCTACTGTGAGGAGGGAATGAGTGAAATCTACTCCAGACCTGGCCACGTGCATGGGTCTTAGGATCAGTAGAATCTCCCCCCCTCCTCTGTCTGTCTATCTGTCTGTCTGTCTGCCTGTCTGTCTGTCTGTCCCTCTTACCTCTGCCCCCCCCCTTCTCCCTTCCTCCCAGTTGCCCCCATCAGTCAAACCTGGACACATTTATTCCCTTGCACATATATGGGTGTGTACAGTTATGTCTCTGTGTGTGTGTGTGTGTGTGTGAAATGATCCCCAGCTCCAGGGTCTCCTTATCTTCACCCTCACCTCCACAGGGGCCCACACCCCCCTTCCCTGGCTTCCACTCAAGGCCTCCCTGTCTGTCACCTCTTACCTTGGAAAACAGATCTGGGTGTGCCCGCAGGGGCAGTTCACGGGCTGGGTGGAATGCAAAGCTACTGGTTCCCAGATGGGCCTGTGGGTAGGCGTGGCACCCATGCCCCTCTCCCCCCCCCCCCCGCTGGCCTTCCCCACCCCCAGCCCACGGCCCTGCCTGCGTTCCCCACCCCCAGCCCACGCCAGAGCTCTCTGTTCACCCTGACACACAGGGAGACCAGATTGGTGGCGGCAGGGCAGGCACATCCGCAGAGACCCGATAGCGTCTTCCAATTATCTTTTAATTTCACTGCTGTCTTCATTTGTTCACTTCGCTTTCTCCAAACAGACACTGGGAGGGTGGTGGAGGTGGGGATGCGGGATGTAATTTATGGGATTCCTGTGACATTTACCTGCAGATGGAGTTAGACCTCGGGGTGGAGCAGCAAACCCCGTTCCTGCCACTCTGAGAACGTGGCCTCCCGCCGCACCCCAGAGGGCTAGCTCCTCCCAGTCTGGGTTCACTGTTGCTTATGTTCTGCTCGGGGTGGGGGCAGGGGCGTCTAGACACAGGAGTCCCCAGGAGAGTCCAGACACAGCCAAAGGCTCCCCCAGGAACCTCCCTCTGGTGGACAGACCAACCCACCCCGATTGAAAACCCCAACCGCCTAGGCTGACACCCCCCACCCCCCCTCCCGCTCCCAAGTCCAGGAACTGGACACGTGAAAACAGCCACAGGCCCAGTGAGATCACCCCAGGGTGCCCACCCAGCCTCTGCCAGTCCCCTCCCAAATCACAGACCTGCCCTGTTCTCCCCCACCTCCCTGCATGCCCTCTTCTATCTTGGGGATAAATTCTTTCTTGCCCCCTGACTGGAGGGCACACCCCTGCCCCAGTACCAAGGTACCCGTGTGTTTCCACCCTGCCTTGGGCAGCTCTGAGGGCTGGGAGGCAGAAGGGAGGCCGGAAGCCGGTCTGGGGGAGGTTTACCTGTGCCCCACTGATTTGCACAGGCCCCTCCTGGCCGAAGCCAGGCCTGGCCACACAAGTGCCAGGCCGGGATTCAAATCAGGGCCGGCCGCTTCCTGCACATTCACCGTTGACCGGCGCCCAGCTCCCAGTTCCAATCGGAGCGTCCCTGGGCTTTGCCGAGCTCTCCACTCCCCGTGTATTCCTCATCCTGGCTCTGTCCCCACCCAGACCAGGGCAGAGAAGGGTGGTTACAAACCTACGCCTGCCTGCCACTCTCAGCCACCTTGATGGCTCTGCTCCCCACCCCCCCCAGTCTTCCCCTGTTAACTGAGTGTGGGGGCTGTAGCGCCCTCTCCAGGGGACTCGGAGCACAGCGCCAGGGTTCACCCCCACCCCGGGGCTGAGCAGACAATGGCAGAAAAAGCCAACCAACTTCTCATCCCCAAGCCTCTGAAGCTCCCAAAATGGAGGCTTCCTGGGACTCACACCAGACTGGGTGGGTTGCACGATCCGGGGTGCGAGCGTGGAAGACCACATTTCCCACCGTTCCCAACCCCATCCTCGAGCCTCTCAGCGTGACCGTGGTCGTTTTTTTGGTCAAGATGGACAGAAAGAGGGACAAAGGGTCACAGCGGGCCCAGCCGCGGAGGCCGGCTTTCGCGAGACTCACACAGGTGCACGCCCTCCCAGCCGTGAAACTCAGAGCTGCAAGCAAGTGGGGCAAACTGGAAGGACACGGGAGGTCCCAGACGTGAGGACACGCATGCTGCGTCTCCAAGGGGGGCTGTGGGCATGTCCCTCCCCCACCCCTGGCCGCACCCCAGCCCCCCTCCGTGTCCAGGCCGGACTCCGCCCCACCTGTACACACTGGGTCCCTTGCCAGCCTCAGGGGTTGGAGTGAGGCCTGTTCAGTCACTGTCCTTGGGGCTCCTGGGACCCAGAGAACAGACAGACAGATGCTGTGGGCAGGGTCCACAGTGATCAAGATGGTGGAAGGGTCTGGAAGAAGAGACACGTGGATGAAGAGCTGGTCTGAGAGAATGGAGGCTCTGGGAGGGAGGCTCAGGCAGCCTTTGAGGAATTTAGACGGTTGGAGACCGCTAGCAAGGAGAAGGGAGGGGCCTGGCCCACTGAGAGCCAGCAAAGCCGAGCACGCTACGTAGCATTCAAGAAGCAGATTCAAAAGGGTAAACTGAGGCTGGCGCCTAAGCAGTCATAGTATGGAGTGAGGAGCTTCTCCCAGGCCCCAAGCCCTCGAGCTAAGTATCTGCCTCCTTGGCAGGGCACCGGTCCTCATTTCATTCTTCAATGAAACAAGATTCAGAGGTGGAGAACAAGACCATCCAGATTCGCCTTCGCCCTGAGACCTCGAACCGCTGGGCTGACCTCTCCCTGTACTGGCCAGGGGTTGGGGGGTTCAGGGGTCCTCATCCGTCTAAGGGGGACCCTGAGCTGGCCAGAGGCTGAGCAGAACTGGGCCTGCACTCTGGCCACTGGAGAGAAGAGGAGGGAGCGGGAGAGCTGATGCTCCCTGAACTCTCAGGATAAAAGGCTCCATCCTTGGCACTTTGCATATTGAACTACCCCATCTGATGAGGTCCAGGGGCCATCTTCCCATCTTTCAGACTGGGAAATGGTGCACAGAGGGGCAAAGACTCTTGTCTAAAGTCACACAGCTAGTCAGTGGCAGACAGCTAGGTAGTCTGGGTCCAGGATCCATAGCACCAGCTGTCTGGGGCTGGAGTGGGACCTGAGTGGGTAGGCTGGGGTCCCCCCTTTTCTCTGCCTCTTGCTCTATCAGATGAACCCGTGCCTTACCCTTACGTGGGCATGAACACAAGGCATTGACGCAAACGGTCTCAGGGTGGAAAGCTGGCTGGGTTCTCTGAAGCGTGTTGGGTGGGGAAGGGCAGCAGGGGTGTGGGCAGGGGCTCCGGGCCCCAGCTCCAACCTCCCCTTGGCTGTGTCCCTATTCAACCCCTTCTGTGGAGATGGAACCTGTCCCTCCTCCACACCTGCTATGGCTCCAGCGGGCCCAAGATCCACCGCACCCAGGCCTGCCTGGCCTGGCAGCCCAGCAGGTGGATTTGCAAGAGAAAACAAAGCTCCCACACAGAAACATACGTTTCCTGGCATCAGACTGTGGCTTGAGAGCATCCTGCCTTCCCCCTTGGAGGCCCCTCCCCCGACACCCCTAGCAACCTGGGCTGTGGACTGGCACTGCCCCTGGCTCCAGCTCAGCCCCTGGGCAGAACTTTCCACCCCCCTAGGAAGGCCCGAAGGAGCTGCCCTCCCTCACCCCAGCTCAAAGTCACCTTTGCTCCACTCCTCAGCCGGGCAGCCCAAGCCAGCCCTGGCCTCCCTTTTGCTCAGCTGGCGGGATCTCCGAGCTGCTCCCTATTGGGCAATCATTAATCGGATTCTTGACATTCCTGAGCCCCAGCAGCATGCTCCCCTCAGGAGCCGAGGCCCAGGGCTGGCATTCGGACATGCAGCTCGCCAGCAGGGTGGTGCTGACCGCCGCTGCGCTGCTCCTGCTGACCGCGGCCTACAGGCTGTACAAGTCCAGGCCTGCCCCGGCCCCGCAGGGGGGTGGGAGTGCCAAGTTCAAGGCCGAGGAGGAGGAAGCAGAGGGCTCAGGGCAGCCCCCTGTCCGGGAGTCTTCTCCAGAGTCCCCGAGGCGGAGGCTGAGATGCCGGAGGGCCAGCAAAGAGGCAGGAGCTGCCCTGGACTGCTGCCTGGACGATCGGGGACACCTCCCTGTTCTGGCTACAGAAGCCACTTCCAGAGCCCGGGACCCCGAGAGCAGAGGCTCCGGGGAGGAGGAGGAAAAGGAGGAGGAGAGGCAACACCCCAGTTCGGAGCAGGTGCCTCCCTCCTGCTGCGTCCAGGAACCCGGAACAGTTGCTGGAGAGAAGCCCAGCCCTCTCCACCACCCCTGTTTGGGCAGTGAACCCACAAACTCTGCAGCTGACCAGACGGTGACCAGGGGTGGGGAGCCTGCTCTGCGGCTGGATGGTGAATGCCTGGAGCAGCCGGAGGCAGAGGAGCTGGGGCCCCCTGGCCGCTGGATGGCCCCCACGGCCGAGTGCAGTGACATGGACCAGGCCTGGGTCTTCACCCGCATGACCGGCGCCAGCAGGGAAGAGCCCGGGGCCCTCCAGGCTGCCTCAGACATGGCACTGGCCGTCCATCACCCCGAGGGAGCCACAGACACCTCCTACACCTTCTCGTCCACCGCCCGGGTCCGGGTTCAGGAGAGCCTCATCCAGGAGGCCGAGGGGAAGGGTCTCCCGCTGAAAGGCAAGATATACGACTACTACGTCCAGTCTACGTCCCAGGCTGCGTCCAGGCCGGCCCCCAGCACGGCGGCTCTGCCCAAGGCTCCATCCCCTGGACCAGTGCCAGGGCCCCTGGGCACCGAAGCAGCTTCTGAAGCCCGAGCCGCCCACAGTGAGGGTATACCCGGAGCCTCCACCTCCTCTTCCTCCTCTGTTCCAGGCTTCGGCCGGAAGGTGAGTCTCCTGCAGATCGCAGACAACCCAGAACTCCAGCTGCAGCCCAGCAGCTTTGGGATCCCCGCTGCAACCCCCCTCGATCCAGGTCCTCAGCCCGGCCCCGCAGGGAGGGATGGGGAGTCCCCTGTGCGGCTCGTGGCAGGGACCAACTTCTTCCACGCCCCACTGGGCCCTGCTTCCGGCCCACACACCCACCTGGATCTGGGTAATTGCTACGAGGTACTGGAGTTGGCCAAGAGGCAGAAGCTGGAGGCCCTGAAGGAGGCGGCCTTCAAGGTGATGAGTGACAACTATCTCCACGTGCTGAGGAACCCCCACATCTACAGGCGGCTGAGCGGGGCAGAGCGGGAGCTCATTCTCCAGCGGCGTCTCCAGGGCCGCCAGCGCCTGGTGGTGGCCGACGTGGGCCCCCAAGAAGGCGGCGGACGCCTCTTCTCCTATGACGACGCGGCGGATGCCTGGCACCCCCTGGCTCAGCTGCCCCCCGAGGCCATGTCCCGGGGCTGCGCCGTCTGTAGCCTCTTCAATTACCTGTTCGTGGTGTCGGGGTGCCGAGGGCCGGGGCACCAGCCCTCCAACCGTGTCTTCTGTTACAACCCCCTGACGGGGATCTGGAGCGAGACGAGCCCTCTGAACCAGGCTCGGCCACGCTGCAGGCTGGTGGCCATGGGCGGGTACCTGTATGCCATCGGGGGCGAGTGTCTGAACACGGTGGAGCGCTATGACCCTCGCCTGGACCGCTGGACCTTCGCCCCGCCGCTCCCCAACGACACCTTCGCCCTGGCGCACACGGGCACGGCGTGCGGGGACGAGATCTTCCTCACGGGGGGCAGCCTGCGGTACCTGTTGCTCCGCTTCTCCGCCCAGGATCAGCGCTGGTGGGCCGGCCCCGCGGGGGGCAGCAAGGACCGCACCGCCGAGATGGCGGCCGTCGACGGCTTCCTCTACCGCTTCGACTTCAACCGCAGCCTGGGCATCAGCGTGTACCGGTGCAGCGCCAGCACCCGGCTCTGGTACGAGTGTGCCACGTACCGGACTCCCTACCCGGCCGCCTTCCAGTGCGCCGTGGTGGATGAACGCATCTACTGCGTGGGCCGCCAGGGGACCCTCTGCTTCCTGGCTGACCACATCGCACCCAGGTTTGTGCCCAGGGAGCTGAAGACCTTCCCAGACCCGCAGGGCATCCTCCTGCCCACCGTCCTCACCCTGCCCGTCCGCCACGTGCCTCAGACCACGGTCTAGCTGCTCCTTGGCTGGGCTTCTCATGAAAAGAAGGGGAGTCAGAGCAACCCCCCACCTCCCCCGTCACCTTCCCGTCACTCCCCGGTCATTTCATTCCTGGGTAATGAGGGACTAGGAATCTGTCCACAGAGAGAGGAATTTTCATTCCACCTCTGTGACTGGCTGCTGGATCTTCAATGAGAGAAAAAAAAAATCTCAGTTGTGAAAAGTGAAGGCATAGCACTGGTGGCTCACGCCTGTGATCCCCAAGACCCAGCAGGCTGAGAGCTGAGGGTCACTGTTTGAAGCCAGCCTGGGCAGGAAAGTCCGTGAGACTCTTACCTCCAGTGGGTTCACCAAAAAGCCAGAAGTGGAGCTGTGGCTCAAGTGGTAGAGTGCTAACGGTGAGCACGAAAGCTCAGGGACCCAGGCCCTGGTACTCTGTGTGTGTGTGTGTGTGTGTGTGTGTGTGTGTGTGTGTGTGTGTGTGTGTGTATGGAGGGAGGTAGTTCTGGCATGACTGGGGAGGAACAAGGAGCCCTAGGGGGTTCGGGCAGAAGGAGACAGGGGTCACAGAAGTAGATGGCTCGGGGAGAGCCCACAAGGGCTATTTGCTTGCAAAGTAAACTTACCGGAGTCCCTTGCCTTGTTTGGTTTCCTGGAACTCTACCAGAAGGAAGAGAGGCACCCATTTTAATAAGAGCTCCGTGGAGAATACAGTTGAGTCTATAAGGCAGGCCACAGGAGAGGGAGGAGCAGATGTGACTCCCGCACCCCTTCCTCCCAGGCCACCACCTGACCACAAAGCTGTTCTGGATCTCAGGACCCAGGGAACCCAGACAGCCAGGCGGCCTCTCAGCCAATGAGGGGTGCTGTGTGTGTGTGTGTGTGTGTGTGTGTGTGTGTGTGTGTGCATGTGTGTGTCTGTGCGTGTGTGTGCGTGTGCGCACATGTGTGTGCGTGCGTGTAGTGTGTGTGCATGTGTGTAGTGCTGATCCTGTGTGTGTGTGCATGCATGTGTGTCTGTGTATACGTGTGTGCATGCGTGTGTGCATGTGTGTAGTGCTGATCCTGTGTGCGTGTGTGGGCATGTGCGTGCGTGCATGTGCGTGCGTGCATGTGCGCGTGTCTGTATGTGCATGTGTGTGCATGTGTATGGGTGTGCGTGTGTGCGTGTGTGTCTGTGTGTGTACGTGTGTGCATGTGCGCGTGCGTGTGTGTAGTGTTGATCCTGTGTGTGTGCGTGCGTTGTGCATGTGTGTGCGCGTGTGTGTGTGCATGTCTGTGTGTGTGTGTGCATGCACGTGTGTGTGCGCCTGTGTGTGTAGTGCTGATCCTGTGTGTGTGTGCGCGTGTGTGCGTTGTGCATGTGTGTGCGTGTGTGTGTGCATGTCTGTGTGCGTGTGTGTGCGCGCGTGTGTGTGTGCACGTGTGTGTGTAGTGCTGATTCTGTGTGTGTGTGCATTGTGCATGTGTGCGCGCGCGTGTGTGTAGTGCTGATCCTGTGTGTGTGTGCGTGTCTGTGTGTGTGTGTCTGTGTGTGTGTGTGTGTGTGTGTGATCATTTCCCTCTCTGTGTCCTGTGGCGCCCGAGTCACCTCCCCACACAGAGAGGACAGTGAGGGCAGGTCCACACGGGTGCTGAGGGCCAGCAGAGCTCGGCATCCGGCGCCTCCAGACGCTGCGCCTCCTTTCCCAGGGGGTTCGGTGAATTCTGAAGCAGGGACGACCCAACCCGAGGAGGTGGCTGTTCTCTCAGGAATGAGGGCGGGGGGGGGTCCTCGTTCCTTCTGTGACAAAGCCATGACCGACCGCCGAGCAGTGAGGAGCTCTGGGGTCCCAGGTAGAATGCAGGGGACAAGGGGACAGGGCCCGATACGTCAGAAGACAGCAAATGCTTGGTACCTCCGCGTCCCAGTGAAGCCCTTCCCGAGCCCCAGCTGGCCCCAGCGGCAGCTTGTGTCCGCGCAGGTGCTGGGGGCTGAGATGGCCGGGGCAGGGGGGGGCATTTTGGAAGATGGGGGATTAGAACAAAGAATGAGACGGAGGTGGTTCTGGAGAGGAGAGGGAGCCGTTGTTCCTGGCTGAGAGCCTGGGAAGAGAAGGAGGCTGACTTTATTCCTAAATCAGAAATTGGGAAGGTGGCTCAGTGGTAGAGTGCTTGCTTTGCATGCGTGAGGCCCTCGGTTTGATTCTTCAGCACCACATAAGCAGAAAAAGCCGGAAGTGGTGCTGTGGCTCAAGTGGTAGAGTGCTAGCCTTGAGCTGAAGAGCTGAGGGACAGCGCCCAGGCCCAGAGTTCAGGTACCATGACAGGCAAAAAAAAAAAAAAAAAAAAAAGAAAGGAAGGAAGGAAGGAAGAAAGAAGGAAGGAAGGAAGGAAGGAAGGAAAGAAAGAAAGAAAGAAAGAAAGAAAGAAAGAAAGAAAGAAAGAAAGAAAGAAAGAAAGAAAGAAAGAAAGGAAGGAAGGAGAAATTGGGAAGGAAAGCCAGCCGGGACCACAGCTGGCCCCTTGGAGGGGAACCAACCTCCACAGCTAAGGCCATGGTCAGTACGAAGGCCGGACGGCCCAAGGAGCCCTGGGGAGAGGGGAGGATGCTTCAGGGTCAACACTCACAGGAGCTCTAGGTATTGTGGAGCCAGGCTGGGAGAGAGGTGTGGGAGGTGACTCTATCTGGGAGCTGGGGGTGGGGGGCGCCTGGCCCAGGCCCAAGGATAGGCTTCCAATGAGGAAGTCCACCACCAAGCCAGGTAAAGCTCTGCAGACAGCTTGGGCTGCACACAGCTCAAAGCAGCAGATCTCAGCCCTCAGGGAGCTCAGGCGCAAGTGGGAATGAGCTGACAATATCATGCAGCAAGCACAGAATGAAGGGAATGAAAGTGGAACTCCCATGGCTCACATCCGTAATCCTAGCTACACAGAAGGCATGGGACTCTTATTCCAATCAACCAAGAAAAAGACTGCCAGGCTTGAGTGGAAAACCTAAGGGACGGTGCCCAGGCCCTGAGTTCAAGCCTAAGTACTAGCACACTAAAAAAAGAAAGAAGGAAAGGAGGAAAGAAGAGAGGGAAGGAGGGAGGGAAGGAAGGAAGGAGGGAGGGAGGGAAGAAAAGAAACAATGAAAGAAAGGAAAGGAAGGAAGGAAGGCAGCCAGCCAGCCAGGCTGCATGGGAACTAAGGTAATGAGGGCAGGTGAATGCTAGGACAAGGTGTGGCTCTGTGTATGTTTTACCATGGGGGTGGCTTCCAGGCTGCGCCATCTTGGTCCAGATGATAGTCCTGGGCTGCACTCTGCTGGTATTGGTATAGGGAAAGAATTCCATCCTGCCCGCCTTTATAAAAATAGTTTTCTTGGAACACAGACAAAACCTTCTCTCCCCGAGAGAGAGGCAGAGTTGGCAGTCTCAAGGCAGGGGCAATGTTAATTACTAGGGTGTCACAGACCCCATGCCCTAGGGTGCAGCTGGGCACCGGCCTGCAGGGGTCTCCTGCTGGGGTCAGAGCCTAGGACCTCCACTGGGCCATGTTGAATGGCCTTGGGCCTGTGGACACGGTGCCGTCAGCCTCGATGTGGCCTTTGTGTCACTCGACTTTCCATGGTCATTCATCTTGCTTTTCCAATAAGTTCTTTCTTCTTTAGGCGGACAGGGTGGGGAAAAGAAAAAAGTTTGGGTTGCTTTCCAGTTTAAGCCAGAAATAGCCATCATAGAAAAAAAAAGAATTGGAAAATAGAGAGAAGTATATTATATATATATACATATATATATAAAAAAATCTCAATTTTGCCACCCGAACTCCCCTGCTGTGGTACACATCTCGCCGGGCTTTTTCTTCTCTGTGTGGTTTTTGTTTGGCTTGATATTTTTTTTCATTTTTTTCTTTTGCCGGGATGTGATTATGCTGAGTGTACAGAACCCAGCTGCCTCTTTTCCTCACGTAGCATTTTAGAATAAGCATCTTCCTGTGTTATTACAAACCCTCCGTAAACATCATTTCAGGACTCGCTGGCTGTTCGTGGAGTGAACGTCTCACGGTTTATTTAAACATCCCCTCCCTCCTGCGGAGAGGGTGGGATTTTTGTTTTGTTTTCTTTTCTTTTCTTTTGTTTTCCTTGTTGGTTTCTTTCTTCTCTTCATAAAGAAAAGGTCCTTTGTTTTCTTGTTGCTCTCCGGGGCTTCCATCAATATTTACAAGAGCCCAGCCTAGAGCTTCTCCTGGACACACATTGCACAGTGGATACAAAGCACAGAGCCCTGGGCCTGGGCCTGGACCCTTTGCTCTCTCGGCAGGACTCCCAGCCTCCCTTGGAAATGAGAAAGTCCAGCTGGGCTCCGGGCGGGGGGGGGGGGGGGACCCAGGTGTCTGTCCCTGTGGGGTCTCCATCCAGGTGGAACCAGGGTCAAGCATGCACTGGGTCCTTGCTTTTATACCAGACACTGGGTTCACCTACAGAGATCGCTTCACTTGACAACACCTCTATCTCCCAGCCCCAAGTGGAAGTCGAAAGCTCGGAAAGTCAACATCCAAAGGCAGTCCATTTCCTTGGACCTACCTCTCCCACTTCTAAAAAGGGGTGTAATGCAGGGTAAAGGGTGTAATGCAGGCTGCATCTCAGCTAGCTGCAGGGGGGAGGGAAGGGAGGGAGGGAGAGAGAGAGAGACCCAGCTCTTCCAGCTTTTGTCGGCCTTACCTAGTAGGACCTTGTGGGCCCCCTCCGGGTGCCCTGAAGCTGTAACCCCAGCCAGAAATATCCCCTAGGCAGGCATGAGGCTGTGGAGACAGAAGAGAGATGAACGAAGCAGGGGGAAGAGGAGAGGAGTTTTCAGAGAACTAGGAAGCTCTGAATAAAGGTTCCACCCGCAGGAACATCCTCTCAAAGAGCTCCCAGCCTCAGGTTCTTTGAAAAGTGAGATGTGGGTCAAAATAAAACAAAAATGAAACCGCCGTGGAGTCTCATTTGTATTTTGTGTCTAAGGAGGAGAGGGAGACGTGGATTTTATGCCAACAAATGTTCTCAGCAGGAACTCTGTGTACCACTGCCCTGACATGGACACTCACTTTGAGCAGAAAAGCTCAAGGACAGCACACAGGCCCTGAGTTCAAGCCCCATGACCTTCAACAAGACAACAAAAACCTAAAACCCAACACCTGTATATTTGATTAATTACTAGTAATTATATCATGTGGGGGTGGGGTTGGAGGGGTGTGTATGCGGTACTGGGATTTGAATGCCCAGGGCCTTGTACACTCAAGGCTAGCACCCTATCACTTGAGCCACAGCTCTGCTTCCAGCTTTTTGCTGGTTAATTGGACATAAGAGTCTCACCAACTTTCCTGCCTGGGCGGGTGCTTCCTGAGTAGCTAGGATGACAGGCATGAGCCATAGGCACCCACCATGTCCCATTTGTTGCACACCTCCTAAACGACACCTGTGGCAAAGATTCTCACAGCCACCCTGCGGTGGTGTGTGATGATCAACCCTTGTTCCCAGAGGACAGGAAGATGAGGTCTGTCTGACCACCTTGTTCAAGGTCATCACCAAGTCCAGCTGGGAGCTGGAATCATGTCCTAAACTTGGGGATGACCCAGAGAAGGTATTTGGGGGGCCCCCACGGGGAAGGGGGGCTCGGGAGGGGCGGGCATGCCAGTCCTGGCCCTCTGCTCCCTCAGCTGAAGTCCTTCCAGGCCTTCAGAGGAAATGAGAAAGGCTCAGAGAAAAGTCTTGGGACTGCCAGCGTCCCCTTCCACCCCCTTGAAGCTCCGCCCCTCTCTTCTCATGCTGACCCCCCAACAGGTGCCCCTTGAGCTGCCCATGGGGGAGGGTCCATTACCCCCCCATACCCACAGGTCTGCAGGCCCTTTGCAATGCCCACAAGTGACAGGTCCTATTCCTTTGCATCTGGTGTGCACGTGCGCACACATGGACTCACAGTCTCTCCCCATCTCCCAGACATACAACTAGGGGTGGGACAAAGGGGCATTGGCTTCCCAGACCCAATGCTGACAACATCTCTAGGCTCTGTCAGTGTGCTGGCCAAACCTTAGCGCCCCCTGGAGGAGATGTAAGCAATGATACAGGGGAAGTCCCTGGCTCTCCACACCCATGAAGTCCCTGGCTCTCTACACCCAGGGTGGGTCACATGGCCCTCCATTTCCTCCATCGGACTGAGCCCAGGGGTCCATGCCAGTAACGAGATTGAGAATATCCTCCAGAAAGCCCCTTCTGGCCTTCCTGTTGGTGGCACCCCTCCTGCTCCTGTGTCTCAGCAAGACCAGATGAGAGGTGCCAACTCCTCTTCACCCGTCCCTCCTGTCTTCCCTAGCACCTCAGGGACAGCTCAGGCTGTGGCAGCCCCAGCCACCTCCCTGCCAGCCCTATGTACACAGCCCTATCCTCCAAAAAGTACAGCAGCTTGCACACAGGACAAGCAATAAGACCGCACATGCCCGTCAGAAGGCTTCACACTACACACACATTGTGTCTTGATTTCTAATGAGTGTCAGAGTAGAAAGCGGAGGTCATTCTGTTCTTGAGCTCTGTGGCCTGGAATCTCATGGACATATCCTTCGACAGTCTTTAACCTGTAGATCAGAGGAGAGAGGCCTTCACTCTGGCCTCCATTTGAATCACAATTCATTGAGTGAATTCTTTAAAAACAAAATTATCAAACCAAGAAGAAGAAGAGGAGGAGGAGGAGGAGGAAGAGGAGAAGGAGGAGGAGGAAGAGGAGGAGGAGAAGAAGGAGGAAGAGGAGGAGGAGGAGGAGGAGGAGGAGGAGGAGGAGGAGGAGGAGGAGGAGGAGGAGGAGGAGGAAGAGGAAGAAGAAATGCTTCTGTAACAAAATTCAGTCAGCAGGTCATGGACAGGTCCCTGGCCACAGGTATTTAACTTCCTGGGTTAAATCTAAAACCAGTTACCACTTTCTAGTTTTGTTTTTTTTTCCTGTGGCTCTTTGGTTTGCTAAGCTCACCTCCTCTGCCCAGCCCCAAGTAGGGTGGGCAGGACGTGAGGGAAAATCAGGGTACACTCATCTAAATGATTGCCTGTTTATAGAAAAGAAATACCGTGTGTGTGGGGGGCGGGGCAATGGCTATGGTGGCCGGGTGACAACACACAATTCTGGGCTACATTCACTGTGAGCACACGCTTATCATGGTTTTTCTTTTTGGGTTTTGGTTTTGTGCCTGTAGTGGGTCTTGAATGTAGGGTCTCACAATGTCACTTGGGTCCCCCACCACCTCCCCCTGCTCAAGTCTAGTACTTTACCACTTGAGCCACGTCTCTACTTCAGGCTTCTTGTTGGTTAACTGGAAATAAGAGTCTCATGGATTTTTCTATATCGGCTGGCTTTGAGCCTCGATCCTCGCATCTCAGCCTCCTGAGTAGCTAGGATGACAGGCTCGCACCACCAGTGTGGCTGTTACATTTGATCCGATTAGAAAAAGATACACAAACATTTATAGCAGCAGATGCAGCTGGATAAACAGCAAGCCCAAGAAAGCAGTAGAGACCATTTACACCCCAAACAACTCATTATTGTTTTGACATCTTTATTTCCTGTTTCTTACTATCCATAATATGAAAAATTAAAAAAAAATGTGGTCTTGCTCACCGTATGCTTTCTAACTGGCTTGTTTCTTCCCCCGTGAGTTGTGTTTTTAAAATATATCACTGAATCTTTTTTAAAAGAAGAAAATAGTAGTAAAATGCACAGACTCTCCAACAGACTATTTTAACCGTGTGTAAGAAAAGAGCTGGTGGGACCTGGCTCTCACCGCGGCCTTGCCCGGCCCTCCATCTCCTGATCGCAGCCCTGCCTCCTCCCCTCGGCACCCACAGCCCCAGGAGGAAAAGTTCTATTTCCCTCTGGAAATCGCTCTTTCTAAGCAAGAGACTTTGTCGGCACAGATAATAGGAAGTGTGCCTGTAGCACAAACGCTGCGTCGTTTTCAGTCACTCTGGAAGATTCCACAAGCCACAGAACCCAGCTATGGAATGCTCCAGGGCACAACTGCTTTCTTTACACAGCTGCCCTTTCCCTCCTCATCCCCAGGGGCCGGGTAGGCAGCCAGGGGGAAAGCTGACAGCCCTCCCTCCTCTCCCAGCCCTCTCTGGGCCCACCCTCCACCCCCCTCCTCTTCCAGGCCTCTCCCTTCCCTCCTCCTTCCCACAAATGCTTCACTTTCCATCGCTTGGGATCAGTAAAGCAATACAACACACAAGCAGCGTGTTCTAAATTGAGGGGTTTCCTACAGTAGTGACAAAGTCTTAGAACTCTGGGAGCTGAACGCTGGTGGCTCAGGCCTGGGATTTCAGCTGCTCAGAAGTCAGAAAAAGCAGAGCTGTGTCTCACTTGGAAGACCACTAGCCTTGAGAGAGAAAGCTAAGCGGTGATGCCCAGGTTCTGAGTTCAAGCCCCAGTACACACACACACACACACACACACACACACACACACGTAGTCATCATCTCTTCTCTGGTGTTCGAGCCTGGGACAAGGGCTATGTTTAAGGAGCACTGACTCCATTACTATGTGACCAGGCTTGGGGACACCAGTGACAGTGAGATCCAGAGAAGGAGTGCTGTGGAGAGAATGCACTGGTGAGGTGACCAGACACTCATGGGGAAGATACGGTGGACATCCAGGTGTGTTGCTATGGCCTGGATGATGCAGGGGAAGCTAGGGCTGGGTCCTCATCATAGAGATGATGTGCCCATCAGATGATTCAGGCAGCTCGGCTGCCCTCCGCGTCCGCCCAGCATCCTCAACCCTATACCTCCGACACAATTCCCTTTCTCTTTGGTGATGTTGAATTGATTTCCATTGCCCTGCCCTGGAGGATTTACCAGCCCTCACTTTTGACCTCTACCAGGTGTGGGTGGGGCTTCCGCTCCTCGAGTGGACGGTGCACAGAAAACGTGTGCTGAGCTGGATCCTTGCTGCTTCAGCAGTTAAGTAAAGTTAGGCCCACGGAACAGAGGATCAGAGCCGTGGGGGTGTCTCGTAACCCACTTAAGGAAATAAACCAGGCACACGCTCTTTTCTGCTTCCATCTGATGGAGCCAATTAGTGCGCTAATTAAAACCGAGTCTTATCTGTTTGCTAAAGGGGGCCCAGCAGGAGCCGAAGTTGGCAGGATCGGGCTGGCAAAAACGGTGGGTTTCCCTGGCAGTAGAGAAGACGCCAGTTCCCAGCTCACCTGGTCCAGAGTTTTGTCACGCGGTGACCCCTGCCTCAGTGGACCCCATCCCAACAAGCTCCCGCTCGCCAGGCTGTCACGCGCCTGGCCCCTGACCTGCCCAGGTCCCAACTCAAAAGAGCAAGAAGCTGCCATCCTCCCCCAGCCCCGCCTGCTTGCACACCGCGCACAGCTCTGAAATGGATAACACAAAACAGGATTTCAGGAGAGAATGCTTAGCCTACTTAAAACAGCTCGCTGCTTTCCAGCAATTAGGACCATTTGCACCACAATGGATGAGCCTCGGAGCCTGGTTTTCTGCTGGGGAGCCGCTGGGCGGGCGCAGAGCTTGGCACCCTTTGCCAGCGGTTGGCTTATGTAGCCACAGGCTCTCCGGAGGAGCGAGGGCACCGTGCAGGGAAGAACGCCATCCCCCGCACTCGGATTCCTAAGTCTTCTGCGGGTAACTCACTCTGTGCCTGTGTCCTGGCATCTCTAAAAGGAAGGGACGGGGGAGGGGGGGTCGTTGTAAGGGCTGAGTGAGTGAGCGTGTTCCAGAGTGGCTCCCCAGAGACGCACTGAATTCAACCACCCATAGGGACCATCAGGCATTGAAAGCAGCAAACACCTCAGGTCTGGGGTCTACTACTTATACCTAAGTTTCAGCTCAGCAGCCAGCAGAGACCACTGGGATTGCAGCCCCGTAGCAGAAAACATCTGCTTCGCGTCACAGCTCAGCGGCAGACAACGCCCACCAGTGTTATTTGTAGCTCCACTGCCAGAATTGTTGGCCCTTCACGGTGTCTCCTTAGGTTCTTAAATCACAAGTTCAAAGAATGAAGTCCAGGACAGTGGAGGGGTGATTGTGAAGAACTTTATTCAAAAGAGATGAATCTAGTTTGACTGTAGCTTGAATACAGCTTGAATGGCTACTTCTGCTTTTCCAGGCATCCATCCTCTCTTCTTTGAGTCTCTCGCTGTGTGTCTGTCCCAGTGGCTCAGTGTCTGAGTGGTTCGTGTGTGTGTGTGTGTGTGTGTGTGTGTGTGAGAGAGAGAGGTTGGGCCTGGGTGCTTGTCCCTGAGCTGCTTTTTCGCAAGGCTAAAGCTCCATGTCTGACACTTTTCAGGAGGTAGTTGGAAATAAGAGTCTCATGGATTTTATTTTTCCTGCCCAGGCTGGCTTCGAACCGCAGTCCCCAGATCCCAGCCTCCTAAGTAGCTAGGATTCCAGGCATGAGCCACAGGCTCCCAAGTGAGTCTAAGGGTTCTGATACCCTGAACTGTGCTCTGATTGGTTGCCCATGTTTATAATGAAGCATTTTGGAAGGCGATATTTTATTTGTTATTGATCAGGTCCCATGACAATCTGATTGGTTGCTAATTCCTAATCAGGTCCCTTTTGCAAGCCCTTTCCGTGGAGTCAGGGGATGGTTATTGAACCAAAGAGGGACTGGGGATAAGAGGCACAATGTCCTGCCAGCTTGGCCATGGAGCTGCCCAGGGCCCTGGGTCTTAACTGATTCTCTCTTTCACTACTAACTAGCTGGGCAATGGGGTCAAATTTCTCTAAGTTTCAGACATGTTCTGCTATCATATGAGCTGGGCGAATAAGCTTTGTGGTTTCAAGCTTTTACAAATTAGATAAATCTATTTGCTCGCCTGTATTCCATTGGGGACTTTTCTTCTATCCTCTTAGGTTCAGAGCTGCGGGTGCGGGGGAACTGCAAATTAAACTCACGAAAGAAGATCAAGACGAATGGAGCCAGGGGTTCCCAGAAAAGAAATGAAATGCAAAATAAATAAATAAATAGAGTTAAACTTGAGAGTTTATGCACTTTACTAAGAAAGGAAAGAGTCCATCTTCAAGGTGTTCAGAGGGGAGGAAGGAATACACAAAGGTTTGGGGCTTTGTTTTAGTCAGGTGAGTTATGCAGATTTAGCTTGCTGTCAAACCTCCATCCTTGATGATAAATAAGAGTCTAGCCGGGCACCGGTGGCTCACACCTATAATCCTAGCTACTCAGGAGGCTGAGATCTGAGGACCATGGTTCAAAGCCAGCCTGGACAGGAAAGTCTGTGAAACTCATCTCCAGTAAATCACCAGAAAACCAAAGTGGCGCTGTGGCTCAAGTGGTAGAGCACTAGCCTTGAGCTGAAGAGCTGAGGGACAGTGCCCAGGCCCAGAGTCACTCTTCTGTCCCTGGGGGAGGGGGGAACCCCTCTGTGAAGGGAAATTTGTGCCCTACTTCTTTTTTTTGGGGGGGGGGGCGGGATGAAGGAGGAGATAATGGAAGGTCGGAGAAATGTCTGCCTGCATTTGGTTCTGAAATTTGAACTTTAGTTCAAAGCAAGGCCCACACCCCAGCGGCCCATTTTAAGGGGGGGGGGGTCTCATTCTGTTCTTCAACTCCAACTGGAAGCCAGCAGGTGAGGCCTAGAATTTCTCTAAGCTGAGAAGATTCAGCCCAGAGGTCCCTCCAGTGGAGCTCCTCGCTGGGGTATGGGGGAACAGACCCCTGGAGACCCAGATGCCCTTCTCTCTCTGCTCAAGGTAGGGCTTCATGCCCTTCATGCCCTGTAGAAGACAGAGATAAGCCAGGCACTGGTGACTCACGCCTGTAATCCTAGCCACTCAGGAAGCTGAGATCTGAGGATCGTGGTTCAAAACCAGCCTTAGCTAAGAAAATTCCATGATACCACTTATCTCCAAATAACCACCCAAAAGCCAGAAATGGAGCTATGGATCAAGTGATAGAGCACTAGCCTTGAGCACAAAAACTCAAGGACAGAGCCCGGGTCCTGAGTTCAAGCCCAGTTCCCTCCATCCCACCCCCCCAACACACACAGAGTTAGAGATAAGAAAAGAGGATGATTTAGGGTGGTAAGAAGGGATGGGAAGCAATAGAAAAGGGTCATAGGATAGATTTTGAGTCTGGGGACAGGATTTAAAAGGCAAACAATTCACAGGAGAAGAGTGCCGAGGAAACATGGAGGGGCTGTGAAGTGAGCTGGGGGAGAAAGGACGTAGTGGGGAGGGGGGGAGGAAGAGAAGAGAAAGAAAGAAAGAGCAAGAAAAGAAAAGAAAGATGTCTGAAGACCACATGGTCAATTCTGTCTGGGTTTCCAGCCTCTGGTCTCTCTGCGAGTTTCAGACTTGTCAATCTCCTGTCTCCAGAAGCCAGTTTCCTTTTAGACAATTATTTCTATTCCTTGTGCTTCTCTGGAGAGCCTCGACCGGCTTCTGATACTGTCAGGAGAGTGAAAAGATAATCCACAGAAAGGGTGAAAACATTTACAAGTCATTTACTGATAAGAGGCTTGTGTCTGGAATATATCAAGAACCCTTATAACTCAACACTACAAAATAATAATAATAATGATAATGATAGCAACAATAAAAGCAACCCAAGTGAAATATGGGCAAATGGTCAGACAAGCAATTTCTCCACAGGAGGTAGACAAACAGCTGCGAGTACCTGAAAACATGTTTGACGTCCTTAGTGACCAGGAACACAAACAGAATCCCTGAGAAGCGGCTTCAGACTCACAGCAAAGCTATCATTAGGAAATGGAAACAAACTAGCACTGGCAAAGAAGATGGCAAAATTGAGGCTCTAGTGGGAATTTAAAATCTAGTCACCATTGTGGAAAACTGTTTGGAAGTTGCTCAATAAGGTCAAACCTAGCCAGGCATCGGTGGCTCACACCTATAATCCTAGGTACACAGGAAGCTGAGATCTGAGGATCACCATTTGAAGCCAGCCTGGGCAGGAAAGTGAATGAGATTCATCTCCAATTAACTACCAAAAGGCTGAAGTGAAGGTGTGGTTCAAGTGGTAGAGCCCCAACCTGAAGTAAAAAAGCTACAGGATAGCACCCAGGTCCTGAGTTCAAAGCCTCAGGACTGGCGTGCTCTCTCTCTCTCTCTCACACACACACACACACACAAACACACACACACACACACACACACACACATTAAACATAAAGCTACCCTATGACCCAGCCATGTGGAGATATAGGTGTATACTCATGGCAGACAATTAGGAGATCTGAAAATGCATTTACACAAAAGACTTGTGCAAAATCGCCGTGGTCGTGTTGTTTATAATTGCCCAAAGTGGAAAACCCAGCTGTCCACCAGCTGAAAGACACATCAACAAAATTCAGTCTAGCCATAAAAAGAAATGAAATGCCTACATTGGCCATAACATGTCTCAACCTGGAGCGCATAATTCCAAACAGAAGCGGCCAGACACCCGAGACCACGTGGTGTCTGATTCGGTTTATTTGCCACGTCCAGAATCGGTGAATGCGTAGACTACATGCACCGTTGCCAGGGGCTGGGGGTGTCGGGGGAACAAGTAATGACTCCAAAATGGGTATGGAGTTTCTTTTGGCGGGTACTGGAAATATTCTGGAATTAAATCATGGCGATAGTTTGCCCAATTCTGGGAGTGTACCAAAACCCATGAATTATGCACCGCAAAGGAGAAGCTTTCATGATGCATACATATTTTCATGTTTTGCATCTAAGCCTGGCAGACAAGTGTCAGTAAGTGTCCAGTCAGTATCTGTTCCCCGGATGTGGTAAGATGGCCAGAATCCAAGAATCCATCCTGGACCCACAGCAGAAACTGATCTCTGCCCACCAGGAGTCTGGCCCTGATAGTAACTGTGCTTTTTGCAGACTTCCTGTCGGGGAAGAGGACCAGACATCCTCGTATTGATCGAGAGAAATGAGAACAGGGGTTGTTTTGCTCTTCTCAGCATCTGCGGGTGGCCTGCGGGCTGGAGCAGGCCATCTTCAAGACTTCTCAGCAGGCAGGTGACAGGGGGCATGAGGGGTTGTGGCTGGAGACTGGGACCTGAGCCAGGGCTGCAGACAGGACCCCCCCACACACACACACAGCCCATTCATGTGACCCAACTTCTCTCAACATAGAACTCAGGACTCGGTTCTAAAGGGAAAGCAGAAGGCTGGGGGCCTGGCTCAAGTGGTTGAGCGCCTGCCTATCAAGCATGGGGTCCTGAATGAGTTCAAATCTGGAACCACCACAAAATAAAAACTTTTTTTATTAAAGGAAGACAGTAAGCCGGGCACTGGTGGCTCACGCCTGTAATCCTAGCTACTCAGGAGGCTGAGATCTGAGGATCACAGTTCAAAGCCAGCCCAGGCAGGGTAATCTATGAGGCTGTTACATCTAATCAACTACCAACATTGGAGAAGTGGAGCTGTGGCTCAAAGAAGTAGAGCATTGGCCTTGAGCAGAAAACCTCAGGGACAGTGACCAGGCCCCAAGTTCAAGCCCCATAACTGATCAAAAAAAAGGAAAAAGAGACAGCAAAGGTTCCCTAACCAGATGTATCACCCTTGGTACCAGCCTCAGAGCTTCGAGGACCTCACTGTATTCTTTTTACTCATTTACATATTCATTCACTCATTCATTCATTCATTGACTTTGGTGGTACTGAGGTTCAAACTCAGGACTCTCTGCTTGGGAGGCAGGTGCTCTACCGCCTGAACCATATCTCTAGCCCTCATTTTCTCATTTAGATTCAAAGCACTACAACTTGTTGTTTTATTCAAATCTTGTGATTATTTTTGTTTACCTTTTGTTGTGTGTGTGCCTATACTTAGTGCCTAAGCCCTATCCCTCAAGGCTGGTACTCTTACCCTTTGAACCACACCTTTTCTTCTGGCTTTTTGCTGGTTAATTGAAGATAAGAGTCTCTCGGATCTATCCACCTGAGCTAGCTTCAAACCAGGATCCTCAGGTCTCAGCCTCCTGAGCAGCAAGGATTACAGGCGTGAGCACTGGCACTTGTCTGGGGCACTTTTTAATTCTTTGGCATAAATCCAGATTTCTATCTGCTGTCACCTCCCTTCTGTCTGAAGAACTGGCTTTTCTGTGTCTCGTAGTTCACATTTATGGGTAATTAATTCTGTCAGGTTCTGTTTGTCTGAGAAAGATCTTCATTTTTGGCCTTAATGTTTGAAGACCATTTCCAGTGGCAGGGAGTTAGGAGTTGACAGATGTAAATGTTCAGTCCTTTCGAGGTGAGGCCTGCTTGACCTTGGGCCCTGGTGTGAATCTTCTTTCCTTCCTGTCTTTCTTCCTGCATGCTCATGTGTCCTGCCTATCTCCCTAGCTGTAGAGGGGTTTCTCTTCATGACTGGAGGGCAGGGGCTGTGTTACTTTGGATGGTTTGCTTCATGCCCACTCTTGGCATGCTGTTTGAGCGGCTCGGATCTGTGGCTTTATGGTTCTCGTCAAATTAAAAAAAATATTTCAGTCTCCAATTACCCATATAGTTAGGTCATTTATCCCACAGTCACTAATGTTGTTTCTTTTTTCCGTGATTTTTTTTCCTCCTCTCTCTCTCATTTTTTTTGGCAGGGGGGAACAGTTTCCACTGCTCTATTTGCAGATTCCCTGGCCGCTTTTCCGTGGTGTCATCTGATTAATTGTGTTCTCTTCCGAGAGTTTTTGTCTCTGTGCTTGGAGGGGTGGCAGCCTCTGGTGCCTGTGTCTCCCTTGTGGCTCCGTAGCAAAACACAGACAAGTTCTGAAATTGTAATCAATGATTTCATCCAGGGAGCATATCCCAGACACCACGCTGGCTGCAAGGACTTGGGTTCTATTCTCCACAGGGTTTGTTGGACAGATTTCCAAATGCAAGACTCCCACCGAGAGCCTCCTCTGCTTGCCCCCAGAATTCATCTTGACTTTGAAAATAAAAACAGAAGGTTGAACAAATACAAAATAATTGCATTCAGGGGGTAGGGGTGGGAGAGAGGAGAGATCATGGGAGAAGGGGAAGGGAGGAGGGAAGAGAGGGAGGAGGAAGGCCAGGGTTCAGGAACAGCCAGGGCTCAGATCAGCTGACCCCACCTAGTGGCCTCTGTCCCTGGCCACTGCCTTGAGTTGAGCCTGGCTGCTTTGCCCTTTGCCCTCCAACCCAGCTGGGAAACGTAGTCAAAGTACTGGCGGTGCTGAGGAGCAAGAGGAAACCTGGAATCCAGAGCTGAGCTTCCTTCCAAAGGAACTTTAGACACTGACTTGGGGCCTGGGAAGAGCCACAGAGATAGAATGATGGTTCCCAGACACCCCGCCGCAGGGCTGGACAGGGACAGGATGCACCAGCCACCGGGCTGCATGTGAGCTGGGGACAGAGAACACGTCTCTATAAGAAGGGACTATGGCCACGGCTGGATGAGGCTGGACCACTCCAGCTCCTGTGGGTGACTGACCAACAAAGAGACAGCTACGGAGCCGGCCAGCTGGCCAAAGTGCTCTGGGGATAAATTGGAAAAAGAAATCTCCCCTCCCCTCTTCCCCTTTCCCCCTATCCCCCTCCCCCTGCCCTCTTCCCCTGCCCCCCTTCCCCCGTTGGAACCGATCAGTCCTTTGGCCTGAGCATCCTGTAAGCATTATGACTGAGTCCCACATTTTGTCCGTGCTAGGGAAGTCCCCATCAACATGTTTCTTCTCTCCATCTCATTGCCATGTTCTGCATGTTTTGATTTCCACATTCCTGGCCAAAGCAGGGGGAGAAAACAGAGCATTTGTAATCTGCCTCTCCTTGGGGCCTGGGTCACAAAAGTGAAGATGGAAGAGTGGAAAAATGACCTTTCCCTCTCTGAACATCAGAGCAAGGCCACTTGGCAGGGGCAGACGTGGGGGGCTGCACCAGGCCCTGGGTTTCCATCAGCAACATCCCCAAAAATAAATATGTAATAGCCGTGTGCGGTGCTCACACCTGTCATCCTAGCTACTCAGGAGGCTGAGATCTAAAGATCAAGGTTCGAAGCAGCCTGGGTAAGAAAGTTGGTGAGACTCTTCTCTCCACTTAATCATCAAAAAGCTAAGAGTATAGTTGTGGTTCAAGTGGTGGAGCACCAGACTTAAGTGAAAAAGCTAAAGGATAGTGCCCAGGCCATCTGACACACACACACATGTGCGTGCGCACGCGCGCACACACACACACACACACACACACATCATAGTAAAACTGAAAGAGGCCACTTTGCATGTAAGACATTGCTGCCCAGCCTGGGTCACACTGTGGGCCTGGGGGTATCTAGACCTGGGGAGAGTAATAACAGATTCTCATTTCCGTGTGTGTGTGTTGAGGAATGCTTTTCTTTCTCCAAAGGACACATGCTCTAGCAGTTTTGTAGAGAATTAAGCAAAGAGGAAGAGGTGGGCTCTCTGATTTTCAGATTCATTGTTCTTTTGTTTGTTTCTTTCTTTTTTGTGCCTCTGCTGGTACTCGAACTCAGTCCCTTGTGCTCTTGTTTGATTTTTTTCAATTCAGGGCTAGAGCTCTACCTTTTGAGCCACACCTCCACTTCTGGCTTTTTGCTGGTTAACTGGTGATTCAAGTCTCATAGACCCTTTTACCCAGGCTGGCTTTGAACTGCAATCCTTAGATCTCAGCCTCCTGAGAGACTAGGATTACAGGCATATGGCACCAGCACCTAGCCAGGATTTCTAGTTCTAATCCTATTTAGCTTTGACTCCTGGGCTCTGAGCTCAGCTTGAGCCTGGGGTTGATAGACTTAGGAACCATCTGTTCTCTTAAACCAACTGCCATTCCCTAGTCATGGTCTCAGCCATTGGTGCACAAATGGTGCATGTTGACCTCTCTGTTCACTGCCTAAGAGGCTCTAGCTGACGGGACAGGATGAGTTTCCTGCATGTATGTGGATGTGTGTGCAGGTACATGCATGCATGTATGTGGATGCGTGTGCAGGTACATGCATGCATGTGTGTGGATGCGTGTGCAGGTACATGCATGCATGTATGTGGATGGGTGTGCAGGTACATGCATGCATGTATGTGTATGGGTGTGCAGGTACACGCCTGCATGTATGTGGATGGGTGTGCAGGTACGTGCATGCGCGCGTGTGTGTGTGTGTGTGTGCGTGTGTGTGTGTGCAGAAATAATAAAGAAAATACAGTGTCTGTCACCCATGGAGACCATCTGTGCTCCAGGAGAGCCAGGCACCAGTGGCTCACACCTGTCACCCTACTCAGGAGGCTGAGATCTGAGGCTCTCCGTTCAAAGTCAGCCCAGTTAGAAAAGTCCATGAGATTCTTTACCAGGAAAAAAAAAAAAAGGCCAAAAGTGGAGCTGTAGCTCAAGCGGTAGAGCACCAGCCTTGAGCTAAAAAACTAAGGGAGAGTGTGTGCAGTCCTGGGTTCAAGCCCCAGCAGGTGCACCACACTCACACACGTGCACACACACACACTCACACACGTGCACACACACACACTCACACACGTGCACACACACACACACACACACACACACGCTCCAGGCAACGCCCCAGCCTCCCTGGGCCGTCACCCTGCTGCCGGCATCCTCTCTGGGGCTCTGTCACCCTGTGGGAGCAGAGGCGATGTCCTGGAGCTGTCATCACGCCTCTCCTCCCGCTCTCACACGTGCCTGTGTCGCCAGGGCAACGGTCCCCCGCCCCCACCTCGGGCCCCTCTGTCCCCACAGCCAGGCAGCCGGAAGGTCAACGCTAATGAAAGATTCTATCTGGAAAGCCAGTGCCAAGCCAAGCCGACATAATTAGCTGTATTTGTGGTCCTTGAGGTTGGGCAAGCGGGATGGGCTGGGAGGGGAGTTGGGGTGGCGGGGGGGGGGGGGAGGGATGAGCATCCTCTTCCACAAAGAGAGCAATTTGGACAGCCTCCAGTTCGAGATAACAACTTTCCAAGTGGCCATCTAATTAGAGCTTGCCCAGCTTCCCAAAGACTCGTTAGGCAGAACAAATAAAGTAGGGTTCGCGTTGCTCTCCTCTCCCCTCCTGTCCGTGGAGGGCCAGGGTGGTGATGGATTTAAATTCAGCCTTCATGGCCACTGTTCCAAGGCGGGGGGGGGGGCAGTTCTCCTCCTTCCCCCAAACGTTCATTCTCACCCCTGGCATTGAGAGTAGAGCTCTATCATGCCATTACGATGCCCCATGGCGGGGGAAACGTGCGTGAAGCGATAAACACCCTTTTTATCTGCTTTTTAATTTTCCAGTGAGCCAAGCAGACTTTGAAAAAAATGTTTTACATTTTTAATTGGCACATACTATTTGTAGATATGTATAGGGTAGAGTCAGGGGGGTGGTAATTTGATAACAATGGATAATGATTAAATCGGGGTAATTGGGATTTCTAGCTAAATGTTTATCGTTCCTATGTGCTCAGAACCCTCAGATTTTTAGAGTTATTCTGAAATATTTCATAGATGGCCAGGGCCCCTACTGCATAGCCGGACCCCAGAATGAATTCCTTCTAATTAGGAATGGGAACCTGCAGGTAACCTCTTTCTATCCACCCTTCCCCAACTCTGGCGAGTCCCTAGTCTACCATCTGCTTCTACAAGATGGAAAATCATGGAATTTCCACCAATTTGTGTAGTACCTTCCCACGGGGACCTGTGAGCACCTTCTCTGTGTCATTCCCATTTTAGGACATGATTCCAGCTCCCCGCTGGACTTAGTGATGACCTTGAATCAGTGAGCCAGACAGACCTCACCTTCCTATTCTCCTTTATGACTGAGGGTTGATCATCACACATAACCATGCTGTAGTTGTTGAGAGGTGTGCAACAAATGGGATATGGTCAGGTACCCATGGCTCACACCTGTCATCCTAGCTACTAAGGAGGCTGAGATCTGAGGATTGTCATTCCAAGATAGCCCAGGCAGGAGCGTTGGTGCAACTCTCATCTCCAATTCACCAGCAAAAAGCTGGAAGTGGAGCTGTGGCTCAGGTGGTAGAGTGCCAGTCTTGAGGGAAAATGCTAAGGGACAGCATGCAGCCCCTGAGTTCAAGCCCTAGTATCAGCACAAAAAAACAAAAAGAAAAAAAAAAAGAAAAGAAAAAGAGGGAGGATTCCCTGGGCCTTACCACCCCCATCCTGAGACCTGAAGGGGGCTCCCTGCCTTTGGCCCCAAAGTTCCTCTCCACCATATGGTTCATTGAGAATGATGGTCAAAGTGCAGCCACCTGTGGTGGATGAGGAGAAACTGCCCTGCAGGCCATGGCTAAGAAGGACACAGATTACACAGAGACTGGTGGTCTCTGCTGTGCACATGCAGTGTGAAACTCTCTGGACTACCCATAACTTTTCTCTGGAGTTTATGAGCTGTGGCTCCTATACTGTGTATAGAACCACCTTCCTATGACCCAACAGTCCCACTCTTGGGCCACGGACAAGGTCACACTTAAGGTGCCAGCACAACCATGTTCATTGCAGTATTGTTTACCATAGCTAAAATATGGGATTAACCCAAATGCTCCTAAATGGAAAAATGGATCAAGAAAATGTGGTATCTGTACACAATGGGATTTGACACATCCATCAGAAAGAATGATATTGTACCCATTTGTAAAGAAATGGAAAGACTTGGGGAAAAGTGTATTAAGTGAAGTAAGCCAGACCCAAGGAAACACAGGTTCCATGGTTTCCCTCATTTGTGGAAACTAGAATATGCTTCTAAATCTACAAGTAAACACACTGGATGGTAAAAAAAAAAAAAAAAAGCATATACAGTACATGATAAATTATACAGGTCTCTAGACATTTACAGTGAAACCAGAAAAGGATATTCTTAGGAGAGGATCACAAAGACACAATAGCTATGTTCATATAATCATATAAAATAGTATTTATCTAAATGAACTCCAGGAAATGGAAACAAGAGGTTTTTACTTTCTTTGTTGCTGTTTTTATTTTCCTTTTCTTTATGTCTTGTTTGTCCATTTATCTATCTTTGGGAGGGTAAGAGGATGCACAGAAATGGAGGAACACAGAGTGAATAAATACAGCAGTAATACTCATTAGAACTATGCTGAAGTGGGTGGGCATTGGAGGGAAATGCCAAGAGAGCAAGGGCAGGGGTGAAACTGTTAAAAAAGAATTGTACTCTTACCTGACTGTAACCCCTCTGCACAGTGCCTTTCTAATAACAATAAGTGTTTTTTTCTTCCACAAAACATAGTAGTTTCTTGTAGGGAAGCTCAGCTGTGGACATAAGCAGGAAACAGCCAAACATTCAACTGTACAGGACACACCCCCAACAGCAGCACATCCTCCCACTTTAGAGGAGAGAACCCCAATAACCTCACTTGTTTCCACTTTAGAGGACACAATACCAATGACCTCACTTCCTCCCACTTTAGAGGACACACCCCCAATGAGCTCACTTCTTCCCGATTGGCTCAACTTCTCAAAGGTCCCACAGCCTCCTAATAGCACTACTGTCCGGGGACCACACCTTGAACACATGGAACTTGGGGCCAATGCGTGTCTCCTAATTCATGTCTTTTCTATTCCTTTGGAGACACACCTGGGCACAGAATTCAACTTTCCCCTGTGCAGTCTGTGGCTAACACAGTGGGGAAATCCTGCTTCAGGCAGCCATGCACATTTCTGCAGTCATCATGCAGACTGAGGAGCTCGTTGCATTTTTCTTTCAGCACCTACAGTCGTTTGAAGCGGCTGATGTGTACCACAATGCCTGCGTTCCTCATTCTTGCTCTATCAGGACATCACAGCAGGCTACTGGCCGACAAGACTCGCCTTCAATGCACAATGGACCATGGCGCTGCTCTCTCTAACAGGCTCCTCGGAGCCTTTGAAGCCAATCGGATCAGAGAACCAGATGCAGCTTTCCATTTCTTTGAAAGTCTTTGGTCTGAGTCTGCGCTCCATTTAGAATGCCTGGTGGTGGACAGAATCCACACCTGGCAACTGAGACAGAAGCAGCCCTGTCATCAAGCACTGGGACCATCTTAAAGGGGTGACGAGCAGACTCCAAGCTGAGCCCTGAGGGAAACACCCTCGGGCCCCCAAATCCTTCTGCCTCTCCTCTGCTGTTGCCACGGAAACCAGCAAATCAAGAAACTACTTAACCACCCTGCCTCTTGAGAATCCATTCTAGCCAAACAGGGATGCCTGTGTCCCAGCTCTCTTCCTGACAAAATAGTTCCAAATCTACGTCTTGTAGACAAGAGATTCTGATTGGTGGAAGGAAGCTAAATCTCATCTGGAGAAATTCTTTTTTAAACCCCTTCATGTAGGAATAATTCTTTTTATTTATTTTAAAATAATTCTTCAAAATATGCTCCAACTCACAGAAGAGACTTTTAAGTTGGTATCTCAGTGCCATTCCCCTGGGAACTTATGGACATGAGACACACCCCTCCCCCCTTTTATTGTTGCAGAGACCCAAGATGATAAGGCCAAGCCCCGGTCCTCTGGGGGCGGAGGGCATGGGGCTCATCATCTAGAAAGGAGCACAGATAAATAGAAGATAAGCCTGAGAAGACATGGTATAGAGACAATGCTGTAGTGTGGGCCTTGTTAAGAGGCTGGGTCCTCAGCTTGTTGCCTATTGGGAAGTGCGGGACCTTTAAGAGGTGCAGCCCAGGGGAAGGAGGTTAGGTCATTGGAGGCTTGGCCTTGCAGGAAACATGCGGACCCAGCCCCTTCCTCTGGATCTCTCCCTCTTGTCCTCCTTTTCCCTCTCCCTCCCCCTCCCCCCTCTCTCATTTGTTCTCTCACTCGCTTACTTGTCCTTGCTTTCTCCTTTCCTGGTTGACATAAAGTGAGCAGTTTTGTCTACCACACTTTCTACCATGATGCTCTGCCCTCCCACAGGCCCAAAAGCACCAAAGCCAAACCAGAGTGGATTAAAACCCCTAAAGCCATGAACCCGAACAAACCTTTCCTCCTTTTTTTTTTTTAAAGTTTGTTCGTGGAGCCTGAACTCTGGGCCTGGGTGCTGTCCCTCAGCAATTCAGCTCAAGGTTAGTGCTCTACCACTTGAGCCACAGCGCCACTTCCAGCTTTTTTCTTTTTGCTTACGTGGTGCTGAGGAATCGAACCCAGGGCCTCATGCATGCAAGGCAAGCGCTCTACCACTGAGCCACCTTCCCAGCCTCCTCTCCTCCTTTTAAATGACTTATTTCAGGCATCTGTCAGAGTAGCAGAACACTGACGAACCCAGCTGGCACTTTCCAAGTCCAAGCCAGCTGGAAAAACTGTCTTAGTTGTTATGGAGACGTCCCAAAACCTTCCCATCAGTTCCCAAGTCCTGGGATCTCAATCCTCCAGGACCCCATCAACCTCCCATCCAACAACCCCACAGCCAGAAGTCTGCAACCTTCCCTGCCACACCTGAGCATAGTGGCTGAATCTAAGTCATTCTCCTAGGCTGCCACCTCCTGGGGTTCTGGAACTCACCTTGGAAGGCTCTAAAGCTACCCACTGGGGAGAGTGCTCCACGACTCCCTTGCAACTGGGCCTTGGCTCCCTCTCTCTCTGCTCCATCCCTTCCCCTTATCTCGCCTCCCCACCGTGGTTTTGTCTAACACTCAGCTTGGGTTTTGTTTTGTTTTCTTTGATTCCCAAACTAGACATGAGTAGTGAAAGATAGAAATGTTTAAACCAAGCTGGGCACTGGTAGCTCATGCCTGTAATCCTACCTACTCAGGAGGTAAGATCCAAGGATCGTGGTTCAAAGCCAGCCTGGGCAGGAAACTCCATGACTCATCTCTAGTAAACCACTCAGAAAACCGAAAGTGGCGCTGTGGCTCAAGTGGTAGAGTGCTCCCCTTGAGCTGAAGAGCTGAGGGATAGGGCCCAGGGCCAGAGTCCAAGCCCCATGACTGACAAGAAAGAAAAAGAAAGAAAGAAAGATTTAAACAAATCTCAAACTGACAATCATAGATACAAATATTCTCTGAACCACTAGCATACCTAACACGACAGTGTATTTGAAATGGCCATGCACCCTCACCAAGCAGATGACTCTGGAAGGGGGGAGGGGGAGAAGGGAAGGGGGGAAGAGGAGGGAGGAGAGGCAGGAGTTTACCACACCTCTGGCTCTGCTTAGATTCCTACAGAGACTCCAGGATGGATGAGAGGACAGGGGAGAAGCGACGCTCATGTTCCCCATTTGGAAATGCAGGTAGTCAAGCAGCTTGCCCTCGGAACTCAGCCGGGTTCTTCAATATCAGACACTCTAGCAAGCAGCAGATCATGAGAACTTTTTAGTGTGAGCAATCCTGTTCTCATCCTGAGAGATGTAGAAAAACATTTGAGGGAAGGGGAGGGGGGAGTTAAAAAAATCAAACCTTGAAACTTACTCATGAATTTTCAAACTGAAAATAGTCCTTCTGACTTCCAAGAATCCGCTCTACCATAAAGCCGAGGAGCACTGTCAGAAATAATCAGAATCAACTTCGTTTCAGAGCTGTCTCTATTAGCCAAAAGCTGGTCACATCCAAGGTCCATTTACCCAGGAGAAACCCCTACATCTCGATCCGATCCGGGAGCTTCGTGACACAGGCATTTTCCCTGGGCTGTTCTCTTCTTCCCAGCTCTGCATGAGCTTTGAAAATCCACCAGCATCACAACCTAGCATCTGAGCAAGCCAGCACCCTGGCAGCCACTGTGAGAGGCTGAGTTAGCTCATTCCTTGAAAAGCCCTATCACCCAAGAAACAGCGTGGTTTGACTGGTCCCACACCTCTCTGGAAAAGCTGTTTGCAATGTTTGTCATGATTGGATCTGACTTCGCATTTGCTCACTGGAGAAAGTCCTGTCGCAAGCATTTGTACACAATGATAATACTACTAACAGTGGCAATTTTTTAAATATATATATTTTTGTGCCAGTCCCGAGGCTTGAACTCAGGGCCCAGGCTCTGTCGCTGAGCCTTTCACTCAAGGCTAGAGCTCCGACACTTGAGCCACACCTCTACTTCCAGCTTTTGGATAATTAACTGGAGCTAAGATTCTTTCAGGTTTGTCTGTCATGGGTTGGCTTTGAACTGCCATCCCCAGATCTCAGACTCCTGAGTAGCTAGGATGACAGGCATGAGCCACAAGCACCCCAATGTTAAAGAGATTTTTTTTTGAATGCAGATAAGCGATTTTAATAACAGCACAGGAGAAAAGAGAGAGAATGGAACTAAATTGGGACTAAGTTTTGTAGCTATCTAAATTAGGGTTGTATTAACCTCAACTACCTTTAATTTAAGATGTTACTTTTTATACCCAGGGTAATTGCTGAGGAAAGAACGGAAAATACACGCAGTAGAAGAAAAATGCCATATTAGAAACCACTTAGTATAAAAGAGGCATTCATGAAGAAATTGAGACAAAAAGAAGTGACATACAAAAGAAGTAGGAAAATGGGAGAAATCAGCCTCCTCTTATCAAGTCATATTTAACACGGATAAACTATCAAGAGCAGACACTGGTAAAAATGTATTTTGTGTGTGCTCTTGCAGGTGCTGGGGCTTGAACTCAGGACCTAGGGCACTGTCCCTTAGCTTTTCCTCCCAAGGCTATCTCTTTACTACTTGAATTATACCTTTGCTTCTGGCTTCTTTGGTGGTTAATTGGAGGCAAGAGTCTCATAGACTTTCCTACCTGGGCTTGGCTTTGAACTGTTATCCTTCAAATATCAGCCTCTTGAGTAGCTAAGATTAGGGGTGTGAGCCACTGGGCCCCAGCCTGGATAAGACAATAACAAGGACAGGAAGATAGGCGAGCCCTTGCTCACTGCTCATGGGAAGATAGAACACAACAGCGCTTCAGGAAACAGACAATGCCCCCCAAAAGTGAGCAAGTTGTCATACAGCTCAGAAATTCCACTTTGAGGCCCAGACTCAAGGAGATTGGGAAGATGTGTATAGGGGAAGGCTTGCAGATAAGTGCTCATCATGGAGTTACAACAGCGGAAAAGCAGCAACAACTCCAGAGGTCTGTTGGTGGTGAATGATCCATCCACGCTGTGGAATATTACTCAGCAAGAAAAAAAAAAAAGGAATGAAATGCTAGTGTCTGATACAACTGATGCCAGTGCCTGAAGCAGAAGAAAAACAGCCCCATGTATCACACAGGAAATCTCCTAAAGGAGCTGTAGCAACAGGAAATGAGTGGGGTCAGACACAGGAGGTGAGGGCTTCCAGTTACTTTATAGAATAACAAAAATGTCCTGGGCTGGGAAGGTGGCTCAGTGGTAGAGCACTTGCCTTGCATGCGTGAGGCCCTGGGTTCGATTCCTCAGCACCACATAAGCAGACAAAAGCAGGAAGTGGTGCTGTGGCTCAAGTGGTAGAGCGCTAGCTTTGAGCTGAAGAGCTGAGGGACAGTGCCCAGGCCCAGAGTTCAGGCCCCATGACCAACCAAAAAAAAAAAAAAATGTCCTAAGATCAGAGGTTGGTGATGATCACACAGCTCCATGGAAGCATGAAGAAGGGCAAGGAGTGCCACACATTCCAACATGGTAGACATGATGGCATTCCAAGTTCATCTCAATAAAACTGTTGTAAACATCTGCCCGCCACCAGCCGAGGAACTTCTTTAACCTGAGGAAGAGTGCCTATCAAGAGCCTAAAGTAGGCATCGCAAGTGGTAGCTAATAAAACCAAAAAGTTAACTGAAGCAGAGGTAAAATAAGCCTGCTGCTATGCCTTTTTATGTAGCCTTGTACTAGAGACCTTAGCTAGCAATATGAAACAAGAAAACCCAGCCTGATGCGGTGATCACTGTCTATAATCCCAGCACCCTGGAGCCTGAGGCAAAGGGATCTCAGTTCAAAGCCAAACAGGGCTCTCCACCAAGACTTGTCAGAAAGAAAGAGAAGGGAAGAAAGGACGAGAGAGGAAGGAAAAGAAGAAGGGAAGGAGGGAGGAAGGGAAGAAAGGAAAGAGGGAAGGAAAAAGGGAAGGAAGGAAGGGAGGGAGGGAGGCAGAGAGGGAGGGAGGGAAGGAGGGAGGGAGGGAGGGAGGGAGGGAGGGAATTTTTCTTCAACAGATTTAGAAAGAAACAAACATGGTGGTTGTTTACCTGGAAAACCCAAGGCAATCAATCTATGAACAATTAGAATTAGCAAGACAGTCAGGGAAGTGGGTAGAGTCCCTGGGTGCCCACAGTAATCAAGTAGAAAATGAAACAACAAATCTCCTGTCATAAAACCAAGGGAAAAAAACCTCAGTGACTTGAGAATAAATGCAGCAAGGAATGCGAGAGACCTTTATGGAGAATTATGAAAAGTTACTGACAGATGTAAGAGTTGCCTGGAAAATGGAGAGGGGGAAAAAAAGAAAAACAAAACAAAACAAAAAACCCCACGTTCATGCTGGGCAGACTCAGCCCTGCCCGGATGTCCTCTTCCATGATTAATCTGTAAATTCACTGCAACGGCACTCCAGATCGTGAGGGTGCCAGTCCACCGTGGCAAAGGACAAAAGAGGAGACAAGAGGAAGATGGCGGCCTAAGCAAGGCCTGGGCCTCCGTCCCTAGCCCTGCCAGACAGGCTGGGATGCTCAGAACCAAGCATGAGTACTCATGAGCACTGGGACAGAGGGTTCATATTCAGTCAACAGCGTTGAGCAGCTGGGTGCCAGTGGCTCACGCCTATAATGCTAGCTGCTCAGGAGGCTGAGAGCTGAGGGTCAAGGTCCCAAGCCAGCCTAAGCAGGAAAGTCCATGAGAATCTTATCACCAATGAGCCACCAAAAAGCCAGAAGTGGAGCTGTGACTCAAGTGGTAGAGTGCCAGCCAAAAACACCTACAGATCAGTGCCCAGGCCCTGAGTTCAAACCCTAGAAAAGGTACCACCTTGGGCTGGGAAGGTGGCTCAGTGGTAGAGCACTTGCCTTGCATGCCTGAGGCCCTGGGTTCGATTCCTCAGCACCACATAAGCAAAATGAAAAAAGCTGGAAGTGGTGCTGTGGCTCAAGTGGTAGAGCGCTAGCCTTGAGCTGAAGAGCTGAAGGACAGCGCCCAGGCCCAGAGTTCAGGCCCCACAACCGGACCCAAAAAAAAAATAAAAAGATTTTAAGAAAAGGCACCACTTCCACCCCCAAAAAACAAAGACAATATTGGCCAGGCAGTCACCTCAAGGGCCCTCCCCCCACACCCCCATTCCTAGCATAAGGTAAGTCCTGAGAGACCGAAAATTAAACCTTAAAGCCATAATAAGGAGATTTAGTTGGATATCTGTCATTCAGAGTTAGGCAAAGAAACCCTCGACAAGAAAGAGAAGATACAAATGATCACAGAAGGTTTTTTTTTTTTTCAGTGAGACAGCATCATATACTAACATTTGAGTTTGCTGACAAGCTTGGAGATGTTCACACAGCACGGGAGCAGTGTTTGGACTATGTAATACTCCTGTAGACTCAAGAAGAAAAAAGGAAGAGACCAGGCTCCAGCGACTCACACTGCCATCCTAGCTACACAACAGGAGGATAGGATTTGAGGATCTTTGTACAAAGTCCCCTCGGGCAGGAAACTCTCCCATGAACCACCAAAAAGCCAGGGGTGGAGCTGTGGCTCAAGTGGTAGAGTGCCAGCCTTGAGTGAAGACACTCAGGAACAACATCTGGGCCCTGAGTTCAAGCACCATGACAGAGTGCCCAATAAATGCTACATAGAAGAAGGTAGGACAATGGAAATGATGGGCAAATATGTATTTAAAACAGCATCACTGTGAAGCTGATAAATAAAAGCCTCCAATTAACTAGAGGAGAGAGAAAGAAAGAAAGAAAGAAAGAAAGAAAGAAAGAAAGAAAGAAAGAAAGAAAGAAAGAGAGAGAGAGAGAAAGAAAAAGAGAGAAAGAGAGAGAGGGAGAGGGAGAGAGGGGGAGGGAGGAAAGAAGGAAGAAAAGGAGGAAAGGAGGAAGGAAGGAAGGAAGGAAGGAAGGAAGGAAGGAAGGAAGGAAGGAAGGAAGGAAGGAAGGAGAAAAAGGCTGGGCTAGAAGAATGGCTTGAGTAGTAGAGTCTCCACCAAGCGAGCTCAGCTGAAGAGAACATGAGATCCTGAGTTCAAATCCTCATGTTAAAATACTTTCCTTTGCCTAGAAGTTTTGTCATTCCTTCCGACATTCAAGTAAATTAAATGTCCTTCCAGACCCCTGGCACTATGACTGCATTGCCTGAGGGGTCATCAGGTCAGCCTTGGGGACAAGACATGGGGAGACAGCACAGGAGACATCACAACAGTCCCAGAGGTCGGTGCTGATGCCATCTCCATGGTGATCAGAGGCGGGCCGAGGAAAAAGATGCTGCACAGCCAGCACTGGGCCCTGGGCATTGGTGTGAGCCCAGGTCTTCTTGGTGGAGGAATGGAGGGAAGGGAACAGAGGCCGGGCAGCTGGGGAAGATCCTCTGCCTCTCACGTCTCCTGCAATATAAATGAAGGCAACAGAAGAAAACTAATTGGAGCCGTTTGCTGCCTGTGCGAACCTTCTTTCTCATTCTTCTAACAGGATGACCCTGCGCGGGAGGTGGAGGTGCAGAGCGCTTAGTGTCTGGGAGTTTGCTGGCGTTCTGAGCACATTACTGCTAAATGAGCTCCCGGGAGGGTCCCCGAGCCTGTGCCGGAGGCTGCCATCGTGAATTTCCGGAGCTCGGCTGCGGCCAGCCAGGCCCGGAGAAAGATGGTTCCTCACAGCTTCATTCATCAGCGGGCGGGCCGCCCCACATTGGGCCCACACTTTACAGAGGCACTGGAGGTGAGGGGGGCGGGGGGGACCCTGGGCGGCAGGCTGCTGTCAGTGGGTCGCTTCTCCGCTGGGCTGAGCCAGCAACCAGAGAGAGAGAGAGACAAATGGATCCCAATTAGACTGCATCAAACGGTGGCAGGATGTCAGCAGCTAGCTCGAACTACCTCTGCACACATGTGCGCACACACACATTTCTACTAAAGCAGGGTCAGCATCGTGCCTTTAATGCTGTCCCCAAACCCAGAGCCCACATCTCCACAAAGCAGAAAAAAAAGAAAAGAAATCAGCATGTCTTCTTTTGTCCTCACTCCGCACATAGACAAACCCCTTCCTTATCATCAGGACCCAGTCCTTGAAGCCCATTCCTTCGATCCCCACTGGAGGCCAAGCGCCTAGCCAGGGGAGCAGCTGGGAACCCACCTGTTTTGCATGGTGCGGATCCTGAACTTGTTCTCAAAGTTCCTTGTGGATCGGAATCCCTCTGGAGGGCTCATGCTAGTCTGGCATGGCGATTCACCCCTATAATCCAGGCATGTAAGAGGCAGAGGTGGTGGCAGCAGGCTAGGGGGTGGAGGACAGGGAGACGGTGCAGAGGGGGACCAGTGGACAGAGCTGAGTCAGGACAAAGCATTCAGACCAACAGCAATCACACATGCTTTTCCAAACCCAAGTCAACGCAGGAAACTGAGGCACGGAGAAGAACTCCCTCAAGAGGGCAGAGCCAGGATCTCGCTCTGGACTCTGGCCTGTCAGCCTCTAGGCCACACTGGAAGGTCATTACCCACGCAACAGCCCTAGCACCTGACGTCGGAAGCTCCCTGACCCCCTCACTGTTCTGGGACAGCCAGCTGCGGTGAGCAGGAGGGCAGGGAGGTGGGGGGGAACCAGCAACCTGAGTTTCCATTGGCCACAATCCCAGGGCACAAGGGCAAAGCAGATGAGCGCTTGGCCGGCTCTGACAGGCTGATTGACAGCCGGGCCTGTGGGCTCCATCCCCAGGGGCCACGCCCTCCTGCCAGCCCCACCTGAGCTCCAGCCTCCATCTCTGCCAAGCCTTCCTGGGCTAATTAGGAGAGCAGAGACCATTCAAACCATGATGAAGTTCCCGGCCGGCCCACACACAAGCCCTCTGGCCCGGCCTGGTGCTGCCTGGCCCGCATCCATAATACATCGCACAAACCCATGCCCGCGCCGAGGTCTCCTGTGCATTGTCCTCCAGATGCATCTGAGGGGTTGGCTCAGCCCTGGACCCCAATCCAGACTCCCCCAGCAGAAAAAAAAAATCAAGAGGTGACGGACCGTCTTCCCTGGAAGGGCGGCAGCCCTCAGCTGCTGGTCCTCCGCCTTCTAGTGCCAGCAACACGGCAGCCATTCTACCTCCAAATCAATCCACGAGACTTTGTCCTATTGATTGTGTTCATGCGTTTTTATAGGCCCTATCTTGTTCTGCCATTATAAAATGACAATAATAATAAAGCTCGGGGCAGATTTCAAAATAACGTGGAACCAGATATAATAACATGTAACCAGATATAATAAAGAGATGTGGGCTCCAGGTGCGAAAGGGGTAGGAAATAAGAAAATAATGCAGGGTTTTATTTAGTTGCAAAATGTTATAGTCTGTGCAGTTTGTTTGATGTGGACAACTTGTTGGGTGTTAGAGCTTCCTAGTAGCCAGAGCAAGAAGGCCTGACTGTATCCATGAATCAGATTCCTGGGACTCAGAAAAGAAAAAAAAAATCAGCTGCTCAAAGAAAGGAGAGGAACAGAATGAGAAGGTGGAGGAGGAGGAGGAGGAGGAAAAGCTGTGTTCTATAGGGGTTTTTGTCCTGAGATGATCCAGTAGGCACTGGGTTTGGCCTAGGTTTGTGGGGGACTGAGGGGAGCCCCAAACTCAACGTAACAGGAACATGATCTTCCTTCTTCAGCCCGAGATGAGACTGCTGGTCTGAGCAGGGAAGAGCGAGTGTCCGGACCCCCAGCCAGGCGGCCTTCCCAGCAGGGGTCACCCCTTCCCCTGGGCTCTAAAATGCCCTCCCCCGATAGAGCCCCACAGAGTGATTGTCATGGGGTGACCCTGCCCAGCCAGGGGCCCAGGAGAGCTTTGATCCTCATGACCCAGCTAGGACAGAGCTGAGATTCTACCAGCCAGCCTTGCACCTTCCCTACTCACCCCATGACCCCCAGTTCCAGACACCCCAACTCATGAAGTCACCCAGGTGACCACCTCGTCCGTCCTGTCTGAGCTTCCCCTCCTTAATCCATCCTCCACAAGAACAGATGGCCAGCCCTGTGCCGGTGGCTCACGCCTGTCATCCTAGCTACTTGGGAGGCTGAGATCTGAGGATCGTGGTTCAAAGCCAGCCCGCGGCAGACAAACCTAAGAGAATCTTAGCTCCACTTAATCATCCAAGATCTGGAAGTGGACGTGTGTGTGTGTGGCTCAAGTGGTGGAGCTCTAGCCTTGGAGTTGGAGTGAAGGGACAGGGCTTGGGCTCTGAGTTCAAGCCCCATGACTGACACTAAGTAAATCAATTCATTTTAAAATTAAAAAAGAAAAAAAAAAGAGAGGCCGCCCGTGAGCCCTCACCCAGCCCGAGCCAGCTGGCGTGAATCAGATGCAATAGAAACCGGGGTTATTTTCAAAGTGTGAGTCTCGTGCCCGGATTATTATTGTAAATACTGTACACTGGGCTCTTGATTCCCCATGCTAATGGGAGGGAGCACTGGTGCAGATAATTAAAAATGCCTTTTCCATTTGGCTCCGACGCTGCTTTCTTGTTCTGGGGGTTTGGCTATGGGTGGCTCTGCTGTGCTGGGAATTCAGTGTGACTTTATAATCCTTCTGAGGGGGAAAATAAGTAAATAAAAGACAAGACACATCTGTCCAGGGTGCTAGCAGAGGGCCCTTCAGCCGCAGGCTCGCTCCGCCCCTGCCTCAGCTGGACTCCATGTGTGACGCCTTCAAGGTGCGTGTGTCTGAACCCAGCCCAGAGCTCACCCAGCCAGTGGCAAAATCAAGGAGGTCCTTTGAAGCTACTGTTTGAGGACTGTTTGTTCCCCATTGGTGGATAACAGATATACCATTCCCTCCGGGTCACCTTGGGGCCCAACTTCTGGCTTCTAATCCCTACAGCTGCACCTCATTTCTACACACACACACACACACACACACACACACGCACACACGCACACACGCACACACACACACACACACACACACACACACACACACACACGCTTCCATTCCCAGCCCTGAACCCCTACTATTCTTCTTAATTACTTACCTGCAAAGCTTTGGTTAAGTCCCGGAGATTGGATCAAAGATCTGAGGGAGGGTGCCCGGGTTTCAGACCATGGGGTCTCTCTGACTTAGGTTCAATGCTAGGAAGCTATGTCTCACTCAATCTTGTCTTTTCCTCTTGTTTTGGTGGTACTAGGGTTGAAGCTCAGGGGCTCAGCTTTGCTATGCAAGTCCCCTACCACTGGAGCTGCACCCCAGTTGTTGGTTTTTTCTTGTTTTGCTTTAGTTATTTCTCAGATAGGGTCCCTAGGGCTGGCAAATCCTCCTACCTATAATCACCAGAGAAGAACTTACAGATGGGGACTACCATACCCAGCTTACTGGTTGAGATAGGGTCTCACTAACTTTATATTTTCTTGAGCTAGCCTTCCTAGACAGGAAAAAGCAGGAGGTGGTGTAGCCCCTGCAGCAAGAAAGGGTGAACAATCCCCTACTGTCCAGCAGACCTCTATTTCTATCTCAGAGCCCATGCAGTGTCCCAAGTTACTGGGATTATAAGTGTGCATGACTAAACCTGGTCTAGAACTTCTGTTCTTAAAAAAAAATTATCTGGGCACTGGTGGCTCTGGCTTTAATTGGAGATACAACATCTCCAGTGAACCATCAGAAAACCAGAGGTGGAGCTGTGGCTCAAAGTGGTAGAGTGCTCACCTTGAGCAAAAAGAGCTCAGGGACAGCGCACAGGCTGAGTTCAAGTCTCGTGACTGCCCCCCGCCCTCCCCGCCCCCCAAAAATTTAAGTGTTATCTCCTCCTCACCACAGCTGTCCTCCATAGATTTGGCCCCCTCCCCTCATTCTCCTCTTCTCTCCCTCCCTGCTGTCTCCCCTATGCCCGCACATCTGGGCTGGTGATTAAATTATCTTTTGTTTGCAGACATTTGCTCCTAGAGTCTTATCTTCCATTTCTAGTTTCTGAAAGTATTTTCCAAAACAAAGATAGCTCTCCCTGAGGGGTCTCTGATGCTAGATATTAAACCAACAGCTGCACATGCATGCGTGTGTGTGTGTGTGTGCGCGCGCGCGCACATGCACACACACACACATGCACGTGCACCAGTCCTGATGTTTGAACTCAGGGCCTGAGCCCTGTCCCTCAGCCTTTGTGCTCAAGGCTAGCCCTCTACCACTTGAGCCACAGCTCCACTTCCAGCTTTTTGGTGGTTAACTGGAGATAAGAGCTTCATGCATTTTCCTTCCTGGGCTGGCTTGGAATTTGGATCCTCAGATCTCAGCCTCCTGAGTAGCCAGGATTACAGGTGTGAGCTGCAGGGTGCCCGGCTCAGCAGTGGTCTAGGTGAGAGAGGATGCTTCCAGGGTCCCTCTCCTGTGCACTTTTTCCTCTCTTCTTACCTATAGACCCCTAATTGTGTTCAGAGGTGGGGAGAAAAATCATCCATTTCCCAGCCTCCTTTGCAGCCCAGAGTGGAGCTGGCAAGCTGTGAAATATAGATTAAAGCCTGCCTTTCTCTGTCGGGACTGCCCGCCACCCACCCTCCTGCTTCTTCCTGCCTGGGATGTGGACCCGGCACCTGGAGCTGCAGCAGCCATCTTCCCACCAGGAAGACAGGGCAGAAAGACAGAGCCAGCCCTACACTCTCCATGCCTTCCTCCTGCCACACTTGAGCGGCATAATTCTGGACTCCATGATCAGTGGCGGGGATAATCCCTGGTCCGCTGGGTTTCCTGGGACTGCCTCTCACACGATCCGTACACGCGTAACTGCGTTTCTGACGTCCACTGGTTCGCATAAAGGACGCAGCCGTCAAGCTCAGGTTGGCTGTCATACAGAGTCGCTGATGGCGTCAAGCTCAGGTTGGCTGTCATACAGAGTCGCTGATGGGGTGGGGCTCGCCGGGCGGAAGGCCATCCACCGAGGGGGGTGAGACCCTGTCTCAGCCCAGAGTGGGCTGTGGAGCCGGCCCCGGGCGCCTGCCGGGTCCTGGGGTGACGTGACCCCAGGTGGAGGAGTCACCCATGGACCCCTGAGGGATAGCTGGAAGCCACCCGGGCCTCAGTGTTCAGGGTGGGGTGGCTGCGGGGAGATGACCATGGCAGATTGCTCCCACTGGTCCCCCCCAGGGCGGTGAGGGCAGCCGGGTGGCCAGGGTGTGCACGCGGCTTGTCTGCTCTCAGTGAGAGCCTAGCCTCCCGTGACAGACCTGCAAGGACCTAGCTGGGCCGGGCCGGGCGGGCTCGCCCACCGCCCCACCCGCACCCCTGGATGCTGCCCCTTAGCTTTTCTACTCGAGGCTGGCGCTCTCCCACGTGAGCCACGCCTCCCCGCCTGGCTTTTCGCCGGTTCCTTGGAGCTCTCACAGCGTTTCTTGCCCAGGGTGGATGCCAACCGTGACCCTCACCTCTCAGCCTCCTGATGGTTGTTGTTGTTCTTGTTGTGTTGTTCCTGACTCTGTGGCCCGGGCTGGCCTTGAACTCGGCATCCTCTGCCCGGACGTGGCCGTGCTGCCTTTATCCGCAGAGGGAGGGCTCCTACGCGCCTGTGTGCTGGCTTCCCTCCCGTTCTGCCTTTCCTGGTCCCAGTGCCCCTGCTGGGCACTGCCACCCTGTGGGGCCACCCCTGCCCTCCCCTCCCCACCCCACCCCTGCCCCAGCAACCCCAGAGCCGAGGGGGAAAGAGACCCACGTGGTCCCACATCCCAGCCCTGCCTCCCCGCCGGGCCTTGATGTATCGACCTAATATCTCCAGAATTATTCTTTGCTGTGCTTTGTTTTCTTAAACAGCCCCGGGGAGGAGGTGTTCCCTCGCTGTAAGCACAGCTCCCCGCCCCCCATCATCACCCCAATAACCCCAGCTCAGCTTCCACCACACCAAGCCCCCCGGGTGCGTTGAGGGGCGAGGCTGGCGTCCCCTCCAAGCGGGCTGGTGGGCCAGCGGCTTCATCTGCACCCCATTTCAGGAGCTGCCAACCCTTACAGCTTTCCCTGCCCATACGGCCTCCAGGTGTTTAAATGCTTCTGGAAAGACCACGTGCTTCTGGTTATCCGTTTCCATTTCCACCCAGGCAGATGAGCACAGCGCAGGACCACAGCAGACAGTGGGGTGCAGCCCGGTGCTGCACCCCCGCACACACATACACGGGGCCAAGCTCCCCCTCCCCCCTCCCCTCCCCCCCCATCACCAGCTTGCCTGGCTCCACTTTCTGCTGAGGACACAACTTTTACCTCGCTCGTTTTCTCAGGCACTCAATATTTAATGAGGAGCTACTGTGAGCTTGGCGCTCCGCCAGGCTTTCTTGTTTTAAGGCCGCCGTAAAAGTAAAAGCACAGCAACGTCACCTCAATAATAACAACAACCACCAGCCTACAAGATGCCACACGCCGAGGCCGACATGGCCTCCCCTCTCCTTCATCATCATCAGCACCTCGTTACCAAGGTGGCGATGTGGTAGAGCAACCTGCAATCCCAGCGACTCCGAAGGCAAAGAAAGCAGAGTGGAGGGAGCTCCCCTGCCCGCCCAGGCCCCATGGTGAGACCGTCTCAAAAACAAAGGACTCAGTAGACCTTGGTCCTGAGCGTCTGGCCTTCCTGCTAGCCTCCAGTACTCTTGGCAGAGTTGAGGGCTGGACTCCTCCCTCAGCCCCTGGGTCCGAGAGGTCCTGGAATCAGAGACAGGACAGATGTGTACCTGAGAGGCTGTGGACTTACTCGGGGTCACTGTGTCTCTGCTGTGGTCCCAAAGCCACGCCCCCACCTCCATGCACCTGAGGTGGTGGGGGCCAGGCCAGCTGGTAGAGGCTAGCCAGTGAGCAAAAGAGTCAGGTACCACGTTTGAGTCCTGGTCTCAGACAAAAGACAATACATAGCCGGGCGTTGGTAGCTCATGTCTGTAATCCTAGCTACTCAGGAGGCTGAGATCTGAGGATCACAGTTCAAAGCCAGCCCAGGCAGGAACGTCCGTGAGACTCTTATCTCCAGTATAACCACTAGAAAACCTGAAGTGGTAGAGCACTCGCCTTGAGCTGAAGAGCACAGGGACAGCACCCAGGCCCAGAGTTCAAGCCCCACGACCAACAAAAAAAAAGGTGTGATTTTTTTTAAAAATAAAAGTATGCATGACAGCCTGTGTCTATAAACTTAGCTACTCGGGAGGAGGCTGAAATCCACAGTAGCGTGGTTCAAAGCAACCCTAGGCAGAAAAGTCTTCTAGACTTTATCTCTAGTGAGCCAGCCAAAAGCAGGGCTGGAGGCACAACTCAAGTGATAGAGTGCCAGCCATGAGAAAGAAAAAAAAAGAAGGCTGAGTGAGAGCAATGTCCCTGAGTTCAAGCCCCCATATCAACAAAAGGAGGAGTACCTGGAGGACAAGGAGGAGGAGGAAGAGGGGGGCTGCACTCTGGGTCTAGCAGCAGCTGCAAGGGGGGAGAGGCATGTCTCTGCCTTCCTCTGAATTGTCCTGGACATTCCGACCCAGGTTCAATCCTGACTCTGCGGCTGACTTGACGTGTGGCCCTGAGCAAACAATTGCATCATCTAGCACCTCCGTGTCCCCATCTGTCAAATGGGGCCAGTGACACCAACTTGAGCATAGACTGCATACAAGAACCCAGCACACCGGGCCCAGATAGAAAAGTCCAAGAGACTGTATCTCCAATGAACCAGCAAAAAGCCATGCTGGAGGCCTGGTTCAAGTGTTAGAGCACCGACAGAGCAAACCTAATACTACCTCCCCAAAAAAAGGGGGGGGGGTTAAGTCCAACTCTATATCTGAATGTATCGCATTAAAACACCAACACCCATTCAAAATCAGGTGCTGGTGGCTCAGGAGGCTGAGATTTGAGGATCCTGGTTCCAGGCCAGCCCAGGCAGGAAAGTCTGTGAGACTCTGTTCTCCCAAGAAGCTCTTCAAAGCCAGAGCTGTGGCACCAGTGGTAGAGCACTAGCCCTGAGTGGAAAAAGCAAAGGACAGCACCCAGGCCCTGAGCTCTAGCCTCAATACGGGCATAGAATAAAATTTTAAAAATGCCCATTGATGCGTTTGCTCTGTGATGATCTAAATCACCATCTGTGCAACTCGAAGGCATCACTCTAATCCCCAGGGAAGAAACCCCCTGAAGCTCTTAGATGGGGGACATAGGAGGAGAGGAACAAGCCAGACCCTCCCTCATACCCTTGCTCTCCTCCTCCCAACTGGCACTCTTCCTCTCCCTCTCCCTCTCCCTCTCCCTCCCCTCTCTCCTTTTTCTCTCCCTCTCTCCCTCCTTCTCTCCCTCCTTCTCTCTCTCTCTCTCTCCCTCCTCTCTCTTCCTCTCTCTCCCTCTCTCTCTCTCTCCCTCTCTCTCTCTTTCTCCCCTCCCTCTCTCTCTCTCTCCCTCTCCCTCTCTCCCTCCCTCTCTCTCTCCCTCCCCTCTCTCCTTTTTCTCTCCCTCCCTCTCTCCCTCCCTCTCTTCCTCCTCCTCTCTCCCTCCCCTCTTCTCCCTCCCCTCTCTCCCTCCTCTCTCTTCCTCTCTCTCTTCCTCTCTCTCTTCCTCTCTCTCTCTCTCTCTCCTCTCTCTCTCTGTCTCTCTCTCTCTGTCCTCTCTCTCTCTCTCTCTCTCTCTCTCTCTCTCTCTCTCTCTCTCTCTCTCACACACACACACACACACACACACACACACACACTCACCTTCCCTGGCCAGCCGTCTCCCAGAGCCAATTAGCAGGGTGGGGGTCTCAGGGGAGCCCCGCCGGGGTGATAGACTTATTGATCATCTCGAGTGGCGAGTGTCACGCCGGAGAGGGAGTTATTTAAGCTGTGTTCTCTCTTGCTGAGGCTTGGGGGCACTGGCTGGGGGAGGGGGTGCCGTTTGCTGTGATGGTTAATTGAAAGGCAGACTCAGCTCCTCCACACTGTCCCTGCCAATGCCTAGCTGCTGGACCAAAACAACAACTGCTGGAGAGAAGGGGGCTGGGGGCTACGGCGGGGGGGGGGGGGGGGACTAATACAACCCAGAATCAATAGCGAAAGCCTTCACAGTGTCAGGCCCAACAAATGGAGCTGAACCGCTGGAAGCGGCTGAAAATTAGCCTTCGGGGCTGACTGGGTTTGAAAGCTAAAAGCTGGTAAATGGAGACACAGGAGGGACTTCGCTCTCAGCTGCCCCTCTGTCCACATGCTTTCAGACAGCCCAGGGAAGCCTGGTGCCTATGCACAGCCCTCGGGCCTGCCCTTCTTCCGTCCCAATGGCCTGCCCTCCTTCCTCCCACAGACCTGCCCTCCTTCTACCCACGGGCCTGCCCTCCTTCCTCCCACAGACCTGCCTTCCCTCCTCCCACAGACCTGCCCTCCTTCCTCCCACAGACCTGCCCTCCTTCCTCCCACAGACCTGCCCTCCTTCCTCCTCACAGACCTGCCCTCCTTCCTCCCCACAGGCCTGCCCTCCTTCCTCCTCACAGACCTACCCTCCTTCCTCCCCACGGACCTGCCCTCCTTCCTCCCACAGACCTGCCCTCCTTCCTCCCCACAGGCCTGCCCTCCTTCCTCCCACAGACCTACCCTCCTTCCTCCCCACGGACCTGCCCTCCTTCCTCCCCACGGACCTGCCCTCCTTCCTCCCACAGACCTGCCCTCCTTCCTCCCACAGGCCTGCCCTCCTTCCTCCCACAGGCCTGCCCTCCTTCCTCCCCACAGGCCTGCCCTCCTTCCGTTCGACTGCTGTGCCCATGAATGGATGGTGACAGGTGAGTGGCCCCCAGTGTGCAGCCTCTCGCGGCGTGCGACCCTGGAAGAGGAAAAGGCCAGCGCGGAGTCCCCTGTACCGCACACCCTGGCCGGTGGACCCTGAGCCGGTGACTTAACCTCATCTGTGGGCAGGCTGAAGACGGTCCCCCCAAATACCGGCACCCTTGTCCCTGAACCTCTCTGGTGACTGGCTGTGCCCGGGACCGGGCGAAGGGCAGAATGGCCTGGGTGGTCAGCGGGAGGCAGAGCGAGGCAGAGTGAGCCCGTGACACACAGCACAGGCAGGGGCAATGGCGCAGGGGGACTGGCGGACGCCATCCTCCAACAAGGCATGGATGCAGCCACAAGCCAAGGAAAGCAGCATCCCCAGGAGCTGGAAGAGCCCCTGGGGATGGGGGGACGGGTCTGTCACACCGGCTCAGGGGCGCTGAGCGGGGACCTCTGGGCTCCGAGGCTCGGAGATGTCAGGTCTGCAGCAGCTGCAGCCCCTGGGGCGGAGTTGAGGGGTGGGGGCGGGGGAGAGCCACGGCAGCCCTGCGTCACACAGAGAAAGCACCTCTGCTAAAACCACGCCACAGGAGTCGGGAGGAGATGCCCCAGCCCCCCCCATCACCGCTGCCCCCCTCAGAGCCGGGTCCCTCGGGGCAGACAGGCCCTGGGTTTCTGTGTGGAGCATCTGGGGTTTCTCCATAAGTGTTCTGTGTGGGTGATTTACATCTGGTGCAAGCCCCTCCCCCCCAGGGCCCAACCATGAACTCGGGGGGCCTAGACAGCGGTGGGCGCACAGTGAACCCTCAGTGAACCAACCCTGTAGTTAACCTCGGGGTGCGGGAGGACTCACGGGAGGGCTGGGGCCATGGGAGGGGTGACTGCCACGTCAAACCCCCACACCCGGGACCTTTTTCTGATTTTCCAAGAGGGCAGAGGCACCCTGGCCTCTGGAGACCACCTCAGGCCCCGGAAGTGACCGGCTGGGACCAGAGCCAGGCGGGACGGGCACCTGCCTGCCTGCCTCCTGTGTGGAGTGGCTGGTGGGGGGGTGTGGGGGGTGTGGGAGGGGTGGGGCTGTGTGGGGGGAGGGGTGGGGTTGTGGGAGGGGTGGGGGTGGGTATGTGTGGGTGTGTGGGTATATGGGGGTGTGGGTGTGGTGGTGTGGTGGTGTGGGGGTGTGGGGAGGTGGGGGGGGTGTGGTGTGTGTGGGTGTGGGTGTTGGTGTGGGTGTGTGTGGGTGTGGGTGTGGATGGGTGTGTAGGGCTGTGGGTGGGTGTGGGTATGTGGGGGTGTGGGTGTGGGGGTGTGGGTGTGGTGGTGTGGGGGTGTGGGGAGGTGGGGGGGTGTGGGTGTGTGGGGGTGTGGGTGTGTGTGGGTGTGGGTGTGGATGGGTGTGTAGGGCTGTGGGTGGGTGTGGGTATGTGGGGGGGTGTGGGTATGTGGGGGGTGTGGGGGTGGGGGTGTGGGTGTGTGTGGGTGTGGGTGTTGGTGGGGGTGGGGGTGGGGGTGTGGATGGGTGTGTAGGGCTGTGGGTGGGTGTGGGGGTGTGGGTGTGGGGGTGTGGGTGTGTGTGGGTATGTGGGGGTGGGGGTGGGGGTGTGGGTGTGTGGGGTGTGTGTGGGTGTGGGTGTGGGTGGGGGTATGGATGGGTGTGTAGGGCTGTGGGTGGGTGTGGGTATGTGGGGTGTGTGGGTATGTGGGGGTGTGGGGGGTGGGGGTGTGGGTGGGGTGTGGGTGTGGGGTGTGTGGGTGGGTGTGGGTGTTGGTGGGGGTGTGGGTGTGGGTGTGGATGGGTGTGTAGGGCTGTGGGTGGGTGTGGGGGGTGTGGGTGGGGGGGTGTGGGTGTGTGTAGGTGTGGGGGGGTGTGGGTGTGTGGGTATGTGGGGGATGTGGGTGTGGGTGTGTGCTGTGTGTGTGCACGTATGACTCTCTGTGTGCGTGTGGGGTTTGCACACGTGTGTATGAGGCAGCCGGGCCACCTCTTGCGCTCTGTCCATGGTGCTGAGGAGAGATTGCGGTGGAGATCCCCAGCCGCAGGGCTATGGGAACGGGGCCCTAGCCCAGCCCTGCTCGGAGGCTGGGAGCAGGCAAACCCAGGCCCCAGGCCCTGCCTGGGAGCTGCTGAGTCTCTGAGGCCAGACTTGTGCAGGGGCAGGGGGGGGGTCCCAGGTCTTTGCTGGCCCCTGCCTCCCAGCCCCAGATACAGCCCCCCCACCTAGCCCCCCCACCTCCCCGCCCCCCCTGTGGAGACGCCGCCCAGCCCAGTGCCAGCTGTGCCAGCTGCTCCCCTCCCCGTAGACAGACCCTGGGTCCCGGGTTCCTGCTGGCAGGGAACGCGGAGGGTAGGGGGAGGCCAGTGCACAGGGCATAGCAGCATGGACTCCCCCTGCAGACAGCCAAGACAGACGCCCCGGTTCCCTGCCACCCTCTGACTCGCTAATTGACACTTTCTCATTAGAACATTTCACCCAGCATTAAAAAAAAGAAAAGAAAAAAAAAATCCGTGTGTGTAAATGTAAGGAGATGGGCTGGGAAAGGCTGAAAGATCAAATTAGCAGTGCCAGCTCCTTCCGAAAGCTGCGGAAAGGGAATGGAGGGTGACAGGAGGAGAGAAGGGAGGAAGCCTCCTCCAAGCTGGGTCTGGAGAAAAGCTAGGCATTCCCCATCCATAGGCTCAGAGTCCTCTCACCCCAGGGCCTTTGCACATGCTGCTCTCACTGGCTGGAAGACTGTTCCCTTCAGCTGGATCTGAACCCTGAGGAGGAGTGTGAGAAAGGTTACCCATTTCCAGGCCCATCTTCTCCATCTCTTGCACCAAAAGTCTGTACTCCCCTTCCCCTCCTTCCCTTCTTCCTCCTCTTCCTCTTCCTCCCCCTTCTCTCCGTCTCCTCCCTCCCCTGTACCAGGAAGTGGGTGCAAAAGACCTCACATGGCATAAAGCCCTGACTCGGAGCTGGGGGCTCACACCCACACCAGCACCAGGCTTTCCTTACCCTCTCTGTCTGGTGCCTCTTCTTCTCTGTTTCAAAGAAACTTCACCACTGCTCCTACTTTTCCCGCCTCCTGATTCTTTACTTGGTCAGTAAACAGACTCTAGACCCTGGATGATGTCAGCACTGCCCAAGGCCGGAGCCAGGGAGTGGCCTCCTCGCAGGCAGACTGAGCCCTCGGCCCTGCCGGCCACCTCTGAGACAGCAGAGTCCATCTAAAATCTGCCCTGGGGCGTGGGAGGTGAGCAGAAAACGCCTTCCAGGGATTTCTCCAGGGAAAGAGAGGCTCGAGGCCTAGAGCCAGATGTGGAGAGGCTTGTTTGTAACTGGGACGAGACTGGCCCGCTGGAAAAGGATGTTCCCCGGAGCCCCCACTGCATCCCCCCACGCTGTGTGCCCACTGCATCCCCCCACGCTGTGTGCCCACTGCATCCCCCCACCAGCGGCAGCAATAACTCGCATGCAATTAGCATCCAGCCTGCCACCCCCCGGCCTGCTGTCCCTCTCCTCACGCGAGCCCTTCATGCACCGGGCCCTGGGCTCGTGGCTACCCACGTGTCCTGGCAGTGTGCCAGGCCCGTGCGAGGGGCGCTGTGAACATCGATAAATTCGGCTTGGTGCTCCAAAGTTTTCAGCTTTACGGATCCACCTGCTATTTAATATGCAAATGGAGGCGGCCCAGGCTCTTCACGCTCCAGTTCCCCAGCCCCAAGCCCTCGGATTCTCTCTCAACTCACCCAACTCTCCTCTCCCACTGCTTCGCGCCAGCACAGGGCAAAGGCCAAGGCCAGGGCAGCTCCCGGGCCTCAGTTTCTCACAGATTCCACTCAGGACCCAGAGCCCGTGTGTCTGTAAAGTCGGCTTGCTGGAGACCAGGTGAGGGATGCCCTGCTGTGGAATTTCCTTCTTCCAGACTCACCCGCCCACAGATGCTCCCACCAAGGAACCCCCCCCCCCCCGCTTGATCCCACCCCTCCACCCTTCTCCTCCTCCCTCCCTCCATCTCCGGCCTCTGCCCCACCACCCACCTCTCACTGGCCTGGAATCCCAGCAGCTGCCTGCTCCTGGGTCACAGGAAACAAATGCTTCTGCCTCCTGCCTGGGCTCCACCGTCCCAGGCCTCCGTCTGGTGTGCCACTAACCACAGGGCTTTGCATTCAGGAAGTGGGGAGATTGCTACGGATCCTTCCAGGTGTGGCACACGATCAATCCAGGCTGGAAGGCCTCAGAGCCGAGGTTCCTCCTCCCAAGGTGGGCCTGACCCCCTCCCCGCCTCCCTGGGGTGAGTCCCTCCCCTCCCTCCCCCACCCTCCTCAGGGTGAGGCCTGGAATGATCTCAGGGGTGTCCACAGAGGTTCCTGTGTTCCAGATGTGCATGTCCATCCACAGTCGCCATTTTTTACAGACAAGGAAATGAGGGCCGGGAGGAAGGAGGTGGCTTGTTCCAGTCGAGCAAATTGGTGGAGAGGGGAAGGGAGGACAGGGCAGGGCAGGGGAGGGCCCTGGCCACTCCCGTCCAGTCTGAAGCCCTTCTTGGCGGCCAGCCGGCACGCAGTCCACACAGCACCCCATCCACAGCCCACGCCCCAGAATCGCACTGCCAGGCAGACGGCTCTGGAGGGCCTCCCCACCACCCTGCACGGGCTGGCCGGGGGCTAGCCCCACCCCATGGTCTTCACACGTGGGAACCGAGGCCCCGGGTCTCCACGGCTTTGAAAACAACCGGCCGTGACCCAAGCCAGCTGTCCGTGAGAAGGCCGCCATCCCCCGGGAAAGCCAGCCCGCCGGGCCCCCACCCTCAGGGTTGTGGAGGGCCAGCAATGGCCTCGCACTCCACCCTCGTGGATTCCTGCAGCTGCCGTGGGATCCCGCCCCGAGCGAACGCGCTGCCTGGGCCCCTCCCGCCCTCCGGTCTGAGCACACAGCCATCGTGACTCTGCTGAGCAGCCCGAGGAGCCAAAGAGCAATGTCCTGGATGTTCACAAGCACAAAAGCATGGAGTTGGAGTGTGCGCACATGGATGGATACACACGCACATCACCATCACTACCATCATCATCATCCCCGTCACCACCATCACCTTCATCATCGTCCGGTTCAGTCTGTCTCCACGCTGAAAACACCCTTTTGGTAGACCTGCCTCCTGCATCCGTGACATTCATGCTGGGTCCCAGGGAGCCCCAACTTCACAGGTGCAGCACAGGGCCATGGGGGAGGGGAGAGGGGGGAAGGGGGAGGGGAGGGGGGAGGGGGAGAGCCAGCAGCAGAGGGGGAGGGGAGGGGAGGGGGGAGAGCGAGCAGCAGAGGGGGAGGGGAGGGGGGAGAGCCAGCAGCAGAGGGGGAGGGGAGGGGGAGGGGGAGAGCCAGCAGCAGAGGGGGAGGGGAGGGGGGAGAGCCAGCAGCAGAGGGGGAGGGGAGGGGGAGGGGGAGAGCCAGCAGCAGAGGGGGAGGGGAGGGGGAAGGGGGGAGAGCCAGCAGCAGAGGGGGAGGGGAGGGGGGAAGGGGGAGAGCCAGCAGCAGAGGGGGAGGGGAGGGGGAGGGGGAGAGCCAGCAGCAGAGGGGGAGGGGAGAGGGAGGGGGAGAGCCAGCAGCAGAGGGGGAGGGGAGGGGGGAGGGGGAGAGCCAGCAGCAGAGGGGGAGGGGAGGGGGAGGGGGAGAGCCAGCAGCAGCTCTGCTGTCACCCGCCTGCCAGCATGGCCCCACACACCCCTGTGCTGTCTTCTCCTGTCAGGTTTCATTGGAAGATACGACTTGCTGCTTCAGAAAGCATCTGAGCGCTCTGCTCCGGGGAGAGGCCACGGGGGCATGGGAGGGGTGCGAAGGGGAGGATGAGACCAGCAGGGAGGCCTCAGAAAGCCACTCTCCACAAGACGGGTGGCTCGCATCCGTAATCCTGGCTACTCTGGAAGTGGAGATCCGGGGAATCCCGGTTCAAAGCCAACCACAGCACTGAGGCCACAGAAACCCACTGCCAAAATGTGTGTTCTGCTGCCACCTGCTCACAGCCCCCTTCCTCAACTTCCCTCCCTCCACCTACCTCCTCTCCTCCTCTACTCGTATCCCTCCCCACTTGCTCTTGGCCACACCCCTGCCCCAAAACAGCTGAGACCAGCCAATGAGCAGCCAACAAGCAGCCAATGAACAGCCAATGAGCAGCAACAAGCAGCCAATGAACAGCCACTGAGCAGCCAACAAGCAGCCAAGGAGCAGCCAAGGAGCAGCCAAGGAGCAGCCAATGAACAGCCACTGAGCAGCCAACAAGCAGCCAATGAACAGCCACTGAGCAGCCAACAAGCAGCCAATGAGCAGCCACTGAGCAGCCAACAAGAAGCCAATGAACAGCCAATGAGCAGCCAACAAGCAGCCAATGAACAGCCACTGAGCAGCCAACAAGCAGCCAATGAGCAGCCAAGGAGCAGCCCAATGCTCCCTCTCCAAACTCCTTACCTCTCTAGCTCCTGACTTGCGCACCAGCCTTGAGGAACGATCGCACTGTGACATTGTAGTGGTGACAGATCCCCAATAGGGGATGGATTTAATTAAACCAACTGTGTCCCTTCGCCATGTCACTGGTCTCAGAAGACATGTTTCCCTTGTCCGTCCAGTGACAACTTAACCAAACCTCTGCCACGTAAATGGCTTCGGAAGACATCTCTCGGCAGTCAGTGACAAGTTAACCAAACAGCTTCGTCCATGGTCTTCCCGCCATCCTGCACAGTCTGGTTGTGAATGTCTCACTCAGCAGGCCTGGGCCAGATGGGGGAGAAGCTGAGGCCCAGAGGAGAGAAGAAACTGGCTCTGGGTTTCACAGCCAGCAGACACTAGCGGTGCTGTTCTCCTGAGTTCCATTCCCGTGCCTGCATGGAGATAGTCTGTGGTTTGGGTTATAGCTAGCTACATTGTTCTGAGGGCCCAGTGCTGGTGGCTCACGCCTGTCATCCTAGCTACTCAGGAGGCTGAGATCTGAGGATCAGGGTTCAAAGCCAACCTGGGCAGGAAAGTCTGTGAGACTCTTATCTCCAATTAACCACCAGAAAACTGGAAGTGGTGCTGTGGCTCGAAGTGGTAGAACATTTGCCTTGAGCTGAAGAGCTGAGGGACAGCACTCAGAACCCGAATTCAAGCCCCATGACCACCACCACCAACAACAACAAAAAACCTTTCTCTCCACCCCAGCTCCAGAAAACAGACCACCGTGGCTCAGGGTAGGCCTGACTGCTCACGCCCGCTCCTGTCCTCCACCTGCATCGCCTGCCCTGAGCTCTGGCTTCTGCCCCAGGCCATCCTGAATGGAGCTGTCAGCCTGACAGCCTGGACCAGAGTGTATTATTAATAGCTATCACGGTGAAATATTTATAGAAGATTGATGGAATCGTTGAGATTTGCTTTAACTAAAAGGTGGGGTGAGGGAAGGAGGCGGGCGGGCAGGACAGGGTAGGGCTGGGCAGGCTGGGCAATGGGGTTTCCTTAGACACCTTGGCTATTTACTTGGAGGACCACAATTCTCTGTAATCAAAGAAATTCTTCCCCAGAGAATGAATCAGTGGCTGATGGTGTGTGTGTGTGTGTGTGTGTGTGTGTGTGTGTGTGTGTGTGTGTGTGTGTGTCAGTGCTAGTCTTAGGCCTTGAACTCAGGGCCTGGGTGCTATTCCTGAGCCTTGATGCTCAAGGCTAGTGTTCTACCACTTGAGCCACAGCTCCATGTTCAGATCTTTTGGAGGTGAATTAAACGTAACAGTCTCACGGATTTTCCTGCCCGGGCTGGCTGTCAACTACGATCCTCAGATCTCAGCCTTCTGAGTAGCTAGGGTTACAGGAGGGAGCCATTGGTGGTGCCCAGCTTAAAAGAGGTCACTTGTCTGGTGCTGACGTCGTGCCCTGAGCTTCATGTGCATTCCTGCTGCATCCTCATGTGGCCCTAATCTATTGCTCCGGACAGGGAGCTGCTCTCTCCCAGCCCTGTCCCTGCTTCCCACACAGGGTCAGCAGAGCATCACAGTGACCCCGGGGCCCTTGGGCTGCCCTGGCCTGGAGTTGGGGTGGCATCCTTGGAACTGGCACCTGTTCCTTCGATCATCTTCATCTTAATTCTCTAAAGCCAGGGGCACCCATGTTCTGAGTCACCCAGGAGGCCTTGGGAGCTGAGCTCTCCGGCCAGTAGTGCCCGCAGGCTAGAAGATGGGGGAGAGGCAAACAACTGTTTCAAACTGTTGCTCAGCAATGACTTTCCTGCAAAGATGACGCGTGGCAGGTGTCACTGTGAGTGCTGAGGAAATGAACATGAGGGCCTGGCAGACCAGTGCAGGCCGGGCAGTGGAAAGAGCATGTGCAAATGTCCTGTGGCAGGGACACATGGAAGCAGGGAAGGGGGGGAGTTTGAGCAAAGGGGAGTAGGGAGGCATGTAGGATGCTGTAACCAGAGTGATGAAGTTCCCCAGGGCTCAGCAGCCAGCTGAGCAGTGCCCAGCCGCAGGTAGAAACTCCCACTGGGGCAGGGTTGGAGGGCGGAGGGGAGAGGGGTGGACGACAGGGCTGTAGCCAGCACAGGTGAGGCTCTTGAGCCTGGGGCTGGGCAAGGGGCAGACACGGGGTTCATTGCCGGCCTGTGGGGTCGTGTGGAAGCTCCCTTAGGGAGGCCAACCCCAGCTGCCCCTCGGACCCCAAGCAGGAAGTCCCGCCTCCTGGAGAGGAACCCAGAGAGGAGATGAGATTGGGGGGTGGGGAGCAGGAGAGCCTGGCAGTGTGATGGTGGAGGCAGCCCTGGGGACCGGGTAGTCTAATGGAGGAGGCACAGCACCCCTGCCTGTGTGCCCCTGTGTGCCCCCAAAGATCCTGGGAGCGGTCCAGGAGGGAGGAGTCCTCCAGTGACCCACAAAAGGCAAGCCCTTCTTTCTGAAATGGAGGCCAAGACGCAAAGCAGAGGTGGGCCGGAGTGGCCAGCTCCTGGCTTGCAGAGAAATTTCTCCTAAGGGGGTGATCGGGGCTTTGTGTTTAAATTCCAAGGAGAACCCCAGGAGCAGAAAGAAAATGAGTTCTAATTCAGCCCGGGGAGAGGCCGGGCAGCGGGCAGCAGGGCTCGGTCTTTGGAAGGCAGAGTTTTGCTCTAATTAGGTAATTAAGACTATGTCTTCCCAAGTCAAAATGCAGAGGAGGAGGGAGGCGGGTGAGAGGGGAGGCGGGAGGGGCCGCCTAGCCTGCCCGCCCTCCCGGCAGCGCACCGCTCCCGCGGTCTCCACGGTGGAATCTCTGGCTCTGCTCTTTGCAGATTCTCAATGGTGCTGGGAGTCTACGTCGCCCTCCAGCGGCGGGTTCCATCCAAGGCCTGGGGACCGAGCTAGAGCAGGGCAGCCCACCCCACCCATCAAATAAAACCGGGTCAGGAGCTGGGGAATCACGCCTGTAATCCACGCTACTCAAGAGGCTGAGTTCTGAGGATCACAGATCGAGGCCAACCCCTGACAGGAAAGTCCACGGGACGCTTATCGCCAAGTAATCACCAGGAAGCGGAGGTGTGGCTCACGTGGTAGAGCTCCAGCCTGAGTGGAAAAAGCCAAGGGAGAGCATGAGGCCCTCAATTTAAGCCCCAATATGGGAACAACAAAAAAAGAGGGAGGGAGGGAGAGAGAGGGGGAAGGAAAGAAGGAAGGAGGGAAAGAAGGAAGGAAGGAAGGAAGGAAGGAAGGAAGGACTTCCGAGCCTGAACAGCCTGACATCAAATAGCAAACGGTGTGAGGACCAAGGGAAGAAAGAAAGAAAACACAGACAGCTGTCATGAGAGACTGGGAACTCCAGCCAACCTTTCCATTGGCCAAGAAGCCCGCTGTGTGACCTCAGGCAGGTGAGCCAACCTCTCTGGGCCAAACGTCCTCAGCTGTACCCGGGGATGAGGTTGGGAAGCTGGGGTACACAGAAGTGCCTGGCGCCGCCGAGCAGATGCTCCGTCAAAGGTAGCTGTCACCGTGTGTTATATCGCTTGGGCAAGCTGCTGTTCCTGAGCCAATTGCAGTCAACCTGCTTCTGACTCGGCGGCTGTTGGCCAAACTCTGGCTTCATGCGGGCCAGGAGTTTGAATTCAGCCCAGGCTTCGGGAAGTGTTGGGTGAGTGTCAGTGCTTGTTACCTGCAAAAGCACCGGTTGGGCTGCTCAGATGCAGCCCGGGACCAGAGCCCAGGATGGAGAGCAGCTGGCAGGTGGAGCCTGGGCTGGGCTGGCCACCGTGCCTGGCCTGGCCCCAAGGCGGTGAATGTGGTGCCCGGCCACCGGCTGAACAAGCGGAAGAGGCGTCGATGGCTTGGAAGCCCCTCCCAGCCCAGCGCGGTGAGGCAGCTGTCAGCCCCCGAGCTGAGGCCTCGCTTGGAACATTCTGGATGGGGCCACGGGCGCCACACACTGCAGTCTTCTCCCCGGGGGGAAGGCCATGGGGTGGGAGGGAGGGAAGCAGCAGAAACCAGCCAACCCCGTCCTCTGGACCACCAACCCCTGACTACCCGCATGGGTAGCTCCAGGAGAAGGAGCAGGCCCGGGAGCCGTGGCTCACGCCCGTCATCCCAGCTTCTCAGCGAGCTGAGATCTCAGAATCGTGGTTTGAAGTCAGCCTGGGCAGATAAAACCCGAGACTCTACTCCAAGCTCCGGATAAGGGGGTGCTCGTGCCCCGGCCCCCAAACAATCCACAGTGAGAGGCAGGTGCGTCTCCCTCTGTCTCTGCACCCCCATTTCTCAGAGGCAAGCTAAGCTCTTGGTTGGAGATTTGTTCTGGTCATTACTGCGTGTAGCAGGCAGTATGTATCTGACTTTGAAGAGCATTGATCTTCAGCCTGGTCCCATTCTAATGAGGCATGGGCCGGGAGAGAAGCCATTAAACCCACATTGCTCTTCTCTCTGGAACATTCCTCCCTCGTGGTCCAGCTGAGGAGGGGCTGACAGCCACGAAGCCCACCCCAGCCCCAGCCCCCGCCCCCCAGCCCAGGACAGGGGCGCCCACATGCCAGCTCTTAAGCAGATTTCTTCTCTTTTCTTTTTCTTTTCAAGATGGCCAGTCTAGGTTTCTATGTGAAATCGGCTGATTTGTGAATATTGGCAACTTATTCAATCGTTAAAAAGACAAACTGCTGAGCAAGGAGGGCAACTTTCACAGCAGGAGCGGCCGGCCCTGAGGGCTGACAGGACCCTTTCAGAGAAAGGAGACGCAGCCCCGGGCCCCAGGAGGGCGTTGGGGGGGCCTGTCAGTCTGATGGAGGAGACGCAGGGGCTCTGCCCTGGAGAATCACCCCGTTCTGGGCTCTGCGGGATCTCCTAAGGCTGAGACCCCCGCTGGCGGGGAAGATGGCGTGGATGGGCAGCGGGTGAGCCCGGCCATGTCTCCCACATTCTCCACAAGCTCTTGGAGGCTCAGCAGGATGGGGGACAGGGTCGGGTGCTCAGGAGGGGCCCGCAGCCAGCATGGAATCTCCGGGAAGGCCGAGCAGCCTGATGGCCGAGCACGGAGACGCAGCCTTGGACGCTCTGTGCCTGGAGGGCCCCCAGGGACCGCAGGGCCCACCGTTCCAACACACATAGGGGGAAATGGAGGCTGGAGGAAGGAAGGAACACGCCCCAGGCCAGACCGCAAGAGGGTGACCCAGCCCGGGAGATGAAGTCCCAGGGCCCGGGAGCCGCCCTGGCCGCCGGCTTCATGGCCCCCTTCGGTCTGAGAGATGGCACCGTCGCCAGCCACGGCTGCCCTTTGAATTAACCTTCAGTCCGTGCAGATAAATGGTCCCTCCGTCTGCCATCTTCCACTCGACAGGCCCAGACGTCAGCGGGAGCCTGGGTGTGCTCCAGAGAGCCCTTACCAGAGCTCCAGGCCCCCGGGGCACACAGACCAGCCCCTGGCGGCCCAGGAACCCAGGGCCAGGCTGCAAGGGAGTCGCACCCCTGATCCATCTCCTGACCCCACAAGACCAGGACCCTGACACCTCCTGCCACAGCCAGAAGAAATAGCTCTGGGATGGGGAGCTTGTCAAGAAAAGAGACAGGGCCAGGGCACCGGTGGCTCCTGCCTGTCACGCTAGCCACTCAGGAGGCTGAGATCTGAGGATCACTGAAGTTCAGGAAAGTCAAGAGATCCAGGTTCCCGGCTATCAGGAAAGTCCATGAGACTTTTATCTCCAGTTAACCACCGAAGAGCCAGAAATGGATCTATGGCTCAAAGTGATAGAGCATTAGCCTTTTGCAAAAAAGCTCAAGGACAGTGCTCAGGCCCTGAGTTCAAGCCCCATGACTGACAAAAAAAGGAAGAAGGAAGAGGAAGAGGAGGAAGAAGGAGGAGGAGGCAGAGGAGGAAGAGGAAGAGGAGGAGGAGAGGAAGGAAGGCAGGAGAGAGGATCTTGTCACACCGTAGCTGTGACCTCCCCCCTCCCTTGTGCCACCTTCATTCAGGCTCTTACTCTGATCGCCCCTTCACGCCACTCCTCACAGACCTGTCTGTAGCTGCTCACCTGTCTGTACTTGTCAGAGCCATGAATGCAAAGGCCCAGGGCTGGGCTGTGGGGACCGGCAGCTCCGACACGGGGGAGCTGCTGAAGACTTGGCCCTTGATGCTAGCAAAATCAGGCTTTCCTGTGACAGCTTCCAACTTTTTCTTAACTGCTGCTGGGCACGGGTTGCCCATGCTTGTGATCCCAGCTTACTCAGGAGGCTGAGATCTGAGGATCAATCACAGTACAAAGCCAGCCTGGGCAGGAAAGTCCGTGAGACTTATCTCCAGTTAACCAGCAAAAAGCCCAGAAGTGGAGTCGTACAAGTGATAGAGCACCGGCCTGGAGCACAAACGCTCAGGAACAGCACCCAGTATTGGGGCACAGACCCCACACACACACACACAATCATCATCGTCACTGAGAACAAAATACATAAAAGTACGAAAGTCACGGACCTTAGGTGGCGTGCTCCAGGACTCCCCTCTACCACCATCCACAGCCTCTGCACACTCTTCACTGGAGAAAATGTCCAGCCACCCCCACCCCCCGAGGCGGCCACCTGTGTCCCCAGCCACCAGGGCCTCTTCCCCGGGTCCCCTCCTTGTTGGAGTGAGTTCTCTCCTTCCCTGGTCCTCTCCCTCCTCCCACCCCCGTCCTCCCCTTCCTGGGCTAGATCCAGGAGCCATCGGAGGTGAGGTCAGCCTCTCATTGTCTGGCCACAGGAGAGCCACAGGAGTCCGTGGCACAGAGCTCGGCATGGGGATGGGAACTCAGTTCCCAGGACAGGGGGCAGCAGCCAGGACACAAACAGCCTGTGGCCACCACAGAGAGAAAGGGCTCAGGGCTCTGGCCGGCTCAGGGCGGCTCCCGCCGGGGAGGGGATCCCGGCTGCCCGCCCTGCCTTGCTCCCTCAGGTCAGGCCCACCTTCCCCATCTCTCGAATTCCCATTCAAAGAACAGCACGCGAAACCCAGCCCCGAGATTACAGGGGAAAAAATAGTATTTAAAGGTGCTTATTAAGGGTACTCGGCAGGCCGTTCGAATGTCAAACAGCTGTGCGCAATCTCTAATTTGATGATCTACGTGTTAATGAATCCCAGACATGCAGATTAAATTCTCTTTAAGTCGCACGTGGTTTTAAAATGTATTTCCTTCCAGCATGTCTGGTTCCGAGCAAGGTTAAGCAAACACCTGTGAGGTGGGTCAGCTCCGGAGAGGAGAGCCCGGACTTCCCCCTCCCGCCCAGGCTGGGGGAGTTTGGGAGGCAGTAATCCTACCTACTCCTGAGGCTGAGATCTGAGGATCAGGGTTCAAAGCCAGCCCGGGCAGGAAAGTCCATGTGACTCTTATCTCCAATGAACCACCAGAAAACCGGAAGTGGCGCTGTGTCTCAAAGTGGTAGAGAGCTCACCCTGAGCTGAAGAGCTGAGGGACGGCGCCCAGGCCCAGAGTCCAAGCTCCCTTGAAGTTCAGACCTTGGTCCCCGTGGCCACAGGCAGGGACAGAATCAGAGCCCCAGCACTGTCCCACCAGGCTGACAGCCTCAAGTTCTCTGACTGAAGTTCATCTGGACCACGCCCCTGGCCAGGCCGGGAACAGAGTGGGAGTCTGAATCTCCCTCTTCCTCAGCTGGGGCAGGGGCAAGCTGTATGCAAATGAGATGCAAATGACAATGCAAATCTCCCCAAGGTCCCGCCTCGGGACCCTGTCTCACATTGACCCCACACCCCTAGGCCCTTCAGGGTGCCCCCCTCCCATGCCCGGGGCTCAGGCCCCGAAAGTAAAGGGTAGAGGATGGAGACCAGACCCCATGGTGCTGGTGGGGACCCCAAAGCACACCCCACGCCCACACCCTATTTGTCCCAGGATGAGCTCTGCTAGGCCCAGGGAGCTGCAAACCCCTTGTGCACCCAGGTTAGATAATTGGCCTACAGCCACAGACCCAGCGGTGACCGCCGGTGCAGAGCCCGTGGCTCGGGCCTCCAGCCACCTGTGGTGGACAGTTCTGCCTGCTGGGGCCAGGCCCACCCCTGCGCCTGCCACGCACCGGCCTCCACTGTCACCTGTCCCACAAGCTCACCTGCAGCTACGCCGCCTCTCTGCTGTCACACGCAGAGCCAGCCTCTCACCAGGCAGATGGCTGCCACCTCAGCCACACTGGCCTCCGGTCACTCTCCGGCCTTCCGGCCACCTGCGTCCCCCTGGACCTTTGCACCTGCTGTTCTCTGCCTGGAGTCCAAAGCCTGTGGCCGTTTGCTCAACGGAACAGAAGGTTTTTGTCTCTGTGGACCCCAGAAGCTGGTGTCTCTGGGGTCCCCCCCGCCCCGGCCCCCGCCCACACCCCCCACCAGCGTCCATGTGTGCCATTCCACTTCCTTAGGACGAGACCCGTGGGCGGCGCAGAGCAGACACTCAATAACCGCAGCCCAGATAAATCAGCGAGCAACTTGCACCGTCGGCGGTGGAGAAGGCTTTATTTCATTCCGTTTTGAAGAGGCTCCAGTCAGCGCTGCGGGAGCCGGGAGGCAGCACCCCCACCCCCTGCGTCTCTGGTCCTACGCTCAGTCGACCAACACCGGCCGATCGTGCACCCGGCACAGAGCTGCAGCCGTGGCCCGCCCCACGTCCCCAAGCTCCACGGCCAGAACAGCAGTTACACAGCCGTGGACAAAGCCACCTGGGCCGCCGGGCATCTCCCGCCACCTTCCGGTCATTCATTCATTCAGTCAGCCAGTCAATGTCTGCTCACTGAGGAGGAAGGGGGTCATGTGATTCACCCTGAGGACCTGAGTTCAAATCCTGCCTCTGCCACCTATGAAAGTTTGACCCTCCATGCTCCGTCCAGGCCTTGGGGTCCTCAGTTTGCCCATCTGCCAATGGGGTCAACCACTGTGTCCGCCTCAAGGGACTGCTGATGGGGCAGGGGCTGGCTCATAGCATGCTGTGGCCGCCATCACCAACGCCGTCTGTGAGGGGCCTGGCTGGGCCTGCAGACACCCCTGGCCAGCGTGGTGGCATGCACGCACAGGAGCCCCGGGGCGACCCCGAGGCCCCGGCCCCGGCACCTGCAGGGCGACCTGCAAACCCCATCTTAGCTGTGCTGCTCAATGCGCACGCTTTTCCTGCCCAGCCCATTTCTAGATAACGAAATAACTGCAATACAGAAAGAACTCATTTTAAAAATAAAGCACGAAAGTGTGAGGAGAAGCTGGGCGCGGGTGGCTCACGCTGACACCCCAGCCGAGACCTGAGGATCGCAGTTCAAAGCCAGCCCGGGCAGGAAAGTCCGTGAGACTCTTATCTCCAATAAACCACCAGAAAACTGAAGTAACGCTGTGGCTCTAGTGGTAGAGCACTCGCCTTGAGCTGAAGAGCTGAGGGACAGCGCCCAGGCCCAGAGTTCAAATCCTGTGACCAACAAAAACCAACAAACCAACGAACCTGCACTACAGAAATCTGAGACAAGGATGGGGGGGGAGGATGCCGGCTTGGTCCCCCCAGCCTGCGTCCCCCAAGGGCTCTGGGAGCTGAGCAGGACAGCCACTGAGAAGTTGGGGTCCCCTCCTTAAGGAAGGGGGAGGAGAAGCGGGCTCCAGCCAGGCCCAGGCCTCCCCCCTGCCCAGAGCCCGTTGGGGAGGGGAAGGAAGAGAGGCCGAGGCGGGGGGGGGGGAACCAAACAGCCCCCTGCCCCTCAACCAGGCCAGGAACAAATCAACCTGTCACACCCTGCACAAATGGGGAAACTGAGCCCCCAGAGGCACGCGGCCTTGTCCGAGGCCATGCAGGGGTGAGGACCGGCATCCTGGTGCCTGTGGCCGCCGCCTGGAGGGGTGACGGGACCCCAGCTCTGGCCCAGCCCGCCCAGGCCCTGCCCAGGCTGCGGGCGGCTCGCTCGGCCCCTGGCCTTGACTCTGCTGCCCTCTGGTGGTGGCCGGCGTCGGGCACCGGCCCCTGTCCCCTCAGGAGCAGAGTGTGGAAGGAACCAACCCTGGAATATTCCGGAAGGAGGAAGAGTGGACTCCACTGGTGCGGGGGAGGGGAGCCGTGGCCTCCTCCCCAAAGCCTGGCAGGCACACCAGGCCAGGCCGGACGGGGCATGGCGGGCCGGGGGCCGGGGCCTCCCTGGCACCATCGCCAGTGTGGCCGCGGGGCCTGACCCCTGCTGGCCCCAGAGCTGGGGCTTGCCCCCCCACATCCTGTCCGTCCCCCGCATTTACCCCACCCCAGCCTGGGCCTTGAGCGAGCAGCAGCTTCAGTCTCCCAGCCCAGCCGCCCCACATCCCGGCCCGGGACCCCAGGGAAACCCAGCCAACTCTCCAGTGAGACCACCGGCATCTTTACCTTCATCGCTATCTCCATCATCACCACCATCATCATCACCGTCGCTATCACCACCATCACCATCACCACCATCACCGTCTCTATCACCACCATCACTACCACCACCACTATCACCTCCACCACCACCTCCACCATCACCACCACCACCACCATCACCATCACCATCACCATCACCATCACCACCACCATCACCACCATCACCTCCACCACCATCACCATCACCATCACCACCACCATCACCACCACCATCACCGTCTCTATCACCACCATCACCATCACCATCACCACCATCACCACCATCACCATCACCATCATCACCATCACCATCACCACCACCATCACCACCATCACCATCACCACCATCACCATCTCTATCACCACCATCACCACCACCACCACCACCACCACCATCATCACCATCACCATCACCACCACCATCACCTCCACCACCACCACCACCATCACCACCACCACCACCATCACCATCACCACCACCACCAACACCACCATCATCACCACCATCACCATCACCATCACCACCATCACCACCACCACCACCATCATCACCACCACCACCACCACCATCATCACCCGTTTCCATCCTGTCACCTTCGCTGTCATGGTGTCACTGTTTCCATGGAGACAATGCTGTGGCTGTCAGGGGCGGGGGGGGGGGGCGGGGAAGGAGACCCGGCTCCTCCCCTCACCGCGGCCTCCCTGGGGCTGGGCCCCCAACATGAGTTCTCACGCAGCAAGCCTGGCCGAGCGAGCCAGCGGCTCAGTGTCCCAGGTTTCCTTCGGAGCCGGGGAGCTGGGAGGGCCCCCGGGCCCTGGCGTCCAGCACCCCGCTCGGTGGCCGGCCCTGGCACCCCCGTGCCTTCGTGCCTAGCCCCGCACGGAGCGGCCCCCAGCCGTTCCCCGGCCTGCACCCAGGCCGAGCCCAGAGCCAAGCGGGCTCAGGCAGGCCTGGGCCACGGCCACCCCCGGTGCCCACGCCCCCGGGACACGCCACGCCCCTCTGCCCGGCACGGGCTGACCAGCAGCGCGCCTCTGCCCGGCACGGGCTGACCAGCAGTGCGCAGCCTCACCGGGAGCGGGGAGGGGCGGCGGGCTGTGAGAGGCCATCGAGCAGAGCACGGGACCCCAGGACCGCCCGGCTGAGCCTTGCTGGCTGCTGAGGGCCGCTCTTCTGGCCACTTAAAGTCCACGGGAGCTGCCAGCTAGCAGGACACAGGACCAAGGACCACTAAGGACACAAAACCACTCCGCAGCCTGTACATTCCCAGTTGGAAGCTCTGGAACTTTCTTTTTTTTTTTTTTTTTTGTCGGTCGTGGGGCTTGAACTCTGGGCCTGGGCGCTGTCCCTCAGCTCTTCAGCTCAAGGCGAGCACTCTACCACTTGAGCTACAGCGCCACTTCCGGTTTTCTGGTGGTTTATTGGAGATAGGAGTCTCACGGTCTCTCCTGCCCGGGCTGGCTTTGAACCGCAATCCTCAGATCTCAGCCTCCTGAGTAGCTAGGATTACAGGCGTGAGCCACCAGCGCCCGGCAGCTCTGGAACTTTCTATGTATAAACTACTGGCAAGGGTCTAAAGAGCACCTACTATGTGCCTGGTCCTGTTTGGAGCACCAGGGAGAGAGTCAGTGACCGAAACAAACGTTCCAGCCTGCGTAGGGAAATCTGAATATCAAAAACTCAGTACATGAAGTGGGAAATGAGCAAAAGAGAGAGCAAATGGGGAAAAGGAGCCGACACTATGAAGGAAATTGCAGTTTTAATAAAGTGGTCTGGAGGAGGTGACAGTTGAACAAAGACTTGAAGGTGAGCACAGGAGGAGAGGAGAGGTAAAGCCTGTGCAAAGGCCCTGGGGCAGGAAGGAGCCACCAAGCTCCCGGACAGCAAGAAGTCAAAGGGCCGGGGTGGGCACGGCCCCCTCGGAGGCTCACTGTACTAGACCAGACTTGAGGACAAGGGTGGAGTCGGGAAGACAAGGGAGCACTGAGCAGCACTGAGGGCCGGCAATGGCACCTCAGAGAAGCCAGCCGGTGGGGGGGTGGGAGGGAGGCTCACGTCTGTGACCCCAGCTACTCAGGAGGTTGAGGTTCAAAGATCAAGGTTCAAAGCCAGCCTGGGGCAGGATAGTCTGTGAGAGTCTTGTGTTCTATTAGCCACCAAAAAGCCAGACAGGAAGTGTGGTTCGAGGGGTAGAGCGCCAGCCTTGACTGAAAAGCTGAGCCAAGAGCTCAAGCCCCAGCACCGGCACAAAGTAAATGAGAGATGAAGGCCACGCCTGGAGCCCAAGTTTCTATGTCCTTAACAGGTGAGCGAGAAACTCGGAGCTCGGACACTCAGCCCTGCGTCCTGGGGTCGGGGTGGCGAGCATCTCTGGGGGCCAAGCTGGGTCCATCGTCCTTCTGGGCGGGGGGAGGGGGGCACCAGCTGACCAGGGGCGGCCAGCTCCCACACCTACACCTGCGGGGCCCAGGCCGGCCTCCGTGGGGCACCGGCGCCACCTTGTGTCCACCCGCAGCACTGCAGCCTGGCACCTGAGCAGGGCCAAACCACCAGAGCTGGGGTTTCTCCATATTCTCTTTTCTTTCCCCCCCCCCCCGCCCTTTTTGGTTGTGGGGCCTGAACTCTGGGCCTGGGCGCTGTCCCTCAGCTCTTCAGCTCAAGGCTAGCGCTCTACCACTCTGAGTCACAGCACCACTTCTGGTTTTCTGGTGGTTAGTCGAAGAAAAGAGTCTCACAGACTTTCCTGCCCGGGCTGGCTTTGAACTGCAGTCCTCAGACCTCAGCCTCCTGAGTAGCTAGGATGACAGGCGTGAGCCTCCAGCGCCTGCTCTCACCTGGCTCCCCCACACTGCTGGCCCCTGGTCCCAGTCTGCCTTGTTCCTAGGATCCAGGCTACTGAACAGCACCAGGACAGGAAGTCCCGCCCAGGCGGGGAGCCAGGCTCTGTGTGCACCCAGGATGGCAGCCTGTGGTTCTGGGGTGCCCAGGGGACCCGGGCCAGACCTCACTGAGAACCAGAGGAGGCTGAGGAGGCTCCTGGGGCCAGCGGGAGGGGACCCCCTGTGGAGACCAGAGAATGAAGCTGAGCACGGCTCCTGGGGTGGTATGGGTTCATTCCACTGAAACCAAAGACCAGCCAGGCACAGTCAGGCACACCTGGAACCCCAGCACGCAGGAGGCAAGGGCAGGAGGAGGTCGTGAGTTTGAGGCCAGCATCAAGAAACCTTGTCTTCTCTATCACTTGGGGGAGGGGGCGGGGCAGGAGGGAATAACGGGGAGACGGGGAGGGAAGGGGTGATATTGTCCAAAAAACAGACATACTCCACTCATTGCTTGACTTGTGCAACTCTAACCCCTGTACGTTTTTAGAACAGGAAGATAGAAATAAACCCCGACTTAAAATCAAAGTTGGGGGGAGGCAAAAAAAATTCCCTCCACCTCTCTGCCAGTTTGGATATGAAGTGACCCCCAAAAGTCTTTACCTGTTGAGGACTCTGTCTCCAGAGATGCCACTATTTGGGGAGGTTCTGGAAACTTCGGGAGCAGGGACCTGGCTAGAGGGAGTAGGTGATGGAGCGTGGGTCTCGGGCACATCTTGCCCTGGCCCCTTCCAGTCTCTGTTTCTGTCTCCCCCCCCCTCCCCCCGCCCCCAACTTCTTGTTCACCATTTACTGCCATGATGCTTTTGCCCAAGGGCAAAAGTGTGGTTACCTAGCAACCTTGGACCAAGTCAAACCCTCTACAGCTAGGAGCCCCAAAACTCCTTTCCTCCCTTAAGTTGTTCTATCAGGTGACAAGAAAGGTCGTCAAAGGCGACCTCTGCTCACCTGGCCTCTGCTCACTCGCTACTTCTGTGTATGTGAGTATGTGTGTGTGTGCGTGCGTGTGCGTGCGTGTGTGTGTGTGTGTGTGTGTGTGTGTGTGTGCCCTTCCTTGGCTTCTTCAATCAAGGCTGGCGCTATACCACTTGAGCCATGGCTCCACTTCTGGCTACAAGTCTCACAGACCTTTCCGGCCAGGGTTGGCTTTGAACTTTGGTCCTCAGGTCTCAGCCTTCTGAGTCGCTGGGATTACAGGTGTGTGCTAACATCCGGATGGCTCTCACCAGGCTGCTGGGCTCCGCTCTGTCAAGGTGTCTGATGCTCGTGGAGGCTGCATCTGTTCCACAGGCTGACCGAGGGCGGGGCCAGGTCCAGTCAGGTTGCTGCAGCTTGATGGAGGAGGGTGGCCCGCGGCTGCGGTTTGAGTGGGCGTTGATGACTGCTCCACAGCCTTCCCCTGTGTCTGAGCACACGCCTGTAGTTTTGTCCGTTCTGGAGGCAGATCCTTAGAGGATTGCTTCCCATGGATTCCTTCCAGGTGAGGTGAGACCTTGACCTCTAATTCAAGACATGAAGTGCAGTTCCCAGACTCACATCTGGGTTTGGACTCTGCTCACAATACAATTTTTTCCCTTTAGTTTGTGATCTATCTATCTATCTATTTATCTATCTATCTATCTATCTATCTATCTATCTATCTATCTAAATATATATATATTACTTTATATAAACAAATGTATCTATTGCTGGGCGCTGGTGGCTCACGCCTGTAATCCTAGCTACTCAGAAGGCTGAGATCTGAGGATCACAGTTCAAAGACAGTCTGGGCAGAAAAGGCTGTGAAACTCTTATCTCTAATAAACCACCAGAAAACCGGATGTGGTTCTGTGGCTCAAGTGGTAGAGCACTCACCTTGAACTGAAGAGCTCAGGGACAGCGCCCAGGCCCAGAGTTCAAGCCCCACAACTGACAAAAAAGGAAGGAAGAAAGGAAAGAAGGAAGGAAGGAAGGAAGGAAGGAAGGAAGGAAGGAAGGAAGGAAGGAAGGAAGGAAAAGCAAAGCAAAGCAAAGCAAAGCATTAATCTTGTGTAATGGCTTCTAGACTTGGGGGACAGAATTAGAACCCCTCCACCATAAGAATGTCATGAAGGAATTGCGACCCCCCATTTCCTGCGCAAACACTGAGGGGCTCCCTCACATGGCTGTCTGTAATGTATGTGGGCTACAAGGGAGGCATATGGTCTGTGCTCTGGCGGGGACAGAGGCGGCGGGGGAGGGGGGCGGGAGAAGGGGGTGCTGTCTATGGCCTCAGGAAAACATATTGGGTAATTCCAGTGCCCAGTGCCTCAGGGGTGCACTAAGCCGATAAATAGTCAACTCCCTTGAGCTCAGGCTGGTCTCTGGCTTTCTACTCCTCATTCTCACTCGAGAATTTATGGGTGACAGCCACAGGGCTGTGTGTGTGTGTGTGTGTGTGTGTGTGTGTGTGTGTGTGTGTGTGTGTGTGTGTGTGTGTGTGCACGTGGTACTGGGCTGGGACAGGGCCTCCAGGCTAGGTAAGCATGTACCCCTGACTATACCCCAGGCCCCCAGCCACATTGTTTCATGACAGAAAATTCCTACAGGGCTGGGGTTTTGCCTCCAAGCGCTCTCCTTCCAGAATTTTCTTAGACATGCTAACTACTTAATTTGTTCACCTGAGCTTTGAGCATCAGTCATTGCATTTTAAAAAATAATAAAATAAAAACTGTTGCTGAGCCAGGCGCCGGTGGCTCACGCCTGTCATCCTAGCTACTCAGGAGGCTGAGATCTGAGGATCGAGGTTCAAAGCCAGCCTGGGCAGGAAAGTGATAGAGCACTAGCCTTGAGCATAAAGAGCTCAGGGATAGCGCCCAGGCCCTGAGTTCAAGCCTCATGACCCCAAGATCAAAACAAAAAACAGAACAAAACAAAAAACTGTTGCTGTTTTTTTGTTGTTGCTGCTGTTTTTTGCGTGTGTGCGCGTGCACATGCGCTTGTGCTGGTCCTAGGGCTTGAACTCAGGGCCTGGGCACTGGTGAGTCTTTTGCTCAAGGCTAGCACTCTACCAGTCTGAGCCACAACTCCACTTCCAGCTTTTGGTGGTTTATTGGAGATAAGAGCCTCATGGACATTCCTGCCCGGGCTGGCTTTGAACCTTAGTCCTCATCTCTCCGCCTCCTGAGTAGCTGGGATTACAGGCGTGAGCTACTGATGCCCGGCTCTTTTTCAGTTTTGAACCTAGGGCCTCGCACGGGCTAATCAAGTGTTCCATCACCCGAGCTCTGCACGCAGCTCTCTCCAACGGTTTTCTCAAGGCCTGGCGTTTATACACACACACACACACACACACACACACACACACACACACACACACTCGCTCTGTGCCAGGCACTTCTGAGACTCCACTCCCCAGGCTCCCCTGCAGCTAGAGGAGGCCCCATGGGTGAGGCCCAGTCCTCATGGGGGCAGGAGAGGGGGCCTGGGTGGAGCCCATCTCTTTCCGCCCTCCACAGTGGGTGAGCCACCCCATCCTCCCCCCCCCACTTCCGGCATTAAACACCCCACAAGGGGGCAGAGATGCTGGGTAGGAAGCAGCCTCCTGAGACCCACCTCTCTGGAGCTCTGTGGCTGCCCACACTGAGCTGTGGCCTCAGGCCATTAGCACCTGACAGCGAGACTCCAGGACCGTTGGTGTCTGTAGCATCTTGTATGGTCTACAAGGCAGAAGCCGGGGCTCTGGATGCCACCTCCTGTGCAGGGCAGACTGGGACTCGCGTATTCGGATCCAGCTGAAATAGTTTTTCCTTCTCCTGGGCACCTTTTAAACCCATTTCCATGGATGGGCATTTCTGTTGTCCTTCCTCAGTCGTGGGGCTTGAACTCTGGGCCTGGGCGCTGTCCCTCAGCTCTTGAGCTTAAGGCGAGCGCTCTACCACTTGAGCCACAGCGCCACTTCTGGTTTTCTGGTGGTTCATTGGAGATCAGTGTCCTGCGGGCCTTGAACCTCAATCCTCAGATCTCAGCCTCCCTGAGTAGCTAGGATGGCAGGCGTGAGTCACGGGCCCCTGGCTGTGTGGGGTCTTTAAAGTGGTTCATGGGGCGACTGGCTTCCTGGGTGCAGTGGGGAGGTCGGTTATGTAGAGTCCCGGCGTCCCGGGGTAGTTTGCACGGCAGTGGGCTGGTCCGCGTGGTGGGATACTTGGGGAGGTTGCACCCCGGGGTCCTGCCTGCTGGTGCGCAGGCCGGGGTCCCCGGCTGAGTTCTCTGACTGCGTGCCCGCCATGAGGCAGCCCACACCTGACCGCGTGCTTCTTCAACGCCAGGACACTGGCCCTGGCAGGGCTCTGCGGGGATGAGGGCTGAGTGTGGAGGGAGGGGTGTCCTCTCTGGGGTCCGGCAGGAAAGGGTGCATGGTGGCCACTAGGTGGCAGCGTTGCTCTGTGGAGAGGGCACCTTCGCGTCCAAAGGAAGACAGTTGCTGGCACGCCCTTGCGACATCCCGGGGAGTGGGGACATGTGGCTTCTCCTGGGGTCCAGAACCATCCATATCCTTGGCAAGTTCCATGTACTGGCCCACCCCCCAAACAATTGTCCAAGCTCTCAGTGAACATGGGGCTCCCCCCAGTAGGTTCATTTGTGGGGGGGGGGAGCTGAGGACAGGGAGGGGAGAGGAGGGGCATGCGCCCCTGGGGGAGAGGAGGGGTGGGGTATGCACCCCTAGGGTCCTTCGGCGGGCTGGCAGACCCCCCCACACCCACCGAGAGGACTCCCAGACTCACAGAGCAGAAAAATAGAACCAAAAGTCATAGCAAGCCTGGCGCCGCGAAGCACGCCTGTAATCCTGGCAGTCCGGAGGCCTGAGGACGGTGAGTCAAATCAAAGCAAAGGAGTTACACTTGCCCCTGCTTGGCTGTCTGTAAACACCCAGCCTCTGTGTTACAATGACTCTACCACGCGGTTTCCTGCCCCCCACGGGTCACACCTCACAAGAGACGTCTCCTTCACCCTACTCGGGGCGGCCTCAGAACCCAGCAGCCAGCATGGCGGGTGGCCTCTGCACAGGGGAGCGGTAGGCGTGGAGCGGTGCCTGGGCCCGGCGCCCCCGTGAACCGGGGCATCGGGAATGGATGCACCTGGAAGGAAGGCACCAGCGCGGCCTCTGGCCGGTCCCAGCGCCTCCCTCCCCCGGGGCCACCTGTGAACACTGGCCCGAGATGGGTCCCTGCCTCCTGACAGGGACACCGTCCTAGTGCACATACGTGTGTGTGCACTCTCTCTCTCTCTCTCACACACCCATGATCTTCCATTTCATAATAATGTGGCCTCCCGGAGGTCTATGTTGAGCACATCCAGATGCCTTCGTGTGCCTCAGTTTCCCACGTATGGAGCACCTGCAGGCTCCACACTGTGTCCTGGGGGGTCGTGGGGTCACAGATCCCCCACAGCACATCCGTGTCCCTGTCAGCACCAGCCACACTGTGTGCCATGTTCCCCTCCCCCCACATCCCGCTCCCGGTCAAGGGCTCCATGGACCAATGGACAGATGGACGGACCGACTGACTTTTTGACGGATGGACAGGGCCTACCACTGTACATCCACAGCACTGTGTCTCCCTGGCCGCTGCCCCCCCTTGGGTCCTGTGGCACTGCTGCCCCTGCCCTCCCCCGCCCCGGCCCTGGTCAGCTGGCACTCGACCACCTGAACCACACCTCCAGTTGCCTTTTTTTTTGCTAGCTGTTTTGGAGATGGAAGTCTCTGGGACTTTTCTCCCTAGACTAGCCTAGAATGGTGAACCTCCGGATCTCAGCCTCCTGAATGGCTAGGGTGACAGGTGTGAGCCACCAGCACCCGATGGACGTGTTTGGAGGATTGTGGGTCCTCCTCACAGGGCTGGGGACTCCACACCCCAAGAGAGGGAGGGAAGAAGGAAGGCCAGGGCTGGGGTGGAGGCTACTCAGACCGGAGAACCACCAAAGGCACGGAAGCAGCCCACACATGTGGCGCCCTGGGTTCCCCTGGGTGGAACTCAGGCCCCTGGCCCTCGGGCAGCTGGGGGTCTCCGGGAGATCTCGCAGCCTCTCTGGGGTCTCTTTGGCCTCCAGCTCGGTCCTCAGAGCCCAGAGCACCCCCCATCTCTGCCTGCACGCCCCCTCCCTGCCCCTCTCTGCCCGCACACCTCCACAAGGCCCCCTCCGCCCATCCAAAGTTAATTCCTTGCAAACTTTTCTTGGGAGCAATTTCTGCTGGTGATTACGCCTGCTGCGTGGGCCAGAGCGGCGCTATCTACCTCCGTACAGCAGGGACAGCGGCGTGACACTTGCCTGGAATAGCCCAGGTGACAAGGCGGGGGGGGGGGACTCCCAGGATTATGATAAGGGCTGCGGGCCCCCTTAGTATGCCAGCCCCGGCCCGCGCCAGGCCATCCGCACTGGGCAGATAGGGACGATTCTCCACGCTGCCCTATCTCCTATCGCGAGCGCACATTCAAACGCAGGCCCGCGCCTCTCTCTGCCCTCACGCTCCTGCGGGAAACGGGGCCCGGTGATTGGCAAGGGGGAAAGAAATTAATTGAAGTAGCCAGGTCATTCCCTTCCTATGGATTCCTGGATTTAATGAAAAACCAGAGAGCGTTTTGAAGCCACGTGTGCATATTGGGTGCGGGGAGACAGAACGGGGGCGTGGGGGAGGGGGACGGGGGACGGAGGGTGGGGGATGGAGTTAGTGGGCTTGGGACAAGTGCCACACAGGCCACCAGGAATGACATGCACTGGGCCCAATCCTGTAGGTGGCTCAGAGTTGTAAAATCTGATCACAGTGTGTGTGTGTGTGTGTGTGTGTGTGTGTGTGTGTGTGTGTGTGTGTGTGTGTGTGTGTGTGTGTGTGTGTGTGTCTCAGTTCTGGGACTTGAACTCAGAGCCTGGGTGCTATCCCTCAGCTTCCTTGCTCAAGGCTGGTGCTCTAGCACTTGACCCATACCACTAGTCCTGGCTTTTTGGTGCTTGATTAGAAATAAGAGTCTCATAGACTTTCCTGCCTAGGCTAGCTTTGAACTCCAGTCCTCAGATCTCATCCTCCTAAGTAGCTATAATAACAGGCCTGAGCCACCGGTGCCCGGCTCAGAGCTAAGGGGAGGGGGCCGGGGTGCAAGGGGCTGTGGCGGTAGAGGGACAAGGATTTTCCTTTGTCACTAGATTTTAGCCGTGGCGGGGCACAGTGGCTCACACCTGTAATCTTAGCTACTCAGGAGGCTGAGATCTGAGGATCATGGTGCTGTAGCTCAAGTGGTAGAGCGCTCGTCTTGAGCTGAAGAGCTGAGGGACAGCACCCAGGCCTAGAGTTCAAGCCCCAGGAAAGGAAGGAAGGAAGGAAGGAGACAGTCCCCAGCAAACACGAAGTAGGTCAGGCGCTAGGGCAGTATGGAAGGCTGCCGGGAGGAGGCGGCCCATGAAGCCAGCAAAGGATGAGACCAAAAAAAAAAAAAAAAATTTAGCAGTGAAGAGGCTTCCGGATGGCTTGGCCTCTTTAGTTGTCTCCACTGTCATTATTCCGTGATTCCTATTGTCACAGGGTTGGAGTTGTGTCTGGGATGGGCGTCCACGGTGTGCGGGGCACCCTGCCCGCCAGGCCACCCTCCCGCCCTCTGCCCCTTCCCACCCGCGCCGTCCCCTCTGAGGTCATTCTTTCTTTCTTTCTTTCTCTTTCTTTTTTAGGTCATTTTTTCTTCCTTCCTTCCTTCCTTCCTTCCTTTCTTCCTTTCTCTTTCTTTCTTCCTTCCTTCCTTTCTTTCTTTCTTTCTTTCTTTCTTTCTTTCTCTTTCTTTCTTTTTTAGATCATTTTTTCTTCCTTCCTTCCTTCCTTCCTTCCTTTCTTCCTTTCTCTTTCTTTCTTTCTTCCTTCCTTTCTTTCTTCCTTCCTTCCTTCCTTCCTTCCTTCCTTCCTTCCTTTCTTTCTTTCTTTCTTTCTTTCTTCCTTTCTTTCTTTCTTTCTTTCTTTCCTTCCTTCCTTCCTTTCTTTTTGCCAGACCTGGGGCTTGAACGTGGGGCCTGGGCTCTGTCCCCGAGCTTCTTTTGCTCCAGGCTAGCACTCTACCACTTGACCCACAGCGCCACTTCTGGCTTTTTCTGTGTATGTGGTCCTGAGGAATCGAACCCAGGACTTCATGCATGCTAGGCAAGCACTCTACCACTGAGCCACAATCCCAGCCAGGAGGGCAGTTTCTTTTCTTGCTGGCGAAGACACCAGCTCAGGAACTCCACTGCCATGGAGATGGGGTGGCCCAGGGGCTTGGGGTAGGGCGGGAGAGGGCCAGGCTTTGGGGGCTCAGTGCCCAGCTCGGCCCAGAACTCCTGGTCCTTCCCCTCTGCCCAGTCACCCAGAGATTGCTGGCCCTCAGGGGTGGGCTGGGGGCTGGGGGGTGTGGAAGGCACCCCCCTCCCGTGGGAGCTTGGGGAACAGAGACACCCAGCCCAGCCTCCCACTGGCCAGCAGCCTCCTTGACTGGCTTTGCCAGAGGCCTCCGCGAGGCACTGGAGATTGGCTCAGGGAAAAGGAGGCTCCTTACAGCTCAGACCTGGGGGGCAGGGGGGCGTGCTCTTCCCAGATGGACACCCCCAGCAAGTATGGGGCTAGGAGAGTGTTCAGAGTGGGTTTCTGCTTCCGCGGGTGCTGTCAGGCACCTGCCCCCATTTGATCAATGAGGAAGGCAGGGAAGAAGGTCTTCACTCCGGGAGGGGCTGTTCCCCCCCTACGCCTTCCCCTCTGCCCCCCCTCCCGTCGCCAGGGGGCACAGCAAGGGGACAGGGCTGGGTTGGGCCTGCATCTCTACCTGGCCGGGTCCTCATCCACGCATCAACCTGGGTCTGGAATCTCAAGCTTTCCCAGGTTTTCCCCAGCCACCAATGCAACCCATTCCAGGCCGCTGCCGGGTGCGGCGCAGGTGAACCGGCCCAGGCCTCCTGGGCAGGGCGTGGAGAAGACAGCCAGGCTGACTGGAACGCTGGCCAGGACCCCCGGAACCCCCCGGGACCCCGGGTCTGCGCCCCTCCCCTCCCATGGCTGTAAGGAAGCACCGGACCCTGGGTGCGTTACGAAGGAGAGAGGTTCTAGAGATGTAGGTGCATGGAGCCAGAGGCCTCCGGGGAGAACACGGGCCATGGTGTTCTGGGCGGGGCTGTGGGAAGGGAGAGGCCCCAGTACCCGGAAGCCTGAGGGACTGGGGGCCTGGGCTCCATCTTCTCCAACAGCCCACTCTTCCAGGATGCCACAGTTCTGAGCGCACCCCAGTCATCCCTGTGAGGGATCCCCCAGTGATACCCCTCCACCAGACCCCGTCCAGGACCCGCCAACTCTCAACACACACGTCCCCCCCACGAGTCTTTGGGGGGTCACCTTTTTTTTTTTTTGCTGGTCGTGGGGCCTGAACTCTGGGCCTGGACACTGTCCCTCAGCTCAAGGCTAGCACTCTACCACTTGAGTCACAGTGCACCACTTCTGGCTTTTTCTCCTTATGTGGTGCTGAGGAATCGAACCCAGGGCTTCATGCATGCAAGGCAAGCGCTCTACCACTGAGCCACCTTCCCAGCCCCCAGGGGTCAGCTTTAAATCAAATCCGGGTTTTGCACCCCCCCCGGCCTGCCCACCATCTTCCCCGACTCCCCTGCCAGCGAGCAAGGGCTCTGCTGCCCAGGACTGGACTGACCCCGGCCATCGGGGGACATCTGTGCTTTGTAGGGGGCTCAGTGCCCCCAGCCTTCGCCCTCTAGAGACCCCAGCACCCCTGGCCCCCACCGGGACAACCTCCAGGCATCACTGAGTGTTATCAGGGGCAAAGTCATCCCTGGTTGAGAACCGCCACCCCAGCAGTTCAAGCCCCAGGCCAGGTACCCAGTCCAAACCCCCTACCCCAGGCACAGCTTCAGCCAGGCACCCAGTCCAAACCCCCTACCCCAGGCACAGCTTCGGCAAGCACCGTCTGGGAAAAGAGGTCATGGGGATACACAGGATGTGCTCTGACAAGCCCACAGGATACAGCGTGTGAGCCACACATGGGGTACTCTGCCCAGCACCTGCCTGAGCTACACGTGGAGTACTCAGCCCAGGACCTTATAAATTGTGAGCAACCTGTGGGGTACTTAGTCCAGCACCTGCTGAGTGGGCAAGCTGTCTGTAAGGTACTTAGCCCAGCACCTGGAGAATGTGTGCTTAAAAGAAATGGCCATATTGCGGGAGGGACAAACAGCACCACCTGGGGGAGCCTGCCCTGTTGGAAGTCGCCAGAACTTGAGGTAAAGGTGCAGACCCCACATCGAGGTTTACTTCCCGGAGGTGGGTCGAGGGCTCTCAGCCATGGGCAGGAGGAGGGGTGACAGTGTCACAGCCGGCTGGGGCGGGAAGGAAGGAGGGAGGCACCAGCAAAAAGTTACCCAGCGCGTTGACTGGGAAACCTGTTCACAGAATTCTACCTTACTTCTTTCCCTTTCTGCCTTGGCCACCGGGGAACTCAGCCCAAGGTTTTATACTCGATCCATACTGCTTTTTTTTTTTTCTGTGTAGGCAAGCCCTCTATGACTGAGCCACAGCACCACTTCCGGTTTTCTAGTGGTTTTATTGAAGAGTCTCACAGAGGGGCTGGGGAGGTGGCTCAGTGGTAGAGCGCTTGCCTTGCATGCTTGAGGCCCTGGGTTCGATTCCTCAGCACTACATAAGCAAAAAGAAAAAAGCCGGAAGTGGCGCTGTGGCTCAAGTGGTAGAGCGCTAGCCTTGAGCTGAAGAGCTGAGGGCCCCACGACCGGACCCCCCCAAAAAAAAAAGAGTCTCACAGACTTTCCTGCCCAGGCTGGCTTTGAACCGCAATCCTCAGCTCTCAGCCTCCTGAGTAAGCAGCATTGCAGGCGTGAGCCGTGGGAGCCTGGCTTGGTGTGGATTTCTGGTTCAGCTTTCTCTCCTCCCCAACTTCTCAGCAGGCCTAAAGAATCTGTGTTTTGTTGTAATCGTGCTTTATTGCTTCAGGAAGAAGACACATAAACCCAAATCCAAACTAACCCCTTGGTGCCTTGTTGGTTTGTTTTTAAACACAAAAAAACCCAAGGCCTCCTGTTTGTTTTTAGGGCTTGCAGACTCTTGGGAGTTATTTCATCCTCTCAACAGCAAGCAGGTGAGAGGGGAGGCTGGGCCCGAGGCGGAGGAGATTACGGGAGTGAGAAACAAAGCTAGGACTCACTGGCACAGGAATGCTATGAGTTAGTCAGAACCCATTCATCTGCTTGATGGACAATCATAGCTTTTCAGGTCTTCACCTGAATTAACCCATTAACCCCCGCAGCAACCTTTTCAAACACAGGATTTCCTTTTCAAAGCCCAGAAAGCCAAGAGGAGGAAGAAGGGAAGTGGGGAGGAGGAGGAGGAGGAGGGAAAGGGGAGGGGGGGTTAGCCCTCAGATGGCTTCCTTTCTGGGCCCACTGTTTGTACAAGCCTCCAAAGGCCGGCAGGCGGGCAGGTGAGGGGGCAGAAGGTGGGTTCGAGGCCCTGGAGCACTCAGAAGGAGAAGGAGAAGAAGGAAGGGGTCAGGCCAGGGACCCCACATGGCTGTCAAAGGAATATTTTGTCTACCCAGGGCGGCACAGCTGGTTCAAAGTTAGGGATTTTGTTTTCTTTTCTCTCGCTCGGACTGGCTGCTTTAGCTAGGTGAATAGGCAATCTGAGAATGACTGGGAAAAATAATATTTTCTCTCCAGCCCAGGGCTCCAAATTGCTCAATTAATGGGAGCCGGGCGGGTCTGCTCTTTGAAGGAGCTAGCCGCAGGCCTGGTGTCACCGCCGAGGCCCGTGGGCCACAAGGGAGGAGAGGATTGAACAGGTGTACTGGGGTTAGGGTGGAGGGGGGGCAGGCGGATGGTGGGTGGGAAGACAAACCCCAGAATCTCAGCTGGAAACAGCTAGGGAAAGGGTTGCATGGATCTTAGCTATTAAACGCCTTGCCTGGAAAAATAAAATGAAAAATAATTTTTAAAAACCCATAAGGACCCAAAGAACTCTTTTCATATAGATTCGAGTTTGATTGCAAAGGTAGGAACGGCGCGTGGCGTGGTGGGGGTGGGGGGGTGGGGGGGAGGGGGCTGCGGGGGGAGGGGGGTGCGCAGAAAACGCAGGGCGCCCGCTGAGTTCCAGGCAGACTTTCCACCTTCATTCTCCAGGCTTTGTAAGGAGCCCGTGTGGCTTTTATAATCCAAACGCATCTTCTCAGACTCTTTCCCGGGAATATCAAGGCCCGGCCTTCCCTTTGAAATAGCTTCGAGCTTGCAAATGGTCTAAACGCTTCTGTGCGGCCTGTGACTGCTGCCCTGGGAGGGGGGCTGGGGGGCGTTCAGATCACACAGCAGTGGGAAGGTGGGGGCTGCGGGAGGCTCTGGGCTCCCTCCCAGCCATGTTGCTTCAGCTTCTGTGTAAAGCAGGTGACCAAAATAATCTCCCTGTAGACAAGAATGGGGACCAGGCCTTGCAAGTGGAAGAGCCCCCAAGAAAGACGACTTTGTCACCTCTGGGGGTGGGGTGGGGGACATCTTCTAAATAAGTATGACCAGTTCTCTCGTCTCTCTCCTTTCTCTCTCCCCACCCCCTCCCTCTCATTCTGGCTGAGGATCAAACCCCAGGACCTTTGCACATGCTAGACAAAGGCTGGACCCCACCCCTCACCCCCAGAGCCACAACCCCAGCGCTCCGATTCCTCTTCTATCCTGATTCCCCCCACTCCTGTTCTGCCTCAGAACTGGTCACGTCCTGGACAAGAAACTGATTTGATCCACTCACCAAGGAGAGCAAAGCCTTCAAATGCCAGTCCCAAGGTGTCACAGTGACCCGGATGTAAACCTGCACTCAGGCTCCCGACCTGGAAGTCAAACTGTCATTCAGGCCCCTCGTCTGGCTGGGTGCCCGTCTAGATCAGCCCACGAGGCAGACACTCTGCCAGGAGGAAGCCCAGGCCCCCTGCCCCCCCCCCAACCCCCTCCAGTCACGCCGCTGGGAAATAGCCAGGATTCTAACCCAAATCTCTGGCCATAGACCAGAGTGTGTGCTGTGTGTGTGTGTGTGTGTGTGTGTGTGTGTGTGTGTGTGTGTGTGTGTGTGTGTGTATCTGTGTGTGTGTCAGGGTCTGGGCACTGTCTCTGAGCTTTTCTTTGCCCGAAGCTGGTGCTCTACCACCTGAGCCACAGCATCACTTCTGTTTTTCTGGTGGCTAATTGGAGAAAAGAGTCTCATGGCCGTTCCTGCCTGGGCTGGCTTTGAACCGCGCTCCTTGGATCTCGGCCTCCTGAGCAGCTGGGACGGCAGGTGTGAGCACCGGCGCCCGGACTGTCCATGCTGTGTTGGCAGCTCCTCATCTTTGCATCACACACCCCTCTGTCTGTTGCACAGCAGGGCCACATTTTAAAGAATCGATGACCTCAATACACATCTAACTTGAGCTACTGCCTCCGCCCCCCCCAGTGCTCCTCACCCCAGACCTCTTCCCCCTCACCTGAGAGGCAGGGTTGACAGTTAACCTCAATCTACACAGGAGAGGCAAACCCTCTGAGCCGAGTCACACAGCTGGGGAGTCCGAGGAACCCAAGCCCTGGCTGCGGGGGTGTCTTGAATATCGCAACTCCTCACGTGGTGGGGCTCTCCCCGGGGCCCCTGCTGAGGGCCAGGCGGCCACACTCCGAGCCTGAAGCCCCCAGCAGGCTGTGTGGCAGCCAGGAACAGTGGTGGAGGTGGCCGCGCGCGCTGCAGGAGGGAGGTGAGGTGTGCTGAAGGGCAGGGGTTCAAGCACAGCCCGGCACAGAAACCGATGCCACGAGGGACAGCCAGGGCCACTTGCACTGGAGACAGAGGCTCAATCTGCTACACACCCATGCACACACACCCATGTGCACACATACCCATGTGCGTGCGCACACACACGGGGCTCAGGCAACCCAGACATTAGCCCCGAAGGAGGAAGGCTGGATTCAGGATCCAGGGGCATTCTACCCCACCCCTATCAAGGGATTTCTTTTCACCTGAAGGAACATGAAGAATGCACCTTGGGAGAGCTTTCAGAGAGAGCCAAGTGCCACTGCTCACGCCTGTCATCCTAGCTACCCAGGAGGCTGGGACCTGAAGATCGCAGTTCAAAGCCAGCCTGGGCAGGAAAGTCCGTGAGACTCTGATCTCCAATAAACCACCAGAAAACAGGAAGTGGCGCTGTGGCGCAAAGTGACAGAGCATTCACCTTGGGCAAAAGAGCTCAGGGACAGCGCCCAGGCCCTGAGCACAAGCCCCATGACTGACCAAAAATAAAAGCTAACGTTCAGAGATTCCCAGGGGCTCCCGGGAAGCCCTACTTTCACGCAGAGTCGAAGCCACTACCAGAATGGCTCGGTCAGCGCCCATCACGAGCACTGCTCTGCAACGGGCCCTGATCCAGGACCCGCCCTGCTTTTTGGGCACAAACCTCTGGAAGCATAAAGAAGAAGAAGGTAATCGACTCTGTGCTCATCGTCCCTCCTGTGGCTGTCAGCCCGCAGCCTGTGGACCCGCCTGTGGACACAAACACACCACAACCCACGAACACACAGTCTCTCTTTACAGCCCCCCCCCCACTCCTTTAGACTGTAGTTAGTGCTTGAAGCATACAAAGTCTCCATCCCACCCAGAATAGAAGGAGATCTCCAGTCAGCTCAAGTCATGAGCGACAAGGCTGAGGGACCCCGGACCCTGTGGCTCACGGGAGGGGTGGGGTGAGCAGAAGTGACTTGTCCAAAGGTCATTTGTGACTGCACCCAGAATCCCCTGCGCCCCAGACCAGCCCCGCCCAGAGAGACAGGCCAGGGCCAGGAGTCAGAAACCTCCCTTCGCCCCCCACTCCCTGTCAACCCCCCAGAGGAGCCGCGGAGGAAATCTTCACAGACAGCTTTTCAAAGACTCTCCCTGTGTCATCTATGAGAAGAAATCTTTGGGGAGCAGTCTCCATGAATCAGCTGTCAGCAGTGTTGTGAGCAGGCGGGGGGGGGCGGATGGGGGGAGAGGGGACAGGGAGGAGGGGGAGCGCACTAACTCATTTCCCAGGTCTGTCTTCCCAAGTCCAGAAAAAAAAAAAATGAGTTTAGCAGAGCCAACCACTCTGGGGGCATCTGAGGAAAATGAGAAAGATTAGCAGCATAGTCAAATGTTCCAAATCCTCACGGGGATGCCTTAGAGTCTTCTAGAAGCCTTGTTTTGGAGCAGGGCACCCGTGGGGCTCTTACCTGTCATCCTTGCCGCTCAGGAGGCTGACATCTGAGGATCGCAGTTGGAGGCCAACCCAGGCAGACAAATCTGAGACACTCTTATTTCCTGTTAACCGCCAAAAGGCTGTAGTCAGTGCTTGAAGCATACAAAGCTTGAGCGGTGGCTCAAGCAGTAGAGCACCGGCCTTGAATGAACTCAGGCCCAGGCCCTGAGTTCAAGTCCTAGGACTGGCACAAAAATAAAATGGTGACTCCACCTGGGAAACAGTCCTTGGCCAATTCCCAGACCACACTTCGAGATTCACATCCCTCCCCCTCCCCCTCCCCCACGTGCTATTGTAGCCAATGGTGAGGCTCAGGCAAAGAGGCATCCAAGTGGCATTACCCACCTGGAAGTCGGATCAGTCAAAGCCCAGTCCATGAAGGTCGGCAGAGGCTCTGGGACGGCCAGCCCTAGGCAGACACCACCATACCGGCGTGCAATCCGTGTGTATTTCTGCATTTGCCTTGGTTGATGGGTGGAGGAAGATGACACCAGGACCAGCCCCCTCCTAAGAGCAAAGCGGTGTAGAGACAGCGTGTCCCAGCCCCGCAGGGACCAGCGGCTTCCTCTTTGCCCTTGTCTTGGGTTAGGGGACACTTAGAAGCTCACGTGCAAGTGTGAGCCCAAGGCCTGCTGTTCTCACTGATAGTCACTCATTTTTTTGGCATGGGATTTGAACTCAGGGTCTCTCCTTGAACTTCTTGTTTTTTTGTCGGTCATGGGGCTTGAACTCTGGACCTGGGCGCTGTCCCTCAGCTCTTCAGCTAGAGGCTAGTGCTCTACCACTTGAGCCACAGCGACACTTCCAGTTTTCTGGTGGTTTATTGGAGATACGAGTCTCACAGCCTTTCCTGCCCAGGCTGGCTTTGAACCGTGATCCTCAGATCTCAGCCTCCTGAGTAGCCGGGCTTACAAGCAAGAGCCACCATCACCCAGCTTCTCCTTGAACTTCTTTTGCTCAAGGTTAGCACGCTGCTACTTGAGCCACAGCACCACTTCTGGCTTTTCCTGAGTAGTTTATTGGAGATAAGAGTCTCATGAACTTTTTGGCCCGGGCTGGCTTTGAACCACGATCCTCAGATCTCAGCCTCCTGAGTAGGTAGGATTACAGGCGTGAGCCACTGGCACCCAGCTTTCCGAGTGAGACTCTTATCTCCAATAAACCACCAGAAAACCGGGAAGTGGCACTATAGCTCAAACAGTAGAGTGCTCGCCTTGAGCTAAAGAGCGCAGGGACAGCACCCAAGCCCAGAGGACCCCACGACCGACAAAAAAAAAAAAAAAGTTAATAATCCTCATTTAGGGGAAAATTAAAATTAGCCAGGTAGTGGTAGCTCTCGCCTGTAATCCTAGCTACTGCAGAGGCTGGGATCTAGAGGATCACAGTTCAAAGCCAGCCCAGCGGCAAGTATAACATCTGATTGTTGGAATTTGCTTTTCTTTGTTGTTTGGGAAGACTGACAAGATTCCCCTAGGTGTATGGGTTGCCTGTGTATGTATGTCCCCGGCCTTGAAGCTATCCCTTCCTCTTATTAGTTTGCAACAGCTCTTTACATAGCGAAGACTTGAACCCTCGGGGACAGGGAGACGCTCAGTCTCTCCTCTGGGTTGTCACTGGGCTGTTTTGGTTTTGGCAGGTTGGCTTCTCCTGTGCGTTTTTCTCTTCCCTGCAGTCCAGGGCAGCCCTCTTTCTCACCAAGACCTTCCCCGCCCAGCCCACGGTCCCCCCATCTCTCCACACTGCCTGAGGCAGTCCCTTTGATTTACTGTCCCAAATTGGAAAGTGGTCTTAATGATGTCTCTCTAGGAAGTCCAAAATGAGCCAACCCACTGGGCTCCGCCCCCGCTGGCAACCTCCTAGGCCACAGGTCACAGGTCATCATGCTCCAACAACCCCCACCCCCCCAAAAAGGGACGTCTCCAGCCCCCTGGGGATGGCCGTGGAAGGCCGCCAGCTGGTCGGGAAGTCCCCTTCTCTAAGGCCTGGGAGGGGAAAAGCACAATTCAGTGGAAGGCAAGTGGGAGAGCGGCCCGGTGGGGAGCCCTGCCCAGGGCCAGCGCTGCTGAGCATCATTTCAGCAAGCCAGGGCTCTGATCTTTTCTTTCCTCATCCTGGGGCTTGAACTCAGGGCCTGGGCGCTGTCCCTGAGCTCTTGTTTTGCTCAAGGCTAGCGCTCTCCCACTTCAGCCACAGCTCCACTTCCAGCTTTTGGGGTGGTTCACTGGAGATAAGAGTCTCATGGACTTCCCTGCCCGGGGACTGGCTTCAAACCACAATCCACAGATCTCAGCTTCCTGAGCCACCAGCACCGGGTTCAGTCGGCCCTGTTACACTTTTGACAGTGACATGAGTAGCACCTTCGTAGGTGAATTCACAGAGTTACACGCATCTACTCACCCCTCGCCTCACAGATTGTGCAGTTACACACACACAGAACAGACACACACAGAGATGGAGATGGACCACCAGCCCCCTCACCGCTGAGAGTCACACTCATCCATCCATCCATTCATCCATCCATCCATCCATTCATTCATTCATTCATTCATTCAGCAAACAGTCATTGTGCTCCAAGACTTGGGGGCACAGGACTATGAGGCTTCAAGGAACTCATACTAATGCACACACAGGTACACACACACACACACACACACACACACACACACACACACACACACACACACAGACGTGACATAGAGTCTCCTCTCCATTTGCACTTTCCTTGCTTGGAAGCTTTTTGATGTCAGATGTCAGAGACCCAGGATGCCCGCGTTCCTGTGGAGCCAGCCCTCCTGAGACATGGGAAACCTGTGGCCCCCAAAGTCCTTTCAGAACAGGGTCCAAGGGATGTTATTCTGCAGGGGCAAAAATGATGCCTTTCACAGCTCACCTGGCTCCTTCTATCAATTCAACTCTTGCTCTCTTCTTTCTTTCTTTCTTTCTTTGGTGATACTGGGGCTTGAGCTCAGGGCCTCATGCTTGCTTGGATGGAGCTTTACCACTTGAACCACACCCCAGCTTTGCTTTTGGCTGGTTATTTTGGAGATGGGGAGGGGCCTCTTGGATTGTTCTTCCAGGCAGAAGTGGGGACACCTCTGGAGGCTCAGGGGGACAATCCTTCCTTGCCGCTTCCACTGCCGGGGCTACCGATGGCCACGAAGGGCCCGGCTCCCAGATCTCTGCCTGTGCAGTCCTGTGTCCTCAGCTTCTGCGTGTCCTTCTGCTCTGACAAGAACAGTCCTGGTAACACTGGGGCATACCCTGCTGATCCAAGACCACGTCTCCTCTGCGAAGACCTTTTGTCTTTCTATGGTGTCAGCTTCATGCTACAGGAGTGGGGACCACATGGCTGGTCACAGTCACTCCGGGAGAGAAGGGAGGGACAGCTCTGGGAGGGGGCCTGTCTGCTGTGTTAGTACACAGCCCATGCATTGTGTCATTTACTGAAATAATTGTTGGGGTACTGAGAACTGAACCTAGAGTCTCCATGCCTGCTCCTACCATAAGCAACGCCCCTTGCTCTTTCTTTAAGCCCCCTGTCTCCCAGCCACCCTCTCAGGCCCTACCACTGGACCCTCCTTCTCTCCCTGTCCTCAGATGCACAGGCTGCTGCGTGCTTGGTGCATCTGCCTGAGGATCAAAGAAGCATCTGGAAAGCACCTCGCAGAGCACCTGGCTCACCGTAAGCCCCGACACGCCCTAAATTACTGTGACTGTCCTAGCCACCCTTCCAAAAGTGAGGAGTGGTTTCTACAACCTACCTACGTGTGCACACACATGCACTCAAGAGCTTGCACCCACACTCACACAATGCACACACACACACACTCACAAGCGTGCATGCCCAAACACACAGAGATCCAAACACGTGAATGTGTGCATACATGCACACAGCTGCACAAGAACTTGCACATGCACACACAGGCATGCATATGGATTTATGCACACGTGTGTGTCCAATCTGCACAGTGTGCACACACAGACTCACACATGGACGTGTGTGCACACACATCCTTGCATTCACACAACCCACCCTGCAGGAGTAAACCAGAAACCTAGTTTCTGGAACTCAGCCTTGATGGGGGTGGGGGGCGGGGTGCCAGGAGAGCTGCTGATGACAAATGGGGAGGGTGGGGTGGGGGGAGGGGGCCGAGGGGGAGGGGTCTCGCAAGCACACTTTTTGATCTGTTCTAACTGCTGCTATAGAGAATTAGATGGAATTCATTTTTATGATGAAGGAATTAATGGCTATGGAGAGAATTGGGTTCAGGTGGAAGACTTGAATCCGAAGTAGGGAATAAAGCCTTGAAATTCAAATGAAAAATTACTATATAAGCATAAAGGAAACCTATTTTACACCTGTAAGACTGAATGTATAAATATGAACCCACGGCTCCCTCTGGGAAACGGGGATTGTGCTTTTAATTCACCTAGACAAATAGGCAGTGCGTTCTACCTTCTACCCATCCATTTCAATGAGGGCCAGGCACTGTCAGGGCTCCAGAGCACCCGCGCCAACACCTCCACCTCCGCCGGGCACCTGCTGTGGTCCCCAGAGGATGCGGGCTCCTTGAACAAGGTCATTGCGTCTCGAAGGCTCCCTCCCAGCCCGCATAGTCTCTGCTCCAGATTCCTTCACTCAGCCAGTAACGGCTCAGCGCCAACACCCCTGTGCCAGTCTCTGTGCCCAGGGTAGGGGATGGACACCAAGGGGAAAACTGGGGCCACGAGAGAAGCAACAGAGCCAGGCACCTCACTAGTCAGGAGGCTGAGATCTGAGGATCAAGGTTCAAAACCAGCCAGGGCAAGAGAGTCCATGAAACCCTTAGGTCCAGTTAGCCAGCCAAAAGCCGTAAGGGAACCGTGGCTCAAGAGGTAGAATGGTAGGTAGCTTTGAGTGAAAAGGCTCAGAGTCAGTGCCCAGGCCCTGAGTTTAAGCCCCAATAGTGGCTACTAGTGCGGTGGGGGGTGGGAGAGGGGGTGGGCATGGTGAACTTTCGTCCTTAGGTAAAGTCCCTGAGCTCCTCCTCCCCCGGCCTCGGGCTTTATTTCTGTAGTCAGAAGGGCTGCTTGCTGTCCACCCTGATCTTTCCAGAGCTACGGTGCAGAGGACACCTTCCAGAAGGTCACAGTCCACGTTATCCACCTGCCTTCTTTATTGAGCATCCTTTGTCCTGCGCTTCAGAGCTCAGTCCCGCTGCAGCAGAGAGGCATCCACCTGGAGCTCAACGGAAGTGTGGAGGAAGGCTGCCAGCATACATTAATCAGACACGCGGCCGCTCACTGCCTCCAAAGCGGTGACTGAGGGGCCTGGCTTTGAGTTCTGTTGGAGCAGCATTCATTCACAGATAGCCAGGTGTCCCCAGTACTGCCCCAACAGGGGAGTCTGCAGTTCACCCATGGGGACACATGGGCTCCCAGAAACGCCCAAGTCCAATGCCAAGTGCACTGCTGGCGTCAGGAAATGGCAGCCCAGGTCTTCTGGGTTGCCGATACCCTCCCTGTTCATACTAGCATCATTCATTCATTCACTCATTCATTCATTCCCCCAAAGTGCCCGGTTGTTGTTGTTGTTGGGTTTTTTTTTGAGCCTCTGCAATGGCACTTAGGAGACAGTAACACATCCGGCAGAGCAAATCCCTTCTCTTCGATCAGCTCAGTTTCCACCGAGTCCTCTACTCCTGCGCTCCGGAGAGGAAAGGCCTCTCCTCTCTGAATGAATCTAGAAGCAAGGAGAGGAGGAAGCAGGCCGTGGATGAAGGGATCTCAGTTCCCACAGCTGCTCCAAGCAGGGAGCCAATCTGAGGAGGAGAGCAGGAAGCATCAGATCTGTTCATCTGCATTCCCTCCCCAAGGGACACATCCCCACACCTGGAGGCCTCAGGGCTTTGGACTTTCCCTGGAGCTGATCCGTAGCCCCAAGCGCCAGGCCAGCGGGGCTCTGGGGGCAGCTGTCCCCCTGGACTGAACAACACTGCCTTTTCCAGCGATGCTCAGCCCTGATCGGGTAGACTGTCCAAGGCAGAGCCCACAGCCTGCTAACGCTGCACCTGTTCATTAACGCTGCGACTGAACTTGGACAGGTGATGGGCAGCAGAGCAGGCTGCCCGGGCCCCTGAGACGCTCGGCCGGCTGCTCAGGCCGCTGGAATCCCGGGAAGAGGCAGGTCTCCTTCCTTAGACTCCCACGGGGCATGCCTAGTGCACGCTAGTGTGTGCACATGTGCAGACATGCACACATGAGCACATGCTTGCTCGGTGTCCACAGGCTCTCAGCCTCACATGATTTCCAGCGCAGTCACCTGCTCTGTCCTGGTGAGGTCTGCAGGAGCAGGTGAGGCACCGCCTTTCACCTCCACCCCAGGAGTGCAGAGGAGAGAAGGCTAGCCAGGCCCGGAGAGGGAAAGAGTCGCCATAGGGACTGGGGACCAGCCTACAACAGGGCCTGGGCCCCGTCTCTGCAAGTCGGAGGGAAATCCAGAGAAGGAGGACAGGAGGCCAGCAGTGAGGAAGGGCAGCCATCTTTCCACCCCCTGGGCAACCGGCTACCTCCTCCACCCAGGCTTCACCTTCATCTTCTTGATTTGCTGAAGACCTGGGGGGAAATGGCTCCAGAGACTACATTGAGAGGAAGAACATGAAGAAAAGGATAAGAGAGGGGAGAAGATTAAAAAAGAAAGAGAGAGAGGAGAGAGGAAGAAGAGGATAAAGAAGAAGGAGTAGAAAGATGGTAGGAGGAGGGAGAAAACCTGAAGGGGAAGAGGAAGAGGAAGTGAAAGATGAGAGAGAGGAAATGGAAGGGGAGACAGGAAGAAGAGAGAGGAAGAGGAAATAGGGGGAAGGAGAGGAAGAAGTGAAGGAGGATCAGGAGGAAAAAAGAAGAGCCTACACCCCCCCCTCCACTTAGGCTGGGTGCAGGTGACTCAAGCCTGTAATCCTAGCTACTCAAGAGACTGAAAATCTCAGGATCTCAGTTTAAAGCCAGCCAGGGCAGGAAAGTCTGTGAGACTCTTATCTCCAATTAACCAACAAAAGGCCAGAACTAGAGCTGTGGCTCAAGTGGTAAAGTGCTGGCCTTGAGCAAAAAGCTCAGGGAGAATGCCCAGATCCCGAATGCAAGCTCCAGGACCAGCATGGAGAAGAAGAAGAAAGGAAGAGGAAGAGAAGGAGGAGGAAAAGGAGGGAGGAGAGAAGAGGAGGGAAGAGGAGGAAGAAGAAGGAGAAGGAGGAGAGAGGAGGAGGGAGGGGAGGAAGAGGTAGGAGGAGGGAGAAAGAGAGAAGAGGAGGGAGGAGGAGGGAGGAAGAGGGACAGTGGAAGGAGGGGAAGGGGAAGGAGGAGAAGAGGAGGAGGAGGAGGAGAGGAAGAGGAGGAGGAGGAATCTACTTAGCAATAGGCCTGCAAGAAACCTAGTTATTGTGATCATTATTCTTTTCCTTGGAAACTGGAATGCAATGCACATCATTCTAATTGTTTTCTGTCAAGCTGGAAACCCACTTCCTGTTCAGGTATGGTCAGGGACTTCAGCGCCACCCTTAAAAGAACACCGCTTCCTAAAAGAGAAAAATCGAACAATCCTTAAAGATCTGGGGGCCGGGCACAGGTCCTTCCTTTGTGAACAGCTCAGCAGCGGTCCCTGACCTCACCAAACCCACCTCTTCTCTCCCTCCCCCACCAGACTCATTCTGTGGGAGCCTTTGGCCCCTCCCCACAAAGAAGAGCAGGGGAGTGCTTAGGAGCAGAACAGGCCTGGCATCAACCCCATCTTAACACACACACACACACACACACACACACACACACACACACACACACACACACACACACACACACACACACGAAGGTGGGTTGGGTAATCACTCTCTGTAAATGCTCTTTGCATGGGGTCTGATTTGACAGTGACCTTGGGCAGGAAGACCTGCCACAGGCACTGCGGAGAGACAGGGAGAAGAGAATCACCCCACTGCTGCCCAGGGTCCCCCACCCGCACTTAACCTGGGCTCCCCATGCTCCACCTTGGGATTCTCTTCCTCTTTAGCTTCATTGAGTTAGGAAGGGTTTGATTTGGAAATCGATTGAGTTTGGAGGGGTCTGATTTTCACTGGCATTATTGGAGAGGGAGGGAGGAGAGAGGGGGGACAGAATTTGAAGACCAGACAGGAAAAGAGGAATGTAGGAGATCACCAGAAAGAGGAGGAGGGATAGGAGGCCCTAAGCAGGTTCTGGGGGCTGCACCTTCAGATTGAGAGGAGAAAGGGCAGGAGGAAGAAGATGGGGAGAGGGAGGAGGGGGCAGGAAGGAGGGAAAGGGGTAAGGAGGAGGGAAGGAAGGGAGTCAAGGAGGGTAGGTCGACCCCCCTTTCCTGAGGGCTTTGCCCAGCCCAATGGAGTCCGGGAGACTGTCTGAGGGACTTGGGGCCTGGAAAGGTCCAGCCCTGAGAGCCCTGGAGGCCACGCATACCTCTGGAAACCATGGTGATGGGGAGGTGGGCGGTGGACCAGGCTGAGAGATGCAGAGAAAACCCTCAGAGAAAAGGCAGAAGAGAGAAAGATGGGCCTAAAGCACGGGCTGTGAGGAGCAGAGAGAGAGAGACAGAGACAGAGACACAGAGAGAAAGAAAGAGAGAGAAAGAGAGAGGGGAAAAAGTTTAGAAAGGAGACAGATGGACAGAAAGAGGGCAGAGGGGGAGGACAGGGCTGGGAGATGGGGGTAACGGACTTGGAGCCCACTGCAGCCGGACACCCGATTGAGGGGCTCAGAGCCCTGCAGAGGACTGGGAGTGGGGGTCACAGTTGATTAACAGCTGCCCAGGGTGTGGATTTTGGTGAGGTGGGGGCCAGCTGAGGGAGAGCACGTGTCTCCGCCCCACCCAGCAGCGGCCACCCCCAGGTCTCAGGTGAAACCACCCCCCTTTCTCCTGCTGGTTGTGAAATTGCCATTTCACCCCGCCACACTTCTTAATTGTTGCAAAAATCATTTGTGAAATTGGTCTCCAACAGGCGAGCGCCGCCACGCTCATTCCGACAGACAAGCCCGCATCCTCCCCCTGTGAACACCCTACCGCAGCCCAGGATCCCGGCGACCCCCACCCCACCCCTGCCTTCAGCAGCTAAGACTGAGGGCTGGCCAGGAGAAGAGGAGGTGGCCCCCACAGAGTTCCAAGGATCGAGGGGACTGGGCAGTGCGCTCATCCCTCCCAGGAGATTTCAGGAGAGACCCCAGGGTGTCCTGGCCAGGTGCCCCCTCACCACGACTCGATCTTATTCACATTTCCTGATCAGGGCTTGGAGCCAGGCTAGAGTTGTTTGTGGATGCAACCCTGAGGGGTGGGGGGTTTGCATCTGTGGATTCCACAGATACAGACCTCACTTTCATGGCTGAACCCCAAATAGCCTCCCACAGAAACCAAGCTGTACCCAGATGCCTCTCCCCTCACCTGGGCCCACTCCACAGTGCCACTGCCGCGGTCAGCAGTGGGTAGACAATGGACAAATGGAGACGTGTCCTCTCCATGTGTGCATCTACTTACAGTTATAGGTGTGCATTCGCACACGTAACACATACGGCCCCAGCAAACCGCCGCTTTCCCTGGACAGAGAACTATCTTGGGGGCCAGGAGGGGCTGATGGTTCACGTCTATATAATCCTAGCTACTCTTGGGAAGCTGAGATCTTGAGGATCATGGCTAGAAGCCAGCTTGGGCAGGAAAATTGTGAGACTCTAATCTCCAAGGAACCAGCAAAAAAAAAGCCAGAAGTGGAGCTGTGGCTCAAGCGGTAGAACACCAGCCTTGAGTGAAAAAGCTCAGGGATGGCGCCCAGACTCTGATTTCAAGCCCCTGTACACACACACACACACACACACACACACACACACACACACACACACACACACACACACACACACACACACACACAGAGGCATCTTGGGAGACCCCTTTACTCAGCCAGCCTAGGCAAGGCACCTGGTGTCCTCTTTTCTCCAACTCCAGCCAACTCGAGCCTCTCCCCATTCTATTCTAGAAGCCTGAGTTTAACAAGCTGTCCCAAAAAGCCTCTCCCCCCCCCCAACAACTCTGAAGAGCCCCAGGTGCTAGAAGCTAGGAGGGTCTGTCACATACTGAGGGGGGCAAAGGTCACAGGTGAAGAGAAGGGGAGGGGACCCGCCTGCAGAGAGCCCCCCCTCCCCAGGCCAATACAGGAATGACCTCACCCCAGGAGAGGGAGGGAGGGCAGGGGCCGAGTTTGAGGGCTGGGTTAATTTTATTGTAGCTAGCCTGCAGCCCTTCAGCCAGAGACACGCTTTCCAGGGGGACACAAAAGAAATACAGTTGTGGCGTCATGCCCCGCTGAGAGGGCGTTTCAAGCCCCCAGGAATCGGGTCTTGAGGCTGGGGTCCACTGGTTGGCGTGGCCGAGGAGAGTACGGGGGTTGTGATACCTCTGGTTTCCTACTTTTTTTTTTCAATCGAATTGGGACACCCCACATGCACTAATGGAGGAATTCTGAGTTGGTACCAAGTTCTAACTGGCTTTCTCCCACTTGTCCCCCACAACTATGGACCCCGAGACTCGATCGGCAGCAACTGGGCACCCAGCTCCCAGCTGGAGAGGGTCCCAGGTTGGGGGGGGGGCGGGTGGAGGCTGGGGAGGATCACCTCTTCACATCATACTGGAGATGGGAACGTCGGGAGGAGAGGAAGACAAATGTCTCTAACCCTGGGCAGACAGTTTTCCAAACCCAGGTATGGTCTTGCCTCGGGGGAATCAGAGCCACCTACATCTCCTAGGGAAAGTCATAATCCCTCCCTGGAGGTCTCCCCGCACTCACCCCCAGGCTGTCTCCCCCGGAATTCGACTCTGGGAGATTTTGGAGTGTGTTGAATTAGAAGAGGGATAGGAACCACAGCACGCTCTACCTTGGAAGGCCCAAGCAGACGCAGCAGCATAGAAAGATGTGTTCCAACTGGAGACAGGCTTCCCACAGAGCTGGGGCCGCTGGCGGCCTGCAGCTATGAGTGACCTGCAAGTGTGTGTGTATGCATGTGCGCACACGTGTGCACGCATGCAGATCTGTCCATCCATCGAAGGAAGACACTAGGACAAAGTTGTCCCCACTTTCCTTTTCCCCCTAACCTCCAGCTCCTGGGGTTCTACTTCCTCTGTGTTGTGTGTGTATGTTCAAATTTTCTCTCTCTCTCTCTCTCTAACACACACACACACACACACACACACACACACACACACACACACACACACACACACACCAAAAATCGAGGTTGAGCCGGGAATTAGAAATGAGGGGGAAAATATTCGTTGGTGATTTCTTTTCGTTATTGGCCCTCCTCTCCCTTCCGTCTTGGCCTCCTGCCCTGTTCATGAATAAAAGAGAGGTCCCAACCTATCAGATCTTGGTGTCTGCCTCCTCCTCCTCCCCCTCCTCCCCCTCTTCCTCCTCCTCCTCCTCCTGTACTTGGACACTCTTACCCAACTTACCCAGCTGATCACTCCTGCCCCTGGTTTTTTCCTCTTCTCTTCCCCAACTCTGCCGCTCCCTGTCGCCTGCTCTCCAGCCTGAAACCTGAGGAGGCGCTCCCGCGGTCTCCTCCAGACTTCCCGGGGACCGGGTGGGAGAGCGCCGGGGCGAGGAGCAGAAAGAGGCGTGGAGAGGAAGGAGGAAGGAGGAAGAGGAGGAGGAGGAGGGGGGAGAGGTGGGGGGAACTCGAGCGAGACAATAAATATATAAATAAAGATCCCCCCCCCTCCACCAATAGATCCACTCCGCAGCGCAGTCAGGAACTTTCGCCCTGAGCGCGGGAGCGAGTGGGCTGCCCGCTCCACCTGGGGGCCCCCCGGGTCCCCACCCCTTCCCCAGCCGCGCTCCGCAGGGCACCACCACCGGCCCGGGCACCACCACCGGCCCGCACAACTTCTGGCAGAGCTGGGCCGGCGGAGACGGACTTGGGGTTGGAGTGTTTGTTTGTTTGAACTTCCCCGTCGCCACCTTCACCCCCTCCCTCCCTCCCCGGCTCGCCCCCACCCCGCCTCCGCCCCGCCTCACCCCCTCCCCAGCTTCTGCACGCGCACCCCTGCACCCGGGGTGGGGTGGGGGAGGGAGCGCGCGTGGAGGGAAGGGGGGAGAGGGTAAGAAAAAGAGGAGGAGGAGGAGGAGGAGGAGGAGGAGGAGGAGGAGGAGGAGGAGGAGGAGGAGGAGGAGGAGGAGGAGAGGAGGAGGAGGAGGAGGAGGAGGAGGAAAGAGCGAGCGCAGCAGGGGTTACAGGAACGTCCGGACGGAACGCGACCGGTGCCGACTGTGGATTCGTCCCCGGCGTGCGCGAGGATGGCGGCCCTTCCCGGCGCGGTTCCCAGGATGATCCGGCCGGCCCCGGGACAGAACTATCCCCGCACAGGGTTCCCGCTGGAAGGTAAGAGCCCGCGCCCGGCCCGGCCGCGCCCTCTCGCCCCGCGACGCCGGCGGGAGCCCACGGGGACCCGATCCTCCCCCCCCCCGACACACACACACCTTCTGCGTTGGGGATCCCCGTTCCTGGGGGCCGACAGGCGTCCGTCGCTAAGTGGGCTTCGCTGACCCGCGGCCAGGGCTTCGCGGGTCACCGGCAGCCGCCTGCGCCCGGCCGCGGGGCGTGGGGATCCCGGCGGGGCCGGCCGCCCGGACCCCGCGAGTCCGGTGAACCCCAGCCCTGGCCGCGCCGCCGCGAGCCGCTCGGCCCTCGGACCCTCTCCGGGGGCGCGGAGGGGTGATCTTTCACCCCGAGTTTGCGCTCGCTCCCAGATCCCTTTTATTTCGAAACGGCCCCGGGGCGCGCTACTTTTTGTGCGTGCGAACGCGGCGGAGGGGCCGGGGACCCCGCGCCCGGGCTGCCGGGGACCCCGCGCCCCCCGCCGCCCGGGCCGCCCGCAGACTGGCTGGAGATCATTCATAGCAAAGCCATTTCCTTCTCTCTCCTCCTCCAAAAAAAAAAAAAAAAAAAACCCAACGACAACAATTAAAAAACAAACTTTGTGCGCTCAGGCTTCGGAACTCTGCGGGTCTCCAGGGAGAGACAAGCGAGCGGGCGAGCGAGCGAGCGGATCGTTCTGGAAGGCCGGGCTCCGGGCACACCCGGGGAAACGCGCCGCTTTGCGGACGCGGTCTTCGCGATCCCGCGGGCGTGCGCCCCAGGCGGGAAGGGAACGGGGCAGAGGAGGGAGCGAGAGGGAGGGAGAGCGGGCGGGTTCCCGGCTTGGAGACTGGGGCCGGGAGCGCACGGCGGCGGCCCGGGCGGCCCGAGGTTTTGTTCTCTTTTAAACGAATCGGAGAGCTCTGGGCCTGTAGCCGAAGGGGGCACGGGAGGGGAGAATAGTCTAGAATTCCTAGAGAAGTAGTCAGACGTGTATGCCGCTTCTGTTTATTTATTTTGCTTGTTCTTGCAATCGTAAGATGGACCCCCGCTTCCCCCCACCGCACGCACCTCCTTGTCCTGGGGAAGGGGCGCGAAGGCGGCGGGGAGGGGGTGGGTGGGCGGGCGGGCAGCCCGCGATCTGAGCTTGGGAGGAGGAGGAGGAGGCGCCCCCCCCCCCCCGGGCAGCGAGATGGCGCCGGGCCCCTGAATTAGAGCGAGGCGAAGAGAGCGGCTCCGTGATCAAGTGCGCGCGAGCGGCCGCGCAGGCGGGGAGAGCGCGCAGCCCGGGGATTTGCGGGCGCCTCTCCGGCCGCCACCGCCGGTGAAGCAGGCGGCCGAGGACGGCGCGGAGGATTAGAACAATATTTGCCCAACATGACGCAGAATACTGAGTTGAGCCGAGTGCTGGTCGCTAAAGAGGCTCTTGAATATAAAGTTGGGCTCTCGAGAGCTCTCCAGCGCTAATGGCATAGCCCGCCACGGAGACCGGGTGACTCTGACTCGGGGACGCACGATTTCTGATTAAATCCGAGGGTGTCTTCAGACACCGACTTTTACAAAGAGAAGGTGGGGGGTGGGGGGGATCGGAGAACGAGGATGGGCGCGCACCCCCCACCCCCCCCAGGAACCGCTGCCGGTCCTCGCCTCCTCCCTTCCAATTATACCTTCAGCTCCCTCCATCCGGGCGGCTGTGAAATCGGTCTAATCTCACAGTTCTCCGCCGCCGCCAGTCCCTAAATTGGGAGTGGGGGGGGGGATAGAAGCTGGATTAAGTGCACCCGGTGTCCCCCTCCTTCCCTCTCCAACCTTCTGCGAGAAAATTGTGTAGACTTTGCATTAAGGCGTCCCAGCCTTCTTCTCTCTCCCCCGCCCCACTCCCACTCCCCGGCCCACACCAGGGGCCTCTTGGTTGGTTTTTTCCCCCCTCCATCCTGAGACTCTAGCCTGCCTGTGTTTCAGCAGAGCTGGTAGGAATAATTCACAGATTTCTGAGACCAACCCTGGGTATGGTTGTTACAATACAGTGTGTCCTCTCACCAACCCCCAAAAATGATCCCCAAACGAAATTCGCACGTGGAGAGTGATTGGAAGCAAAAGGACAGTCAGGTGCCCCAGGAGATAACTCCCGCTGAATGATGTCACCAGCCCCTGGGCTGTGGCCCTCGCGGGATAGCCGGCCTGGGATGGGACAGTCTTGCTGTTGACGCCGTAAATTCTGCAAACACGAAGACTCCAGCAGTCCTGCTTAACCACCAATAAAATAAAATGGGTCCCTTGTGACTGTCAGTCAGTGGCCTGGGACCCGTGGATGGGCCACACCTGACTGGTTATTGGCTTGTGTCCCAAGCTGCAGCCTAGAGGACTCACAGCCATGGCTTCTGATATGTCTAGACTCCACTGAGGCCATCATCCTGGCCCTTTTCCTTAGCTTCTCCCTTCCTTTCTTGGGGTGTTTGCACACAGACAGACAGACACACACACACACACACACACACACACACACACACACACACACACACACCTGCACACCTGCCCAGGTATGTTTACTTTCCCTGCTGGGTGCAGGAGTTTGAGGGCAGCAAGGAAGGGGATCCCGCAATCGATCTGGATGCCTTTCTGTGTTCCCCAAAGACCTTCTTCAGCCTTGGAACAATTGTCTCTGGGTCTCTGAGCTGCCACAGCTTCTCCAGATGTGCATAAGACCTTGGAGATCTGCTGTGTGAGGTCTTGGGGCTGAAACCTGGCTGAATGGGGGGAGGTAGTGCAGTGTCCCTCTCTTCACCTGCCCTCTTCTCTCACCTCTCCCTCTTTCCTCCAGTGTCCACCCCACTCGGCCAAGGCCGGGTCAATCAGCTTGGCGGAGTCTTCATCAACGGGCGACCCCTGCCCAATCACATCCGTCACAAGATAGTGGAGATGGCCCATCATGGCATCCGGCCCTGCGTCATCTCTCGCCAGCTTCGGGTCTCCCACGGCTGCGTCTCTAAGATTCTCTGCCGCTACCAGGAGACCGGGTCCATCCGGCCTGGGGCCATCGGCGGTAGCAAGCCCAGAGTGAGTGTCTTTGCCACCCAGGCCGGAGGAGACAGGCCTTTCCTAGCCAGGGGACACAGTCTGCATCCCCTTTCAGCATCCGGTGACATCTAGCAGCCCCGGGTTTTCTAGGTGCTTCCATGGGGAAAGCACAGCGGGAGGGTGACCCTGCCTTCCAGATGTGCCGCTGCCCCCCATTACATCCCCGTTATTTGGAGCTTTCAGGGATGGCTAATTGAGTCTGGGTTGTCCATGACCTCAGGGGTAATGGCCCATTTCTCTTCTGTCCACATATCTGTCCTAACCTGGAATTGCCACCCCACGCTAGGGGAGCTATCCCCAGTCTTGTCTGAGATGGGGGGTGGCTAGGGGCCCTAACTAGGTTTAATTTTATTATCTCCCCGTCTTCCCCCACCACCCCCAGTTGCCATCCTGGGAGCTGGGGACAGGTATGTTGTAAGAATAGAGCCTCCAGTCTAGCTCAGGGGTTCTTGAGAAGTTGGTATTAAAAGTATTTCCCTTCCTTTCGTCACCCATTCCACCGTCCCCCCCCCCCCCGCAACTTCTACTCTCCCACCTGCACCTCTGAAGCAGGTGGCGACCCCGGACGTGGAAAAGAAGATCGAGGAGTACAAGAGGGAGAATCCGGGTATGTTCAGCTGGGAGATTCGGGACCGGCTGCTGAAGGACGGCCACTGCGACCGCAGCACGGTGCCCTCAGGTGAGAAGGCAGCTGAGTCGGCCGCAGCCGGCCTGCCAGGACCCGGACCTGGACCCGGATCTGGCCTGGGCTCCCTGCCCCTGTGCTGGGGCCCAGGTGTGGGGGGCAGGGGAGGAGGGTGTGGTTAACAGGGGACTTGGAGAAAACTTGGAAGGAAAATCAAGCAAACAAACAAAAAAGGCAAAGACGGGAGCGCTAGGGGTAAATCCAAACAGAAAGGAAGATGGCAAGAAAGAGAGAAAGTGAAGAAAGGAGAGACAAGAAGGAAGAAAGAGAAAAAGAAGAGGAAGAGAGAGAAGAAGGAGGGGAGGGCGAGAGGTTAAGGAAACAAAAAGTTAACCCAGAAGACAGGCAAGGAGTGTTCTTGGAGAAGTGGCCTAGAGTGGTGTGGCTGGGGGTGGGGACCGGGGACGGGGGAGACCGGCCATAAGAGAGTTTAATACCCAAGGGCGTTTCAAAATCATTGTTTCATTCTCTGGCCACTGCCAGCCTTCAGTGGGTCCCAAATTTGGAGACTCCAAACCAAGCTGCCCAGAAGTGAGGACATCATTCCTCTAGTGTCCAGGCATACCAGACCAGAACTAACACCTGAGCTGGGTGCAGTAGGAGTTGGGGTACCCTGGGGAGGCCCAAAGCAGTGAGTGTGAATGCACATAGGTGTGCAAGGAAGCCTGTCGGAATGCTCTAGGCAGAGTGCCTGCACCCAAGTCTTAACAGTACCCAGGTGTGACCACGCTTTCACTAAGTGGCTACGTAGATCGGTACAAATGACTCTCAAAGCCTGCGTGGGGACGGGCAAGGGTCTGGCTGGCTCTCTCTCCTGTGCCCGGGGCTCGGCCAGCCTCTTTGCTCCAACAACTTATACTCCGTTCTTTTGCCTTTGAATTTCTGAGGTTTAGTGAGTTCGATTAGCCGCGTGCTGAGAATCAAGTTCGGGAAGAAAGAGGAGGACGACGACGCTGACAAGAAGGAAGACGACGGGGAGAAAAAAGCCAAGCACAGCATCGACGGCATCCTGGGCGACAAAGGTAGGGAAGGGTCGCAGGCCGCCATCGGTTTCTCCTGCGCAGAGCCTGTGGCTCACACCCGCCGCTGGTCCATCCCGGAGTGGAAAAACTGCACCGACCGGGGTGGCAGCGGGGAGCGGTTCACGCTTTGCCAGAGTGCCCCCATGGGGCACCTTCTGCCAGCCGGGGCAGAGTGCGGAGCCCACGTCTCTGATTGCGCGAAAAGGTGGGGAACGCGTTTGGCCACTTTATGCGAATGGCGGCGGCTGGGTAGCACGCGCGGTACAGACTACCTGCAATCCCAGCGCACGCCTGATCTACCTCTGTGCGTGTGTCCCTCTGAGCCACCGACTGTCTTGGCTTCAAGTCCCGGCGTCGTCGATCAATTATTTATAGGAAACTTGGGCACAGGGGTGAAGGGAGGGAGGCGAGGAAGGAGGAGCTGCTCGGGGCTCCCTAAATGAATTTGTTCGCCAGACCCTCACACGCTCTCTAAACGGTCCCTTGAAACCTAGCCTGACAGTTGACTGACCGCTGGAATCAATAAAAATTAGCCAGAGCGCCAGGGAGGGGTGGAGACAGGAGGGTGCTTGCGAGGGTGCTTGCCTCTTTGCCTTATGCCCCATGCCAGGGGGAAGGGGAGAGCCGAGCCCCGAGTAATGTAAACCCCCCCCCCGCGCCCTCTGTGGGGATTTCTCGCCGACGGTCTCTCCCCACTCTGTTAGGAAGGCACATGGTGGGTCGTTTTCTTTTCTCCCCTCTCAGCCCAAGGGAAGGGAATTGTGCTTTTGTTTCTGGACAGGGGGGAAGTTTCTTGGGAGAGAAGGGACAGGCTTTCCCCTTCCTTGCCCCTTCTCCTGTGAGTTCCCTTTGAGACTTGGTAAGTGTGTGAAAAGTGGAGCCGACAGGGAGAAGCAAAAATGGAAGCATCCCGCTCCCCCCCCCCCACCATCAACACACCAAAATGACTGGGAAAAGAAAGGAGCCCAAGGCTTGCTCACTGGGAGGGAGGGGAGCTGCAGGCCAGCACAGCAGATACATGCGCTCGCTCGCTTGGAAGCTCTCAATCAGTGACTCTGGAAAAAGGCGGGAGGTTTTGCTTCTCCAGGTTTGGCCTCCCTGGGCAGTGAGGCCAGATCTCTTCTTTGATTCTCCAAGAATCTTCCTAACCTTGAAGATGAACTTCACTGACAAAGCTTGCTTCCCAACACAGCTCCCAGAGAGGGAGGCCCAGCCCCCATCAAGTCCCATGGGGCAGGAATGGAGCCTGCCCCCCCCCCCCGCCGCCCAGCAGCCCCCTGCCCAAACAGCCCAGCGCTAGCTAGGGAAGAACAGCGCTATTGACATCCAGGGCCCTGAGAGGAGCGGCAGTCCCAAGGGGGGACAAAAGGCCGGCCAGAGAAGAAAGGGAGGGAGCCGGGCCTGGCACCCCGCTGTGCGGGGCCTGTCTGAGGGGCGGGGATGGGGGAACCTGCGGGAGGAGGCAGCCCCCCCCTACTGCCCAGTAGCCCCTCAGCTTGACAGGTTGGCCCAGAGCTCTAGTACCCCTGAGGAAGAGAGATGTTTATTTCAGTTGCATAGAAGAGATTGCTACTTTTATTTTATTTTATTTTAATGCAAGTGACAGCGTGTGGACATGATGCTATCTAGATGAATAATGTACACCCGCCACTCCTCAGAGAGTTACCCCAAGGGGAAGGTTTGCGTTTAGAGACGCGTGTGTATGTGTGTGTGTGGGGGGGGGAACACATGCCAGTCAATTTCACTTGCGAAAAGGAAGAGAAAGGGCATGCACATGTGGTTTGGGGGAGTTCATTGACACAAAGGAGTTTTTTTGGGGGGGCGCTTCCCGTGCTGGGCTGGGCTCACAAACTCCAGCAAAAAGGATCCGCTTCGCTGGAGAGAGGTTTTCTCTGCCTGAGAACCAGGGGACTCCGAGTGACCCAGGGGCTTAAAGTAGAGCCGGTGTGCGACCCGTGGGGAAGGCTGACCAGACAGGTGTGGCTGGCTGGCTGGCTGGCTGGCCTGCGGGGCTGGAGAGCTGCAGCAATCCCGAGATCTCAGGCCAGCGGGGTCTGGCGTGGTTAGAGTCCTCAGGGCTGCATGCAGTGTGTCCTGGTGTAACCAGTTGGTCACATAGGTGTCTGCCTTCGTGAGTCGTGAGGCTTGGATCCCTCCCCCCAAAAAAAGACCCCTGAGTGCGGTCTGTGCCGTGGGGTGACTGGAAGTGACTGGTTCTAGATGAGCAGGAGCACTCTGCCCATCTGTGGACAAATGTTTGAGTGCTGGCCTGCCATTGGGCATTTGGGTAAATCTCCTCTCCCCCCCCCCCCCCCCAGCCAGAGAGACATCAGTTGCGTGGTGAAGTTAGAGGTATAAAGTCCTTCCAGCTTCCACCCGAGCTATGAGCTATCCATGCGGGCTGGGAGAGGCCAGGCTACCCCTTGGGCAGAGCAGCAGGAGCAGGGCACCCCTACAACTTTGTTTTGGTCTCTTGGCTTTTGAGAAATGCTTTCTCCAAGGGGCTGCCCCTTCTCGTGGCGGGGAGCCACCAAAGAAGGGGTTTAAGAGCTCTCCTCTTTAAGCGCTAAAGAGAGATCCCTCCCTGAGTCCGTTTTTTTTTTTTTTTTTATTTCTTCTTCGTCTCCCTCCCTATCGTCCGCTTGGCATTTAATAATGTTAAGACTTATTAGAGCTAGTAATGAAAACTAGGGCTGCTGAATGGGAAACTGTGTTGGAGAGGGCTGTAATAGCTTCCAGGCATGGTAAGAAACTATTTATCCGCAATCAGTCCTCACTCTGAGAGTTTGAAGCACAAACGTTAAGTTGAAGGGTTTTAAAGCAGATTAAATTGAGCTTTTATTTCTGTGCACTTTCATCTCTGAACAGCTCACTCCTGCTCCCCTTGGGCTGATATTCATGAGACGGTCCGTGGGTCCCCCCCTCCCCACACACACACCCTCTTATCCTTGTTAAGACTGAGTTATGAGGATTGTTGGTTGTGAGAATTCTCCGACCGACCATGGATGCGGAGGAAGAGGTGGGGGGGGGGGGGAATGTCCTGGCCAACGGCTGCTCACCTGGACAGTTCTGGACCTTGATAGATTTAAATTCTTCTCCTCTTCACTCCCTTCTCCAACAAGTAAAGGCTAGAAGGACCCAGGAACTAACAGGGAAAGGACCTGAGCAGGAAAAGAAAAAAGGAAAAAAAATCCCAGTCTGTGAGGAAATTAGTGAGGACTTGCAAGGTGTTAAACTACGCACGGGTGGGAGCTGAGGGTGGAGTTAACTTAGACAATAATAATAATAATAATAAAGTGACAGTGACAGACATCATGAACAACAAAGCCCCCAGCATTTGACGTTGCTCAAATCGGAGCCAGTGCTGACCAGATCAGACATGGGGCCTGGCATTGAGGACTGTGTGCGTTACAATTAATATGAAATACTGAAGAAAAAGAATGTTAGGAGAAGGCAAGGAAAGGAGAAAGAAGAAGGGAAGTGTTGTTGTTTTCTATGTCAGAAAAACCAAAGAGCATCACAGAATCCATGGGGGTGGGGGGGGGAGGGAAATTGCAGATCTCCTGGGTCTGAAAGGCCTGTTAGAAGACTGGCCAGGACAAAATCACAGATAAACTTTTTTTTTTTTGGTCAGGAGAGGGAGTCGAACCTGGGACCTCACACATGCTAGGCAAGTGTTCTACCGCTGAGCTTCAGTCCTAGTTGTTTTTTTTTCCTTTGCATTTCCCCCCTTAATTTCTTTGCTAAGGCAGTAAACTTACAGGTGTGGAGTGGAAAGGAGGGAAGGAGGAGAGAGCCCGAAGTGTCAGGTTTTAGACACTTGTAAAAGGAGGTGGGAAACAATTTAATTTGGCAGTAGCGAGGGCTGCTAATGCGGTTTTCGGTGGTTTGCTACACCGGAGGAAGCTGTTTTGATTGTGTGTACAAGGATCTGCCAAATTTAATTAGGCTCCGGGGAGCGAATGAATAGGCAAGGGGGGCTGGCTCCCCTCAGCTGGTACTTTTTTCTTTCCCCGTTGGCTTCACACCTGGAAGGGACTTTGTTTATTGGCGAGGTGAGTGTGGGGCAAAGGGAGGGGCCTGGGAGGAGAGCGCGTGAAGGCCTTGGGAAAGGGGGCTCCGGAGGGCACCAAGATAGTCCATTTATCAAGAGCGATCTGCATTGATTTAAACCAACAAGTTCGCCGGTTCTGTAAATGTGTGTTTAGAGAAAGGTAATTGACACTCCACCAAATCAAAGGATTACCCCGGGTTGGCAATCTAATCAAACAGAGACCAGGCGGGATTTGAGGCTGTTCCGAGTAGGATCAGCTTCGCATAATGGGGGCTTGGAGGAAGATGGGGGGGGGGAGTGTCAGGCAAGTCCCCGGCTTTAGGCAGCTCTGGGCGGTGGATATTCTGAGACTAGAGCAAGAGAGGGAGGGAGGGAAGGGGTGAGAGAGGGAGGGGACGCCCCCGGAGAGGCGATGGTGGGGGATGGGTAGAGCAAGCGGAGCAGCAGGAAGACCCCCAGCGGAGGCCCCCCCCCCCCCGCAAGTCCACAAGGAGCTGACAAGACTCCCCTTTTTTCTCTTTATCCCTCCCCCCCTCAACCCAAGTCGAGAGGGGGGCGGAGGAAGCAGACACTAAAGAACAAGAAGAAGATAACTATTAACAAAAGCAAACACTGGCGCTAGTGTGCTTGCAGCCCCAGAACCCGTGGTAAATAAAAGTCGGCAAACTGTTTGCCAGATAAACTCGTGCCTAAATCGAGTGTGACGGGCCAGGGGAGAAGAGACAGAAGGAGATAAGGTTGGAGGGGGAATGAAGGAGCATAATCTAATAGAAGACATTTAGCAAACAAACTTGAAACAAGGGAGAACTGCTCGCCTGCTCCCTCGCTGGCTGACACGCTCGCTCACAGCGCCTAATTATCCACCCGGGAGAGCTGGGGGGGGGACCGTTGGAGGGTTGTGCGGGGTGGAGATGGGGTGGGGGGAGCTGGGAGTGCACCAAAGAGCCTTGGGTTTTGGTGTTCCATGGATTCCACATGGAACCCGGAGAGGGTCCTGGGGGTGTGTGTAAGGAAAAGGAGTGAGCTCTGGGGATGAGGATGGGAGCCAGACCGGGCCTCCAGACGGCAGGGTGGTAGAAAACTAGTAGGGTCCCTCCAAATACCCTCATGCAAGGGCATGCTGTTTACCTTGGGGCATGCACCGCCGTGCGTCGGCGTTGGTACCTAAAAGGCTCGTGTGCCTGGCACAGCAGTTAAGGGAATTAGATATTTACCAGTTGAAATAAGCCTGGCTAAGAAGAAGAGAGGAGAGAGAGAGAGAGAGAGAGAGAGAGAGAGAGAGAGAGAGAGAGAGAGAGAGAGAGAGAGAGAGAGAGAGGAGAGACATTGAAGAATGAGGCTAGGGGAAGACATCAAACGAATTCATCATTTGAAATGGTGGAGGAGAGATTTACCAGACAGTACTGGGAAGTTATTTAGATATTAATAACACATTTTCCTGAGGCGCGACCAAGACAGCCATCTACGCCGCTCTCCGAGCTATTTGGCTGGGTAAAATATGGGCGTTTCAAATGTTGGATGGAGATAAGGCAGTCGGAGCAACCCGGGTCCCCAAGACTGCATCCCAGCATTAAACCCGGATTAACCCCCCCACCCGCGCCCCCTCCCTTGCCACAGCTTTCCAAATTTTCACTGTAATTTACATGGAAGGATTTAAAAGCACATATAACAGTAGCCTTAAAGCAGTAAGGTGATTATTGGGGGCTTTTTTTATTTAAAAAAAGAAAATATCTTTCTGAAATTGATAGTCTTCACACATTATATGATATATAAATAATATACAGAAAACATATATTTTTTATAGAGAGAGGGCTGAGCAAATGAGATTTGCTTCCTGGTTACCTTTTTGGAGTTTCTATTTACCATTATTTTTAATCATGATCCACAAAGGTGGTGGTGGGAGGGGGGGCGATGGTACCAGCACGAAATGTATCAGGTCCCTGCCTCTGCTCCAAGATTCCGAACCAGGAGCCAGAGGCAACTCGCCCAGAAAGGGAATTTCTCAGCAAGAAGGTTCTAGTACAGAGAGACACCCCAAAGGGGGTGGCTCTTTGAGTCCCGGGGCCTTGAAGGCCAGGACCAGGGAGGGGGGTACATTCCAGGAATTCCAAAAGAATAACTTTCCCTCCCACTGCCAACTAATGGGGTAATTAGGAAACTCCTCGGGAGCCAGGCTGAGTGTCCAGCCACCGGGCGACTTGGGTGCCCTCCGAAATGTCCGCTGTGCTGGGCCTTTCCTCTTCCCCTCCCAACTCTGGCTGGACGAGTGAAGAAGGTGGCTGTGGGGTCAGTGCTTGCTGACCGGCTAGGGGGAAGCTCAGCCCCGCTGGGGTCGGGCGGGAGGAGGGAGGGGAGCTCGCCTTCCAAATCGAATCAAGGCAGAACGGTGACCTAAAGGGGAAACTGCGCCTTTAGCAGATCGATCTCTCCAAAACTTCAAACAAAGTAGGGTGGAGGAGAGGCTAGCCGCGAGAGGGGGGAACCCCTAGCCTGTGAAAGGGAGGAGCCTGGAGCAGGAAGAGAAGGGGTCGAGGGCAAAGGGGAGGTGGGGGCCAGGGGCAGGGGTGTGGGGAAACGGATGTGAAGGAGGGTGGTTAGCTGTGGAAGGAACTTCAGACCCTGGGGAAGAGGAAAAAGCATCTGTTAATCGGGCCAAGGGGGAAGGTGTGTGCACCTCAAATACAGTTCTGGAAAAGGCACTGGGATGGGTGTGCCTGGTCCTCTGTGGGGGTGAATCTGTAAGGGGGAGTCCAGGAGGCCCCACAAAGGTCTTCAGGTCCATTGGCGCGAATTGGCAGGTTTCTGAGACTGCAGGCCAGCCAAGGAGCCACTCTTATGGCTTGGTGGCCAGGGCTTTGGGAAGTTTGTTGGGCTGGAGGGGTGCAGACCAAGGGCGGGGGGGGGGGGGCGGAGGGGGAACAGCACAGAGACAGTGACCACAGAGGTGGAAGGAGAGATTTCGGAGAGCATGCACAGGTACTGGAGTGAGCAGCCGTGTGCATGGAGTTTGAGCTCCCTGAGAAGCTTGGAGGGTGCAGGAGGCGCCCGAGTAGCTGGGCGAAGGACAAAGGCACAGTTACCACATCACGGACCTGCTGGCTCTGGGACCGGCATCCGGGAGAGTGGAGTAGAGCCCCCCCCAAAGTGCTTGGGGCTGAGAGGGTGAGCCTGCAAGCAGGCTAGCAGTGGTGGCGGGGCGGGGGGGGGGGGGGAAAGCACCATCACCCTTTTGATCCCTGACTGCGTCTCCCCAGCGCTTTTGGTGACACTGGCACAAAGGCACTTATCATATTACAGCGCGGCCTGGCTATCGGCTGCTTAATTAGAGGCGAATGATCAGGGCCCGGTGGGGCAGGAGTGAAGCAAGCCAATTCAAGGAGCCCCCCCCCCCCAGCCGTGTGTGCCAGGCACAGGAGCAGCAGCCCTTGCTCAGTGTGTCCCCTAACGACACATTTCAGCAGGGGTGGAGGGCGCCAGGCATCATGCTGTCCTATCTGTCTGGTTTAACAAGCCTGGCTATGAAAAGTTGTGACCACGGAGAAGGAACTGAGTGCAGGCTACCTCTCCCCCGCTCCAGCCCCTATTCCTGGGCTTGGTGTTCCCTGCGGTGGGCAGGCAACTAAGGGAAAGCTTATTAGGGCTGCACGTGGAGTTCCACCCACGGCTCTCCCCACAGGCGAATAGTCCTTGCTTTCCTCCCTCTGTATGGGTGGATGAGGACCCAGGAACCAACTTATTCAGCCTGTCTGAGCCTCAGTTTCTCCCCTTGAGCAAGCAAGACAATTGGAGTAACACAAAGGTTCTTCCGATCCTTTGGAGTGCTAAGGTGGCATAGGGTGGCATGGGGGGGGGCGGGTATCCTGAACTCATTTCCAAATCTGGTAAAACACTAAAAAATCAAAACCCAATCCCGCACACACCATGGCTAGCAGATATTGTAAAGGGGGCCCTTGAGTTTCTTGGGGTTAGGCCTCCTTCAGAACCCCATATCATCTGCATTTCTGGTACCTGCAGTATTGCCTGGGGAGACATCAGGGTCCTGAGCTGGGGGGGGGGACAGGGAGCATGCTCTCTGGTGCTAGCAGAGAGCATATTTACCTCCACTTTCCAGAAGAGGCTGTGCCCCCCTCCCCCGCCTCTACTCAGAGTTTAGTGATGGAGAAGGGTCCTTCCGGAGGTGATCTATAGGCCCAGAGAAGCACTGTACGCGGTGTCTCCCTTTTGTCTGCACCACACCAAAAAATAAGTGTGTGTATGTATGCGGGGGAGGGGGGAGAATTCCGCTGGTGCTAAATCTGTGTGGCTTTCTTCATTCATTTGGTAAAGTTCGATGGAGCCCAGGCTGGCTAGGTGACCAGGTATGATGGCGGGAGGGCGGAGGGACAGCTGAGACTCAAAATGAAGTTGAGAGCCAAGTGGCTGAGACAGAAAATAAACACAGGAATCAACAAGATGTGTCTTGTTTGGGTTTGTGGATGGTGTGTGTGTGTGTGTGTGTGTGTGTGTGTGTGTGTGTGTGTGTGTGTAAGCACACAGCAGGGTGTTTTTTGAGGCGGGGGGGGGGGCTAAATTTGGTAGGAAGCCCCCAAGCTGACCTCTTGAGACACAGGCCACAGCCGCCGCAGCCTGGCTGCTCCGGGGTCTGGAGTGGAGGCGGAGGAGGGATGGAGCAGAGCGGCTGGGCTGCGTGAGGGGGGCTCCGGAGCCTCACGCCTTCAGTGGACTCTTTGTCTGACAACACCAAAAGACCAGAGATCAAAGGGGCCTAGCTCGGACAGAAAAAAGGGTGGGGTGGCAGGCTGAAGAAGTAAGCTTGGGGGGGGGGGGAAACCCCAAACAACAGAAAACTCCACCCTCAACTTTTCTGGGATTCTTTCTGTGGCACCCGAACTTAGTGAGAGCCCCCCCCCCACAATAGACCAATAGAGGGCCGCACTGGTCCGGCCTCCTCCAGGGTTCCAACCCCCTGCACACAGGGCAGGGGCAGACAAGCAGGGCTGTGAGTTCAAAATCAGACCCAGGTCTTCAGGGGATGGGGGAAGCTGGGAAGCTGAGGGGGAGGTGCCCACGGATAGATTCGCGGGGTACGAGATCCTGGCTGTGGGCTCAGACTTGACTTGAAGTCCACACTGGGTTTTATCTGGGCTACAAATCATCTTCAAAGCTCCCTAGAATTACCAGCAATAGTTTGGGTTGTCTGAAGAAACAGTTCTGAACCCCAGCTCTCATCCCCATCCTTGCCCTGTCCTAGCCCCCACCCTGACTGAAGTCCCCTTTGGGAACCCAAGAAAACCAAAGGGGGCGGGGGAGAGAATGTTCCAGCAGGGGTTGGTGGCTGGAGAAGGGGCAGAACTGGAGGAAGCCTTTTGTGGAGGGCTCGAACCCTCCCTCCCCATCCAATGCCAAAATTCAAAATGCCCACCCCACCCCACTAGCTAGCCACCAGAGACAATTCCGAACTACTGCTACGCACTCACATGGGTGGGGTTTGTTAAGAGATATTTACAGGGAACCCTAAGAAAAAAAAAACCCTAAAAAAAAAACCTGCTCCAGCACTTTCTTCTCAAATGGCCCTAAAGCTCCCTCACAGGAAGGTACTAAGTGCATTCATTCAGAATGTCGCCCCCTCCCCCTCCCTTCAAGCTATATCCAGGAGTTCTCCGGGCAGCTCTGAGGGTCCAACAAGGGGAGAGAGGGCACAGGTCCTTTGTGGCCCCAGCCGCCCCCTCCCCCAATAGGTTGTTTGTTCTCCCTGCTTGGCCAGGGTTGGCATCTGGGAGTGATCGCAAACTTGTACGACAACTTCCAGGCCCCGGGTCTCAGTTTCCCCTGCTGGGGACGGAACCCCTATCTGGATGGGGAGACCAGGAGGCCAGGAAGGCCGTTGGGACTGGCCGTTGGGAGCTGATCCCTGGGTCCCTGACGGGCTCCCTCCCTCCCCACGGCCAGCCTCTGCCTGGGCCTCAATGGTCACTTTAGAAATACAAACAACTTTAGAAATAAAGTAACCAAACCCCCAAAAGGGGCTTTGAAGGGCGAATGCCTGGTGGCGTGGCCTAATCCAGCTTTCATTTCCAGCCGATGGGCCTTGGGGGGGGGCGGGGGAAACGCTCCCGGCCTCCTGGCCCCTCAGGAGGCTGATTAGGCCACAAAGAGCCCCCATTATCCTGAGAAGAAAACCAGGGGGCGGTGCGGGGATGGGGAGGGGGGAGAGCAGGCCGCCCGAGCCAAGCTATTGACTTAGTGGATGAAGTCAAGAGCCGCACGCCGGGGGCCGCCGAGGGGCGGGGAGCCGGGACAAAACGGCTGCACAAAACCCACAACAAAACCGGGCTCCCAGTCAGGGGCGGGCGGTGGAGGGCTTGCTGCTGGAGCCGGGGTTGGGTCAGCTACACCCTCCTCCCCAAGCCAGCCTGGACAGAGAGGAGCAGGGAGCTGGCCTGTCCCCCCGCTACCCCTTCAGGAGTTGATGATTTGCTGGGGGGGGGCAGTCAGAGGGAAGGAGAGGGACACGTATTCTTTTCCTCCATTGTAAGCCAGGACGTTGGTTACAGAGGTCTCCAAAAATCACCCCAACTGAGGGCCTTGGTCACTGACCTGTGGTCAGCGGAGGGGCCTCCCAGTCCTGGATGGTGGCTGAGGTGGCTTTGGCCAGCAGGGCGGGGAAGGTGGGGTGAACATTATCTGGTGATCCAAAATGCTGCATTCACCCTTCAGGTAGAAAGGAGGCTGACAGGGCTCGTGACCCACCCCACCCCAACGCCTTCCCTCCCAACTCCAGCTGCCCCTCACCCTCGCCATCGTTCTGGAGGGGGTACCTGTGGCTGGGGGTGGTTGCCTGGGCCTGGGCCTGCTCTCCTGTTTGCCCGCTCAGCCCACGGCTGTTGGAAAGTCATGGTTTGGGGGCACCACACTGGGGGAGAAGCCCGCCCCCCCTTCCTCCAGGATCCAGGTGAGGGGCTCATCAAGGGGAAGAGCTCAGGAATGAGGACTTACTGCCAAAGCATTGGGGAGCTCTAAAGGGATAATAGCCAGGAAGGTTCTGGAAGGTGTGAAGGTTGCTTTGGTGACACCCCTCCACACACACACACCCAGGCAGGGAGAGGTACAGAGGGGCTGGGGAAGCAGAGGATCGTTCCCAGGCTCCGCTCTGCACGGGCTGGGCTGTCTTTCTGGGCTGGGGTCCTGGAGGGTGCCATCAGCTGCCTGTTTCATGGATGGAAACACTTAGGTCTAGAGGAAGGAGCTGGATGGAGGACAGGGCATGGGTGAAATACAATCCTTTGTGTTTCCTGCCCTACAAGTCCTGTTTTCAAGTCTTTGCTTTCAAGTCCCGGTCCACTGAGGTGGGTGGGGTAGGGAGGAGGAGGAGGAGGCACAGAGTGGCAGTAAGAAAGGGGATCAACCTGGCCCTGCTGTCCAGGTCCTCCCTAACTCTTCATGAGCCCCGCATCCTCAGTCCTGTGGTGTGGAGACTACGGCATCACTATTACCACCCATACCCTGAGCACACCCAGGACCTTCTGGGGTCTTGGACTTGACAGATGGTTCTGGGAAAGATCCATCCATCCATCAGCCCTAGAAATTCCTCTTCACTCCCGGGGGAAATGGCACCTCCCCAGGGGTCCAGTCAGTGGCTGGAAGTGGAACTCAGATTCCCCAACCTCTGGTCCATGCAGAGGCCTGTTGAGTCATTCTGGATGGTCTCTCCTCTGTCTGTCTGTCCCAGGTCCTTTTGTCTGCACTGGGACCAGCAGGCTCAGCCCTGTGGGGTTGCCAAACTGTGTTGGGTGGAGACTTGCGATTCTGAGCAGAAGCTTCTGGAAGGACATTCCTCAGAGGTCTGAGAGTCTGGTGGGCAGGTATGCAGTGGAGGAGGAGAAATAGAAGCCAGCCTTGTTTCCCTGTGGCTAGGCAGCGCTGTCCCCAGGGAGAGGTAGGGATCGTGGCTATCCGAGACTACTCTGTGGGAGGGGGAGGAGAAGCTCTGTTTACACTTAGAATTAGAGCCCCAGGCTACCCTTATTGGTCTTCAGAGATAAGGTGATACTGCTTATCTGGTGACAAGTGATGGCTCTCCTCCCCTTCCATCCCCCTGATTGGCGAACTTTCTCCGAGGCTGGTCAGTCTCTACTCTGATGTCTGCCTTCTGAGTGTCTGCCCAGCTTGCTGGGTGATGATGGGGTGAGGGAGAAGCAGCACTCTCTCTGGGCCTCTCTGGGGAACCTGTCAGTGTAGCTCCTTTGGAAGGCTCTCCTGGGATGGTTCTAGAAGGAGGGAGATAAACCCCTGGGCAAGCAGGGCAAAGGGTTGTGTTCCCAGAGCTACACAGTGGCTTTTGGAAAAAATCCAAAAGCTCAGGCTCTTTTCCAGATTGGGGACATCTGGGAGAAGAGGCTTTGGGTCATCTGCTTGGGTCATTTGATGGTCACTCTTCCTGAGAGCCACTGGTCTAGTGCAACACCCCCACTTTACAGAAGAAGGAAATGGAACCCCAAAGAAAGGAAAGGTCTTCAGGGTTGTACAACAAACCCAAGCAGTTAGAACTGGGATTCAGTTCACAGGTTGTTTCGTCAGGTGCTTTGAGGGAGCATTCTTCCAAGCTTACTGAGTCTGTGTGTGTGTGTGTGTGTGTGTGTGTGTGTGTGTGTGTGTGTGCACGCATGCACATACACTGATATGTATATACACACTGGAGCTTCAACTGAGGGCTTGAATGTTGTCTCAGATTTTTATGCACTCAAGGCTGGTGCTCCACCACTTGAGCCACAGCTCTACTTCCAGCTTCTTGTGGTTAATTGGAGTCTGGTGGACTTTTCTTTCCAGGCAGGCTTTGAACCAAGATCCTCTGATCTCAGCTTTCTGAGTAGCTAGGATTACAGTCATGAGCCTCGGGTACCCGGCTTGAGTCTTTGTCTTTTATTACTGTCACCAGTCCTGTTGAGTGTTGAATATGCCAGAGACCATGCTTAGGACAACAGATTTCTGCTTGTCCTTCCCCCCCACCCCCCAACCTTGGTCAGTTGTGGGCTTGAACTCTGGGCCTGGGTGTTGTCCTTGACTTCTTCAGCTCAAGGTGAGCTCTCTACCACTTGAGCCACACACAGCACCACTTTTGGTTTTCTGATGGTTCATTGGAGATAAGAGTCTCACGGACTTTCCTGCCTGATATGGCTTTGAACTGCGACCCTCAGATCTCCGCTTCCTAAGTAGCTAGGATTATAGGTATGAAACATGGGCACCCAGCTTCACTGTCTTTTGTCCCTGATGGTCTCTGGGCCTTCTCCTTCCAATCTGAGCCTTCAGCCCTATAGCCACACTGGAGTCCTGAGTACAGGGCCTTAGCTTCCCCCTGCCTTCTTTTCCAATACCCAGCCAATGGGGATGGAGAGGCCACAGAAGCTACAATGAACTACAATAAAGAAAAAGTGCCTAGCACGTGAGCCGGGCTCAAGTGGTCAAGTGCTAGCACTGAGCAAAAAAGATCCCAAGTGAGAGTTACAGCACACATACGGGCGCGCGCGCGCACACACACACACAGGTTTAAAAGAAGAAATAGGTGATTCATGAGGTAAAAGACCTGAGAAGAATTGGGGGAGGATAGATGACCCATAAAGATTTGCAAGGTGCCAGCTTCCCCAGCCAAACGTAAGGTCTACATTCCCTCAGGAAAGACTCAAGGCATAGATGTTTTGTTGTTGTTTATTTCTTTTTCCTCCTGTGATTTTGGAAAGATTGGCTGTCAAAGATAATGACTTATAACTGTTCAAAGAATAAAAAGCCCATAAAAAATGAAACTTAAGGATTTGTATCTATCTCCAGTAATGAATGATCTAACCGGGCTCAGGAAAATACAGCTGTCTAGGAGAATCTGCACATGGCTGGATCTGTGTCTGTCTGCCTATCCGTTGTCAGTCTAGACCTGCACAGATACATAACAGGAAGCATATGGCGGCAGCTTACTTAGAACTATAGAGGTTTTGAAGGATGTCTGTGAACCTCAGAGTTCTCAGTCATGGTGTATCGACAAGTATGTGTATTTCCCTTAGGTTTCTTGCCTTTTGCAACCCAGGACCTCATGCGTGTTCGTTTGAGCTGTAGTCATAACTTTCCCTGAATCTCCCAGAGCTCAGGGGCCCTCAGAAAGGTAAAGTCAGATTTTCAGGTGTTTGTCTTCACCGGGCTCAGTTTCCTGGTTCCCTCTCTCCCTCCCCTCCAGGGCCCTCATCTCCCCTCCGGCTCCTCCCCCCTTCCTTCATGCACCTGCCAGGGGCTTCCGGCCTCCTCCGCTTCAAAGCAGTGGGCTGGGGCTTTACCTGCTGCCTGGAGAATAGCAGCCCGGTTTGAAAGGGGAAGTGGGACTTGAGGCACTTAATTAGACCCAGGACAAGAATTGGAGGCTGACTCCGGGTCAGGCCCCAGGGAATTGTTGGGGATTAACACCCAGGTAAAGCCATCAGCGCTCACAGGCCTCCTGGCTGGGGGGGGGGGGGGCGGGGGGGGGGGGCGGGGGGGGGCGGAGTCCTAGGCCACAGGCAGAAAGCCTGGGCTACTGGGCTGAAGCCCAGAAGCTACATTCAGGAGGGACACAGGCAGTGGGGGGGGGGAGGGGAGGAGACCCCCCCAGCCACATTCCTCATCCCAGCTGGCTGCCTCCACCTGTGACAGGGTTGTCCTCCCTCTCCCTCCTCCCCAACCCAGTGGCCCCCAGAAGGTGACATTTAGAATGGTTATTTTATTTCCCTACCTGCCTCTTCCTAGTACCCCAAACAGGGTTGCAGGGGTGGCGGGTAGGGGGAGCCGCAGGTGTGAGCCCTGACCTCATGAGCTGCTGACACAGTAGGGGAGATAATTCACCAGTCTGCCAAGCAGAGATCCCCAGATGGCAGATGGGACTGAGAACTGTTATTGGAAGTGAGAAGTCCCACGGTTCAGGGAAGCCTGCCTGGAGGAGGAAGAGGTGCTTTTTGACCAGAGACTTGCCAGAGTGTCTTTTACCTAGGACAATAGTCATTTGTGGCCTGAGGATGTGACAAATGCGGGGTTGAGTACTCTGTAGGAATGGAGCCAGCAAATCCTGCCGCACAGAGGTGCAGCCAGGCAGGACCCTCTCCGCTCAGACTCCACCTGGTCGCCTTGGTGTGTGCTGTGCTGTGCTTCCCCTGCCTTGTCTCACCTGACCCACTGGCTTTGCCCCTAGACGCTCAAGATCCCAATCTTGGGAGATCCATCAAGAAACCAGGCATGGGGGGTTCAGGCTCACGCCTGTCATCCTAGGTACTTGGAAGGCTGAGATCTGAGGATCAAGATTCAAAGCCAGTCAGGCAGGAAAGTTGGTGAGACTCTATCTCCAGTTAAGCACCAATAAAACCTAGAAGTGGAACTGTGGCTCCAGTGGTAGAGTGTCAGCCTTGAGTGAAAAAGCTCAGGGATAGCATCCAGATCCTGAGTTGAAGACTCAGGACCAGCGCACGTGCGCGCACCACAGACAGACAGACACATAGGCAGACAGACAGACAGACAGACAGAGTTTGCTGATCTTTTTCTCTGATGGGGTACTAGCACCAGGTTCTTGAACATGCAAGGCGCGTACCCTGCCACTTAAGCCACCCTCAGGCCTTTTGTTTAAACTTTCGCCAAGGTGGCCTCTACCTTGTGATCCTCCTGCCCCTGTGTCTGAGGTAACTAGGATCGCACATGGGTGCCACCATACCCAGCCTCATTTCAGCTAGGCTGTGTACACCTGCATATTGCTAGGTCCTTTGTGGGGAGCCAGAGATGAGGCACAATTGGCCCTTTTGTGGGAATGGGGGCAGAGGCTGGCATGGCTGTATATTTGGGCACGCTGGCTGGGTGAGCAGTTGGGGTGTGTGGCTGCTGCTGCTGTGTGTGGGGTCACGGCTAGCTACACTTACATATGCAGGTCAAGCATCTGTCCCCATTTCACAGAGAGAGTAAAACCCAGGCTCAGAGCAGAGACATGGAGTCTGCGTTTGAGCCAGGAAGAGAGAGGAAGCCGCTTTCATGGCTCAGCCGTCTTCCCTGCTCCCCAGAGAAAGTTTAAGTGACAACAAAAGGTTTAAATGCCAGCGTGCGGTGCCTCTGCTGTCCTCACGGGCCCTGTGTGTAATCAGATGCTAACCTCTGCCCATTCCTGGGCCCCCCGCCCGGCCCCATCACACGAGGGCCTTTCTTTCTCTGGATTGCAAAACACACCAAAGATTAACGCCGGCAGCTGGCTGCGGCCCTGAACAATGCAAGACCTAGGAAGTGAAGAAATGGTTGGACGAACACAGAGCCCTGTCCAGAGAGGCAGAGGCCACAATCTGCCTGCCTGGCTTCCAGTGACCCAGCCCCGGCCCTCCCCCACCCCTGCCACATGCTCCCAGCTGGAAGGATAAACAGCCCCTGTATAGAAATTCTCACTGGAGCGAACTCTACACAAATACCACCTCAGACCAGAGATTAGGGGACAGTGAGGCCAGGGGTGTGGGGGAAACTACCAGTAAATATTTACATGAAGAGCAAGCACGCGAGAGAGACAGAGACAGAGCACTGGGGAACCCCCAAATCCCAACTGGGTGCTGTGACCCTCATCCTAGAGTGGGTCAGTTTCCAACTGTGTTTGACAAAGTAGATGGCAAACACCAGAGACATAATCGTGCGCTCAGGAGGCTGGGGCAGGAGGACCGGGAGTTTGAAGCCATGTTATATACATAGCACTCAGATGTAAGTAAGGTCTTTCTCTTCTTCGTCCTGTGAGAGCTTGAGGTGACCGATGCCACCTGAGGCTGTCACAGGCTGCCTGGGCTAGTAGAAGAAATGAATGGGGCATGGGGGGGAGACTGCAAGACTATCAGTGAGAAATGGGGTTGTTGTGTAGCTCAGGGGTTTGAGCAGCAGCCTAGAATACTCATGTCCTTGGGTTTGATCACTAGTGAAGAGGAGGAGGAGGGGGGGGGGAGGAGCAGGATGCCCTTAAGACAGCAAACTTGGACTTAACACAGGGTTCGCATCCTTGTGAGCCCCATCCTCATCTGATTTTACAGATGAGAGAACTAAGACGCAGGGAAGTAAAGTCACTTGGTTGAGATTATGGGACTAAAGCAAGAGGCTGTGGAGGCTCTGCTTTGGAATCTAGGACCCACTTCACCATGACCCAGGGGCTCAGGAGGACCCTTCCCGGGGAGACCTGATCTGTGAGGCTCGGGCTCAGTGCTGAACCGACGATACTAGCTCCTAGGTCAGGGCCACTTAAGGCTTTCTCTTCATTTGGGCCTGATGATGAGTGTAGGTACTGGGACTTGAACTTGGGCAGGGGGCTTGATCTTTCAGTTGCCTTTGTTTTTTTTTGGGGGGGGCATTGGCAGTCTACCTCTTGAGCTACACCTTTACTTCCAGCTTTTTGGTGGTTAATTGGAGATAAGAGTCTCATGGACTTTTCTCTCCAGGTTGTCTTTGAACTTCTGATGCTCCTGTCTCAGCCTCCTGAGTAGCTGGGATTAGAGGCGTGAGCCCCAGGCACCTGGCAATGCTGAGTAATTTTAAGTCTGCTGCTGTTCGAGGTTATGCCAACTCCTTCCCCGTCTCCTCACTCACCGAAAAAGAAAACAAAAAGATGGCTGCTGTTGGTGGGAGAGGGCACAATTCCTTCCCAGCCACCCGCCGCCTGGTCTCCCTGGATGCCACATTCCACGGTCAGAAGTGAGGGCTGTGGCGGGTCCCAACCCATGACTACCGAGTTTAGAAATGCAGGTGGCAAGCCCCCTCCACAGCGAAGCCACTTAATTAACACGCAATCAATATGCAAAGAAAGTGCCAAACTGAGTTTGACCCAGTGGGGGAGGAGAAAGGGGGGAGGGGGAACCCCACCAGGGGTGGGCTAAGGGAGGGGGGAGGACTGTGGATTGGAGAGAAAGGCTTTGGCCAAGGGCCGCCCCCCACCTCCCGGCACTAGAAAGGCTGTTCAGAGGGTTCTGGAGTCCCTGGTGTCGGGTGTGGGGCCTGGCTCCCACTGAGGGGAACCCCCAGGGTCCCTGGCTCCAGGCCACAGTTGGCAGGAGGCAGGGAGGGGGCTCTAGGCCTGTCAGCCGAAGTCTGGCGGCCTCCACTAATTCATTTGACTCGGAAATCTCAACCTGACCAGCTTCCCCCTCCCCTCTTTAAAACAAACTCATTGAACTTGTCAACATTCATTAGGCCTGTAAAACATTGAACTAGAGCCACTGGGGAGATTCCGAGAGGGGGTGTGTGTGCGCGTGCACACACGCGCGCGTGCACGTGTGGGTCAGGGAGCCTGCACTCCAAAGCTGAACCGGCCCCTGGGAGACCCCTTTTGGCCTTGGTAGGGCCGGCAATGGTATCCATTTGTTCATTGACTTTCTTTCTTCCTTGACTCTGCCTTTTAGCCAAGGCAGTACAGCAGGGAGTGTGTGTTGGGGGGAGGCGATGGGGGGGGATGAGGCAGCAGCTCCACAGGCTGACTTCAGTTTGAATTTGGCTTTTCCCTCCAGGCTGACTCTCCCTGTTCCTTAGCCCACTTGGTGCCTCAGTTTACCTCACCTACAACATGGGTGTTTTCATAAGAAGGGCGCCTCTTGCTGGGCAGGTGGAAAATGGTGTGGATTTAGAACAATGTTTGGTGTATTTTATGATGCAGCTACTGTAAACCGGTATGATTGTGGTTGTGAAGAGTGGTTTAGAACCTTGAGGGCTGGATTTGGTAACACTGGAGTCTGGACTTCAGATTCCTGCTGGAGACCTCCGGATCTCAATTCATTATTCAGAGTCTGTAAAATCCCCAAGCCAGGCACAGGTGATTCATGCCTGTAATGCTAGTTCATCAGGAGGCTGGTATCTGAGGATCATCGTTTGAAGCCAGCCTGGGCAGAAAAGTCTGTAAAACTCTTTAATCTCCAGTGAATCACCAAAAAGCCAGAAGTAAAGCTGTGGCTCACCACAGTGAGCACCAACCTTGAGCAAAAAGCTAAGGAGGAGCTGTGTGCTGGTGGCTCAATGCCTGTGATCCTAGCTAGTCAGAGGCTGAGATTGAGGATCATGCTTCAAAGCCATCAGCAAAGTAAATAGGACTCTTACCTCCCATTAACCACCAGAAAACCGAAAGTGGAGCTGTGGCTCAAAGTGGTAGAGCACTAGCCTTGAGCAGAACAGCTCAGGGACAAGCACCCAGGCTCCGAGTTCAAGCTCCACAACCGCCAACAAAACAAAACCACACACACAGAAAAGGAAAAACTGCTTAGAGAACAAATGACTCTACCCTTTAATCCTGACACCTCCAGTTTTTAGAACACGGCTAGATGTAAAGGAAACCACGTGACTCCCAGATCTAAAAAGAATAGAAGCTGTTGCTGGTCTCCATCTCTTTCTCAGATCTCCCCTCTGTCCTGTGAGGCTGAGCATCTAGGCACTGGCTCTGGGGCCCGGAGACAAGTAAATGCAGGCAGGCGGAATCTCACAGCGCATGAATAGCGGTTTTGTCTGAGCTCCTTTTGGGGTTTGTAGTGTGTTCTTTTTCCCTTTAAAGTGAGGTGTCTACAGGCCCTGGCTCCCTTTTTTTCTCTCTCTCTCCCCCTTTCCCCTTTTGTTGAGAATGTGCCTTTAAAAAAAGAAAGAAAACAACAACAAACCCACTCCAGCCTTCTGCTGTTTTTTTTTCCTCCTCTCTGAAAACGAGACCCTCAGCTATTCAAGTGGGTTGATGAACTCTCCCCAAAAGTTTATTAAGGAAAGGTTAGACAAAGGCCCCAGGCCCACAGGCAACTGAGCAGTCAGTATATATCCTGGGCCCTTTTGTCCCCTCAGGGCGGATGCTTGACTACCCCTGAATGGCCCTCTTCAGAGTGACAAGATCAAGCCAGACAACGGCTTGTTAAAAGGAGCTGCGTGCCCTTTCTGCAGCCTAAAGCCGTGCCCCCACTCGGCTGCATTAATGTGCATCTGCAGCCATAGGAATAATCGGCTGGAATTCTGTGGGTTTTTCTTTTTTCTTAAATATACCCTCCTCCTCCTCCTCCTCCTCCTCCTCCTCCTCCTCCTCCTCCTCCTCCTCCTCCTCCTCCTCCTCCTCTTCCTTTCTGCCCCCATCTTCCTAGTCCCTGCCCTCCCCTCTCCTCCAGGGCCATATGTTTCAGAGAGTGGATAGGAATAAGAGTTGGCTGTTTCATAGCCTCTGTCCTCTCTGGTCTGCCCTGTCCCCTCCCCCCCCCCCCCGATCCCCCACCCCATTCCTGGATGCTTTCTAGACCCTGGGCTGGGAATAGACTTTGTGACATCCAGGTTGCTGTTGTGGGTTCCCAAGTTATGGATCATACCCAGGCAGGATGGAAGGGCATCTTGTTTTGTACTGGTATTCAGGTTTGAACTCAGGTCTTGGGAGCTGTTTCGTTTTTTTGCTCAAAGCTGGTAGTCTACCACTTGAGCCACATTTCTACTCAGTTTTTTTCGTAGTTGATTGGAGATAAGAGTTTCACAGACTTTTCTGCCCAGGCTGGCTTCAAACCACTTTCCTCAGATCTCAGCCTCCTGAGTAGCTAGGATGACAGGCGTGAGCCCCTACATCTCAAGAACACAGTTCCAGGGCTGGCAACTGCCAGTTTCAGGATAAACTGGAGGCCCATCTCATCCCTGGGCCAGGGTGTCCAGGCAGAGGCTGTGCCGGGCTTGGTCTGCTGGGACCTGACCCTTATACAGTAGGGCAGGCAAGGCTGTGGGAGATCCAGCCAGGGCTGACAAGAAGGAACATGAAGAGAATCCTTTCTTAATTAATTGTCAATACTAAGGGAGGGCACGGTGGTGCACACAAGCCCGGTGAAGAGAAGAGTCCAAACTGCTCGCAGCGAGGCAGAGGAACAATGTGTGTGTGTGTGTGTGTGTGTGTGTGTGTGTGTGTGTGTGTGTGTGTGTGTGTGTGTGTGTACATGAGCATGTGCAAACACATTTGTGCTGGCACACGCAGACATATGCATACATGCATTTGCATGCAGTGTGCAGGTGTAAATGTGCAGACACAAGCCTGTGTGCACATATCAACATGCACAAACAGGTACATGCATACATGTAGACACACTCATGCATGCATATCAGCGCACAAAGGCGCATACATGCACATGAGTGAGTGTGCACGGGAGTGTGTGTGCGTGCTAGGATTCCTGGTTCCGGTGTCTGGTGCTGGGTCGCTGTCTTTAGGAATGAGGGCCCAGTTCAGATTCAGTGCCGGCACAGTGCTGTATACTGAGCAGGTGCTCAGGAAATGCTACCTGAATCTAGAACCTTCCTGAGACACGTGAGCCTGTGAGTGGTGAGGGAGAAAGGGACACCCCTGCTCTATCCTTTTGTTGTTGTTGATGGTGGTGGTCAGGGGGTTTGAACTCGGCCCCCTGAGTTCTTTTTGCTCAAGGCTAGCACACTTCTGGCTTTCTGGTGGCTCATTGGAGATAAGAGTTTCACAGACTTTTCTGCCTGGGTTAGCTTTGAACCACAGCCCTCAGATCTCAGCCTCTTGAGTAGCTGGGATGACAGGCGTGAGCCACCGGTGCCCTGCCCCCACCCCATTCTTGTCTTCCCTCTCTCCCCTTCCCACTCATGTTTGTGTGATCTATGCTGCTGGGCAGGACAGGGGGCTGGAAAGTGGATGCCCCTGGAGGCCATGGCTGGAGGGCAGCTCCCTGCACCTTCTGACCAGCCCCTCCTAGCCAGGCAGGCACAGCGGACATCCACGTTCATCTCCCCCTGAGATTGCGATGGGCTTTTCTTCCCCTGGGGAAAGGGGTAGCAAAGGGATGAAGGGACCTTGGAGCAGGGCCTGTGACAGGGGCCCACTTCTGCCCCCGATGCCCTCGCGAGGGACCCCTGATTGTCCTATGATACCTGAGTTTCCCCATCTGAGTTGGGGAAGCCCCATTCCAGCCTCCAGCTCAGGCTTGCCAGGCCTACCCGAAGCTCACAGCCCAATCCTTTCGGCTGCCCCCAGGCCCCTTGGTATTTTCTGGTTTAAAGATGGAATTCCAGAGGGAAGAAAACGGGAAATCCAGATGCTGTGTTTGACTAGACACGGACCAGAGATGAGGAGGTGGGGGGTGGGCAGGCAAGGTGGTGGGAGACCCATCATCCTTGACGACCCCTCCCTCCAGATAAGAGTTGGTATTTCATGCATGATTCTAGCTGAACTTCCCCTGAGGAGGGGCTGTGACCTCTGACCCCTGTAACCTGTATCTAGCATGTTCAAAAAGCCCCTCCTCGCCCTGGAGACCCCGAGTCCAGACCGGGGGCAAGAAGGCCGGCAGGGCTATAAACCAGCCTGGCAACTCAGACTCAGGAATCCTGAGTGAAAAACCAGAAGGGAGCTGGAAGGAAGGTTGGTCCGACGTAGCCCAGGGGAGGGTGAGGAAAGATCGCTCAGCAAGGGATTGTGAGATGGGGCTCCTGGAAGGGTGCACGGGACGCAGAGGGAGTGGGGGCAAAATAGAGCTACGACGCTTTCCTGGTAGGTCTTTGTAAGGATTCAGTGGCTTTTGGAGGTACAGGCCAGTCCATAGTCCGAGGGGAAAGATGAGCTGAAAGCTGGGGTGCCCAGTGAGGGCCCAAGAAGGAGGGTGGGAACACCCACTCTGTCTAGTCACCGTGGAAGCGAGCTGGGCATCAGCTGACCAGTGCATCGTGGCCTAGCACTGCTGGATATGGATGTATTTCTGCCCTCGGAGGCCCCGGTGTTGGTGAGGGACAGAGAAACATACACCCCTTAGGCATTGCCAAAGTTGTCATGGGAGATGGAGAGGGCCAATGGCTGGGGGAAAGTCGGACTTGGGGGAGTAGAATGAGATTGTCTCTTGTGAACTGCATCCCCCCCCAACCCTGCGTCTTGCTATAGCCCTCCTAATCGTCGCCCCCGCCCCCCGCCCCATCATCCCTTTCTTGAATTAGATGTCAGGTCTGTGGGAATTCAGATGCTAGAAGATGACCATGGCCGGTCCCTCTGGAAGCTCAAGCCTGGGCCCGTCCTGTTCCAACTCTTTCCCTATCATCTTGTAGTGACAAGAAAACACCTCCTGTGTGGTCTGGGCGGTTCCAACTCCAAGCACCGCCACTCCCTTGTGGGGGCCCAGCCGCGTGCCCTGTGCCATGCCTGGCACACAGTGGGACGCAGAGTGTGGAGGGGCCCACACTGGCTTTGTGCTGACGGACGAGAGCTCGGGTGGCCAGCCTGGGCCTTTGAAGCTTAGAAAAGTGCCTGATTACCGCCATTAATTACCGGTGACAATGGTGCAGAGCCCTGCCCTCTACCCAAGCCTTCCAATGGCCCGGGTGGAGGAGGAGGCAAGCAAGGGGAGGTTCAGCGCTGTCTGTTTGTTTAAGGGGTGCAGGAAGCACCTTTGGCTTTCACGCCAACCTGGTGGGAAATGAAAAGGCCTTTCCAGACGAGGGGGGGGGTGAAGCCAGCCCTTCAGTGCTGCCAGGGTGGCTTGGTGTATTTTCTGCCTGTTCTGGGGTCCTTGGAGGTCTGCACCAGGGCTGGCGGCTGTGGTGGCTGCTTTGCTGGGAACAGAAGAAGCCACCTGCCTTGGTGGGCTGGAAGGACCTAGAGCTTTGTTGTCTCCAAGCCTGAAGCAAGTGCTTCTAGAGTGTGTGGCCCATGCCGGACGGTCTGTCATCCTGTTTGTACTTCAGGGAGTGGGGGGGTGTTGAATGTGGGTAGAAAGATAACTCCAGTCCCAGAGCTGCAGTAAGGGATGCTCACTGGTGATATCGCATTAGGAGTATGTGTGAACTACCAGAATTCACAGCTGAGTCTTCCCTCTCCATCCATCCATCTATCCATCCATCCATCCATCCATTCAGCTACTCACTCATTCATCATTCATTCACCCATCATTCATTCATCCATCCATTCATCCAGCATTCATCCATTATTCATTTATCCATCATTCCTTCCTCCCCTTTCCTCCTTCTCTCCCTCCCTCCCTTCCTTCTTCCCTTCCTTCCTTCTTCCCTGTCTTATCCCGAGATTAAAACCATAGCTTCCATGTGGAATTAAAAAAAGGAAAGCTGGTTTCTATCGTCCATCACCTTTGCATTAGTCCTTCCTGTTACCAATATACTGTGAAAGAAATGCAAACCCTCAAGGAATGTAGAAAGTGAAGTTTGTCCTTCTCTGCTTTCTACTCCAGAGGTGGACAGTTGTGTAGTTTGGGCGTCTGATTTTCTAGATGTTTCGCTGTAGAGAAGTGTGCATATCTACCCCGGTGCTGCCTTCACCAGGGCGTAGTGGCACAGTGGCTACTCCTGGCCTCGATCAGGTGTGTCCAGGACTGTGTTTTCTGGGACAGGGCGAGAGGCTCCGCTGTGGATCACTGGCAGGTGCTGAGCTTTCTTCTTCCTGTGGTGGCTGTTGTCTGAGAGGTGGGCACATCTGCCATCAGCTCTGGGAGCTTTTGCTGTCCCTCTGTTTTGTGAATGGAAAGGAAGACCGAGGTCCAGAGAAGCGGTGTGGCTTCCTGGGGGCTCCCAGGTGAAAGCTGGAATTTGAATTGGGGTTTTTTTTTTTTTTTTTTAACTCTTATGTCCTGTGGAATATTTTGGAAGGCGCAGAGGACTGGGCCCGATCGTGAATTCAGGAGAAGGACTCACAGAGGCCTGGAGCACAGCTTGGCTCTGTGGTAGGGTAACAGGGCTGAGTTCTCTGAAGGCCAGGAGCAGCTCCTTGACTTTTTAACACAGCCTTGAAGTTCACCTCTGCCCTGCCTGGGAGCAGGGGGTCTGGGGAGGCGTGGAGCCCCACTGGCCTTCCAGCCTTAACAAAGCATGTACTTGTGTGTGGCGTGCATGTGTGCGTGTATGTGCACGTGTGTGCGTGCCCCGTCTCCGGCTGTACCGCCCCTTCCCAGCTCCCACCATCTTTGATTAGGGCTGGGGTTTGGGGCTGAAGGGCTTGTCTGACGTCAGAGCCTCCTAGGTGGCAGCTCTAGAAGCTTCCAGGGTGACCCTGTTGTGACAGATGGGGCAGAGGCTCCAGGTAGCACAGCTGACCGGCATCCGGTGGGGGCTTATCCCTCCCTCCTGGCCCCGTCATGGCACACAGCCACATCTGGGGCTTTCCTTCCCAGCTGTCGACTGTCTTCTGGGAGGGGAGGAGGCAGGAGGTCTCAGCAGAGGGTCTGCCTGTGACCTGGCACAGGAGGTGCTGAGGTCAGGAAGGTGGCTCCCCTGGATGGGGGCAAGGACCATCCTGGGGTCCAGGCTTGAAGCTATGGTTGCCTTGACATGAGCCTCACTTCACAGCTTGCTGGGCTTGTCCAGAGCCAGCAGCCTCCCTTCCCAGCCCAGTCACTGCTCATTTCAAAAAGGGAAACGGAGACATCAGGGGAGAATGCTGCCTGTTCAGCCCCCACAGTACGGTAGGGGAGGCCAGGCTTGTGTGGGCTGAGGGCTTGGGGCCTGTGGGCTCTGCCTCTCTCCTGTTCACATACGAAGATGGACCCCTCATCCGGGGGGCCAGGAACTCCTGTCCCTGAGCCCCTTCTGGACAGGTCAGTTCGCCCCAGTGCCTGAGGGCAATGGGGAAATGGGATAATGATTGGCCTTCCCCAAGGAACAGACCAGCCTTCCCACCAGGCTTTTTTGCAGAGCTCAGTAGGACTGGCCATACCCTGTAGTGTGGGCATCTCCATTCCTGTCTCCAGTGAGCTGGACGCAAGCCCAGAGTTCTAATCCTGGCTCTGCTTTGAGTCCTTAGGAAAGTGGCAGCATCTCTCTGTGCTTCAGTTTCTTCATGTACCCTTGTAGGCCAGGTCTGATTAGCTATGAGCATGCGTGCTCAGTAGCTCAGCAGAGATCCTATACATAGTAGGTGCGCTCTCGCTCTCTCTGTCTCTCTCTCTTTCTCTCTGTCTCTCTCTCTCTTTCTCTCTCTAGCTTTTTAGTGAAAATAAGACTTTCACATTCTCTTTCCCAGGCTGGGTTTGGACTCTGATTGTCAGGGTTCAAACCAGCAGAGCTGACTGGAAGTATTAGTAGCTCTCAGTTTCCAGGTCTTGACCACGTAACCAGGCGTGGATTCATTCCCCACACGTCTCTAGCCACCCCACAGAATGGAAGACTTGTGCCTGGGCACGCTTGGTGGGCTCCCGCTGTAGAAATGGTGCTGCTTCCTGGGAAGAAGGAAGTGTACAAGTTGTTCCAACTGCCACTTCCTTCCCCAGGCAGCCATTCAACTCATCTTGTTCCAAAGTAATGGCTCTGTCGGTTCACGTAGGACTAAGTCCAGGTCAAAGGTCAAGTTCAAGTAGGTCTACGGTCCCGATCAAAGGTCAAGTCCAATCTGGCCTCTGTCCTGGGAAGCTGGCTCTGGTCCACAAGGACCAAGACAGATCCTTGGGGGTGGGGTAGCCAGGGCTCTCCTTGAGCCCCAGAAAGACCAGCATGCAGGTGGACACACCTACAAGCACCGTATTCTCTGTAATAGACACCCCGGAGCCCACGGTGGCACAGGACTCCAACCAGCTGTCACTCAGCCCCGGTTGTGGGTCAGGTCCCTCTGGCTGTGACCCGTGGGAAAGGCTGAGGGAGCCGGAGGTAACTGCAGATGGCACTGGCTAGTCGTGGAGGCTGGGCACAGGCTCGGGGCGGGCTCAACCCTTCACCCAGGTGGTGCGCAGCAGTGCCCCAAAAGAAGACAGGCTTTGAAAGTCATTTATGCGAAGCCAAGGCAGCCAGGCCTTGGGCCTCTCGGCACCTCAGAGCAAACAAGCTCTTGGCAAGTGCAGAGAAAAGGAAACAAGATTGAATTTCCCTTCCGACTCACCTGGGAGAAATTCAGACTGCCTGGTGTGTGGAGGGGGCTCTGAGGTCGCCTTGGGGGTTGGGAGCCTTTTTGGGGGTCTTGGAGAAAGGCCCCAAGATATTCCACCGTGGCAGCTGCTTTATGGAGCTTTGGCCTACTGAGGTGGGGCAGTTTTTCCTTTGGTCTGACTTCAGTCCCTCCTACTGCAGATCCATAGATCTGGCTTTGCTGTCAAGTTGAAGAGTTGGGTTTTGAGGCCTGGCCTAACCACCGCCGCCGGCATACACAGGGGAACCTTTCTCCCAGGCTGCAGAGCTATCCATGATTGTGAAGCCCATGGAGGAAGATACTCTGGCAGATGGGTCTCTACAGACAGGGCTGGAGGGAAGAGTTGAGATCAGATGCAGGAAAATGAACATCCTTTAGTCATCACGAAGGAGGACTAGTCTGAGCAGAGGTGGAGTTGAAGAACAGTCAAAAGAACGCTAAGAACACAGTGGAGGCAGGCGGATCGCCTCCTCCGTGGTGGCCCTCAGACCTCTGGCACACCTGCCCTCTTGGGAAGGGACCTCTAACCTGGGTCTGTCCCAGCAGCCCTGGCGGCTGGGGAGGGTCCTGTCTTGGGTCTTTCCCCAGTGAAGGCCGGTGTCCACCTGCCTGCACCAGCCTAACATGGGCTCCTTTCCTTCCCAACACTGCCCGACTCCGTCCCCAGCCTGGCTGGCGTAGGCTGCATGGAATTCTGAGTCTGACCTACCAGGCCCACAGCAGCTGCCTTTGACCCCTGGCTGCAGAGTTTTTCAAGGCAGAATTTTTTTTCTTTGGTCCATGGTAGGGATTGAACTTAAGGCCTGGGTGCTGTCCCTGAGCTTTTTTGCTCAAGGCTAGCACTCTACTGCTTGAGCCACAGTGCCATTTCCAGTTTTCTGGGAGGTTCATTGGAGATAAGAGTCCCATGAAGGACTTAACTGGCCCGGGCTTTGCTTTTGAACCATGAACCTCAGACCTCAGCCTCCTGAGTAGCTAGGATTGTAGGCGTGAGCCACTGGCGGCCCTCAACACAAGGGAGTTTTAATGTTCTGGATACCCAAGCTGCTCCTGACCAATGGTGTGTGTGTGTGTGTGTGTGTTTAAAGGCATGGGGTGGGGGTTGAGGTAGTGATTCGCTGGTGATTCACTGTGGATAGCTCTATGACCAAGCCACACTTTACATTTTTGCCTTTTTAACCTGTTTTATTTTAATAAAAAGCCTCACCAGAGCTGTCCACAGGGCCACAGGCATCTTTGAAGGCAGGTCAGTGTGGGAAAGTAGACACACCTAATACATGCTTATTAAACGTTTGTGGAAGTCAAGATGGCTCCCCTTTTCCCAACTCCTACCCACATACTTTGCATAGCTGTGCATGTACTTTGCATATATTTGCATAGACATGTCCCCCTAGGATTGGATTGGCATGTGTATCTCCAAGGGGAGGGCTGCGTGCGGGGCACCTGGGCTTTGGGCAGGGGTGTGTCTGGAAGCCCAGCAGAGGGAGGAACCCCTGGCTGGTTCTTGTTTGGACACATCTTAGGCAACGTTGGGTAAACAGTGACTCAGCCGCCTGGCTGGAGATGAGTCTCTTCCCCCGACAGGCTCTGCTTCCTCAGGTTTCTTCCCACAGCGTGTCAGGGCTCGGAGGATGTAGCAAGTCAAGTGCATGTGTTGTGTCGATTTTCCCCCTGGGGGCCCTTGGGAGGGGTCTGGGGCCCAGGGACTGGGGGACAAGGGGTGGGGGCGGGGTCATCTCCTTTACCTCCATTTTCTCAAACCCCTGCTCTGCCATCTGTAACCTTCATGCTGGACCCAGATGTGCTACGTGCCTTACTCAGGGTATCCAGGCTGGGACCAACTCACTCTCAGCCTCCGAAACCTTGAGGTACTGGTCCCTCAGGGCCCCTGGGGAGAAGAGGAGCCCCAGCCTGGCTGGATCACCCATTCACAGGACTGGATGTACCTGCCTCTGTCAGGGGACTGGGTGAAGGGCGCCACAATTAGGAGACCCCTGTCTGTTGACTACTGTCTACCTTACAATGGCACACTCCCAAGTGTGTGTGTCCAGGAATCCCTGGGAATGGAGTGTGGGGGGGCGGGAGATCAGCTGCTGTGTGACCTGAGACAAGTCACTCCCCCTCTCTGAATTCAGTTTGCTCAGGGATGACACAGTGGGTGGGGACTAACGTTGCTGCTGGCTTGGATGTAGTCTTGTTTGTGTGTGTATGCATGCATGTGTGCGTGTGTGTGTTTGTGTTTGCCGGTACAGAGGCTGGCTCTCAGAGCCTGGATGCTATCTGTCCCTTGTTTTGTTTTGCTTTTTTCACTCAAGGCCAACACTGTACCAGTTGAGGCACAGTTCCACTTCCAGCCTTTTTGTGGTTCACTGAAGATGAAATCTTCTCAGATTTGTCTGTCTGCGATCCTCAGACCTCAGCCTTCTGAGTGGCTAGGATTACAGGTGTGAGCCACCGGTCCCTGGGCTAGACTGACTTCTGATACAGAAAGGAAGCCCCAGCCACAGAGACTAAGACTGGGGGAAATGTTCTTCCTGCCCCCCACCAGCGTGGCCTCACACGGCAGGGGGAGGGGGTGGGCGCTGCGTCCCAGGATGTGGAAAAATGGCCCTACCTTCTCTTCACCTCGTGCACCAGCACGAGGGTTGAATGGGACCACTGTGAGCACTGTGGCTCGGTGCCTGGTAAAAGATGGCAGCCATTGTGAAGTCAGTTATTGGCAGGTCCTAGCATCCTTTCCCCTCCCACCACGAGAGCGGAGCAGGAGAGTCCAGGAGTCGGGGAAATAAGGCAGGGAGCGGGGTCCCGAGTGTGCAGGCCCTGAGATCCGCCTGCTCCCCAGAGAACCCCCATGGCCCACAGCCAGTGCCACACCAGCCCCCTGCCAGCCCCATGCAGCCTGACTCTCCGGCCCGTGCCCTGGGCCCCTTCTTACATCTCCTGAGGCCAAGCCTCAGTGGCTCAGGCCTATAATCGTAACTACTCAGGAGGTTGGGATCTGAGAATTGTGGTTCAAAACCAGCCTGGGCAGGAAAATTCATGACATCCTTTTTTTCCTTTTTTTTTTCCTGTCAATTGTGGGGCTTGAGCTCTGGGCTTGGGCGCTGTCCCTCAGCTCTTCAGCTCAAGGCTAGCGCTCTACCGCTTGAGCCACAGCTCCACTTCTGGTTTTCTAGTGGTTTATTGGAGATAAGAGTCTCACAGACGTTGCTGCCCAGGCTGGCTTTGAAACTCGATCCTCAGATCCCAGCCTCCTGAGTAGCTAGGATTACAGGCGTGAGCCACCAGTGCCTGGCTTTCATGACATTTTTTATCTCCAATTAACCCTCCCCCCCCCCAAAAAAATCCAGAAATGGAGCTGTGCTTAAGTGGTAGACCACCAGCCTTGAGCCAAAAAGCTCAGGGACAGCACCCAGGTCCTGAGTTCAAGCCCCAGGACACACACACACACACACACACACACACACACACACACACACACACACACACACACACACACACACACACACACACACACACACACACACACACACACACACACACACACACACACACACACACACACGGTGCTCTCAACCCCTAATTCATGAGACTTAGGGTCCATGTCTGCAGACTCGGGGGGCATCGGCCATGTGTATACTCCAATCCCATAGGAAGCCTCGCTGGCCAGCCGGTGTCGGCCAGCGCTCCCCCTCCCCCACTCCCCCTGAGATGGCCTGGGCCAGGGGGACTCACTGTCCACCTGGCTTCTCCCATCAGGTGTCAGTTAAGGAGGAGGGACCCCTAAACGTGGAAGGCTGAGGCTGGGCTAGAGATGCCTTCAGAAATGGAAATGTGACCCATTTGTTTATGATTTTCTCCCTGACACATAACGGGAACCCGATGGGAGCAATAAAGGCTCTGGGCTCGCCCCGCTCCTACCTCAAAAGTGCTGGAACCAGTCCAGTTCTCTGGAGGCCAAAGCGGTGGTTCTCAAAGTGGAGCCGACTGCGTTGCTCCCTGCCCCGGGCCTCCCCCCTCCCCCCCCCCCACGACCACTGCTTCCTAAACTTTTGAAAGACCCTCTCTCTGTTCCCCAGACTGCCCTGGGGGGCACCAGCTCTTCCACACTGGGGGCAGGAAGGTAGGGGCTTTGCTTCTGAGGTAGGGAAAGGCAAGGACTAGAACACTCTGAGCACAAGGTAGGAAGAGAGGGGTCCAGGGATGGAGCAGAAATCCTTGAGAGAGAAGAAGGAAGGAAGGTAGGAAGGAAGGAAGGAAGGAAGGAAGGGAGGGAAATGAATACACGAGAGACAGAATAATTTTCCAGGGTGTCGGCCATAAGGAAACCTCCTTGAGACATCGCAAGTTATTAAAGAGGAAGAAAGAAAAGAAATGGTAAAAAAAAAAAAAAAAAAAAAAAAGCTTGCCCTCAGCAGGAACTGTACAATGTACTCTTATTTGCAAGAGAATTCAATTAGCTTGCAGGAGCTGAGCTAGGAGGGGCTGGAGGCCGGAGTTCTGGCTGGGAAGGGAAGAAGATGGACCGCCGAGGGACCGTCTCCTTCCCGGTGTCACGGGGGCTCAGGGGTCCGGATGTGAATCCTGCAGCTCCACTGTAGGAATCATAAGCCTGCCTGTGTGCACAGAGCGAATGCACGCAGCAGATCTGGGGCTGGCACCCTGCACTCTGGACCTGCGCCTTCCCACTATATAATCGGCGGCATGCTGGTCCCCTTCTCGCTTCAGCCCCTGGCCCTTTCATGGGTGCTCCCTGGCCTATCTGGAACCTGCCTGCCCAGTCTGGTGGGGAGGGGAGGGAGAGGAGGAAAAGGGAAGAACAGAAGTGGCAGTGTAGACACCTGGGGGGTGGAGTGGAGAGAGAGAGTAAAAGAAGGGTCTGGGTTCAAGTTCTTCTTCTTTTTTTTAATGGCTGGTCCTATGGCTTGAACTTGGCCTGGGTGCTGTCCCCTGGAGCTTTGTGCTCCAGGCCAGAGCTCTACCACTTGAGCCATGGTGCCTTTTCTCACCTTTTCTTAGTAGTTTATCAAGTTGCAGCCTCCTGAGTAGCTAGGCGGGTTCAAGTTCTGACAGCCCCCCAACCTGCCCCCCCATAGCTGTGTGACCTAGGGTAAGTCACTGCCTTACTCTGAGCCTCTCCCTTAGAACTGGGTTGGCATCTGTACCTACCAGCTTATGACCTGTAATACACACAAAGCTGAGGGTGTGGCCCAAGGCAAACCCTCAGAAATGGTTTGTCTCCACTCAGACACTCCAGCCCAGCCCTCCACCCCAGTTCCAAAAGGCTCAAAGTATGGTGCTCACCCCTCTGAGAACCTCTGGGCTATTTTAATGTAACCATCCTATGGCTGGCCACATTTTGGGAAAATAGCATTATTTATTCTATCAAGATTCAGCCAACAGAGCTCAGAGCAATAATTGCCACAGGGTGAAAGTAACAGATTTTATTTTTATTGATCAAAAAATATATTTTTTTTTATCAAAAACACATCAAACTAGAAAAGGCGTAAGCAGCAGGGGCAAATTGGATTTTAACTCCCTTTAAAAAGCCGTTCCCTCCAGCCGTGCATCTATAGATGCTGGGCTCTCTAGAGAGGCGCTCAGAGAACAGGGTGCATGAGGGGTCCCCAGGGGCTGGTGGGGGTGGGGAGGCTCTCTGGCAAGCCAAGCAAGTGAGTCTACATTTGCATTTGGGGGCCTCTGAGGGGACCTGGCACCTGGATGCAGATGGGGGGATGTAGTGGAGTGTCTGCTGTTGGTTTACAGAACGTCCATCCTCCAGACCTCTTGCAACTGTGCAGCTGGCTCGCTGCGCTTTCAGCATGGGGCCGGGCGTCTGGTGATGCATAAATGCATCTCTAATGAGATTACTGTGTAAGACGATCTAAACAGACTCACCAGCAGTCACGTTGTCTGGAAGAGCAAACTGCTGTAGGTGTCTGCAGGTACACGGAAAGCGAGTGCACAGATCGGGGCATGCAGAGGGAGGCCATCCATCCATCCATCCATCCATCCATCCATCCATCCATCCATCCATCTGTTGGTAGATCCATCCATCCATCTATCTACCTATTTATTCCTTCATTCCTTTACCCATCCATCAATTCACTCATCTTTTCATGCACTAATTCATCCATCTGTCCACCCATCAATCCATTGATACATCCATCTATTCAACTATGCATCCACTCATTCCTTCATCCATCATTTCATTCACTAATCTACCCATCCATCCAGCTACCAATCATAGGTCCACCTATTCATCCATCCACCCATTCATTCATTATTTATTTACCCATTCATTCCTTCATTAATTCACTCATTCATCTATTCATTCACTAATCCATCCATCCACTCACCAATCCATCAATCTGTCCATCCATTCATTCATCCACCTATTCATTCCTTCATCCATCGATTCATTCACTAATCCATCCATCCATCCATCAGATTCATCAGATTTATCATCAACAGACCCATCTGTTCATCCATCCATTCATTCATTTGTACATTCCTTCCTTCGTCCATCCAGTGATTCATTCATCTGTTCATTCACTTATCTGTCCATCCATTCATCCATCTACCCATTCATCAATCTATCCATCCACCCATTCATTCATTCATTCACCCATCTGTCAGTTCATTCACTCATCCATCTGTCAGTTCATTCACTCATCTATTCACAAATCATCCATCCATCAATTCATTTTCCCATTCATTCATTTGTACATACAGTCAGTCATTTATTTGCACATCCATCCATTCATTCATCCATTTAGTTTTTCATTCATTTATTTCCCCCTTCATTTATCCAGTCATCAAATAAGTCATTCATTCATTTATTCAATGAATGAGAAAGAATGAGAAGAAAACCCTGTCCTTACAGAAGGAACTCATGGCCCCTCCAGATAATTCAAGCGGCAGCTAGAAGACTATGCTGGAGTTGGCCTGTGGCAAATGTCCTCCCAGTTCATTGATAGTGTGACAGTCTCCCCCTGGTACACCCTGGAGATGGTCTACTTGATGGACTGCAAGGGAAAGCTGCAGAGAGAAGAGAGGGGCTTGGGTAGGAGCTGGGAGCTGAGAGGTGGTGAGAGGAGAGGCTGGCCGCTGGCTCCAGGTTTGATGGGCTCGTGGCTGTCAAGAATTGTCTGGTGATCTAGGCACTGGGGACTCATGACTATAATCTCAGCTACGGAGGGTGTGGTTCAAAGCCAACCGAGGCAGAGAAGCCTGTGAATTCCATCTCCAGTGAACCAGCAAAAAGCTGGACTGAAGATGTGGTTCAAGTGGTAGAGCACCAACTGTGAGTCAAAAAGCAGGGCAAAAGTGGGAGGTCCTGGGTTCAAACCTTGGTACCACCCCACTCCTAAAAAAGAAGAAGAAACTCTTATGGTGCATCTACCATGGAAGGTGGCAGGAGCAAGGCCAGGGGTTGCCCCTGGCTGAGCCCATCTGAGGCCTCCCAGGCCTTTCTGTCCCTGTCTTCCCATGGTGGACCCCTTCTCACAGAGCAGGTGGCTCTGGTGCTGTGGCTAACTTTCCCCTGGCTTGCTGTAGGCAGCACCTACCTGCCCAGGACCCTGTTGGAAACAAAATCTTGAGAGTGAATGCAGGAGGCGCCAGGAAGCTCCGAGCTGTGCTTACAGCACCCCACCCGCCTGCGGTTCCTCTCTCCCCATCTGAGTGGAGACCTAGCTCCTGGGCACCCTCCTGGGTCTCCGTACGTCTCTGAGTGCTGATAGAAGACCCTGGCCCCATCCGTAAGGGGACAGTGAGGATCTGTGAAGGGGAGAACCACAAGGTGAGAGCACTTGGTCCACTCAGACCCTCGGGAACCACCGCTTCCCTCTGCTCCCCTCTGTGGCTGCCTAGAGGGAATGCCTGTTAGAGCCCCAAGCTTCAAGGTTGGCGCTCCACCTCTTCAGCCACAGCTCTGTGTCTGACTTTTTTTTTTAAACTGGCTGATCAGAAATAAGCATCTCATCGACTGTTCCTGTCCAGGCTGACTTGGGTCTGTGATCCTCAGATCTCAGCCTCCAGAGTAGCTGGGATTATAGGAGTGTGTCACTGGTGCCAGACCCAACAGGATCTGGAGCGGATGCATAAATGTGCCTGCAGTTCACACTTCTTTTCCTTCTCTGCAAGGTGGTTTCCCTGGGGGCAGGCACCTGGGTAGGGGCAGACCCAGAGCCCCTGCCCTAGTTGGGGGTGGGCTGGAGGCAGGTGACAAACTCCCCCTTGTCCCTCCCACACACCCACCAGCACCCTGACATCCAGACCCAGCTCCGAGCCCGTGTCTCCCGGGACCCAGTGCTCCAGGACAGGGCGTCTGCCTGACATGGCGACGTAACAGTAATTAAGAAATAAGCTCCCTTGCCCAGCTTCACAGTGATCATTTGGCTAAGTAACTACCATGGTCCAGTGCCTCAAAAATCACCATTAGAGCACGCTCCTTACGGCCATAAAATTTCTCGTTTTCTGCCTTTCACCAGCCTCCCCCCGCCATCTTCGCCTTGCTTTATTTATACATTCGTCCTCAAACAATGGCAATAAACTCTTTCCCAGAGTGTTGCAAATCAGAAATTTGTCCACATTTTTCCACCACCTTCCATGTAGACCTGCTCTGCCTGGGAACGGGCCTGGCCAGGCCAGCTGGAGAGGGGCTGGGCTGCCTAGATTGATGGGGCCCTGACAGGAGAGGGGGGAAAGACAGGCGGGGAAGGGAGGAGAGAGGCCAGGGGAACATTGCATGAAAGGCCTCTGCTACCCAGGGACCAGCCAGCCACGAGGGGTCCAGGCCTGGCCTGGGGAGGGGAGGGGGGGGAAGGAAGGAGGAGGAGAGGAGGGAGGAGCCTTCTCCACTCCATCCTCCAAAGAGAGAAAGAGGGGCTTGGGCCTCAGGGAAGCCCCTTAGCCCCTGCCCCAGAGGGTGCAGATTGAGGCCTTCCTGTCCCCCACAGGAGTCAGTTATGACTGGGGTGTCCCGTAGTCCTTACTGAGGCCTCCAACTTAGAGTTCTAGTCCTGGATCTTCTTATGACAAACTCCCTTTCTCCTCTTCTCCCGTCCCCCAGTTTGTGGTCTTTTTTTCAAACGTCAGACATTATTTTTTCTCTTCTCATTTGAATTCGCCTATCTTAATTATACAAAGAGGTTCCAGGGTGATATTTTCCTACGAGCAGCGTAGAGAAGGGTTTGATCGAACCCCGCCTGTGACCAGCATGTATTGAAAGCCAGCGCTGCTGATCATGCTGTCCTCGGGGGAAGGGTTGGGGGAACAACACCTTTTCACTGCCTGCCGATTTGTCTGTTTATTATTTTTTGTGTGTTTGTCAGTACTGAGGTTTGAGCTTAGGGCCTGGGCACTGTTCCTCGGCTTTTTGCTCCAGGCTAGCATGCCACTACTACTTGAATCACAGCTCCATTTCTAGCTTTTAGCTGGTTATTTGGAGATAAAAGAGTCTCACAGATTTGTCTGCCCTGGGCTGGCTTTGAATCTCCATCCTCAGATCTCAGCCTCCTGAATAGCTAGGATGACAGATGAGAGCCATTGGCGCCTGGCTGAGTACCTACTTGTGGGGTACCCCGTGACATTTCGGTACAGGCACACGCCGTGTAAGGATTGGACCAGAGTCACTTGTACCTCTGTCATTTCTGTCTGTCGGGGGTGTTGAGAACCTTCCATCCTTACTGTTGTGAAACTGATTATCGATTGTCGGCTGTGTTCCTCTATTGTGTGTGCTCTGGGGAAATGACCAGGGGTCATCTCTCCTGTCCACTGCCAGTACCCCCGTGTTCCACAGACCACCTCTCTCCAGCCTTCCTCCCAGGTATTTGGGTGTGAATTGAGCTCCCCAGGGAGCCAGAGATGCAGGCTGACCCCAAGTTGCTGGCTTTGACCTCTGTGCATCTCTTGGGGTGAGGTCTTACTGCTGGTGGGTGGGTGGTGGGGGTTCTGGTGCTGCTTTCCATTCTAGCAGGAGAGGCCTGCCCAGGACAGAGCCATGGCTCAGTGCCGGGGTAGCAGAAGTAGGCTCTCCTCCATGAGTGCTCATCCTGTCCATGTTCCTCTGGACTCTGGGATGAGCCCAGTGTTCATCCTTCCTTCTGTCCTTCCTTCCTCCTCTGTCCTTCCTTCCCTCCCATCCAAAGGCAGGGGGAAGGAGGTTTGTCCCTGCTGGGGCCTTTGTCCCATAGGTTTGAGAGGCACCCAGGAAGAGGGGGAGTAAACCCCTACCAGATCGTGGCTCTGCTTGCAACAGAAGGCTGGGGCCCAGGGGTCCCCAAAGCTGGAAGTGGGGGGCCGAAGGGAAGGTGGATGGATGGGCTCCAGAGGGGAGGGGGCAGCAGGTTCCGGGAGAAGCTGTGGCTCGGGCAGGCTCCGGCCAGTCTGTGTGTCTGTGAGGATGCATGCCCCGGGACTCTGCAGTTGCAGTTCCTTCTAGCGTCTGTTAATGACAAACATTCTCAAGTTAAAAACAAAACACACAAAACAACCCTTACTATGAAGACCTGGTGTCTACTCAGGAGGGGTCCCAGTTTGGTGACAGACTCAGTTCCCACACTCACAAAGTTCAAATGCCCCCTCACACGGCGGGAGTATGAGGGGTATTTTGACAAACTGAATATATCCACCAGAAGACCGGAGAGGGTGGCAGGAAGGGCCAGGGCCCCAGAGGCTGGTGACACAATCACTGAGGGCTTCATGGAGGAGGCGAGTTTCAATCCACCTGGCAGCATGAAGGCATCAGCTAGGCCTGGGCAAGGAGGACCTGAGCATCCCTGAGGTGTTAAGAGGGGCTGCTGGCCAATGGCCTGGGCTCAACCATTCTCCGCCACTGGGCACATAGCCTCCATCAGCCTCCGTTTCCTCATCTGTATATTGGAACTCAGCAACACCAAGCTCTTAGGCCCTACTGAGACTGAGTTCCTCCAGGAAGAGACAGGGTAGGGCCAAGACACATAGGCAGATGGTTTCCGGTATATTCTCCACGACCTTCTCCCCTAGTCCAGCCTTGTCCCAGCCTCCTCATGGCTGAGCAGGGAGGAGAGCAACACAGACAGAGCAGGCAGGAGCCTGTGGTCCTGGAGCCAGGGTCCACGTGGGTCCGCAATGCCGACTCTCTGTTCCCGGGCTCAGCGTGGGGCTGGGCGTGAGCAGAGGGAAGCCGGAGGCCCGACTCCTCAGTCTGTACCCATTGTCCGTGCCTTGTGGGGTGGACGGTGTCTTCTGTGGGGACAGCTGGCTTGGACATCCTGAGCATCCGTCCCCCTCCTTGACCCTCGATACCTGCCACACTGATGCCCCCACCCCACTCCTCTTTGTAAATACCACTTGCATTCTGGAACATTCTCCCATAAAAGAGCTGGCACGTGAGGGTCTATGGGTGTGGCTGGGTCCCTGAGAAATTCCCATGTTGGCAAATGGGAAGGGGGAGGGCCGGGGAGGGGCAGGGAGGGGCCATGGTTCACTCATTCATGTATTCTTCACTCCTTCATTCGCTCAGTCATCCCTGCACTCACGCGTGCATCCGCTCTTCCTTGCCTTTGTGTTGCGTACCGGGCACACACTGGTCTCTGGGGCAAGGGGATACAGGGGTCAATTAAGTTCTCATCACCCAGAGGTGCCAGTAGTTCCCAGCCTCAGAAGGAAGGCTGCTGCTCACCAGGCGCCTGCTGTGGGCCAGGCTAGGCCGTGTGCTGAGCCCTTGCTTTCTGGCCATGCCTTCCATCTCCATGTAAGACGACTCCACGAGGTGGAGACTGTTGGTTTCCTGACTTTGACAGATGAGGACACCAAGGCACAGAGGGCCGCAGCCACTTCTCCAGGTTGGCAGGAACTGGACTCCATTAAATGGTCCCACATTCTCCCTCCTCTCTGACAGTGTGCTCCCTTCCCACGCTCTACACTACCTGCCCAGGACAACAGCAGGTTAGAGATCGAAGCTTCTTCAGCTCTGTCTCAAGGCAGGTGAACCTTAGTTTTACATTCTCTGTACCCGGGAAATCTTCCCTGACTCCGTCCTCAGATTCTTCCAAACCCTCAGCACCCAGTTTCTTCTCTTCCAAGATGTTCCTTGTGTTTGATTCACAGTTCGGGCCCCTTGAGAAAAAGCAGCTCTGAGATCTGCTCGTACAACAACACAGCACCATGTCAAGCCCTCTATCCTTCCTTCTTCCTAGATCTGCCCCTTCCTGGCAGGAATGTATAAACAGCGCCATCTCCTACATGCGTGTGTATGGACAAATCCATGCTGTTGGCATGTTGGCTCTGTGCTGAGAATGCCCCACATGGGCCCATGTTTGTTTCGCCCCTGGGTACCAGGCAGCAGAGCCTCAGCAGTGTGAAGGCCACCAGCCAGAACACACAATCCTCGAGGCTAGCCAGGGTGGTGGTGGAAGGTGGTGGGGACCGACACGGGACAGCATGCCACATGCCTGATCTAGGCGCTGCAGGCGAGGGGCAGGCCTACCCTGGGGGCATGGGTGCGGTATGGAGGGAAAGGAGGTGTAGCGTGGACGCTGGGCAGTGCCCAGCGCTGAGATGGGCGCCCAACAGCAGTGTGGCAGGAGAGGAGGACAGCAGGGCCCACTGCGTCCCTCGGCCGGGCCTCCAGGGCAGTGAGCACAGAGGGGAACCCCTGAGTCTCCGTGTTCCCCTCGGCCTGCCCCGCACACTGGTTACAGTTGAATGGTTTGCATGGAGGGGCCGGGAAGGTGCCTTGCTGAGGCCAGCCTGGCGACCCCCAGCTGGGCTAATAAATGACTTTTCCATTTTCCAAGGCCTGCGCCCAGGCCTGCTTGGTATTCAGGGGCGCCTGGCCCACCCTCGCCAGCTCTCGGCTCTGCCCGAATTACTTGATTAAAACGCATATCAACTATTATGTGATTCGTTTCTCTGCCACCGCTCCACGCCGGGGCCTATGTTAAACTGTAATAAAGCCTGGCTTGGGAGGTGGCAAGAGCGGGGCAGGGAGGGGGTGGTGCAGGCGTGGGCGAGGAGGTTGTCTGTGATAGGGACAGAAAGACGCCCCCCACTCCCCAAACCTCACCAGCACAACTCGCTCCCCCAGACCCGGGGAGACGACGGAGGGGTGCAGCCCCTTTCTACCTTCTGTAAGATAGACAGGTCCAGAAATGACAACCATTGTCTTTCAAGACGTTTTCTCCAGCAGGAGAGTGGAAGCAGCCACATCTCTGTAATCCTAGCTGCTACCTAGAGGCTGAGGTCCAGGGACAGTAGTTCGAAGGCAGCTTGGGCCAAAATGTCAATGAGGCACTTTCCCCCAAATAACCAGCAAAGATCTGGCCTAGAGGCCTGGCCTAAGTCAAAGAGCGCCCGCTGTGTACCAAGCACTGCCCCTGCCCCCCAATGCTCTGAGATCTCCAGCTCAGCGAGGACAGCACACTCACGCCCACTTGCGTTCAGTGTCTCTAGAAACTTCCATATGAACGCTCCTGGTTCCTGGTAGCTAATGCTTTCCGGACTCTGAGGATGGCACTGAAATCCACCTGCATTGGCCCAGGATACCGTGGTTTGGGGGAGGCTGCATGGCGTGGGGTTGCCTGGGAGGGCCAGACTCTGCTACACGGAAAACCCCCAGTTAAGGGGATGGAGGCGGAGGCAGGTCACGGGGTCACGGGGGCTTGCCACATTGCTGAGGCCTCCTGGCACACCTGGCAGTGGACACGGCTTCCCGGGGTGTCAAGCTGTGGGAAGAAGTCCTCAGAACAGGAGGGGTACCCACCTCCATGAGATTGAGAGCTTCCTCAAAGGACCGCTGATTTCTCCCCCATAAGGCTGGAGGGTCCCAAGGCGTGCAGGGGGTGTGTGTGTATGGGAGGGAGGCTGATCAGTGTGGACCTCCCTGTTCCCCGAAGCAGAGACAAGAGCCAGAGACAGAGAGAGGGCAGGGGGAGAGACTCTCTCAGGTCTGTCTGCAGACCAGCAGCTCCCAGCTACTGGAGCAGGGGGGAGGGACGGGGGGAGGGAGGGTCAAGAGCCACATGGCTGTCCAGGAGGCTGCTCCCAAGCCCACCAGTGCTCCGTGAACGCATTCCCAAGTCCCCTCTCCCCACTGCCCACTGCCCGCCCAGGCTTCATGCAGAAGCAATCAGCTTTTCCTGCAGGGGGGACACAGTCTCATCCAGCAGGGCCACTCTGTGGCCAAACTCACTTTGTCCTGCTGATGAATTTAACTGCAGGCTGAAAGATTCCTAGGGTTGGGAGTGGGAAAGATGCCCCAAGAGGGTGTGGGTGCAGGAAAGTGAATCAGGGTGGATCGGGGTCTTGTGTGTTTCTTTGGCTCTGTTCCTCCTACGTTCCCCCTCTTCCTGTCATCTTCATCGCCATCATCAGTGACAACAATAACAGTCCCTCTGCTGGCCTTTTTATTCCCAGTTCTTCCAGAGGTTTTGTTTCTATTCTCCAAGCCATCCCACGAGGTGTGAAGGGATGTGTTTTAATCCTGTCTTTCCTCAGCTGAGAAATTCAAGGCTCAGAGACAGGAAACAACTTGTCCAAGGCCACACAGCAAAGAAAAGACAGAGTTCAGGATCCAGGCCTTAGGTCTCCTAGTCCCAGAGGCCTTGAAAAAACTCTCTGCCAGTCAGTCAGTCTCTCAACCCCTGTCCAGGAAGGGAGCATGGGCTTACAGGCTGTGTGACCTCTTTCCATGGCAACCTCTCTGAGCCTTATCATCCCTATTCATAAACGAGCCAATGGTCCTTGTCATGAGACCTTAGAGAAGACTTTTCTCAGGGGGCTGCAGTCACAGGTGGGTGGCAGTGGTGCTCTCTTAGATCTGAGTCTCTGGGAGGCATGGGGCAGACTTGCTCTCTTCAGCATCCAGAGCGTTGCTATGGCAACGCCTTCCTCCGAGAGGACCATTCAGCATCGGCAGCCTGTGGGCCCTGCTTTGCCCTCTTCACTCTGGGCTTCCACTTCCATGGAGTTCCCCAGATCCCTGCCCAGCCAGGAGTGGAGAGGAGGGGGTGGGTAAACGAGACCAGAAGTCCATGATGAGTCTCGCAGCTTCGTGGAGTCTGGAGAGCAGGGGTGCTGGAGGGGCAGGAGCCCCGCGCCCCCCTTCCTCATTGAACATCAAGTAAACATTGGTCTTCAGTTCTGGTCCCAGCTCTGTAGCCCGCTGCAATTTTCTCAGTTATTTTATTTTTTATTACCAAAGCACATTTGAAAACCTGATGGAAGAAAACCAGTGCTCTTGTTGATGGCAAATGAGTGTCATTTCATAAATATATGTGTACATATGTATATAATTATACATTCACGGGATGGTAAAGACCACGGGTGTGAAAACCAGCACGGCTCAGTTCCACTAGACATTGTCATCTGCGGACAGCTCTGGGCTCCGGCCTCCCTCCCTCCCTCTCTCCTCTGAAGCTAGAAGAGCCCAGGCACCCCCTGCCAGGGCTGTGCTGCCCCGTGCTGCAGTAGCCATCCACCATCTGCAGCTCTGCAACCTTGAATTAAGATAAAGTAACAACAACAACAAAGATGGCCTCTGTTTTCTTCCTTGCGCTGGGACCCAGCTGGGGGTGGGGTGGGGTTCGGAGCACTTTTTCTGCCCTTGTCCATGGTCACCTGCTGGGACAGTTTGGGCGGAGAGAGGCCATCTCTGCCCTCCAAGGAGGAACTGAGAAGCCATGGGGTGAGGGCTTCCGCCAGGAAGGCCGGGCCTCTTCTGTCAGACTTGACTCTCCTTGCCTGATCTCTGCCTAAGGATTCAGCCCCAGTCTGCCTCCCTGTTTACACAGGCCTCCTCCTCCCGGGGTCTCCTGAGGGCTTGACCTCATCCCCATCAGAGGGTTTCAGGAAGGGGGTCCCTGTGACTTGTTGCATTTGACCGTGATGTTCTGGGAGGGGGCCCCAGTGGGCCAGCTGCACCCACCCTGCTCGGCTCAGATAGGGGCTCACATTCTTGCTCAGGATTGGCCTCAGACCATGATCCCCCTACCTGTGGTCTCCTTCCACATCGCTAGTATTACAGGCACTGTCACCACATCCAGCCTGTTAGTTAAGATGGGGCTCTCACTAACATTTTACCATGGCTGGCTTGGAACTATGATCCTTTCAATCTTTGCTTTCTTGGTAAAGAGCCACAGTACCTGGTACTGTGTCTTTGTCTTAAGGTCAAGTCTATTGAGGAGCAACTACTGTACAGTATGACTTTATTTGGGGTGGGGGGAGAAGATGAATTCTGACAAATGTATTTTGTATAAAACCGTCCTCCGAGTTTTACATCATGAATATCTTTCGTGTCTGTAAATAAATAATGTAAATATCCAATGGTTGGGGATTTGCTGCTTTTTTTTTTTTTTTTTTTTTTTTTTTTTGTCGGTCGTGGGACTTGAACTCTGAGCTTGGGCGCTGTCCCTGCGCTCTTCAGCTCAAGGTGAGCACTCTACTGCTTGAGCCACAGCGCCACTTCTGGTTTTCTAGTGGTTTATTGGAGAAGAGTCTTATGGACTTTCCTGCCCGGGGTGGCTTTGAACCGTGATCCTCAGATCTCAGCCTCCTGAGTAGCTAGAATTACAAGCGTGAGCCACCGACACCCGGCTGCTGCTTCTTTTTTTAAATGGGTTTTTGCCAGGGGGTGTTAAGCAATCCTCTAGGGCTGGGTGAGGAGGTGGCTTCTACGTTGGTCCAATCAACTTCCTTGTGCTCAGGAAGGGCTCCATCCTTGGGCAGTGTCCCAAGTGGGCACAGAGGTGGCGATGCTTCCTACCAACCCCAACGTTTCACTAAGCTGATGCCTTCTTCCCCCCTCTTGCCTGGCTGCAGGGAACCGCCTGGATGAGGGCTCGGACGTGGAGTCGGAGCCGGACCTCCCGCTGAAGCGCAAGCAGCGCCGCAGCCGCACCACCTTCACGGCCGAGCAGCTGGAGGAGCTGGAGAAGGCCTTCGAGCGGACCCACTACCCTGACATCTACACGCGCGAGGAGCTGGCGCAGCGGACCAAGCTCACCGAGGCCCGCGTCCAGGTGAGGGTCTTCCGCTGCCCTCCAGGGCCCAGATGGGGGGGCAAGGTCATGAGTTCAAGGTCATTCCCCCCTCCAACATCATTCCCCCTCCCAGGAAGACATAGCAGTGATACACCTGGCACAGAGGCAATGGGCAGGGAAGGTTGGTCGGGTGAAGGACTGGAGTGAGAAAGAGGGGGAAAATAGAGACCGAAGAGAGGGGGGAAGGAGAGAGAAGGGGGGAAGGGGAAGAGAGAGAGACATTAAAGAAGGAAGGAAGTTAGATATTCCGCCAAAAGAGAGAACTCAGGATAGATAAGCATCTCCACACATCTGATCAGGGACGGAGGTAATGAAGAGAGAAATTGCCAGACAAGCCTGGTTCCCCCCCCCCCCATGGGTAGCTGAGTTCCTCATTGTGAGAGGAGACGGGGTAGGCATGTCCCTGGCCAGAGCCGGGCAGACCCGAGGGGGCCGGGGTTAGGGGGTGATCGCAGGCCGGCGGCTGAGTCCTAAGCGGATTCTGGGAGACCTGCAGTTGATCTGCAGCTCAGGGCTGGAAAGGGCCTGGGCTGGGGAGGCCGGAGAGAGCAGACAGGCTGGGATGCATGGCTGTCATAGGAAGTCAGTCCTGGGCTGGTTTATCCACAGAGCAGAGAGGTGGGGAGCGGGGAGAGGGACCCCCAATGACACACTTCCACACAAGGGAGCCAGCCTCCCTCCAGAGTACCGCACCAGCTACTGTGGTGTCTAACTCTTGCGCCTCAGTCAGACCACCTTGTCTTTGGCGGGGCCACTGTGCAGAAATGGGGACTCAGAGCCGAGGTGTGTCTGAACCATGCCTGGCTGATGATACTAAGGCCATCTCGTGTGTGTGTGTGTGTGTGTGTGTGTGTGTGTGTGTGTGTGTGTGTGTGTGTGTGTGTGTGTGTGTGTGTGTGTGTGTGTGTGTGTGTGTGAACTCAGAGCCTGGGCTCTGTCTGAGCTTTTTTTTTTTTTGCTCAGAGCTAGCACTCGACCACTTGAGCCACGGCTCTACTTCCGACTTTTCGCTGGTTCATTGGAAACAAGATTCTCATTAGCTTTCCTGCCTGTGCTGGTTTTGAACCATGATCCTCAGATCTCAGCCTCCTTAGAAGCTAGGATTACAGGCGTGAGCCCCTGGGCGCCTGGCAAAGCCCATGTTCTTTCCGAGTAGAGGGATGAAAACGTTGACTCAGGACCTGGAATTTGAGAGCAATAGGGAAAGTTCTAGAAACAAATCCACCTTAAGCCCTCCAGGAACCTCCATCTACCCCCTACTGGCAGACCAGAGGGGCCCTTGGCAGCCCTTGTAGAGGTACCCAAGGGGAAGGGAGGGGGCTGGTGGCCCAGTCCGCCCCCCTCAGCCTCCCTCTCCTCTGGTGACAGCAGAGGCGCCCACCCCTCTGCCCCCTCCCTGCAGCTGTTGCCCTGTGCATTCTTCCCGGCTTTCTCATCCCCTGGGCTGGCTGCTTCCCACCACCTTGAAGCCTGGCTGCTTTTTGTAAAATTTCCTGGCACTGCTTTTATTGGCCCAGGGGACTCAGGAACAGGTGTCACTCCAGGCTGGGAATGGAGGAGTCCGCGTGGAGCAGCCCAGCATCCTCGTTCTTGCTGACTCCCAGCATCCATGGGGCTTCTCCAGGGGCTCACTGGGTCTCTCTTCTCTCACCAGAAGTCCCCCATCCCCCACCCCACCAGGCAAACCCAGGGTCTCTCCCCGCGGCCCCCCCCCCCCGCCTTAGCCCAAGAACTTCCTAAGCAGAGAGATGAACCCAAATAGTTGAGGTTTTAAAGCACAAACAAAGGCGGATGAAATCAAGGTCGGGAGACATGACTCCAGCACACAGCTGCTCACAGAGGTCCCTGAGGAGAGCCGGGCTCGGAGCCCTGAAACCAGCAACAAGGCCTGCAGCCCCCGCCCCGCTCCTGCCGTGTCCCTGTCGGCAGGCAGCTTTCTGTCCCCCGAAGTGGTGTCCCTCTATCGCTCAGGGGTGGCCTGCAGTGGTCACCAGGGCCCCTCTGAGTGACCGGTCCTCACTGACAGCAGGGGTGTCTGGGGAGAGGATGAGATTCTCGCCACAGAAAAGGCTCAAACTAAAGACAAGGCCACCGGATTGGAGGCCCTGGCAGAGGGACCCTGCTATAGGGAGCGGAACAGGGACTTCAAGGCCCCGAGATTGCTGAGGCTCCACTGTAATGTGGCTTGGAGATTTTGCCATCTTAGTCTCCTCCTTCTTGTCCTCCTCTTCTTCCTCCTCCTCCTTCTCTTTTTTTTTCTTTTGTCAGTAGTGTGGCCTGAACTCTAGGCCTGGCGCTGTCCCTCAGCTCTTCAGCTCAAGGCAAGCGCTTTACCACTTGAGCCACAGCGCCACTTCTGGCTTTTTCTGTTTATGTGGTGCTGAGGAATCGAACCCAGGGCCTCATGCATGCAAGACAAGCGCTCTAACACTGAGCCACCTTCCTAGCCCCTCCTTCTCCTCCACCACTTCCTCCTCCTCCTCCTCCTCCTCCTCCTCCTCCTCCTCCTCCTCTTTTTCCTCCTCTTCCTCCTCCTCCTCCTCTTCCTCCTCCTCCTCCTCTTCCTCTTCCTCCTCCTCCTCCTCTTCCTCCTCCTCCTCTTCCTCCTCTTCCTTCTTCTTCTCATTCTCCTCTCCCTATTCTTCTTCCTCCTCCTTTTTGTTTTTTTGTGCCAGAACTGTGGCTTGGACTCAGGACCTAGGCCCTTGTCCATCAGCTTTGGTGCTCAAGGTTGGTGCTCTACCCCTTGAGCAGCAGTTCTATTTCTGCCTGTTCAGTAGTTAATTGAAGGTAAGAGTCTCATGGACTTTCCTGCCGGGGCTGCCTTCAAACCACAATCCTCAGATCCCAGCCTCCCAAGTAACTAGGTTGGCCTCTACTTCTAAGAATCGATGGCTCTGAGATCTTGTAGTTCTGTGACATCTCAGTAGCCCTGCAGAGGGGAGAGCAGGTGGCCGGGGTGGGGGTGGGCTTGGAGCTGGGTGCCTGGGGCAGATTCCAGCCTCTCCATCCTCAGTCTCCTCACCTGCAAAGTGGAGATGACCACAGTAGAAATAAAAACATAGACATGGCTGCACAGCAGAGCGCTTGGGGGAGGGGGGTCTGTCGTGTGAAAACCTCACACCCTAAGCTATGACCGTATTGCCTCTTGATGTTTATTTTCCACTGCTGTTTGCCTGACACTACTCTGGGCACTGGGGGTTTGGTGGACAGTAATTCCAATCCACACCCTAGCACTGAGTATGAAGAGAAGGCTTAAAATGAACGGTCAAGCTGGGCACTGGTGCTCATACCTATAATCCTAGATGCCCAGGCTGGAGGTCCACAAGACTCGGATTATCTCCAATTAACCAGCAAAAGGCCAGAAGTGGAGTTGTGCCTCAGGTGGTAGAGTGAATGAAAAAACTCAGACACAGCACTCAGGCCCTGAGTTCAAGCCCCAGTATTGGCACACACACACACACACAATAGAATAATTGGGGCCAGGAGCAGGGCTCAGTGGCAGAGCAGACTCAGTGGCACAAGGCCTTGGGTTCCATCCCCAGCACCATCACCACCCACACTTACCACACACTCATGCATACACGTACTTGTACACACACAGGCACGCACAGAGGAAAGAGTAATCAGATCCAGCTCCTGTTTTCAGAGAGCTCAACCCTGACCAGGAGGTCGTGGCTGAGAGGTGGAGGTTGCCACTTCCCTCCGGGAGTCCCCATTTCCTGTCTGGAAATGCAGCTGGCATCAAAGTGGCAGAGGGCCCCGCGGGGTCAGTGGGATGTCACGCGGTGGCTCTCAGCGCCTCTCCTGTGTCAGCTCACCTGAGATCCAGAACCACCCCCAAGTCAGAGGGTGTTAGCCCCGTTTTTGGGAAACAGAACCAGAGAGTTCCTGGGCGGTCTCCATCGGAACCAGGAGTCAGAGGTATAGCTGCAGACCCAGCTTCTCCAGAATATGGTTTTCTAAGCAGGGTGAGGTGAGGGTGTCCTGGGTGAAGAAGAGATGAGAGAGCGGGCAGCAAGGGGCAGACCTTCTCCTCTAGGCAGCCCCCCCCCAACCCGTGCCCTGCCTGCCTTCCTGCCTGAGCTCACTGGGGCCACTCCTTGGCTTGTCTGTTCTGTGCCAGGCAGAGGGCAGCTTGGGGACCAGGACTGGGTCCAGCCCATCTCTCCACAGTATCTTGCTTGGTGTAGAGCAGAGTCTCCTTGAAAGTCTGGGGTGAGGAGGACAAACATGAAAGGAGAGAAAGGGGAAGAGCAGCAAAGGGAAGGAGGAAGGACCAGAAAAGACCAGTGACATTGTGGGCTCTAACCCCGCTCCCCCGCCCCCACTGAGCTGCCATGTGCTCATCTCGGCAGGTGTGTGGTCATGGCGGTTGGAGGTCTTAAGTAACCTGGTGCCAAGGGGTATTGGCATCTTTACCCCACTGGGGGAGACTCAAGCTAAAGCCTCATGGCTTCAGTTCCAACAAAGACATAGGAGAGCTCCCCTGTGTTCCTTGTTTTCCATCCATTCATCCGTCCACGCATCCATCCAGCTTCCATCCACACAACATCCACACATTATCCACACAGCCATCCACACATCCTTCCATCATCCATCCACACGTCCATCCATCTATACACACATATCTCTGTCCATTATTCATCCACAAATCCACACATCTATCCACACATTCATCCATACAACAGCCACACATCCATCCACACATTTATCCATCATCATCCATCCATCCACACATTAACCCACACGTCTCTCTCTATATCCATCCACACATCATCTACACATCCACCCATCCACACATCATCCATCCATCTCCGTCCATCATCCATCCACACGTTTAAGCATCTGTCCATCCACATGTCTACCCACACGTCTATCCACACATCAGCCATCATCCACACACACACACATCCATCATCCATCCACACATTTATACATCATCATCCATCCATCCACACATTAACTCACACATCTATCCACATATCCATTCACACATCATCCACACACATCCATCCATCATCCATCCAACCACCATCACACACATCCATGCACACGTTCATCCACTAACCATCATCCACCATCCCTCCACACATCCATCCATCATCCATCCATCCATCAACCATCATTCATTCATCCATTCATTTATCCATTTGCACATCCATCTAGTCTCCTGTGTATGCGCCCATCTATTCATCATCACAGATACGTCCATTGTTCATTCATTCAGCATATACTCATTCATTCACCTATCACTCATCCATCATTCATCTGTCCACCATTCATTCAGTGTTTGTTGAGTGCCTATGGAGGCCTCTGTCCCATGGGGCCTAGAAGCTTACAGGAAACACAACCAAACAGCCAAGAAACCACATAAAACAAAGGGCTGATTACAGAAGTGTCATGCGGAATCTACCTGGGAGAAGGCGGGGAGCCACCTGTGCCCATCCCTAGGCCTCAGACTAGGGAGGGTCTTCCAGCTGCAGGAGGAGTATTCGGGTAAGAGAGAAGAGCATATGCAAGTACCACAGGTGAGACCGAGCCATTTTACACTTCCATTCTCCTTGTCTGGCAAGTCTTAGGAAGCTTGTGAACTCAAATGAGAGGACTTGAAGGACAGAGCAGCTCTAGGGCCTGGGGCCAGCTCTATGGACTATAGAGAGACACCTAGAGGAAGGAGAGACTCAAGCGTGGTTATTTCCCAGATGTTTAGGAAGTCCCCGTGGGTTTCCGATTCAGTGAGACCCAGGCTGTTAAGCAAGCAGCAAGGAACTGGCTTGCACAGCATGGTGTGGAGGCAGGTCCCTCAGCAGCTTCCAGACAGGAGCTCTTCTCTGGGCAGAGGGGAAAATGAGGGATGGAGAAGAAAGAATGACAGGCGGGACACCAGTGACCCCCGGGGCTGGAGCTGCAGGAGGAGGAGCACTGGACTCAGAGCCTCACAGATACGTGCGGGGCCCTGGCACTCCCTGCCTTGTGGCCAGGTCATCCACGTCCTGTGGGCCTCAGTTTCCTCTTCTGTCAAATGGGGGCAATGGTAACACCTGGGAAACTGTGGGGACAAAAGGGGATCATGCCTATGGCTCTACAAACTGTGCTGGGTGCGTGCGTGGAGGTAGGGTCCCTTCCCTGGAGGAGGCTGATGGCCAGGGATCTGGTTCTAGCTGTGTTTCTAGCTCTGCCAAGAGCCAGGCTGAAAGTTGTTTATCCTCCATTCTCCATCCTCAGGTCTGGTTCAGCAACCGCCGTGCCCGCTGGCGTAAGCAGGCAGGAGCCAACCAGCTGGCCGCATTCAACCATCTTCTGCCAGGAGGCTTCCCGCCCACCGGCATGCCCACGCTGCCCCCCTACCAGCTGCCAGACTCTACCTACCCTACCACTACCATCTCCCAAGGTGAGCTTCCTGCCCACCCCACCTCCTTCTCCTGCCCCGCCCACCAGCCTGCCTGTCACTCACAAGAGTGTTCCTCCCTTATGACTGGGTACAGACCAAGAGGCCACAGACCATTAAGATAGAGAAGATACAGTCCTGTGGTCCTGCCCTTGAAATGCGTAGCTTCCCAGAGGCCACAGTCGCCAGGGAAGGTGGCAAGGCAGCTTCTGCACCCAGTTACAATGAACTTTTCAAATGGGGGCCTCTTAAGGGTCTCCTTGCAATGCCAGGCTGGGGTTTGAGATGCTGCCTTCCTACCAGGAGATGCCCATGCAGGGAGGGAAGGCTCAGAATGTTGTCTATTGATTTGGGGCCAAGTATAGCCAGTCTTCAATTAAAATGAGAATGGAAGCTGGGCACCAATGGCTCATGCCTGTGAGCCCAGCTACTCATGAGGCTGAGATTGGAGGGTCACAGTTTGAAGCCAGCCCGGGCAAGAATGTCCATGAGACTCTTGTCTCCAGTTGCTCAAGTGGTAGAGTGTTAGCCTTGAGCAAGAAAGCTCAAGGGACAGTGCTCAGGCCCTGAGTTCAAGCCCCAGTGCTGGCAAAAAAAAGAGTAAATAAATGAGAATGAAAAGTGTGTGCATGTGTGTGTGCGTGCACACGTGTGTGCTGGCATGTGTGTGCCAATGCTGGGGGCTGAACTCAGGGCCGCTGGCTCTCACCTGGCTTTTTCACTCAAGTCTGTCACTTTGCCACATGAGCCAGTGCTCCATTTCTGGCTTTCTACTGGTTAATTGGGGATGAGAGACTGGTGGGCTTTTCTGCCTCAGCTGGCTTCCAGTCGATACTCATATCTCAGCCTCCTGACTGTCTAGGATTGCAGGTGTGAGCTCCTGAGGCCTGACCTATGATCTTGAGATGAAATCATGCCAAGGTCGAGGGTGATGAGGTCCCAGCCTCAGAGGGCCACAGAGAGGGACTCTGATGGCAGATTCTCAGTCCAGTGACGAAAAACAGAAAAGGCTAGAGTTAGATTAGTCAAAGCCTGCTGCAGGAGCTCTCTAGGAAGGACTGAATACTAAACACTAACTAAATCACTAAATACTGACAGGTATGTGAGTGAAGTAGAGTCCCTAAGAAAGTTACAACTTTCAGTTTGCCCAGCGTGCATTGAACATAACTGTATATCTAGCACCAAGCAACAAGGCCCATGTGGGGGCTCAGTTGAACTTGTGCGATCCTGGGTCACCGGAGAAGAGGCCGTCTCTTCTCTCAAAGGACCAGACTTGGCAGAGGCCAAAGCAACATGGCCACTTCCTCCCCACCGAGATTCTTTCCCGCTCAGGACCTCCCTTGGGTTTCTCCACAGATGGAGGCAGCACCGTGCACCGTCCCCAGCCCCTCCCACCGTCCACCATGCACCAGGGTGGGCTGGCGGCCGCTGCAGCCGCTGCCGACACTAGCTCTGCCTATGGGGCTCGCCACAGCTTCTCCAGCTACTCTGACAGCTTCATGAACCCAGGGGCTTCTTCCAACCACATGAACCCCGTCAGCAACGGCCTGTCTCCTCAGGTAAGTGGCCTCCCCATTCTGTCCCAGGTCTCATGACCAAGACAGCTGCTGGTCCAGTCGGTGGAGTTCCAGGTCAGCTCTTCCATGGGCAACACAGGGGCCACTCAGAATCCACTGGTCTCCATGAAACACTTGGTTTTGGGGACCTCAGGAGGTGGATTGGGTGGGTCCTCTACCTGCACTTGTCTTATCTGTGGGCCATGGCGCCAGGCTGGTTTTTCTCAGTCTGCAGAGATTGGATTGTGGATTAGCTCCTGACCTAACAGCCATCAGAGTTCATAAAACGCTGGCCCCATGGCCTTCATACGTCCGATGCCTGAGAGGCGGGCATGTGGGAAGCTGTGGGAAGTTTTGTTCTAAAAACCAAGAGTTCTTCCTGGATCTGTCCTGTTCTCCATCTCCAGCCTTTCTCAGGGGTAAATGGATCAGTGAGAGTCAGGGCCTATCCTATTGGTGGAGTGAATTGCAAATCAGGTTCTGGGCCAGGACCTCTACTCTGATTGGGTCTTGAGAAGTCTGTTCACTTACGTGATTGGTTGCTAGTTAAGCCCTTATTGCCTTGTACTGTATTAAAAGTCTGGAGACCTGCTCTGGATAGAGTGGCAAACAATGCGGGGCTTGTGGCAATTGTTGGTGGATTTGTGGACCGGATACCATGATGCTGGAAGTCCCTGTGAACTTGAGGTTCATTTTTATAGCAGTGACAGGCTCCCCAAAACCCCAGAGGAAAGGACTCAAAGCTGAGACTGATTTTATTTTGTCTTCTACCTGCGATGCCCTTCCTTCCTTCCTTCCTCATGTCTACAAGAGGAATGGACACAGGACAAAGGATAAACTAGCCAAGACAGCTGTAACATGCTGGGAAAGGTCTAGGCTTTGGGGCTAGGTTTAGAGTTCCCCCATCCTGTTGTTTGGAGGTGATCTGGGGCTGCCTGCTACATTCACTCATTTGCTGACAGAGCAAAGCACCCAGCACAAAGCCCAGTGCAAAATAACACTAAGTAAATATTAGTTCTTTAAAGATTTGTTCTAATACTAGTTCTATTTTTCCTTCTGTTGCTTAGACAATATAATTAATAGGGGAAAACTGTTACTTTAAAAAAAAAAAAAAAGAAAGTAAGCCAGTCCCTCGTGGTTTACACCTGTAATTCTGATCTGATGATCAGGGTTTGAAGCCAGCCTAGGCAGGAAAAGTCTGTGAGACTCCTATCTCCAATTAACCACTAAAAAAAGGCAGAAGTGGATCTGTGGTTCAAGTGGTAGAACATCCACCTTGAGCAAAAAAGCTAAAAGGCCCTGAATTCAAGCCTCAGTATTGGCATGCGCGCGCCAAAAAGACTCAAGCAAACTCCATCCTGTAGGTCATACCATCCAGCTATGCATTTGTGTTTTTTTTTTTAAAGTTTTATTAGAATGCCTGTGGCTTTTGGGCAATGGCAGCAGGGCTGAGTTTTTCAGGAGACCATAGAGACCACAAAACCTACAGAACTGTGTGACCTGTACAGAGAACAATGCCAGCCTCTGATCTCAGCATGCTCAAGGGGGCTAACAGTCCGCCCGGCAGGCTCTCTCCTGTTTACCCCCATTGGGTGGAAGATGTACAGTCCATTTAGCTCCATGATTAAATTGTGGGGAAGGCCTCTCTGTGCCTCGCTGTGATTTTCTTGGAGTGGGGATAATGCTGGGATTGTAGAGTTTGGAATGCGATCCATCTCCACAAAGCGCCTAGCTCAGGCCTGGAATGGTATGTGTGCCAGGGAACCCTAAGCAGTTACAGGGAGAAGAAGCCCTTTCCGGTACCTTCTACCCAGCATGTCCTCTGGGCACTGCAGATGATTCTGCTGGCCTGTCTGCACTCGCCAGCCCTGGGGAACTGGTCTGTACTGGGCTTGTCCCAATCTCTTGCTGATACCCCAGGCAAATGACCTCCTACATCTACAACAGAGCCCCGTGGGTTGCCACGCTTCCCTGGTGAGACTTAATTTGATTGGCCCCGTTTGGGGGCTCAAGATCATGACCCTCTGTTGCATGATGGCCAAGGTTAACTGGCCAGGCTGACCTTCCAGAGCTGGGGCAAGAGAAAGCATCACATGGGATCCCAGAATCCTCTGGGTTAGGACACTGCTGAGACTCGGGGGGTTCTGCACCCCACAGTGTGATCCGGACATGTTTGGAAAGGCTAAGGAGGGACACCGAGGTATTGAGGTCACCTCTCAATTCAGACGGCAGGCCTAGGCCTGGGCCTAATCGCTCCTGTGCTGGTCCGACCATCTCGTGTGCACCACGTGTGATCCCCAAGCAGGAGGCTTCCCACCCAGCAGAGGAGAGATGTGCAGATGAGAGGTCCCTGGCCTTCAGGGAGGAGTGGGGAGAGGGAGAAACGCATGCACTGGTATGAGTGGCCAGACCCTGCAGAAACCTTCTCCATTCCGGGTTGGAAGACACAGCCATTAGATGATGTGTTTGCTGCCCCTGCCTTCATTCCTCCTTCATTCCTCCCTTGACCCTGGGGAGGACAGACTCTAACAGCAGGAGAGCCTGGGGAGGCGTCCACCTGGTCTACCTGGTCTGTAATCCTCGGTGGAGAGGCTGTGGGGACGTGATGGATCGGTGGCTCTCTGAGTCCACTGCAGCTTTCCCCTCGAGGCGTGAAGAGTGATGGGGGCTCTGACAGGGGGAGAGGGGACCTGGCAGGGGACAGCTGCGGAGAAAGGGCTGCACTGTGCTGTGAATGAGTGGATGTTGGACTTCTGCCCAGCACATCCTGAACTGGCGTTAGGGAGAGGGGGTCTAGGTGTAGGACAAGCTCTGGCTTCATTCTCTCCTTTCTGAATAGACAAGGTTGGTGACCCATCTGCTCATCCCTGGGATCTTGGAAGGGGTAAGGTGAGGCTAGGGTTCTCCCCAGTTAGAAATCTGTGTGGGGAGAGGGTTGTTCCCTATAGGAAGGGCTTATCTGTAGCCCCTCTGGGCCACAGGGAGGGCAGCTTGGGCTGGACCAGCCACCTGACCTGGAGAGCCCCTCCAGCCCGTAGGCACTGCTACCCTGACGGCTTTGGCCTTTGAAACTGGACAGTGGTTTGTTCACCCAGCACTCAGTGAGAGTCCCGTTGGAGGATGAGGCTGGAGGTTTGTAGGACCCCTGGTCAGCTAGTTCCTCACACTGATGTCCCGAGTCTGTTCTCTCCTCCAAGCCTGGGACATCAATGCCCTCGAGTCTTGGACCTCCTCAAGAAGGCACTCCAGCAGAACTCTGCAGAAAGGCTCTTCTGCTTTTTCTGCCCTGAGCTCTGAGCCCTGGCTGTGCAGTGGGCAGCTAAAAGGACAAAGACTGACCCAGGGCCGGCCACGAGCCAGTGCTGTCTCCCTGGCCCTCAGAACACATCAGGGAATCAGGAGAGCACTGAGACTGAGGGCAGTCGCAGGTGGGCTGACACCTTTGCTCGGCTTCAGGGGGCTTCTCTATAGCCCTCACCATCAGACCCCACCTAATAGGGTCAGGTCCTACGAGCTCAGCACAGGACTCCAGCAGAGCCTGTGTGCCTCGGGCCCTTCAGAAGTGGCGTCGGGAGAAGCAGGCCTGTTCTCAGCACCTCACTCAGATGCCTTGCCTGGGATTGGGCCCCTCACACCAGCTGCTCTTACCCCTTTGCTTCAAGCGAAGGGTCAGTTATTAGGAAGTGACTCTTTGTGCGTGCATGCATGAGTGTGTGTGTGTGTGTGTGCGCGCGCGCGCACGTGCATGTGTGTCCGATGGGGCATGAACTCAGGGCCTAGGTGCTGTCCTTTAGTTTTTTCCCACCGAAGGCCAGCACTCCAGCCCTTGAGCCTCACCTCTACCTCCAGCTTTTTGGTGGGTTAACTGAAGATAAGAGTCTCACGGACTTTCTTGGGTTTCAAACCTCAGATCTCAGCTTCTTAAGTAGCTGTGATTATAGGCATGAACCACCAGTGCCCAGCTTGGAAGAGACTCCTGGAGAACAACTCGGGAGACTTAAGTTGGAGACAAAGGACACATCTTATAACAGGGGAGTCCTCCGCTGGCTTCACAGCGACTCTGTCTAGGAATGACAAGCCGGGCACCCAGAGACAGGAAAGAGGATGCCAGTCCTGCCCAGAGTGGGTCCCATTGGGCTCCAGATCCCTAGCCTTTGTCTGCGCATTGTAGAAAGGGAGACTTGCGTCCGCCACCGTCACTTCTGGTGCTCCTCATCACATCCTCGCCGGCTGTCATCTCCTTCGTCCCCCTCGGGAGCTTAAAATGAAGGCATCTGTAAAAGAGATTTACATATTTACAATCCACCCATACTGACCTACTGAAAACTGTCTTCCAAGTGTGCTGTTAATCACAGGACTGTGGGGGCACACCAAGCTTTCCTGTCCTTTCCTGCTAGTGTTCCCCCTCCTTTCCCTCTAGTGCACACCAGAGTTGTGGTGATAGCAGCTGGGCTTAGCACTCCTTTAGCAGGTGGGAGTCCCCAAGTTCAATCCCTTGCAGCACAGAAATAAGTATGTCAATAAAAATAAGTAGTCGCAATGACCGTCAGTGTGAATTGAGTGTACACAGCTAGCCAAGCATGAGCAGGGTGAAATGTCATGGGCTTTCACACGCTGAATCTCAGGGGTTATGTTGTGACCCTTATTTTACAGATGAGGAAAGTATCTTATCCAGAGCTACCCATCATCATTATCCATCCATCTACCTATATATTCATCTATCTACCCATCCATCTATCTACATATCCACCAGTCCATCTGTACATCCATCCACCAATCCATCCATCCATCATCAATCCACACATCCACCCATACACACTTCCATCCATCCACACATCTACCTCCTCACCCACTCATCCATCTATCCATATATTTATCTATTCACAATCTATCCAAACATCTATCCACACACATATCCATCCATCCATCCATCCATCACCCATCCATCCAAATTATCCATCCACACATCCATCCATCATTCACCTATATATGCATATGTCCATTCACAATCTATCCACACATCCATCCACATATCTTTCCATTTACCAGTCTGCCCATCCATCCATTTATTCATCCATCCACCCATATACACTTCCATCCATCCACACGTCCATCCATCCACACATCTATCCATCTACTAATCCACCAGTCCATCTGTACATCCATCCACCAATCCATCCATCCATCTATCAATCCACACATCCACCCATACACACTTCCATCCATCCACACATCCATCTACCTCCTCACCCACTCATCCATCTATCCATATATTTATCTGTCCACATTCTATCCAAAATCTATACACACACACATCCATCCATTTATCTATCCATCCATCATTCATCTATATATGCATCTGTCCATTCACACATCTATCCACATATCCATCCATTCACCAGTCTGCCCATCCATCCAGTTAATCATCCATCCATCCATCCACACATCCATCCATCTGCCAGTTCATTTATCTTTCCATCCATCCACCCACATATCTATCCATCTGTCAATTCATCCGTCCAACTACCCATCTATTTATCCATTCATCTATCCACTCACACATCCATCTCTCCACCAAATATCTATTGAGCTCTGTGGCAGTAACAGAGCTATCCAGTGCAATGATGCTAATGTGCCATATTTTCTTCTTGTGAGGTCAGTCTAATGGTCCACATTCAAGTTCAAGGTCACAGAGACAATTAATGGGAGATTGCCAAACTTCCCCTTCCTCCACAAAGCTCCAGGCTGTATTTGTGATTGATTGATGATCAGGGGTCTCCTAAATGCTTCTCAATAGCAGATACTCAATGTTGCATTCCACCACCGTCCAGGACATCCAGGGGAGGGTCAAACCAGCAAGAACAGAAATTTCACCAATAGAACCCTCCTGGGTTCCAGAACCTACCTGAGCACTTGGCCTGTTTAAAATCCTTCAAACCCCACCACAAGCCCACACTTAAGGAAATGTACCCAGAGAGGTTAAATAACCAGCCCCAGAGCTGGTGAGTAGTGGGAACAGGTGTTGGAGATCTGCTTGACCCATGAAGATCACCATCCTTCAACCCTCCCCAGCACAAGAGCAAGGCATACTGCTGGCCCTAGGGAACAGAGCCCTGCCCTGCACAGGCACTGGGAACTCCCTACGCCTCATCCTCTACTCCCTTCCTCTTTGTCCCTGTCCCTTTATTGGTGACATTGCGTTTATAATAAGCATTTAAAATGAGTCTTGCTGGACCAGAGACAAGGAAGGAGGAGGGAGCAAGAGATTTGTAGGCAGGAAGATGGGAGGGGGATTGTGGGGTGTTAAATAGCCCAGAATTTTTAAAAAACTGATGCAAATCACTAGTAGGAGAGAAAATTATATGCAATTACGTCCTGATATTGGAAGGTTTTGCCTAGCCCAGGCAACAAGATCTCATTAACAAGCAGAAAATAAGATTGAAATGGTGTGTAAAAGAGCTGAAAAATGAATTTGAATGCTGCGTTTGTCCACAATTACCCCCTCCTTCACACATATTTTATTGCAATTTTTTTATTATTCTTAATCTCTCTATTCCTCAAAGCAGATTGGGGACATCCTGGCATTACCAGGGCATCGGGAGGAGGTGTGGAGGATATTTTTTTTTCTGCCCCATTGAAAGGAGACCCTTCTCTCAAACATTTCCCAAGGTTGGGGTTTGGAGGGATCAGAATTCATTTCTCCAGCTTAGTGGGTTGTCAGAACACGGAGCTTTAACCCCAGCTGCCTGCTCCTCTGAGCCCCGCCCCGCCCTTCCCTTGCTTCCCTTCCCTAGCAATTCCTCTACCTCCCACTTCCTTCTCCTTGCCTTCTGGGGGCCTCTTGTGAGCTCTTCTTTCAGGGATCCTCTCCCTCAGGTACCCAGGGGGTGTGAGGAGGCCTGGAGAGAGAGCACACGCAGGGCCTTTGCCAACAAGCCATCCTGACTTGAAGTTCTGGGGCTGCCACCGACCCTGGGGCAGCTTGCTTCTGGGTGTCGTATTTCTCACCTTGGGAAGAAAATGGAATAAAGGGACTGACGCATAGTAGGTGGTTAGTAAACGTGCCTTCTCAGTGCCTTGCCCTCATCTGTGCCCTGGGCCCCAGTTCTACACCACCTCTCTTCCCTTCCTCTCTTCCCCTCTCACTTTTTTGGTGTTGGTGCTTGGGCTTGGATTCAGGTTCTGGATGCCATCCCTTAGTTGTTGCTGTTCTTGTTTTTCAGTCAAAGCTGGTGCTCTCCCACTTGAGTCACAGCTCTGCTTCTGGCTTTTCGGTGGTTACTTGGAGATAAGAGTCTCACCGTCTTTCCTATTCATGCTGGCTTCAAAATGCGCTCCTCAGAGCTCAGCCTCCTGACTAGCTAGGATTGCAGGCGTGAGCCACCAGCGCCCAGCTCCTTTTCTTCTTGATCTGCATCCCTCCTGCACCCTGCAGGCTGTTCTGCTGATCCTGCCTGGGGAAGGGAGGTGGCTGCCTTTCTCCTCTCCCCTCTCTGCCCTGTGATATGGAAAGGATGAGCTGGGAGAGACAGACAGGGACAGGAGCTCCATGTGATGTTCTAGGATTGGGGAAAACTGAGTCCTCCTGAACCCCCATTTCTCATGGCTGCTAGTGACTCTGGTGGGGGCCGGGGGTGGGGATCAGAGGTTAGTTTGGGGACAGTACCAGGAAACTGAGTTTTCTTTTTTTTGTTTTGTTTGTTTGTTTGTTTTTGGCCGGTCATGGCGCCTACCACTTGAGCCATAGCGCCATTTCTGGCTTTTTCTGCTTATGTGGTGCTGAGGAATCGAACCCAAGGCTTCATGCATGTAAGGCAAGCACTGTACCACTGAGCCACCTTCCCAGCCCATGAGTTTTCTTTTCTTTCTACTTTTTTTTGTTAGTGGTGGTGGGGCTTTGAACTCTGGACCTGGGCACTGTCCCTCAGCTCTTCAGCTCAAAGCTAGTGCTCTACCACTTGAGCCATAACCCCACTTCTGGTGGTTTATTGGAGATAAGAGTCTCACGGACTTTGAACCTCGATCCTCAGATCTCAGCCTCCTGAGTAGCTAAGATTACAAGAATGAGCCACCGGCGCCAAGCATGAGACTGAGTTTTCTTGAACCTAAAGTCAAGGGACATCTTTTTAAAGTGTCCACCCTCCAGACTGTCAGTATATCTGTATCAGCTCCCAGAGACCCCTCCAGACTCTGTCTGCCAGCCCCTGGCCTTCGCCTGATGGGGAGAGCAATGAGGGAACATAGGTGTTCTCTACCCTGTTTCTCAGTTGCCCCATGCCTCCCCAGCCCTGCCCTTTTGCCCCTAGCCAGGCAGGGATGTGGCTGCCCCAGAGGTGTGGATTGATGATTTTCACCACAACTTTTAGTTCTGACCCTCAGGACTCCCCCATCCCCCCCCCCATAAGTCTCTGCGGCCCTGGAGTGCGGTTCCTGCCAAGTTCTGGTTCTCACGGCTCCTCTGCCTTTGTGAAGCTCGCTTGCCCACCTCTGTGGAAAAGCTGAGCTGTTTCCCTGCTGGCGGCTGGCTCACCCAACCCAGTCCACCTGCTGTTGTCCATCACGTGCCCGGCTCCAGCTCCCAGGGAGAGGCCAGGGCAGAGCCATCTTCTGTGAAAACAGAGCTGTGTTTATGTGTCTGCCTTTCTTGCCCCTTTTCCAGGGTGGAGGGGTGAGGAGGAAGGGGGAGGGGACAGTCATGCCTGCTTTGAGATCCTCCAGGAACAGGGGTGAGGGGGTGGGGGGGTTGGGTCTTGGTTTCCAGGGGTGTGTGTGTGTGTGTATGTGTGTGTGTGTGTGCGAGCGCGTGCGCACGCGTGCCCTTCACTGAGAAGGAAGAGAGCCAGCTGGTCTTTTCTCCTTTTCTAGGACAGATTGAGTCTAGGGAGCTGAGCTTGTGCTTCAACTGAGTGTCTAAGGAGGACAGTGGCCTTCAGGGGACAAGTGTCCACCACTGAAACAGCCAAATGCCAAGCCAAATTCGGAAGAAGGCCTAGAGTCAGTAGGGGAAGGGAAGTGTCCGGCATGGGATGTCTGGGTGCCTCCATGCGTGGCCCAGCCCACAGTCAGCACTGAACTGCTCGGCCCGTGACATTGACTTTGGTGGCTCTCTGTGTCTGGCATCCTCGTAGACCACCAAGAACCAATGGTCAACCCCAAACATAGGCCTGTCTGACAAGACACAGCCACACTGGGCTCCCAGGAAGAGGGTGAGGCAGCTGCTCTTGGCTCTGGCCCTAGGTTACACTGTCATACCTTCAAGTTCCAGGATCTAAAAGATCCTTGTGAACACGGCACATGGAAGGTTCAGAGAAGAAAGGCTCACGGCTGTCTCTACTCTGATGTGGTGTGTTTTGGGGGAGCCGGTACCCTCTTTACAGTGAGCCTTTGGAGATCGGTTGTGGAGCAGGCAGTGTGGTTCAGGGAGAGCTCCCTGGAGGAAGAGGGATTGGATCAGGGAAAGTAAAGGAAGAGAGTGGAAGTGGATCACAGCCTGAGCCACAGGCAGTGACTTAGTGGCTTCTGATTTCCATGCGCCATGGACACAGTAACCAGCGGACCAAGATTTGAATTCTAGCTCTTCTAAGCTACAAGTCTTCTATCTGCACCTTCTTCCCATCTTCCCTGGGGGAGGGGGGGGTGGAGGAGGAGGAGGAGGGAACCCCAGCCGGGGGTTGCTGGGTTTCCCAGCAGGACAGGGGCTTAACAGTCCAGAGCTGCCTGGCTTGGTGGGAAAGAATGCAAATAGCGGATTTGTCCTTCTTTCTGATTAGCACGGGGGGCTCAGGACGAGACAGTCCCAACAGACAGAGGGAAAGAAAATGAGGGAGATTAGCAATTAATACTGAGAGCCTCTCAGGCCCATCCCTAGGGCCCCTGGTAAGATCCGGGATGGGTGGGAGACTGGATTTGGGAGGCCCAGGCAGGATTCCTGGTAGGAGAGGCAGGTATGACTTTGAGGGTCCCCAGAGACCATGCCCTTCCTGTCTCCAGGTGTTTAACCTGCTGTTCCTCCTGGGCCTGGGACCCCCCCCCCCCTTTACCATCTTCCTTCCCATTCTAGGCAACCCATGCAGACTTTGTTCATACATTGGCTGCCTCCTCCGTTACTTCCCTTTCCCCGGCTTCATGAGCTATCTATCTGTGCTGCCTCTGGGCGCCTGTCACATTTTATCACTCTATGCAAAGTCCTCCCCCCGGCCCCCACCCCCGACTTCTAGACCACTGCTGTTCTATAATACTAATAATGGTTAAATATTTTGATGGCTCACCACAGGTCAGATGTGTGCTGAGACCGCTACCCGGGTCATCTCAATTCATCTCTTGACGCACCCTTGGGGAAGGCGCTGGAATTATTTTTAGTGGTACAAAGACAGTTTCAGACATTTGTCTCAGGCATGTTGCTCACTGAGGAGCAGGGCCTAAACTTGAAGCCAGCCTGCCAGGGGTTTGTGGCGCGGGGGAGGGGGGGACAGGGGGGGAGCGCGGCGGTGGACGGCGAGAAACCCTTCCTACACAGGGAGTGTCATGATCAGGGTATGTTTCCTTCCCGTTTTCTGGGGAGACCTTTTCAGAACCCCAAAATGTGAGTCTGATTTCCACAAAGCCCAGCGCCCTCCAGAGGCAGAAGGGCAGAGAGCAGGATGCAGGGGCTGGCACTTCAATTTGGGGCTATCTCCAGCACTCAAGTCTTACCAGTCAGGCTCAGCTCTGCCTCTCTTTCTCCCTCTGTAAACCCAGACTGAGGAGGAAGCTCTGATGCTGTAGCAACCTACTGGTGGATGGCTCCAAGGTTCTGTGTGTGTGTGTGTGTGTGTGTGTGTGTGTGTGTGTGTGTGTGTGTGTGTGTGTGTGTGTGTGTGTGTGTGTGTGTGTGTGTGTGTGTGTGTGTGTGTGTGTCCACACCCAGACTGGGACTTGAACTCAAGACCTACGCCCTGTCTTTTAGGTTGTTTATGTTTTTTCCTCGAGGCTATCGAGTCTCTACTACATGAGCCACAGCTCCACTTCTGGCTTTTTTGGTGGTTAATTGGAGATAAGTCTCATGGGCTTTCCTTCCCCAGCCTAGCTTTGAACCTCGACCCTCAGATCTTAGTCTCCTGAATAGCTAGGATTAACAGGCGCGAGGCACCGGCTTCTGGCCCTGAGGTTTTGGTAGATAGGGACTAGATGCACACAAGTGAATCAGTACGGGGCCGGACCCGAGGCCTGGCATTTCGGAGCCTCCTTCCCCAGCACCTTTGCCTGGCAGCGTCTGTCTCGTTCCACCCCCTTTCTCACTGTGATCCTCCAGTCCCCACTCCCGGGCTCCTGCCCGGAGCCTCAGCCACAGGGCTCCCCTCTTACCCCTGTCCTCTTCCCAGCTGGGCACATTTCTCCAGCACCTTCACCAGAGGGAGCAGGGGTTCTGGCACCAAGGGAGGCCAAGGGAATTTGAGGAGTCGCCAGGTCTGGGCCTACATCCGCAGGACATAGTTAGAGATCCTCGGAAGGGAAGACCTGGGTGCCCCACCCCACCCCTCATTCCTATGTACCTGCCTTGCCCCCCCGCCCCCCCAAGAATGGAGCCTCTGTTGCACATTCTTGCCTCCCCCTGGCTGCTACCGGTGGTTGAGAACTTCCTCTTGGGCGGGTGGGAAATAACATCCCCAACTTATTTTTTGCGGGTCCCTTCTTCTCCCACCCCTTCCCTCCCTTGTCTGACTCTCCTGAAGGCCGTCTGTGTGCTCGGCCCCCCTCAGCCTCACCATTGGACACCCATCCTCCCTTGTCCCCCTTCTCACCTGCCACGCACCTGCAGGCAGGATCCTGGACCCTCTCTTTTCCCTCTTCCATCTCCACTCCCTTCTTTCAGACCCTCTTCTTCTGCCCCTTCTCTCTCCTCCTGCTCCCCCCATCCTCTTCTCCTAATCTCTTCACTCTGTTTTCATTTGGGGGCGTCCACCTAGAACACATCAGCCTCTCCCATGTCGCTCAGTCGTGAACCCCCTCCTCCCTCCCCCACATCATCACCCTCAGCTCCACTGGGTCTGGCTGTGCAGGGCGGAGGTGGGGAGGGGTCCCCCAGGCCAGGCAGGGTGGGGGTGGCAGGCAGGGGGACAGGGACAGGAGGCGGGGCACGCGTGGCCACCCCTCCCATTCCACCGCTGCCTCGCCACCACAGCCGCGCCTTTGATCCATGGCCCGAGGCCGCCTGACAGTGGAAAATGCGGGGAGACAAAACCACTCAGTCAAAGTGATTCTCAACAACTGTCTCCCCGAGATAAGGACTCGCTCGGGCTCAGCGGCCTGCTTAATTCCGGCCTACCCGGCCTGGGATCCGGGCACGGCAGCGAGCTGGCCGCTGGGCGGGCCTCAGCACAGGCCTCTGTGCAGGTCTGCCTGGGGGCGGGGGGGGGAGAGACACCCAGGACCCAAAGTGTGAGAGACCCCTTCATGCTACCAAGGGTCCCGGGCTGGGGCTGACAGCCCAGGGACAGCTACCCAAGGTCCTAGGGAGGAGAAACTTCCTCACCAGGCATGGAGGGGTGCCTTTCCTTCTTCTTTCATCAGGAATCCCCCCCACCAACGTGCTTTGCCCAGAACATTCTCACCCTCCCCTCTGCCCTTGTGCTATCCCTATTCACCCCTGGCTTCAGCTTCTGCCGGATCCCCAATCTAGGGGGGTGGGGGCGAGGGTGGCATAAGTCTTCCCAGACCCTGGTTCTTCCCCAGGGTAGCAGCATTGTTTCTGAACTCTTTCTGGATACTTCTCTCTCTACCCCCTCTAAAACAAAGTCCAGACTAGCTGCTGTCCCATGTCCCCAGTGCAAAGCCTCGTAAGCAGTAGTGGTCTACAAGTGTATTCCCAAACCAAGTGGACTTTGCTTGCCCACCCCCCACCCCATCTTCAAGAACCTTCTATTAGGAAAAGCCACTAAGCAGACAACCCTGAGCCAGAGGCCTCTAGAGAGGAAAGGATGCTCTGGCTAACCTAGGGAGGCTCTGTGGCCCTGGTCTCCTCCATCAAGGGAAATTCTTTACTCAGGGCTTGGCTAACCTGGCAGGGTAGACAGGGCTTAAAGGCCAGGCTTTGCCCTCTGACCCTCGTCCACCAGCAAGTTGGGTTCCAAATGAAGATCGGGAGACACCGGAGATTCTATTGCCAAGTGTGGCCAAGAGAGAGCTCCAGCCATGGCCCCCGGTCCTATATGCTTCTCTTGTGGGTTTGTGAAGCGTGGAAACAGCTTCGTAGGCAGGTGACTCCGCCCAGGATCTGTGAGAGCTGGGGGTGGCAGGACCAGTGGTAGAAGGGGTATCCCCAAGGTCCCTCTGAGAGCAGGGGTGAATCTAGATGACCATTGGAGGATGGATCCTTCCCAGGGCAGGTAGACTCGAACCACCCCAGTGGCTCCCATCAGAAAGTCAGCTCCGGGCTGCCTTCACACCTGTTTCCAGGGAAGGCCTGGCACTAGCAAGCTCACCCAGGTATGAAGCTGGAGGCCCTGTTGAAGGCCTGTCTAGCCTTCACATGCCCGGGGACCCCTGGAGCCCCGACCACATCGGCGAGATGACCTCCTTTTTTTGAGAGTGAACTACCCTCCCCCGAAATCTCAGCGCTGGTCACCACCCTAGAAATAGCTAGGCATCCTTCACTGCCTGGATAGATGACAGCCAGTGGGGTGAGGGTGGCTGTGACTCGAATCTTCTTCATCTCTGCCTCTGCGTGGGCGATGTCACCAAGTCCTGAGAAATCAGGCATTCCACGTTGAAGCAGCCTCGTGGTGAGCCAGCACTGAGTGAGGGGGAGGAGGCCTCAACTCCTCAAACCCTGAGGACATCCGAATGGAGCTGGCCCAGGTCCAATAAACGCGACCCTCACCAGACCAGGAGGGGGCCTCTGACCAGCAGCATAGAGGATTACCGTCCCACGAGAGCCCTGCAAGTATCTTATCACAAAGGAGACACGTCCAGGCTGAAATTGAGACGTGAGGCCCAGGGGCAGAACTTCCCCAGCCTCCCCTAAGGGCTCCCCATCCAGACCTCAGACAATCCGGTCCCTGGCCTGAGAGCTCCAGCCAACTACGTTCATCCGGTTGAGGCCTCTGGGGTACAGCCACTCTTGTCTTTAACCCCCACCCCCAAAAGTAGAGTTGGTAGTCCAGTGCTGTTTACAATGACAGCAGTGATACCCTGGTTGCTCAGAACCTGGCAGCTGACCCCTTTGCCCAGCCTGGTTGTGGTTCGATGCTCACAATCATCTTGCCCATTTTGCAGAGTCAGAGGTAAAGTTCAAGGTCATCAGTGTAGGACAAGGTCAGAATCCAGCACCTAGGTCCTGCCAGGGACTGGATGTTCCCTCTACTGTGGACTGCCATGTGGGAGGGACAAGATCAGACCCTCTGGGTCTGGTCTGCACACTAGCAAGATGACCAGGCACACCAGAGACCAGTGGCTCACACCTGTCATCCTAGCTACTCAGGAAGCTGAGATCTGAGCTTCGTGGTTCAAAGCCAGTCAGTGCAGAGAAGCCTGTGAGCCTCCTGTTTACAATTAACCAGCAAAAAGCTGGGAAGTGGAGATGTGTCTCAAGTTGTAGTGGCACCAAACCTATGCAAAAACAAAGCTCAGGGACAGAGCCCAGGCACTCCTGTCCTTTCTCCTCCCAGATCTCAGGTGCCCCCTGAGCTCTTTTCAGGGACTGAGAATGGACTCCCCTGCCCCGGGTAGCAGAGAAAATAGAAAGGAAGTGGCCTAGAAGGAGCCAGAGAGTCCCTAGATGCAAGCAGGAAAGGATAGGGGATGACAGGCTCCTGCAGCTTTCCTCCAGGTCCGCGCTAGCCACCAGCTGGACCAGCCGGTTGGCTCCTGGTATGACAGGCTCAACCTTGGCATAGTCAGCTCCGAGGCTGACTTCAGGAAGGAGGCACACAGGCGGAGGGGGGGGGGGAGTGCAGAGGCGGCCCAGAGATGCAAGGGAAGGGAAGGGAAAGAGGTGCAGACCCGAAGGACAGAGGAAATGGCAGCGCACGCGGGAACCCATGGGCACATGGACAGGGGTAAGGGCAGTGGGAGAATCAGAGAGGACAAGAAGGCAGGAAGACAGAAGCAAGGCTTGAAGTGAGTCCGAGTGGAACTGGAGGCAGGGACCTGCAGCTGGAGGCAGCCAGAGCAGAGGGCTCAGGTGCAGAGAGGGGCTGGAGGGCTCCTAGGGGAAGGACACTGTAGCCAGATAGCCCAGATTGGAATTCCAGTCCCACCAGCTCTCAGCCACGTGGGCTCGGTCTGTCTGTTCCTCCCCAGAAGCAGTAGGGGTGGATGGCCCCTTTGTCCCCCGGTGATACGGTAACCTCCCAAAGACGGCTTCTTTCCACGGTCCCTGAAAAGCCCCCTCCCACCCACTGTCCAGGTGTCTGTCTGTCTGTCTGTAGAAGGTGGCTTTTCCCATGCTTCCTGGGTCTGAACCCCAGATGCTCTGGTCTCCTGGCGTGGCAATAGTTGGTCCCTGAGCCCCCACTCCCCACACCAGTTTCCCCCACCGCCAGCTTGGGGTGAAAAGTCTTGCCCTGTGGCCAAGTGTTTCGCTTTAGTTCCAGATGCCACCCTGACAGGTGCTCTCTTGTGATTAATGTCCCCAACCGGAGCCCTGGGACTGGCTCCTCCTCCCCCTCCCCCTTCTTCCTCTTCCTCCTCTTCTTCCTCCTGTCCAGGCCTTCCAAAAGTCTCCTCCTGGCCCACTCTCTTTCTGAACCTGCCCTGGCCATCTCAGCTGGCCAAGCCGTGTGCTTCCTTCCAGCCTCTATCTTCCTGGCTAGGTGATGCATTGACAGTCAGCCAAGTGTCTGGAGCCCCATGGGGCAAAGCAGAGAGGCTGCTGGGACATCAGAGGCCCCAGACAGCCCCAAGAACAGAGCCCTGTGGGTCTGGGGTACAGAACACTTCTGGATGGGCCAGAGACTCAGAGAGAGGATGCTGACAATCGTCACATTTACACATGGGACTTTCAGGTCCTGTGAAGGAGGGAGGGGGGAGGGGGAGTGGATGGCTGGGAATAGAACAATGATTAAGAGCCTTGGCTGCTTGGGGCTGTGTGTGTGTGCTATCGGAGTTGGGGGACCATGGCTGGAGTCAGCACTGGCCGCACTGGAGAGTACTGTTTGAATGGGATCCGTGGTTTACCAGCTGTGTACTCTTGGCCGAGTGACGTGAGCTCCCTCTGTCTCCTCATCCGTCACAGGTGACGACAGTGGCTCCTGCCTCCCGGTTACCTCTGGGAGTCAATGAGTTCACACACCTAAGATACTTAGAACAGGCCCCAGCCACGATCGTATTAAAGGAATGTTTTAGCAAGGATGATGAATGGGAATGGCGGCATTGGGGGAGAGGAACCAGCTCCAGGTGGGGGGTGGGCAGGGTGGATTTCACGGGGTATAGGATGGAGGGAGGATGCTTTGCTGGTTCCTTCCCCACTTTGCCCAACCCTTTTCTCACACAACCAGTGGCATCGCCTTCCGGGGCCCCGAGGTGCCAGCCAAGGAGCTGAGCTGCCTCTATCTCCTCCCGCATCTCTGTGCGGCCTGGGGACAGCGCGGCTGAGCAGCAGCAGCAGCTTCTTGCTTCTTGTTTGTTTGCTACGTCAGCCCCACGGGGACCCTTTTTTTTTTTTTTTTTGCTAATTTTGTAGCTGCCTTTATCAAATGGGGATTCACAGGCGTTTTATCCTTGATAAGTGGATTAGTCGGTGAGCTAAACAAGAAGGTGCGGGATGAGGGGCCTCCGCTCCAGAGAAGATATTTGTTTCTGGAAGAATGGAGCCTGCGTTCTGTGCCCTGTGCGGGGAAGGAGGCGGGGGGGGGGGGGGGGACAGGGAAGGCTAGAAGTAAGCAGAGCGTGGAAGTAGCTGGAAGGATCTGGAAGGATCATCAGTGCTGCTGCTTCCAGGAGCTGGGGGCCAGAACCTGGGCAACTTGCTGCAGAACAATGGGAGAGCAGGAGGGAGTCTGGGTGCTGGGGCAGGGGGCGGGGAATCCCTTTCGGGGAAAGGGGGTGATAGAAACCTGTATTGAATCCAGGCACATGGCAAACCTGGGCTGGCTTTGAGTTGGCATCACTTACCTGGGCTGCCTTTATCTTCTCTTTTCCCTCTACCTCTCTTTTCCTTCCAGCCTTCTCTTCCATCCCATCTGCCCCTCTGAGCCCCTCCAAGGATCCGTACTGTGGTCTCTGAGGAGTGGCCACCTGGTGGGCAGGGAACTGTCCAGCTTCTCTTCCTGTCACCCCCAGTGTGTGTCCTCCAAGCCCCCAGCTGGGTTATCACAGGGAGTTGCATGTACAGTCTTTAAAATGTATGTGTTACTCTCCTTGCTAGGATGAAACCGTACATGTGGGTGACCATAATGCGATACCTGACTGTGGATGCTCTCCCCCCAGGAAGTGGTGCCATGTTGATCTTGAGGGTCAAGGGACCAAGGGAAGGTGACGGAGACATACAGAGTCCTAGAAACAGGAAATACAAGGAATACTTGCCGAGGGGCGGGGGAGTGTGTCCAAGCCAGCAGGTGACCACAAGGGTCATGCTAGGTAGAGATCAAGGCCAAGATGGGGATTCCAAAGCATCTCTCTGCAGAGTGCTAGAGACAGAACCAGATGCTTCAGGGAGAAAGAAGAGAAAGAGGCCCGAAGGATGCTGGGGTAGATGGCTGGTGGGATGGCTGGTGGAGAAAGTGAGGGTGGGAAGGGACACCCTGATGCTCTCTTTTTCATGCGAGTAACCGGGATCTTGAGGTTCCCAGCCCAGGAGCAGGAGGAGTCTGGCAGAGCAGGGTGGGCGAGGAGAGCAGGGGTTGTGAGAGGGAAAGAAACGGTTGGAGCAGCACGCCACCGGTCCTCAGCTGGCCCTTCGCCGCGCTGTCCTCCCCACGCTGCCTCCAGCTGAGTGTGATTTTGCTATTTATTTACATGTAATTATTGCTATGAGGTGCAGATATTAACGCTGTCAAGAGCAATTTGCTCTGACATTTTTCACTCGCTCCGTGCCCCCCGCCACTCTCGACGGCGCCCAGGGCTCTCCAGGCTCAGCGGCTGCACACTCAGTGGCCCTGGCCCTGGGAACCACCCAGCCGGTAAGGAGTGGTGCCGGTAAGCTCGCCCGATCTTCTGCAAACTCATTAAGCTTTGAAATTGAATTTGGTCTGGGAGAGGGTGGTTGCCCCCCTCCGCCGCCGCCCACTCCACTGGCCAGGCTGGCTCCGGGCCTCCATGGGCTCTGACTTCCAGAAGAGATAACCAGACAAGGCCTGAGCTGGCCAGGGCCAAGGCTGGCAGAGGGCAACAGAGGAGACAGCTGGTGGAGATGGAGAGGGCCACTGTCAGGGACGGGGGATGTAGAACGCCATGCGGGCACCACCCAAGATGGCAGCTCAGCTTCTCCTCCCTGGGTATCGCACGGGAAAACTCAACAGCCCTGAGATGGAGGGATGGTACGTACGTACATGGTAGTGGTGCCCAATTCATGAAGAGACTTTCACATGGAACCAGTCCAGTCGTACACCCAATGGCCTTTCAGAGCACTCCACCATGCATGGGCACCTGGGGAAAGGTGTGGGGTGGGTAGATGCTAGAAACAGTCAACTCTCTTGTCTCTCCGTTTATACCTTGTGAGCTCAGACCCCTGCCCTTTGACCATTTATCCTTATGATACTGGCACCTCACTGGATCTAAGATGATCCAGCCTGGCTCTTTTTTGGACCTTATAGGAAGATGTCTGCAGGAGCCTCTTCATAGGTCCACAGTTACCTGGCCATGGTGGGGTGGCCAATGGAGGAAATGTGTATCAGAAAGACACCGGGGAAAAAGTGGCTGGAGTCTGTCATTCCTATGATACACAATACCGACAAAAATAAGACCACTGGTTTTATTTGGATGGATGGAGGGATGGATTTAAGTGTCAGTCCCAGGGCTTGAACTCAGGGCCTATACCCAAGCTTTTTTCTTTTGCTCAAGGCTAGCGCTCTACCACCTGTGTCACAGCTCCACTTCCAGCTTTTTGCTTGTTCCTTGGAAATAAGAGTCTCACAGACTTTTCTACCCAAACTGGCTTCAAACTGTGATCCTCAGATCTCAGGCTCTTGAGTAGCTAGGATGACAGATGTGTGTTACCAACCCCCAGCTTGGGCCACTGAGGCTGGTTCATCCACTCAGTTCACAGCAGGGATTTGATCCTCTGAGTGGGGCGTCAGCCAGCCATCATGGCTGTGGGCCCCTAACTCGCTGTGATCAGTGCCAGCTTGCCTGCCCAGGTACTAAGGAGGTTTCCCTGTCACCGCTCAGCCCCTGCCACCATCAATCTGTATATTTGTCTCTGGCAATTAGGGAGGGGGGAACCTCCCTCCCCATGCTGGGGCAGGGTGGGGGAGGCCCAGTGTGTGGGCCTCCTGTCCTCTAGAATCAAGGAGGCCCCTTCTCTCCCCTACCTCCCCTCTTTTCCCTCTCCCCCTTCCCTCCCCTCCCCTCCCCTCAGCTCAGCCAATTAGGCCCCTGACACCTGGAGCTGCTGACAAACTGTTTCTGTCACTTGCTTTCTGTCTTTCATTAGGGCCTGGGAGGAGGGGGAGTGGGGAAAGGGAGGAGGAGGGAGATGGGATCTTTCATGCTTAGCAAGGCCAGATACATTAATTACAAAACGGCCATTTGCGCGTGAAAGTGTGCTAATTAAATTTATGCAATCATTATCTTTAAATAGTCCTATCTTTCTCAGCGATCAGGGGTGGCGGGGGCCTTCCTTCCCCAGCCCGCTACTGCTCCCAGCAGAGCTGGTCTAATCCCCGGGCCTGCCATTTATCACCCCATCAGAGATGGTCTCTGAAACTCTCACTGAGCCCCTTCCAGTCCCAGCCCCCGCCCCCTCAGGGGCCAGGAACCAGGGGACCCAACCAGGCTTGGATAGATTGGAGCTGCCGACATCTCCAGCTAGGGTTTCAGATAACTTTAGATGTGTCCAGATCTTTGGAGGGTGACATATTGTCAGCCAGACATGGTGTGTGTGTGTGTGTGTGTGTGTGTGTGTGTGTGTGTGTGTGTGTGTGTGTGTGTGACTTCATTCACAAGTAGGAAGTCACAGACACACAAACTCTGCCCCTAGAGTAGCAAAAAGCCTCAGTGGGGAGGAGGGGCTCCTGGAAATCCTGCAGGTTGGGGCACGGACTGAGCATACTAAAAGCTCTTGATTTATTTCGTTCAATCAATTTGATGCCAGGCTCTGGGCTACAGATAAAACACCAGTTCATCCATTCCTTCATGAGCTGGCTCACCGTGAACATCTGTTCTCCTACTCAGTGTCAGGCATGGGAGTAAGACAGCACTCCCCCGCCCCTCCCGCACACACAGCTCCTAGCAAAACCCAGGGATGTCTTGTCCTCAGGAGGCTGCGGGGGGGGGGGGGGCGGGGGGAGGATGTGTGTGTATGTGAACACATGCATGTGTGCAAGTTTCAGATGCATGGAATGGCACAAAGACAGCGGGCCAGCCAGGGCCCAGGCTGAGGGGTTGGGCTACAAGAGGGCTGAAGTTTTCCTGTGGGTAAGGTTGGTAACCAATGGGCCCACAGCATCTCTGGCCTGAGTCTTCCGGCATCTCTTCTCCATACCAGAAGGTTCTGACTCCAGTCTTACCTGGATCCCTTCTGCTGTAATTTTGCAAATGTCCTGTCCCCAACCCTCCTCCTTCCTGTCCCTCCCTCAGTGCATTCTGCACATGGGTAATAAGAGCCCCAGCTGGGCTGGTGACAGGACACAGCGCTGTCCCAGTGTCCCCATCAGCCCCAGCTGCTGAGGCCTTGCCTCCGCCTGTATGCTTAAGGTGGTCCCAGAGGAATACGCAGGACACGCACCTCCTTGCGCAAAGTCACATGCAAACTCAGAGGCCCACGGACATGCGTGTGTGGCACAGTGCACACATATGCACACGTATAATAGCCACGTACACTAGTACACAGTACCCACACACAGGCATGCACATGTGGCACTCACATGTGTGCACGCAGGCACGCACTCTGATGTGTACAGAGCAAGAGTGTTGAGCTGGAAGGCAGGAGTTCTGTTCCAAGCTGGGTGCCGGTGGCTTCCGCCTGTAGTTCTAGCTTCCCAGGAGGCTGAGATAGGAGGATCAACATTCCAAGCCATCCCAGGTAGGAAAGCTCATGAGACTCTCCGTAACCACCAAAAAGCCAGAAGCAAAGCTGTGGCTCAAGTGGTAGAGCACCAGCCTTGCTTGAGCAAAAAAGTGAAGGGACACAGTCCAGGCTCTGAGTTCAAGTCTCAGTCCCAGGAAGGATTAAAAAAAAGTTCTACAGTAGTCCAATCCTGCCACTCCTCTGCTGTGTGATTCCAGGTGAGGTCCTGAGCCTCCTCTGGAGGACAGAAGCAAAGGGTAAGGTGCTAGGTTCCTTCAAGAGGATGACGGCTGCCAGGCTGAGCGGAGCCTTCCTGGCAGGCTGGGGTGGCAGGGGAGGGGGGGCTAGCTACTTGGGGGGGGGGATGGAGTGGAGGAGGAGTTAGGGAGTGAAGGCCATAAGCAGAGATGGCTGGTGAAGGGTGGGGTGAGGATGGGGAGACCTGCAGGAAATCTTGTTTGGAAGCTTCCAGAGTCAGCACCCGAAGCCCATTACCGCTGTCCACAGGGGGCAGAGAAAGGGGTGGGGGGCAGATCCTCTTAGCGGAGAATTGAGGCGGAGGGGGGACGGCACTGGCTGGCTGGCTGCCTGCTTCGTGATTTCACTTCTGCTAATCCCAGTGTGGAGCCGGGCGCAGGCCGTGTGTGTGTGTGTGTGTGTGTGTGTGTGTGTGTGTGTGTGTGTGTGTGTGTGTGTGTGTGTGTGTGTGTGTGTGTGTGTGTGTGTGTGTGTGTGTACACACGTATGCATGCCTGCATTCAGGCTTATGTCTAGGTGAGCTGGTAAATGTGGAATAGCGCAAGCATTCTTTGTATGTGTGTGTTTGCTCTGTCTACACCACGCTGTGTGCGCCCCACGTCTTTGTGTGTATGACAGTGACTGTGTCGTTGTGTCGTGGAGTCTGTGTGGCGATGGCGGGGATGGGGTGCGATCTCTGGGTCTCATGCTTGCTGCCCACTGAACTCCACAGCAAGATTTCTTTCTTTCGTCTTCTTTTTTTTTTTTTTTTTTTTCTGGCTAATTGGAGATAAGAGTCTCCTGGACTTTCCTACCCTGGCGATCCTCACATTTCAGCCTCCTGGGGCATGAGCCATCAGTACCCAGCCTAAGGGAGCTTTTAACACCTCTCAACCCCCAGGCCTCCAGGGGATTCCAGCAGACAGAGAGGGAGGCCAAGGCTTGGGGAGGGGAGGACCGGCCCTGGCCCCTGCCCCCACTTACCCTGCCTGGACAGAGACAGACTCCAGGTCCCAGGCCCCTCAGCACCCAAAGGCCATCCGTGAGCCAGCCTGTCCTGGCCACCCTGGCCCAGAGACGGCTCTTGGCCCATGAGACTTTCCATGCATTTCCCACAAACATTGCAGTATGGCTCCTGGCAAGTGGTTTTCTGACCACGGGAGCAGGCTGTCCCCCACCCCCACCCCAGTGCTTCACCTCCCATCACCAGTGGAGGTGAAGGGGGTGAGGTAGGAGCAGGGCTGGAGGGGGGTGGGAGGCTTGAAGGAAATCACGCTCTGGGCCCACGCCATCAGGTCCCCAGCTAGATACCGGGAACAGGATGTATGTGTGTGTGTGTGTGTGTGTGTGTGTGTGTGTGTGTGTGCGTGTGCGTGCGTGTGCGTGCACATGCCGCGTGTGGAGCTGAATTTGATGAATTTAGCCAAAGGAGGTGTGCAGAGGTGCTGCTGGCTCATTGGGATCTGGAGGGAAAGCTGTTCGTTCATCAGGAGGAAAGCCATGGGCATCGGCTCTCATCCTGGAGTCCGTGAGTCCTGTAAGACGTGGGGTGTTACATGTACAGGCGCCAGAGGGGGGCCGCCCACCCCTGAACCCTGGCCACCTCCTCTCCATCACTGAACACATTCAGGACAGAGGAGGTGGGACTGTTCCAAGTGCCCGGCACCCGACCCCTTTCCGCTGTGCACCCCAACTTCCCTGGGGGGTGGGAGGAGAGAGGGTGGAGCCAGACTTCCCCCCAGGGGTGGGGGGGGAGATGAGAAAGGCATCAACCATCCAGGGGGAGTTCCCGGGCCTAGTGCTTGCTTCCGTCCCAGGCTACCACTGAGCCTTCTTCCCCCTCTCCGCTCCCATCTCAGCCAGCAGGAGGGAGACACGAGGCCAGTGAGCTCTGTTTTGAGCTGGCTCTAGGTGCCAATTGCTTTCATCCTCCCCTGGCCCTCTTGGGTGGCAACAGTCAGCACCATTCCCATTATACAGACAGGAAGACTGGGCCCAGAAGGTTAAAGACAATGCCCAGGGCCAGTCACTCAGGGACAGGGCACCCAAGCTAAAGCAGATATTCCGGCCCCCCCCCCCCAGCCTGCAGAAATAACACCCCGGCTCCCCCCCCCCACAGCACCCGCCAGCCAAAAGCCCTGAGTGAGCCTCAAAGACCCCCCCCCCCCGGCAGGACAGAGAAGGGACCCATGCACATCCAGTTCCCAGAGCCCTTGTCCCGATGCCAGGGCCTGAGCCCCTTCCAGCCTTACCAGTCTTCAGGCCCTGTGCCCTCCCTCTCTCCTGCCGCAACCCCACCCACTACGCGGGCTCTGCCAGGGAGCCGGCACCGTGGCCCTTCTAATTGTATCCAAGCTCGCAAGCCGCTGTTAAGTTATCACAGAGGGTGCAGGCCTCCCAGCCCAGCCTCCTCGGTCCCGGGCCCTCAGGGCCAGCTCAAGAACGGAGGGAATTAATTACATTTTTTCCCCATCCCCTTCTTTTAAAGTAAAGGAGTGCATGGAGGCGTACGCGGTCCTGGGGGAGGAGAGGGCAGAGGCTGGAAGGGGAGGGAGCCTCTCTGCCACCCCCCCCCAAAAGCAGCAGGCCTCTCCCCAGGGGCGGAAGGGGGGCCAGGCTGGCTCCTTATTGATTTAGTCTGGTCTAGGCTGCGACTCATTTGGAGCAAGGGGGTGAGGGGTTGGGTGGGGGGGAGGGAGAGGAAGGTAAGACTGTCAGTCAGCCTGATGGACAGCCCTTGAGATTTGCCTTCAGATAAAACCTTACAGATGTGGAGGTCGGTATTGATTTTGAGTTAGTAATGGTAACGTACCAAGAAGTAATACATTAGTAAAACCAAGGTCACCGGGAAAACGTAAGCCCCGCCCCGCCCCCACCCCCCATCCCGGGAGAGGCCTAGAGCATTCTTGAGGGAGTGGATCACCACAGCCCGGGCCCAAGACTTCCTCAAGTTCAATAGTTTGCAGACCCCAGCCCTCCCCCAGGCCCCTTACTGTGGGCAAAAATGCTTCCTGTGTCAGCAGGCACCAGGGGCCTTCCAGAGTTCTTAGGGACAGCCTGAGGCCAGGAGGGGATTGTGGGTACTTGGTGGGGGGGGGGCGGGGATTGAGGCCAACCTCTGTGCAGCTCTCCGTGTGTGTGTGTGGGGGGGGGGGAGATAGAGTTCCTTTAGGTGCCAGAGACTAGGTACAGACCCCAGGGAGGTCTAGCTGACCTGTATGATCTCAAGCCAGCCTTCCCACTGCCCCATGCCTCAGTCTCCCCCGCCTCCACGCAGAACAGGGTACTTAGACTTCCGCTGGCTTGAGGAGCCCCCCTGGCTGGGGGCCTTGGCTCCACCGTGGGCCCCTCCCACCCCACTGCAGTTGGGTCTTGTTCCACTTGAGGAGACTCTGCTATGCCTGGAGACAAGGGTGGGATGAAGTGGAAGCCCTTTGATCCACGGGCCTCCTCGGGGGACGTGGAGGGGCTGAGCGGATGCCACAGCAGCCTTCGTTCACACCTACCCCAGATGTTCCAGGCCAAATCCTATTGAGCAAATCCCATTAGAGGAAAAGCTCTCCGGGTGCCCAAGGACCACGATGAGGACGTTTCTGAGCTGTCTGTTTCTAAGCAGGGTCCAGGGCCTTCAGAGCCACCCACTGGGTCCCACATAGGCCCCTTCTGAAGAATCGCCCCAGGGGGGCCTCAAGGTTCCCAGGGCTTCCCTTCACCACACTGACCTTCTTGCTGGATGTCTTCCCACCCCAGGGCCTTTGCACTTGTGGCTTCCCCTGCTCCAAAAGCTTTTCTGCTTGTGGACCCATGGCTGGTTCTTTTTGGACTTGTTGACTCTCTCTTTCTCTCTCTCTCTCTCTCTGGCCTAACTCCCTCCTCATGCCAGCCCCATCTATTTTTCCCTCTATGGCACTTACCAGTCCCAGAAATCACATTCTTTATCTGTTGGTTTGTATGTAGCTAGTTATTTGTCTTCATTTCTACTAAATAGAAAGCTCCAGGAAGGCAGGGGATTGCTGTCTGGCTGTGTCTGGCAGTAGTAAGTGCACAATAAATACCATGAGGCAAACATCCACGACAGAAGGGCTTAGGTGTGCCAGCCTTCTCCTTGAGAGCCGACAGCAGGCAAACCAGGGGTGGGAGGCAGATCAACCCAGCCCACGACTGCTTGCTCGCGGGCCTGCCACAAGGTCTGGGGGAGCCATGGCCCTTTGTGGGCTTCAGTCTCTTCTGAGAAATGGGCCCCATGGCTCTGCCTCCTCTGTGCATCTCTGTAAGGCTGCTGTTTCCTGGCTTCACCTGGGCTCTGAGCAAAACCACGGCACAAAGCTCCTCGTGGCCTTTCGGCCGTCTCTTAAACTGGGAATGGCCATTCCCATTTCACAGAGGGGAAGAGACCTCGCTCTCTCACGTCTCTGCCTGTCCTGCCCTCCGACCTTGGTGCTCAGGACAGGGACAGAGCAGGAGGGTAAAGTGAAGGTGAACAGGGTCTGGCTGGGCCCTTCCTTAAAGCCTGCATCCTGCCGTCTCTCAAGAGGCAGCTGGGAGTCAATTGACAAGGTCTCTGCCCTTTCTGTTCCTGTACTCCCTTCATAGACTTCCAAGGCCTGAGCTGTCCTCACACAGACTCAGCTCTGTGTCTTGATGGTCTTTGCTTCTGTGTGTGTGTGCGGGGGGATGGAGGGGTCCTGAGGCTTGAACTCAGAGCCTGAGCTCTGTCCCCTACCTTTTATGCTCAAAGCCAGCACTCTACCACTTTGAGCCACAGCACTACCTCCGGTTTTCTGGTGTGGTTAATTGGGGATAAGAGTCCCACAGACTTTTCTGTCCAGGCTGGCTTTGAACCGTGATCCTCAAATCTCAGCCTCCTGAGTAGTTAGGATGACAGGTGTGAGCAGCCAGCGCCCAGCCGGTCTTTGCTTCTTGCCTACCTGACTAGACACTACCTTCCTCTTCTCCTTACCCAGGGCAGGGCCCAGGAATGCTTCCTCTCCTTTTCAAAGTCTCAGAGCCCAAGGCCTGAGGCAGGAAATGGTTGTTGAATGAACAAGCAAACACCCTGCTGTCCCAGCAGTAGGTGTCTGCACTGTGTCTCAGGAGTTCCTGCACAGTGAACCATGCCAAGGCGGGGAAGGGAGGTGGTCACAGAGGCTGAGGGCTGGCAGAGTCACAGAACAGCAACCGGGAAAGGACTTAGAGGACTGGCTGTGTGTTTTGCTGGAGTAGGAGCAGGAGCTAGAGACCCAGAGAAGTTGAAAATGAAGCAAACGCAGCACAGGGAAAGGGACTGAATCCAGAATGGATGGAGTCCTGCTTTCAGATGTGTGTTGGAAGATGGGGAATCTTCATCTAATAGGAGAGGCACAGCTCCCTAACTGAGATCTCCCTGACTGATGGGAGAGATGCCATTATCTGTGTAGTTTATACATGTACACATTCATCATCCATCTATCCATTTGTACATTTATCCATTCATCCATCCATTCACCTATCCATTCATTCATTCATCCATCCACTCTCCTTCTATCCATCCATCTACCTATCCATCTACCAACCCATCCATCCATTCATCCACCCATCCAGAAGATGAACTGCTGCTTATTTAGTTAGGTTTTGTTGTTATTTTGGTTTTTGTGTCTTTCCTGGGGCTTGGACTTAGGACCTGCGTCTGATCCCTTGTTGTTGTTGGGGTTTTTTTGTGTTTTTTGGGGCTAATTCTTTATTGTGATTAAGTGATTTCACAAATTTCACAGTATTGTGGGATAGTGAATGCTTAAAGTCGCAAACATACTCTGACTCTCCTGGGGCAAATTGTCTATCTTGGTCTATACCATTTATGAGTCCTATGAGCTTTGACAGTACAGTTATTTCTTCCACATTGGGTGATGTGTACGTTTCTTTCCTTTTGCATAGCATCAGCTGTTCCCTCTTTCCCACTAGTTCCCTTCCTCCCATCGCTGCCATTGAGTTGCTTAGTTTGTTTTGGTCAATGTCCAGTGCAGCTGATGGGTCCCACTATTGTATGTTTTTCCCTGAATCCTTCTAGTTCTGTGTCCTCCTCCTGGTCTCCTGCGTGTGTGCACACCTTGTTTATTTGCTCAAGGTTGTTGTTCTACTACTTGAGCCACACCTCCATCAATAGCTTTTTGGTGCTTAAGTAGAGGTAAGAGCCTCATGGACTTTCCTGCTTGGGCTGGCTTCGAACCAGCATGATCAGATCTGTGTCTTGAGTAGGTAGGATTACAGATGTGAGCCACCAGCACCCAGCTTCGGTTAGTTTCTTATTCATGCATGCAGTAGTTCATTCACTAGCAAGACTCAGACTGACCCCTTGGGCCAGGACCTATGGGCAGGGAGGTGAATAAAGACCTGCCCTGACCCCTGGAGCTCTCCATGGAGAGAGGCCCGTAGGTTAGGACTCCAGGAGAAACGCTGAAGCCCAGAGGCTGCTGTGACTTTAGACTCAGCAGGCGTGGTCTCGGTGTCCAGGAGTCCCTGGGGCCCGTCCTCAGCGCCCAGTACTGACCCCATCTCTCCCACAGGTGATGAGCATCCTGAGCAACCCCAGTGCAGTGCCACCGCAGCCGCAGGCCGACTTCTCCATCTCCCCTCTGCACGGGGGACTGGACTCGGCCTCTTCCATCTCCGCCAGCTGCAGCCAGCGGGCTGACTCCATCAAGCCGGGCGACAGCCTGCCCACCTCCCAGTCCTACTGCCCACCCACCTACAGCACCACGGGCTACAGTGTGGACCCCGTGGCTGGCTACCAGTACGGCCAGTACGGACAGAGTGAGTGTCCTGCCTCCCTCCCCGCCCCCGCCCCCGGTGGGGAGCCACGGGTGGGGGTGGGGTGGGGAAGTGGGGGTGCCCTTCCCCCACACGGAGAACATCGCTACTATAAGATGATACTGTGCTGGGTAGCAAACCCAAGCCCGGCATCCAGGCTCCTGAGGGGATCTAAATCCAAACCAGTCATAACCCGTAGCCACATTTGACACGTTGAGAAGAAAGTGGTAGGATTATTTCGACCAACATATCGATGGATCAGAAAAATGATCCTTTCAGCAAGTAATCCATGTGAGATTCTGAGAGCAAGCCGGTGGCCCTCCCCAAGCTACCTTCCACCCCCAGCATGCATCTCCCCCCAGGGCCGGAACACACGAAGTTTTCATCAGCAACGCCCCGTCTGTATTTACATTTCATCGCTCACAGCTGAGGTCGTGATTTACACACCCAAGTTGCTCCAAATAGACTTCGAAGTTTTCCAACCATGAAACAACTAAATCGAAGATCCGTTTTTACATTTAAATTAGATAAAACTAAATAAACATCTGAAATTCAACTCCCCCACTTACAGTAGGCACAGATCGAGTGTTCCCGCAGGGACCGCGTGGCGGAGGACCCTGCCGCCCGCAGGCTTGGGGAGGGGGGTGGAGGAGGCTGTGTCTGCAGTTCTGGCCCCCATCCCACCCCCTCAGCCTTGGTTTCCCCAGAAGGCCAAAGTCCTACAGCGCCTCCCCTCCCCTCCCCACCAGCTGCCATCCCCTGGTTGCTTGACTGGAAGCTGCAACAGGGGATCTTCAGACCAAAGGCTGGGAAGGGCAGGCCAGGCTGCCACCTCTGGCTGCTTGGGAATGGGGCTGCAGCAGAGCAGACCCCGGGCAGGACAGGGGTCACTGGGCTCCAGTCCTGCCCCACCTGCTGGTGTCAAACTAATCAGAAGGCGTGTTGGGGAGACCCCCCCCACGCCCCCAGGGTGTCCTCTTCTCTAGCCACTGCTTGGCCCAGTGCACTGAACTCTGCTTCCTGTAGCCGCAGCCCCCTCGGACTCCCATAGCTTGCCTAAATGAAGGACAGCTGTGCAGGTCTCGACCTTCTGTGTGTCCACACCGTGTGAGTGTGAGTGTGTGTGTGTGTGTGTGTTTGTGATGTGTCATTTCAACACCCAAGTAGAATGCATTGCAGGCAGGGGTGTGGGTGGGTGTGTCCATCATGTGTGCATATTAACAGCTCTTTGCACACCTGGCATGCATCTGAGCGTGTGCCCGAAGTCACATACCCACCCACATGTGAGTAACACAGGATGCCACCAGGGGTGGGCATCTGGGCTCATGCCTGTGGCGTCATCATGAGTATGAGGAGCCTGTATGCACATGCACAGGTGTGTAGGAGTGTGTGCTGCGGTGTGCTGCTGTGCACACACCTGTGTAGATGTGGATCTGGTGTGTGTGCCTGCTTGTGTAGGTGGCCCACGGCTGTGTGGGTTCGCGTGGAACGTCTGCATGTCTGTGTGTGTGTGTGTGTGGTGCGTGTGTGCATGTGTCTGTGGGCACGCTTGGGCGTGGGGGGCACTTGTGAGCACACTTCCAGAGGGGCCCCAGCGACCCCCTGACCCTGGGCTTGTTCCCCGCACAGCGGGCGTGGGGCACACATGCTCTAGATAAAGATTTGAGAGGGAGCGCAGGGCCCCCGGCCGGCGTTAGTCACACCCGGAGCCCGTGCCCTGCTCCCGAGGGCGCCTGCCCAATTCGGAAATAAAATTAACCCCAAAGTCAGCCTGGGGGCGGTGGGGGAGGGGATCAAAAGAGAAGGAGCCCAGGAGGCGAGAAAGGAGGGGCCGGTCTTCCCAGGGAAGGAAGTAGGGAGACATTCCCCTCCCTCACTGAGCCTTTCTCCTCCCTCCCCCCTCCCTCAGCCCTCCCCCCCACACCCTTGCCCCTCCTTCTTCCACTTCCCTCAGCTCCACCCCTGCTCCACACTTCCGAAGAGCTCAGAGCTCCTCTGGGAACCTCCCTGCCCCCATCATCTCCAGCCCCACCCAAAGGGAACCCCACACCCCACTGAGTCCGGGCCTGGGCTCCGGTCTGTCACCTGAGAGGCTCAGGCCCCTGGGCCACTGGACACACCTGGGCTGTCCCCCCCCTCACTTCCATCCTGACCTTCCCCATGCATTTGCCCTGCCCACCTGTCCACGGCTTGCACCCCTCCTGTGAATGCATTCAGCACAGGGGGGCGGGGGTGAGACGTGTGCCCTTCATCCAACTAGTTTCTTAAAGGTATTTATTTATAACTTCCAAAGCTAGGCTCAGAGAGGATGTGTAGCTTTCCCTAGCTGGCACAGCCTGGGAGCCTCAGCTTCCAACACAGACACTCAGCCCCTGCCTGGGCCTGGGTTTATTCCCCCAAGCTTCCACAAGGGGACAGGTGCCCACTGAGAGAGAGGGCCACTACACAAAGACACCAAGAATACATGCCCAAAGAAAGGAAAGACTGTTTAGTGAGCATCTACTATAGGCCACCCACCATCCCAGAGGCTGTTCTGTGCCGTGTGCACCGAAAGGCAATGACATCCAGAGAGCTTCTTCACCCAGGGCCACTCAGTCATAGGATATGGAAGTGTGCACAGCAGCGCCTGTCCCCTCTCCCCAGGGGATCTCTTACACAGCAATCTTCCTCTCCATATTCCTCAATCTTCCTCTCCATGTTCCTCTCCCATTTCCAGGGACATCCTTCTTCCTACCTTTCTCCAGCTCCAGTCACTGTCCATCTGTCTGTCGCTCCCCATCCCCTTGGGGATGGGGTGGGGGCAGAAGGCCAGGGATGGGGCACATGGCAGATTAATACGGTCCTGGCGCTCCCAGAGGCCAGGGCCGTACTAATGATGGGGCTGATAGAACGCAGAAGTGTGAAAAGAATTTTAATAGATCTGACAAGTCTAATAAGAATTTGTGTCTGGAAGGGTCCTCCTCTGGGGCCGCAGGCTGCCGAGGCTCTGACGGCTGAGATTTGTTTACTGGTTGGCATCACCGCATCTCCTGCCAACCTCTGATTAATCTAATTTGAGACGTTGAGAGCTCAGGCAGAGGCGGAAGGCAGAGGACATGAGACACGGAGGGACAGAGGGACAAGGAAAGCTAGTGACAGAGGTCCTGATGAGAAATGTCACAGCCCTGCCCTCACCTGCCCTCCAGCTCCACCCCACAGAAGGACAGGCTGTGCAGCCTGCTGGTTGTCCTGGGTCATCAGAAAAGTTTGGTCTCTTGGTGTCTCTTGTCCACCTGCACGAGGGTGCAGACAAGCCCCTACTATGTGCTGAGGGGTTCAGACAAGCTCCTACTGTGTGCTGGACTGCAGAAGGTAAACTTGGAAGACAAAAGAGGGAACACCCAGAGTGGCCAGAGGCACATAAAAGGCCAATTCAGCCTCCTCTGTGTCATGCACCGTGTATAACTCGGCGCCAGCCATTGTCCCATGCCTCAGTGTCCCCATTTCCCAAGTGGAAACAATTGTACCTAAAGCAAAGAACGAAGGGGCAGTTGACAGAATGAAACGGGATCACGTCCAACTGCCTAGCACCTGCTCGGTGCTTGCCTAGCAAGGGTGCTTACTTTGCAGTGGACAGAGCACCTGGTGGGTTAACCCAGCCTGTGTCATCAGAGTCCAGCACAAAGTAGCTCCAAAGCCACCTGTGGGTGGGGCTGGTAAGGAGGTGTCTGGGTGGAGCAGGGTGAGATGGGCGGCAGCCTTCGTGGGCTTGGGGAAGGTCACCTGAGCCTGGGCACATCCCTGCTACTACCCAGCGGGGAGAACTTGGCAGAGCTCTCATACTCCTAGGCTGCAAGGGACTGTGGGAAAAGCCTGGGAGCCCTTGAGCACCCAGATGCACACATAGAACCGCGTGATGCTGTCCCACTGTGCGCGGTGCTGACCCACTGCGCGCGGTGCAGTCCCTCCTGTCACTCCCCTACCCCTGCCTTTGAGCTGTTGAACACCCAAAACTCCATGCTGCAAGTGCCCTCCAGCCCAGGGCCAGCTCTTCCTCCTCCTGTCACCACCCTGAGAGAGAGGGCCCTCCCACTGGAGGGGGGAGGGTACCCCGGGAAGAGAGAGGGCATAGCCAAGGCTGCAGGGTCTTTTCCAGGCCCCAGATAAGAATCTCATTCTCCGTTGCCAGCAGGGCATGGCTGGCCACCTCTGCTGTATAGCTGGGGAACTTGGGGACATGTGACTTCAGCAGGATGCTGGCAGCCCCGACTGCCTTTCCTTCCCATTCTGGTAGAAGAGAGAGTTAACACTCTAAAGAGACTTGGGACATTTTCATGACCTTCAGGCACATAGGAGCCTGGCCCAGGGCCTCTGTGGCCAGTGTCTCAAAGAGCATTTTCTCATACGATCCTCACGGCTGTGGGTTACGCAGCTGGACACTGGTTCTTCCACATCCCCTCTTCTGCAGCAGGGAGACAAGCCTAGAGGGGGAAAGTGGCCCCGAGGTCACACAAGAAGGTGGCTGTCCCCACCGAAGATCACATCTGTTTACCACACCCCAGCCCTGGGACCCCGCTGCATTTGAACCCACATCCTTCTCATACACCAAGTGGCAGGTTTAGTGCTAACCTCTGACACAAACATCACCCCATCCTCCAGCACAGCTCTTTGCCTTCAGTGCCTTGACTTCCCTTTTGCAAACCAGGAAATCAAGGCTCTGTTGGGGAGGTGGTATCCCCTAAATCACATGCCAAGAGTTGGCAGATGGAGGATTTGACTCCGGATAATTGGAAACCCTAGACAATGTGGCCTCTCCAGGCTCAATTGTTGGTATTGCCCAGTGAGCCTCCCTGGCCTGGCCCTTGGGACATGTCTGTCACCTCCCAGTTCTACCCATTTACAAGGTGCCAGGTGGGGTAGGGGATAGAGCAGATGCTGGCCATCACAGAGACGCTTTGTGGACAGATCTTTCCGTTTGCCACTCCCTTTCCAGGTCCTGGAGGTCCTGAGGGCCGGGAGGGGTAGGGAGGGTGTGGACAGGCCACCGCTGTGAGCCCAGCATGGAAGGCAGCATCTCTGTGTCTCATTGGTCACAAGCCATCCAGTCACTTGGTCAGGGTGACTTCTGCTGTAGCTGCTGTGGAGACAAAACACATGTGCATGCTAGTGGGTGGTCATAGCTGCGGCCAGGCAGACGGATGCAGACACCCAGCCCGGGGAGCTCACACGAACACAGAGCCCGTCCATGCATCCGTGCACAGGCATGCAACTGTGCCTCTGCTCACGGAAGAGCCCGTGACTCCCACCCATGTATAAACGTGCACGTGCAAGATTGCTCTGTGAACATTTGTACACATGCCCACTACCACTTCATGGTGATTTGTTTTCACTGTATGCTGCGATCACTTACACACACACACACACACACACACACACACACACACACCCTCAGATGCTCATCTGTCTCTCTCTGTAGGTCTCAACTTCCTGCTCCTTCTTCTCTGTGCCCTCCTCAGCTCACTCAGAATGGCTCCTTTGCTTTGGGGGCAACAGTCTGGCTTTGTTTCATCTGTGAGCTCAGGTCAGGGGTAAGAGGAGGCAAAATGGCCTGGCCTTCATAATCACCTGGACTCAGTGGGGGCTCATTGGCTCTCTCCTGTAGAGGACTATGTAGTGTGTTTGCTGGAAGGCAGGACTGCTTTTTCCCTGGACACTATAGGTACCTTTCTGTACTTCCCTATAGAACCAGTGAGAGAACTGGCTGATGGCACATGTTAAGTAAGAAACTGTTGAATGATTAGAGATGAAGTGAGGGAAAGAGCTTCATGAAGAGGAAGGAGAGAGGGAGTAACAGAGGGATGGAAGGAGGAAGGAAGTGAGGGTAGGAAGGAAGGAAGAGCCAGCCAATTCAAGTGGATGGATGGATGGATGGATGGATGGATGGATGGATGGATGGATGGATGGATAAGGAGATAGATGGGTGGGTCATTAGGAAGATAGATGGATGGATGGACAGATGGGGAGATGGATGGGTGGATAAGTGGATGAATGGCCAATAGGCAGATGGATGGATGGAAAGATGGCTAGATAGGAAGATGAATGGGTAGATAGATGGATCAATATGCAGATGGATGGATGGATAGATCAATGGGAAGATGGATGGATGGATGGACAGATGGACAGACAGATAAAGGGATGGATGGATGGAAAGATGGATAGATAGGAAGATGAATGGATAGATAAATGAATCAATAGGTGAATGAATAGATGGACAGACAGATGAATGGATGGGCAGATGGATGGATGGATAGATGGGTAGATCAATGGGCAGATGAATGGATGGATCGATGGAGTGACAGACAGATGGGGAGATGGATGGGTGGATAAATGGATGGATGGCCAGTAGGAAGATGGATGGATGGACAGGAAGATGAATGGGTAGATAGATGGATCAATAGGCAGATTAATGGATGAACAAGCAGGTGGATGGACAGATGTATGGAGGATGGATGGAAAATGGAAGAACAGACAAAAAGAATCTCAATTTCTAGACATTTTTTTCTCTTCTTTCCAGCTGCTGTTGATTACTTGGCCAAAAACGTGAGCCTGTCCACACAGCGCCGCATGAAGCTCGGGGAGCACTCTGCTGTGCTGGGACTGCTGCCTGTAGAAACTGGCCAAGCCTATTAAGGCCCCGGGTCAGTTTGCCCTAGTCCAAACCCCGGCCCAACCCTTCCTGACCCCCAAGTCTCCAAGCCTCCATCCCTTCAGACTCCTGAGGTCACAGGAGGCCAGGAAAGGAGCCCACTCTCTTCTCATTAGTAGCCCCCTGGAGATGCATGGCCAGTACATCCTTCACCTGTGGTTAAGAGTCCCAAAGGAACTCTGAAGTCCACCCTTCCTCTGTCTCTGGCCAGCCTGCAGTGCTCCCCAGCAAAATCCACTGTGGACTCAATGCTGTCTCCGCAGGGAAACGGAGGCTCACCCTGAACAGTGAGTGCATCTTGGGACCCAGAGCACAGTGCCTGAGATGAGGTCCTGGCACCTTTCGCATCTGAGTCCCAGGGTGGCCTGGCCAGAGGTGCAGGTGAAGCTCAGAAGCATTCTCAGCTGCCAGCGCTGGAGCTGCTGTCCTGCCAGGGGCCTCTGGCTCAGCCTCTTCCTCCTCTGGTCACTGGGACTCTGTCAGATAAGGTTCCCTCCTCCCTGGGGGCAATCTTGGCTCCACCCAGGACTTCAGAGGACTTCCAGATCCTCCCCTCACACTCCTGCTGGGTGTCAGGAAACCTAGCCCTAGTAAGGAGATAGGGGGAAAGCAGGAAAAGACTCTATCAGGGGCTGCAGGTAGGGGGAGCTGTCAACCCCAGGCTGGCCCAGGGTACGAGAACCTCCAGCCCCCAGGAAGTAGGAGGCTCTTCAGCTGATGCCCGATTTTAAGCTTGCCCACTGCATCACTGCCTGGGATGCAGGCCGGAACTTCTGGTTTCCTCAGGACAAGAAGAGAAGTCTTGAGATTCACAAGAATTCAAGATGGGCCCAGAAAGCCTTCTATAACCAGGATTCCTTGACTCCTGAGCCATCAGCCCTTCCGGCCAGAGCCTTCCGCTCTCAGCTTGCCAGCCCACACCCCAGGAGTTGAGCTTGCACATGTTGCTTCTCTCTGAGATGCCAGTCCTCTAAGAGAGGACTCAACCCCCCCCCCCCCCCGTGGACTAGTCTCCCACACTGAGATGCCTGCAGAGCTCTGGACCAGGGTCCTGGGAACAGGGTGGGATTGCTCTCCCCCTAGCTAAGATGACCATTCCCCTTGGTGTTCCGATGGGGGCTGTGTCCCTGACCCCCACAACATTGCCTGGCTCTTGGCCAGTCAAGAGGCCTCTGTTTCTTGATCCCTCACAGTTGATCTAGGACACATGTGGCCACCACCCCTGGTCAAAAGAAGACACAAAAGGTTCTATTAAAAAAAAAGAGGGGGGCACATAAAGGTACCTTGAGCCTCCAAGGACTTCCTCAAACCTACTCTCTTTAAGAGATAGGACCTTTGGGGGATGGTTGAGACCCCTGATTCCCTTCTCCCCAAAAACTCTCTACCACCTCCATCTGTTTGTGCAAGTTATATACATCTTCATCGTCTCCATCACTGCAGCCGATGCCTGGAGCGCCTCCATTCACTGCTAAGAGACACAACACAAAACCCAGCCACAGAGGACCCAACTGCTGCTCCCCCCCGTATATACATGAGGCCACTGAGATGTTCAAGCCATGCCTCTTGCCCTCAGACAGCAAGACATTCAGAGAGGAAAGAGGCTGTTGCTTTGGCTTTCCAGAGTTCCTTCCTCCTAAGGAGCCAACTAGACAAGATGCTAAGACATGAACCTGTGTGACGAATGCCCACCTGTTTCTCATCTTCAGACCGGGTCTATCAAGACTGTCCTGGGCCATGACCAGGATGGCTCCTAGCTGTGGCTTAAAAGGAATTTATGAATAACCAGGGGCAAACAGACTCTTGGGTAGCAGTGGGCACCAGACAGATGGCTTTCAATGGAGCATCACTCGAGAGACTGGGTTCTTCAAGCTCTGGACAAAGGGGAAGAGGGTGGTGTTGTCCCTTGGAAACTGAGTCCCTCCTCACCCCCCCACCACCACCTTGGTAGCTCTCACAGCTAGAAAGCCATCCATAGGAGACCAACCATACTTTCATCCACATTCCTTGAACAGTCAGTTCTTTTCCCCTTAAAAGCCAGGCTCAATACCTGCCTGAGTGACTCAGGCAGGTGACCTCAAAACTGCCAAGCCTCATCCCAGGAGGCAGCATTCCAAGGCTAGGACCAATCCCAGTCATCTACCCCTATGGTGGAATGAAAACTAGTAAGACCTGCTTGGGAACAAACCAAATGCTTTCTCCTTATGTCCAGTACATCTGCAGTTCTCCCGAGCTATCATCTTGGCACAAAACGGAACTTGCTTTCTGAAGGGCCCTCGACTCCAATCCATTTTCCCTAGTACCCCATGTATTCATGTACCTCACCAACAGAATATAAAATTCAATCTTGTATTGGCAGCTGACAACTCCAGGAAACAGAATGTTGGTTGGACAAGAGATACCAGGTCTGTATCTCTTTGGGGTTGACCGTAGCCTAGAAAAAGGCCTGAATTCCCATGGCCAGGTCAGCCCTAGAAATCATTTCCTCAATACCTGTAAATAGAGCCCATAACAAGATAAGAGACATCATCCCCAACAATTTATCCCTAGTAGCTACTGGTCCTGTCCATGGGGGCCCTTCTTCTGAGCTCATTGTACATTAGTTGGCAATGTGGTGATGTGCTGTTTGTTTATAGGAAGTTGACTTTTTACATATAAATATATATATATATGCTTTAAAAAAAAAAAAGGGAAAGAAAACCCTCACAGTGTGTGTCGTGCTAGTGCCAGGGGACCATCTGTAGGGATATATCTGCATATCGTGTGTTTCAAATTATACATTCCGGGCTTTTTGTTTTTGTCCTGTTGTCTTTTCAGTTGGTATTTTTCTCCCTTGCTATGAAGAAAAAGAAGCGATGTGTCAAGAACCAAGCTCTGCTTTTATACTGTTATCATTATTATTGTTGTTGTTATTTTTAATTCTCCTTTGCTGCCCTTTTTGCCAGAGAAACAGAGAAATGGGGGGAGTAAGAGAGAAGGAGAGAAGGATCAGGAGAGAAGTTGGCCCAAAAGACAAATGAAAAGTCAAATTTCTAGTCTGGTGGTGGCTGGAGAATAGGACAGATTGTGGAGGTGGACTATTCCACCCAATGTGGGTGCCATTTTGTATGGAACTGGCAGAACATTCTGAGATTGGAACGCTGGATCTGAGTGCAAAGTCCCACAAGCACTATCACAGAATACTTTCTCATCAGGCCCCCAAATATATCTTTTTCTAATGGATATTTTTAGGGTACACAGACCTTCTCTCCTTCTCTCCTATAGAAGCAACAGCTCAGACCAAAATGGGGGTACTCAGGCCACCATCTTGAAATGCTCCAAGACATCTCTGTATTTAGTGTTTTCTCCTGTCAACTCTGATACAGCCAACTCCCCAACAGGGGAAAAGATCCACATTGTGCTCTAGAACATTCCTTCTTCCAAGTAAGCACCATGTTGTTGCTTCCGCGTTTCACTCTCAGCCATTTTCCTCCAGGCGGAAGCGAGTGTGCGTGTGCGTGTGCGTGTGTGTATTTGTGTGTGGGTGAGGGTGTGAGTGGGACATGTGTGTGCACGGGACATGCGTGTACACATGTGGGCGTGGGTTTAAATATAATCGCACCATAATTTATTCAGCTATAATGGAGTCGTAGACTAGAAAAGAGAAACTGGTATTTGCTTTAACTACCTGCTGCTTGTAAGCGCTGCCTCTGTAACTCAGGCGTTAACTGTTATACATTAAAAGAAATTAAAAAGCATTTTGAAGGTTCTGCGTACTCCATCAATTGTTGTGTGGCTGGGGGCTGGGGAGGGGGTCCCTCTAATTCAGAGGATCCGCATAGGAGCTATTTTCCCTTGTACGCACCGCACTCCCTCACCCCCTCCAGTGCCAGGCAACTGTAGCAAACAGTGGTGCTTTATCTCAAATTACTACTCTTGGATCATCAGATTGTGGTCGGTCATGGAACCCCTCTCAGAGTTCAGAGGAACCAGCATAGGGGCAGACGGGGGTGGGGGGAGGGGGAGACACTAGAACACACCACACCTGCTATTAATGTTGAGAACCTTCTGTGTACCCAGGCTTGGGGAGAAACTTCCCTCCTGCCTCCTCCCTCAGAACCTGATGTGGGGACTCTTGGACAGGCAAATTATTGATGGAAAACATTCTGGGGAAATCTAGAAAGGAGTCATGAAGCCCAAAGGGGAGTAGGGGGAGAAGAAGTGAAGCAAAGAGGTAGATGTACCTGAGTCCAGCTACCACCAAGGAGTCTGGGGTGTGCCCTATGGCACTCCAGCCCAGGGAGCTGGCCTTGCGTGCCCCACCAGTCAGGGCTGGCTGTCTCGGATGTGGAGGGGGTGGAAGCAGGTGGGTAGAAGGCTCATCTGCCGAACATCTTCAGTTCATCTCACAGCGGTGAGACCTTACCAGCAACATGTGTTTCGTTTTGAAGACAAGTTCACTGTCCCAGTAAGGGGACTGAGCAGGGTCCAGCACGGTCCACACCACCATGTCCCCTGGCCCTAAACTGGGACCTCTGTGCAATGCCACAGTGCTCCTTTCCTGGGATGATCTTCTGCACAGAAAGAGGTGGGGTGGGAGAGCATCTGGGGGAAGACAGTGTATGTGAAGAATGAGTAGAGCCGGGCACTGGTGGCTCGTGCCTGCAACCCTACCTACTCAGGAGGCTGAGATCCAGAAGGTTACGGTTCAAAGCCATTCCAGGTAGAAAAGTCTTTGAAACTCTGTTCCTAAAAGTACCCAGGTTAGAGGCATGGGTCAAGTGGCAGAGCACCAGCTGAGCCAATGAACCCAGGAGGCCTTGAGTTCAAACCCTGATGTCTGAAGAAAAACAAACATTGGTGAGGTGTTTCTTGCTGATCGGAGCCTCGTTGGCAGCTTGGACTCTCCAGGGCAGGACCTGGAGGAAGGCCGGGTCATCCCAAGGCCTGAGACTAGCAGGATACTGCCCCAGAACCAACCTCCATACAGTCTGTGCAGGGCCACAAGCCCTATACTATCCCCCAGTGAAACCCGGGTGGCTTCTGTCAGAACTGGTGCTCCTAGCCACGGTTTACCCCACATCTGGACTACCTGTGGTTCAGTCAGGAGGATAGACAGAGCATCAAGGACTCATGAAGCTCTGTCCTCTGTTCTGCATTGGACCTTGAGTCCTGTGATTATTACAACCCCACCATGGATCCTTTCTAGGATCCTTTCTAGGGAGCTGGCTGGTTGACGTCTCAGGCTCCTCCAGGTGGCCATGGCGATCAGCGGAGTCCGAGGGGCTGGGCTGAAAGACTGCAGGCCTGAGCGTGGGTAGTCGGAAGCTGTCAATCAGCACACCGAGAAAGCAGCCCAGCTTCCAGACCTAAGCCCCTGCCCTCTGAGACCCACACAGTGCTCTCTGACCTTCTCTTGGGGAAATTTCCTAGAAATCCCCTGCATACCACCCCACCCCTACCCCAAATAAAACTTTGTTTGCAATCCACAGAAAACTGAGAAATGCAGACGAGAGCAGGCCCAGTTTAGTCCAGTTTTCTGTAGGTGAAAGGAATGAACAGATGTCATGTGTGGGTTAGTGATTCCCACAAAGAGCAGAGCACAGTCACTGGCTTCATCCATTATCCTGTGGGGACCAGTTCCCAGCCTTTCCTTGGGGGAAACTGACTGAGCCAGCAGATACAGGAAACCCTCGACAACCTGAACAGAAACTGAGGACAGTTCCACCTGCCAAAAATCTGGTTCTCCCAGAACTTCACCCCTCGGTTCCCCAGGCTGCTATGACTCTCTCTGAATGGGGACTTGCTGCCTTGCTCCTAGTGGTACCATGGATTGCTAAGGCTTCAGGAGAGCGCTCACAGAGTAGGCCTCAGGAAGAACCTTAACGGGCTCCCTCAGATCGAGAGTCACACGTGGTTCCAGGTCCCTCTGTGTGATCGCAGATGGGTCACGTCTCCACAGCTACCCCGTCCTGCACAGAGAAGCAGTCTGTCCCCGAAGCTGGGCCAACACACAATAGGGGTCACCAAAACCCGCGTCTGGGTGGCACGGAACACCGAAGGCTGGTTTCCTTCTTGTTCACACTTGTGTGCCTGCTACTTATTGTCTAAATCAGTTGCTATCACAAAACACCCAGGACTTGGTGATTTACAAAGAATGGATGTTTAGATACACTCATGGTTCTGGAGCTGGGAAGCCAGGACCATGGTGTTGGCTGGTGGCTCACACCTTTAATCCTAGCCACTTAGGACACTGAGATCTGAGGATCTGGGTTCAAAGACAGCCAGGGCAGGAAAGTTGGTGAGTCTCTTGTCTCCAATTAACAACAACCAAAAAAAAAAAAAAAAAAAGCTGCAAATAGACTTACAGCTCAAAAGACAGAGAACCAGCATTGAGGGAAAAAGCTGAGGGACACTGCGTAGGCCCTGAGTTCAAGGCCCAGCCCCAGTATTGGCAGAGCAGGTTGCTAATTCAGGTGTCTCTTCCCCTTCTTAGACAGCTACCCGACCCATCCCTGGGGCTCCACCCTCACGCCCTCATCAAACTCTAATCACTTCCCAGAGGCCCACTTCCCAGCACCGTTGGCTTATGAATTTGGTGGGCAAGTTCCCAACGCATGAGCTCTTGGGTAACCTTCACATGTAGCCTAGTAGAGAACAGCGTGGGGACCACATGGAGTGGAAGGAAAGAGGGAGAGATGGTGAATCTGAGCAACTCTCAGAGCCGCCACCAAACCCAGGACACAGCTGGGCACATTCTACTGGCCACTGCAGGATGCATGACCATGCCACCCCCAACAGGGAGTCACATGACCACACCGCCCCCCCAATGGAGTCACATGGCCACACTGCCCCCAACAGGGAACAGGGAGGTGTAGTAATGTACCTCTGTGCCAGGAAGGTGGAATTCCAGCTCAGCACTCAGCTCTGACCTAACCCTTAGATTACAGACAAACAGACAGACACACACACACACACACACACACACACACACCTGCTCTGAGTTCCTCTCCTCAAGGGGTCCTGGGGGACTGGGGAGGGGCAAGAAAGGAGCAGGCAGCTGTGGGCAGCTGTTTAGTGAGTACGTTGGATGGGCCCGGGCAGAACTCTGTGTTCTTAACGTCAGCATAACACATTATGAGGTGGGACTTTAACCCTTCTCTCCTAAGAAGGCGGCCATGTCACAGTGTAATCCGAATGTACTTGAGAGGCATAGCAGGGTCTTGTCAGAGCTGGAGCTGGAGGCCACAGTCCTGAGGTCTCCCTCCCCACCCCTTTCAAAGTGGGGATAGGAGACGGAATGAACTGGGAGAATGGTACTTCTGGAAAAGAAATGGAACCTTCAGTAATTGTCACACTGACGCCACACGACAAACCACAGATGGCCCCCAGTGGCTTACAAATACACACCAGTCCTCACAGGCACAGGCCTGCACGTCGACCAGCACTGGGTCAGCTGGCTGGGATGGCAGTGTGACGAACAGCACTCTACGCTATCTCCTGAGACTCCTGCACAGTCCTGTGGGGCTCCCTCCCTCTGAGTGCAGGCCCCATCCTGTCCCCCGGTTCTATAGACTACCTGGCGAAGGAGACGGGCACACACGCCGATCATTCCCACAATCATATCATTTAAAAGAATTTCAGAGTAAAATAACAGTCTGTCACGTTTTATCCGGATACCTGACGTTTCTATCGCTCTTTCATTATCCTAAAGTTCCAAGCTTTCCTCTGCTGTCATTTTCCTTCAGCTAGGAGGACACACATTAGCTTTTCTTTGTGTGTGCCTGTCTGTGCGTCAGAATTCTGAGTTTTCTTTCACCCAAGACTATCTCTTTTATTACCCTTTTGCTCCAAATGTAAAGCTGATAGTTTATTTTCATTTAGAGCGGACGTCCAGTGTCTTTTAGCATCTATAGTTTCTGATAACATAGCTGAAATTCTTTAATCTATCGATTCCCTAGTACTTTGTTTCTCTGATTGCTCAAGTTTAAAGTCTTCTCTTTGCCTTCGGTTTTCAGAAGTTGGGTTCAATTATGTCTATGTGCGATAGGGGTGGAGGAGGACTTACCTCCTTTGGGTCTCCCCAAACCTCTTAAATCTGTGTATTTACTTTTTTTCCCCACTAAAATTAGGAAACTTGCAACCATTCTTCATTAAAAATATGTCTTTTATGTCTATTCCTTGCTCTTCCTTGTTTGGTTTTGTTGGTTGTTTTTGCTTTGTTTTTTGGTTCCAGTACTGGGGCTTGAACTCGGTGCCTCACGTTTGCTCAGTTTGTTTGCTCATAGTGGGTGCTGTATCACCTGGACCATATCTCCAGTCCAGTAGATGGCTGCTTAATTGCAGATGAAAGCCTAGGTTGAATTCAAACTGCAATCCTCAGAACTCAGCCTTCTGAGTGGCTGGAATTACAGGCATGAGCTACCAGTGCCCGTCTGTCTTATTCTTCCTATTCAGGAGTTTCAGTGACATCATGGTCAGCCTTTTGGTAATGGTAACCTGGGTCTCTAAGATGCTGTTTGCTGTAAAATCTATTCTTCAGGTTAGACCATTTCTATCCTCTGTCTTGTTGAGATGGGAGACCACTCAGCTTTGCTCAAGGTGGCCTCAAATCACAGTGTCCCTGACCTCCACCTCCTGAGTGGCCGGGATTACAGGCATGAGCCACTGTGAGTGGCCTAGCCACCAGTTCTTGGTGGCACGAGCATTCAGACTTGGCACTATTATAGGAACCCTCTGTAAGCTCTCTACCTACAAACTCCAAGCTTCTCTGCCTTCTTGATCCCAGTCCCCTCCCCCCGCCCAACACAAGATCTCACTGTGTACCCCAAGCTGGTCTCAAACTTTCAATCCTCCTGCCCCTGCCTCAGTCTAGAAATAATTTTCTAATGCTACATTTTGTACATTTCTCAGGATGGCGCATCTTGCATATCCTGCTCTGGGTCCCCTAGCTAGGGAGTGTTAGGGTAAGGACCACACACAGAGACCCGGTGACCCCAGACCCTGTGTCCAGCTACTGGGATACGCCTGTGACCCACAGGATCCTCTCGGGGCAGTGATGATCTAGAAGGCAAGAATGCTGGATCCTAGCTGTCTAAGGCAAAGAAGAAGGAAAGAAGGGAAGAGAGAGGGGAGAAAAGATGGAAGGAAGGAAGGAAGGAAGGAAGGAAGGAAGGAAGGAAGGAAGGAAGGAAGGAAGGAGCGAGCGAGAGAGAGAGAGAGAGAGGTAGGGAGAGAGAGAGAGAGAGAGGTAGGGAGAGAGGGAGGGAGAGGGAGAGTTTTGCCTTGAATCTGAGAAGAATCTGAGTGGAATCTGAGAAGTGGCTCAGCGAGAATAGGATTAACTTGCCAGGCTGATTTGAAGACTCCTTGTGTGTCTCACCTGTTTGAACAGATCTTCTCCTGAGAGTGCAGCCTTTGCCAGGGCCTGTGCAAGGTGGCTTAGCTGGGAGAGGGGACAAGCAGGAAGCTTCAGTGACACCTAGAAAGAAGGGCTCTGGAGGGCAGCCAGGGAGGAGCCCTGCCCCAGGGCTTCCCCTTGTGCAACCTCTGCGGGGGAGTGGGGGTCTGGAAAGCTCACCTGTGCAACCCACCACCCCAGCCAATGGATCTGCACCTTGAAGGCCAAACGAGACCTCTGAGCATCGCAAAGAGACAAGGGGACCTACCCACCTGTGGGTCTGGGCTCATGGGGGGCAGACTGGAAGCCAGGGACTCAGGAACAGGAAGCGTTGGCAAGCGCTGCTGGGCTGGCAAAAGCGGGCCTGGGGCTGGAGAGTGTCCACACAACCCCACCTTCCCTCCTGACTGCCAGGTGTGGGGAGTTCCAGGGACGGTCTTGGGGCTGTGCTTGCTGGAAGGACTTGGAGCATCGCTGGAAGCTGTTGCCATGGTGACAGTTTATCACAGTGAGAGGGCCCAGATGAGCATCAGCAGATGGTGGGATCATGGACAGGGATGAAGTGTAACTCCGTGCTCGGGGATGCTGCCTGAGCCTGTGCGGGCTGCTCTTGGCTCCCCAGACCCTCAGCAGTGGGGACGATGGTTGAGACAGGCTTTGCTGTATCAGCCAGGCTGGACCTGGCTCTTCCACAGAGCTGGCTAACCCTTGATTGGCCGTGTCCCCACACAATAAAGGTGCTCTTCCCATGGTGTTCCTATACCATTTGATCTCCTAGGCTACCATTGCAGAAGAGAGGAGAGGTGAGGCACACTTGGCCCAGAAGTTGTTCAAGTCATCTCCTCTCACTGACCATTGGTCAGGACTAGTCACATGGTTCCAACTTACTACTGCAAAAGTATCTGGGATGCCAAGAACAGAACATGGAGTATTTGCTGAGTGGAGACCTAGTAGCTGCCTAGTAGCTGCCATTCTTGGAGCATTAGACAATTCTCAACCCACCAGCCCAGGAGACGTGGATGAGTGCTGAGCAGAGGGCTGCTCACCTGTCCTGTACCCATGTCCATCCACCCTGTATCTTGACAGCATTCCTAGCGGCCTGCAAACATGCCAGCCAACTTCACCCAGCCCAGACAGGGGATAAGAGAAAGAGGCCATCTCCCACAGTGGAGACCAGGGGAGAGAAGCAAATGGATGGGAGGGTCTCCCTTCCCCCATGGCCTCAGCCAGGACTGTGGGGGATGGCTCACCTCACCAGGACTTCCTGCTGAGGCCCTACCACAGCTGGGGCTGAGGGGTGTGGGGAGTGTGCAGACCCCCAAGATTCCATTGTGTGGGTAACTCAAGTTTCATCTCTCCTGGGCACCACAAAGCCTAGAGCTCCCCTGATCATCCGCGCCGCACTGAGATGCGGTGCTGGGACCCAGCTGGGACCCCTGCCCCCTCCGATGAGGAGCCTGGGTGATACAAGAGGAACCCCACTCTTAGCTGTCAACCCCCACCTCCCCAATTATCTCCCCTGATCTAATCCTGAGAGCTATTTATAGACAAGCAAGCCAATGTGCGGAGAGGCAAAGAAATTTACCCATAGTTCCACCTGGGTGGCGAAGCCGGGAAAGCCTTGTACGCTAGCCAATTCCATAAGAGTAAAGATGCAGCCACCACCAGCTTCAAGGACTCTCCGGCAATATCATCCCATCTGTTCCTTCCGAGCAGATTCCCAGACTTTACACCATATCACACCTGAGAAATGTTAGCACCCATAAACAAGCAAACAGCCAGAACACCAAAGAACCACATATGTAACTACATAGCCTGGTGTTTTTGCTAAACTGAACAAGCACATGGTGGAAAGGATATCTATCTGTGAGTGCCTAGAGGAGGCCCCCCGTAATGAGGAGGAAGTCTTATCTCTGAGTTTGAGTAAGGAGGGGGAGGTGTGGGTACATGGTTTCCACTGCCTTGTGTGGAATCTCAGCACCCTGACACTGGGGATCCCCAATGGGAGGATTGAATGAAGACCAGGAGGTGGACACGTGTGGGCAGAAGGCCGGGCTGTGTGATGATGCCAGGTCCCTGACCTCTGGTCATGCACCTCATCCGTCTGGGCCTCGGTCTCCTCATCTGTACAATGGAGTGGTAACCCCCCTCCCCCCTGCGCTGTGGAGCTTGAGTTGGTCTGTGCTGACCCACAGTGTCTGCCATTTTGTCACTAACACTCAGTTCCTGGTAAGCTGCTTATTAGAAGCCTGTAGCATGGAAAGGCGCCATCCAGAGGATGGGTGACTGTCCTGCAGGCAGAGCCGCTGTTGCCAGGCTGTGCTTCTCAGCCAAGCCATAGCTCTTCTGATAGTTTCCTTCCAGCATCCCCCCAGAAGCCTTCTGCATCGAAAGCCTTTTCCCCGGCCACTGGTGCTACTGAGGAGGTGGAGACTGCCCTGCCCTCCTTCGTGAATTAATCAGCTGACTCATTCTTGACTAAATGGCGATTCGCCAGTAGGATCTAGTTAGAAGGAGTGGAGCACTAAGTATGCACATTTGAAGAGTGTCTGGCCCTGTCCTGTCTGTCTCTGCCTGCCTGACTGTATGTTTGTTCTCTTCCTCTTCCTCCTCCTCCCCCACCCTTCCCCTCCTCCCCCTTTTCCCCCTTCTCTTCCCTTCTTCCTCCTCCCCTTCCTCCTCTTCCCCCTCCTCTACCTCCTTCTCCCCTTCTTACCCCCTTCTCGTCTTTCTCCACATCTCCCTCTCCCTCCTCCCACTCCTCCCCTCCTCTTTCCCCTCCTCCTCTTTCTCTGTCTGTCTCTCTCCCACCCCTTCCTCCTTCCTGGCCACCATGAGGTAAGCGGCTCTCCCCTGCCGAGCCCCCTCCGCCATGATGTTCAGCCTCACCCCAGCCAGCAGCACCAGAGCCAACCAACCAGAGGTATCAAAACCTCTAAACCCTTGAGCCCAAACCAAGCTCACTTCCTTCCAACAGTGTCTCTCAGGTATTTGCTACCGCAACAAGCCATCAGGGTATCCCAGGTCACCATGGAGAGAGACTGTGTCCTCAGAAGACGTCCGGTTGCTGTGATCAGGGGGACGGTCCACTCCCGAGTCTGTGGGTGAAGGCCCGGTGCTGTGGGGCATCCTGCAATGCCCAGGATGGGCAGCACCACACAGGAGCCTCTGACCGGGAACACGAGTGCCAAGGCTGAGAAGCCAAATTAGGGCAAGTGAGGAAGGGACCGGCTCTGTTTCAAAGAGGCTGCAAGCTGGAGCCTCACCATCCAAGGCCCGGTCCAGAGCTCACAAATGAAGGGCATCGCTCCACCCTGGCCAGAGCAGCTGCTGGCTGGAGATGGAGACAGGCAGCTCCGCACACAGCTGGAGGGGCAGGCTGCCGCTTCATCGGGGACACTTGGTCTTGTCATGTGTCCCCACCCGCCGGGCGCCACACCGGGGAGTGGCGTGAACGGGGACGCTACAGAATGAGGGTTCTCCCCTTGGCCAGGGACACGTGGGTGTGCTGTCGTTTCTGGCGACAACACGGTGTGAGGAGAGGAGCCTGGAATGGGAGAGTGTGCATGGGAGCGTGTGTGTGTGTGTGTGTGTGTGTGTGTGTGTGTGTGTGTGGCTATGGGGGGGGGGCAGAAGCCCAGTGGAGGGCTCTGGGGCTTTGGATAAAACCCGCTTCATTTTGGCTTTCTTGATTATTACTATGTGACTAAACTGGGACACATCCAGTGAGATTTCTTTTGCACCTTTATGAGGAGTATGACACTACACACCTCACTATCATCATCACTACCACCATCACCACCATCATCACCCATCACTATCACCATCACCACCACCACCACCATCTTCATAATCATCACCACCATCATCATCACTATCACCATCACCACCACCATCTTCATAATCACCACCATCATCACCATCATGACCATCACCACTGTCATCATCATCATTTTCACTATTATAACCATCATCGGTATCATATCATTATCACTATCATCACCATGATCCTGTCACCATCATCATCATTACCATCGCCATTACTATCACCATCACCACCACCATCATCATCGTCACCATTATCACTGTCATCAGCATCATCACTATCATTGCCACTGTCACTACTATTAGTACCACCACCATCACCTTATCACCAACATCCCTGTCACCACCACCACCACCACCACCACCATCATCATCATCATCATCATCATCATCATCATCATCATCATCATTTTACATGGTTCTGAATCACATTCTGTACTGAAAATCAGTGGGGAAACTGAGACCCTAGCTCTCTTCCTCTGAATTCCTCCAGGCTGCAAACAGAAACCTGACGTCCTCTTCCCTTTATAAAAGATATCCAGACAGAAAGGCAACAGGCAATTAAGAAACTGAGCATGGTGCCAGGTACTGGTGGCTCACACCTGTCATCCTAGCTACTCAGGAGCCTGAGATCTGAGGGTTGAGGTTCGAAGCCAGCCTGGGCAGGAAAGTCTGTGAGGCTCACTTAACCAGCAAAAAGCCAGAAGTGAAGGCGTGGTTCAAGTGGTAGAGTGCTAGACTCGAGCGAAATCAAGGTTGCAGCCGCCCCAGGGTGCAGGTAGAAGCCGAGCCCGGCCACCCCTCGGGCTCAGCCTTTCCATTTTGTTTATTTCAACTAATTATTATCTGTTAAGCAGGTCTGGACAGACTGACCCGGGATTTGGAGATAGAGGTGAGGGAGTAGGAGGAGCGAGAGATGTACAAGCAAGCGGGATCGCCGTATGCACACGCTTCCACAGGTACACACGCGCATGCGTGCGCACACACACACGCACACACGCGCAGCTTCCATTTCCTGCAATGTCCACCAGCGTTTATGAATATAAGTGGATTTGTAGCCAGCAATGCAGCTGCATAGAAAGCATTCAGACATGGAGACAATTTTACTAGATAATAGACTATCGTGCAGGATACAATTTAAATTAAAAAATGCAATTTTCACCTTGAAATGAACAAATGATTACAATTTCTATACAAATTAAGGCCTTCAGCCTCTCTTTCAGTAGTGGCACCAGCCCATGAAATATGACATAATTACCATGAAATACATTTTCAAATATTTTGATTTTTGTCCGTCGCTTTTTCTTTTAAAAAAAAAAATAAAATAAAATAAAACACATAGGCCGCCTTCCAGGTCCCCGAGTGTATACTGGCATTTCTCCCCTTCTGGGAAAAACACATTAAAAAGAAAAGCCAAGGTCCCCAAAGACGGTGCTGTGCCCCTCCCTCCTTCATACCGACTCCCTCCCTGCCCTCCTCTCCTCCCATCTCCTCACCCCTCAGAGTCCCCTGCCCACCCCATCCCTTGGCTCAGAGATAAAATTGAAAAAAAAAAAAAAAGGCAGCCAGAGAAGAGGGAACGCAGGCGACCAGCTCCAAAGCCGGAGCTTTATCTAAGTTGCTACGCTTATCTGCAGCATCGAGTCTGTGCGCTGTTATCTCCAACCTGCCTTCCCGCACCCCTCTAGATGCCCTTCCCCCTCCCCCAGCCCTCCCCCTCCCTCACTGCCGTCCCCCCCACCCGCCCACACCCCGCACCTCCACTTCTATTTTCTGATTGTCTTCGTGGTCACGTTTCTCTGTGGCTGTATGAATAGCCATGGCCTGTCCGAGGCTTGATCAGGACCCCCAGAACATTGGGGTTCAGAAGGAGCGGGTAGGGGAGACAGTCAAGGGGTCTTGGGGTCCCTGAGTGGAATCCATTCATGGAGGTCCTTTGTAGCCCCCACTCCACCTTTTCCAGCTCTGTAGGCCCGCCGTGTGGAAGGGGCCACTTCCTTAGTCTGAGCTTGGGGTGGATCTCTTGCGCCAATGGATGGACAAGCAGACCTCAGGCCTCTCCCTGGCTTCTTGGTCTCGGGGATCTTCTGAGCTTCCTGCCTGCCCATCGTCTCCCCTCAGGATCTGGCTGCGTTGTGCTCCCTGGCTCTGTCTGGCCCCCGCAGTGCCCTGCCGGAGCCTCCTAGGGGCATTGTCTGGATGGTGGAACCTTTCTCCCACCCCTCTACCCCCCTACTAACAACATGTCTGCTGTTATTTTCCAAGTACTTTCACCTGAACCAACTTAGTCTTACTTAGTCCAACTTAGTGGTGGTGGTGGTGGTGGTGGTGGTGGTGGTGGTGGTAGTGGTGTGTGTGTGTGTGTGTGTGTGTGTGAGAGAGAGAGAGAGAGAGAGAGAGAGAGAGAGAGAGAGAGAGAGAGAGAGAGAGAGAGAGAGAGAGAGAGAGCATCTGTCCTGGGGCTTGAACTCAGGGCCTAGGCACTGCCCTTGACCTTTTTTCAAGTCAAGACTAGTGTTCTACCACTAGAGCCACAGCTCTACTTCTGGCTTTTTTGATGCTTAATTAGAGAGAAGAGTCTCACGGACTTTCCTGCCCAGGCTGGCTTTGAACCATGATCCCCAAATCTCAGCCTCCCAAGCAGGAGGACTGGTGTCACTGGCACCCAGCAGCACTGCTTGTTTTGAAAGATACAGCAGGAGGATTTGTTAACCTGGACCACACCCTCTTCGACTCACCCATCTTGCCCAAACCCTGCCCAGACCCTGTCCTGGACTTGAGTCCAGCGAAACAGGATGTGTTAGCAGAAGGAGAACAGGAAGATTCAGAGCTCCCAGGTCTAGTCTCCATGTTTTTCTCACTCTCTGCCCTCAGCCAAGTCACCCAGCATCTGTGCCACTCTACTCACCGGCAAGATGGGGGAATAAAGGCTCCCCTCCTGAAGGAAGCCTGAAGAACTGACTTCCACGCACCTTCTCTTCTGTGAGCCGCTATCTTCTCCCTCCAGTTCCCAGCGACCCCCAAATACCCATCACTTGGAATCTTAGTATATAGGATGCGCCAAATGACCATGCCCCGAACAGATCAAAGATAGAGCCCTGAAAAGTAGTGTGTGCTTCTGAGATGTGGGAAGAGAGAGGAGATGATCATGATAATGGGTATTAGACACCTGTTCTGTCACCAGTACTGGACAGATTGTCTTTATCTCAGTGAAGCCTCATGACATTAAGAAGTGTATATTTTCTGGAATGCAGGTGGCTCACATCTGTAATCCAGCTACTCAGGAGGCTGAGATCTAAGGGTAGCCGTTCCAAGCCAGCCCAGGCAAGAAAGTCCATGAGACTCTTTTCTCCCATTAACCCAGCAAAAAAAAAAAAAAAAAAAGCCAGAAGTAGATCTGTGGCTCAACTAACTAGTAGAGCACCAACCTTCTGTGAAAAAGCTCAGGGTTAGTGCCCAGGCCATTAATTCAAGCTCCAGAATGCACACACGTGCATGCACACATGCACGTGTGTGTGCAAACGTGCACGCGTGCACACACACAAGAGGTTCGTAACAATCCCACTTAACAAGTGGAAAATTTGAGTCACAGAAAGATGATGTCATTTGCCAATAGCCACACAGCTAGGAAGTGCAGAGTTGGGATTTGACCCAGGCAGGAAATTACTGGCATCAACACCTGTTCCACTCAGGAATTCTAGGTACACCAGATGGTTGTTTTTCCCAACGGTTCATTTATTGATTGATTAGCGCTGATCCTGGAACTTGAACTCAAGCCTGCATGCTGTCCCTGAGATTTTTTTGCCCAAGGCTCGTGCTCTACCACTTGAGCCAAACCTCCACTCCTGGCCTTCTTTTTGGGCAGTTGTGGGGCTTGAACTCTGGGCCTGGGTGCTGTCCCTCAGCTCTTCAGCTCAAGGTGAGTATATTCTATCACTTGAGCCACAGCACCACTTCCGGTTTTCTGAGTGGTTTATTGGAGATAAGTGTCTCATGGACTTTTCCTGCCCAGGCTGGCTTTGAACTGTGATCCTCAGATCTCAGCTTCCTGCGTAACTAGGATTATGGGTGTGAGACACTGGTGCCCGGCTCACTCCTGGCCTTTTGGTGGTCAATTAGAAATAAGAGTCTCTTGGATTTACCTGTGCTGGCTCTGAACCAGGATCCTCACATCTCAGCCTCCTGAGTAGCTAGGATTACAGATGTGAGCCACCAGTACCTGGCCCAGCTGTTTATTTTTGCAGTGAAGAGGTGTAGTCCAGTAAGATATTGCTTAGGCAGGAAAGGCATGGCACACTGGGCAGGGGTGTGGGACAGGAATACACTCAGCTTCATTCCACAGCAGAACTCCCTACCCCAAACACAAGGAGCCAGCAGTAGCACTCCGGGTGACCCAGGATGGGCAGCTGAAGTGTCTATGCAGGGTGGGGGTGAGAAGTTCCAATCTTATTAATGCATGTCGATTTTGTATTTTGTTTCCAAATGCCCATCCTGTCATAGAAATGGGACCAATTCAGCTCTGAAGTTACCTTTGAACATTTCTATTTAAAACCAGGCTACTAGCCCTCACACAATAGTATACCATACCTATTCTATGTCTACTGGTTCAGCAGCAAGCCAGATCCTCTTCCATAGCACGACCATGGCCCAAGCTCCACACAGATGCTCTTCCCAATATCTTAATATTGGAATATTAGTAGTTTCATTTTCGGTTAGGACAATTTTAAGATCTAAAACATAATAATGTCTCTTTTTTCCTTTTTTTTGGCAGTATTAGGGTTTGAACTTGGGGCTGCACACAAGACAGGTGCTCTGTTGTTTAAGGCACACACGTGCGTGCATGCACGCGCATGCACACACACATACACACACACACACACACCGCTGCCCTTTAGGCCTTAGTTTAATTTTCTCAGGATGTTGCATTCTTGTCTAGACTAGCCTTGAACCTCAATCCTCCTGCTCTCTATCTCTGGAGTAGCTGAGAGCATTCGCATAAGCAACTGCTCTCTGCATGCTGTCATCATTTATGATGGCATTAAACTAACACTCAGATTTTGGTTCCTTCCAGTATACAATTTGTCTAGTCCCCCTGGAAACCCTCTGATCCCATCTCCCCATTTCCAGTGCCCAGTTCCAAGCCACAGACCAGAAGGTGCTTCGATCGGGCCATCCCCTGGCTCTGGAGGTGAGGTGTGCTGGGAGGCCTGGGCAGGTCCCATGCTCTCTCCTACTTCTCCAGCCATGTCATTTGAGTGGAGTTGCAGCATTCAATCATCCTAAAGATGGGGCAACATAGCAGCTATGGAAGCCAGAGGTTCCCTTGTACACTGTAACTGCAGTTGAATGATTAATGTGCATATTAGTAGTTAACATTTACAGGTGAACACTGAGTCCTACAGGTGCATTGTAGAGTGACCAACCATCACAGCCACCTTTGCACTGGTTTGGTGTTTGTTGTTGTTGTCAGTTGCGGGGCTTGAACTCTGGGCCTGGGTGCTGTCCCTGAGCTCCTTTGCTCAAGGCTAGCACTCTACCACGTGAGCCACAGCACTACTTCCAGTTTTCTGGTGGTTAAATGGAGATAATAGTCTCACAGACTTTCCTGCCCAGGCTGGCTCTGAACCGTGATCCTCAGATCTCAGCCTCCTGATAGCTAGCATTACACACATGAGCCACCAGTGCCCAGCTCGTGTGTGTGTGTGTGTGTGTGTGTGTGTGTGTGTGTGTGTGTGTGTGTGTGTGTGTGTTATCATTCCCAAGGTACAGACAGGAAAACAGAGACTCCAGGAGGTTCAGTGACTGACTCAAGCCCCAGCCAATCAGTAAGAGAGGCAAGATTTTTAACCCTTGGCTGTTGGGTCCCAGCTCTGTCCTTCGTTGAATGAGAACCCCACTCCAGAACTTTTCCTGGCAGAAGCAATGGAAGGAGTGAATAGAAATCAACCAACCAACATTGATGAGAGGAGGGCTGAGGCAATTCTAGAGATAAGGGCTGCTCAGAGTGGCTGAGAAGTTCCCAAGGTCACACACAGCTACAGAGGAACAGGGACAGGGTGGTGGATGGGGAGTGGCCGGAACACAGGGCTGCGACCCATACCCCAGTTCCCAGTTCTCCACCGTCACGAGGGACGTTCGCAGCTCAAGCAGCCTTCAAGCCTTTGCATGGTAACCTAGGCAACTGCTGCCATAGCCCACCTGGCAGAGGTGTTCGCACCCAGCAGCTGGTGAGGAGAGCCTGGCTTAACCATGTGGTCTCCAAATTAAGGGCTTTTAAATGAACCAGGTATTCGTTCCTTGTCTCTGTCATCCATGGGGCCATCTTGAGCCCCACTTACTTTAGCCTGATTTAGTCCTAAAGGGCTTGTTAGAGCTGGTGCCTAGACAATGGCACTCTGCATATGGAAAGAAAGAAAAGAGAAATTCTACACGCATGCTGGGACATGTGCTAAAAAGATATTTATGGGCGGGCTCCAGCGGCCCACGGCTGCAATCCTAGCTACTCAGGAGGCTGTGGTCTGTGGATTGCAGTCCAAAGCCAACCCCGGGCAACAAAGTCTGTAGACTCTTATCTCCAGTTGACCAGCAAAATAAAGTGGAGCTGTGGCTCAAGTGGTAGGGTGCCAGTCTTGAGTGAAAAAGCTAAGGGACAACACACTGGCCCCGAGTTCAAGCCCCGGAATTGGCATAAAACAATCTGAGAGAAACTGAGAGAAAGCCAAGGAAGAGGTAACAGTGTCCAAAAAAAAGAGAAATATTCTCATTACCTGACTTTTGAAATGGTAACCGCTCTATAAAACACCTTAATATTAATAATAAAATTATATTAAACCAGACAAACATAAAAAGACATCTCTGGAAGTCATGAGCTACCTCTACCTGGGGAAGGTGGCTCTCTGGCCTTTGGAACTTGGAGTCACATGAATGTAACATATTTAATGTATAAAATTTGCAAATTAAAAAAAAATAGAAAGCCAACATTGCCTTTGAAAGTTCAGCCAAACAGGAAACCACCAGCCACGTACAAGTTAAGAAGGCCTTGAACCGACGCCCAAGGGGCTCACAGATTTTACATCATTGATGAGTTCTTCCGGTGGCTTGACATTCTGATGAATAAAACATTTGATCTAGGCAGCAAGAATGAGAGAGAGAGACAGAGACAGAGACAGATAGACAGACAGACAGACAGACAGACAGACAGAGACTATCAAAGAGGATTTAGCCACCCACATTAGCTTGAGGGAGGTGGAGATCAGAGGATTGAGGTTCAAGGCCAGCCTGGACAAAACAGTTCATGAGACCCCATCTCTAAATAATGACCAAGTGCAGTGGCACACACCGGTTATTCCAGCTACAGGGGGGCCTTCTCACCCAAGCACCAAGCCTGACCAGTTCCTCCCTCCCTACACCCCTTAACCTGCTTCTGTCCTTTTGCCCAGGCTGTGAGCTCTGTCTGAAAATTTCTTCTCTAGAAAGGATGGAAGGCTGTGCTGGATCAGTGGTAGAGTGCTTGCCTTGCATGCATGAGGCCTTGGGTTCGATTCCTCAGCACCACATAAGCAGAAAAAAAAGCCAGAAGTGGTGCTGTGGCTCAAGTGGTAGAGCGCTAGCCTTGAGCTGAAGAGCTGAGGGACAGCGCCCAGGCCCAGAGTTCAGGCCCCATGACTGGACCAAAAAAAAAAAAAGAAAGAAAGAAAGAAAGGAAGGAAGGAAGGAAGGAGGGAGGGAGGGAGGGAGGGAGGGAGGGAGGGGAAGGAAGGAAGGAAGGAAGGAAGAAAGAAAGAAAGAAAAAGAAAGAAAGAAAGAAAGAAAGAAAGAAAGAAAGAAAGAAAGGAAGGAAAGAAGGAAGGAAGGAAGGAAAGAATCATCAGCCAGGCACTGATGGCTCATGCCTGTAATCTTAGCAACTCAGGACACTGAGCACTGAGGATCACAGTTCAAAGCAAGCCCAGGCAGGAAATCCATGTGATTCTTATTTCCAATGAGCTGGCTGGAAGTGGAGCTATTATTGCTCAAGTGGTAGAGCACCAGGCTTGAACAAATGGCCAGGCCCATTACCTTTATTTTTACAGGTGAAGAGACTGAGGGTCCAGTGAGAAGACCTGCCCGTGCCTGTAAGGTGAGCACCTACTACCCGCCAGCCACCGGTGCCAATGTTCAGTGGGCACCTACTGTGGTGTTAGGGGAAGGCTGGGCGGCTGGGCAGGCTGGACAGGTGAGCAAGTCGGGTGGTGACCTGTCCACAAGCCACCTGGACCCTAGGAGGATGCTTTCTGGAGGCCTCCTGGTGGAGGTGCATCTGTCCATCCCAGTCGAAGCTCTGATGCTGGACTGCCCCGCTCCCGTCCCCAGCCCAGCAACCCCTGCAGCTGTGCCTGCCCCCCTCTGGCCCTCGACTGTCCCGGATTATCCCGGGACCCTGGGGACAGGGAGACCACATCTGGATCCCATCACAGGGCCTAGCTGGGGGTAGGGGGCGGGGATGCTAAGCCAGGAGAGCAGGGGACCTAAATCAGTTTCAGAAACTCAGCATGGCCCTTGGTGTGCGGGCAGGCGGGTGAGGGGCCGAGGGGCCACGGGCACAGGCGGGCAGGCAGGAAGGTGGGCCGGGGCAGAGCAGGGGCCCTTCCTGCGCCGCTGGGCCAGGCAGCAGCAGGATTAGGGAATTAGTTCAGGAGGCCGAGCCGGGCAGGGTGTGCTGAACGGGGGCCCCAGGCCGCAGCACGGCCCGGCTTCCTCCACCTCCCTGGGGGCCGCTGGGCGCTGGGGTTTAGTGGGAATATGGTTTGGTTTAGGGCAGCCCTGCACAACAGGACAAATCAAATTCATCTTGACATTCCAGGCCCGTCACGGCAGGCCAGGTAAGGGCCAAGGACCCAAGAGAGCACGGGAGGCCAGGGCTCTGGGCAGGACAGGGGTGGGCACGTTGTCAAGGGGGTGGGGGAGGGCATTTGAGAGGCTCGGCTGTGTCCAGGTTGCTCTACCCAGCATGCCCTGCTCTGTGCAGGGGTTTGGGGGTGGGGTGGGGTGGCTGGAATGATCAGGAGAAGAAAGTTCACCTTCCTGGGAACCCCTTATACCAAGCTTGGCTGTACAAGGCCCTGGGATCTCACCCACCCAGATGACCACCCCCTTCCCCCCCCACCTCAAGGCATGGATCAGCATCCATGTCCTGCCAGATAAGAAAACAGGGCTGGGCCGGAGGTGAGGCAGAGAGAGGTGGAGCCAGGACTACACCAAGGAGGTGAGGAGCCAGTGGGGTCAGAATTTAGACAGTGTCCAAACGTGCCTGAGACCGGAGGCTGAGGACTGGGGTCCAGGGTTGAATGCTGGGCTAAAGGGTATAGACTTGGGCTCCGAGGCACGAGGAAGAAACGCTCTCCAGAGGTGTGTCAGGGCAACTCCTAAGCCAGGCCAAGGAGGAGAAAGAGCAAACACAGGGAGGCAGGCCAGACCAAGACCCTGGGTGGATGACACACCGTGAGCGGGGGGAGGGGGGGAGGGGGGGAGGATGCTGATCCTCATCACCCACCAAGATGAACGCGTTCTGAAATCTCCCCCGTGTCCAGCCCTGCTCTGAGACCAGCAGCAGCTGCGGGCGTTGCTGGTCCCCACGTCAAAAGCAAAGACACCCAGAGGACAGAGGCCATTTGCAGGAGAGCCACATCTGGGACAGCGCACAGGCTGCTCCTAGGTCACCATCTGCCCCCTCCCTTCCCCACTCTGTGCTCCTGCAGCACCCCAAAACCCAGAATGCTGGGCCAGGTGCCAGGGTGTAATCCTAGCCAGTCAGGAGGCTGAGACTTGAGGATCCCAGCTCAGAGCCAGCCTGGGCAAGAAGATCTGTGAGACTCTTACCTCCAATCAGCCACCAGAAAACCATAAATGGCGCTGTGGCTCAAGCGGTAGAGCGCTCGCCTTGAGCTGAAGAGCGCAGGGACAGCGCCTAGGTCCAGAGTTCAAGCCCCATGACCGACCAAAAAAAAAAAAAATGCCAAAAGACAGCAACAAGGCCCCAAGTTCCAGCCCCATTACTGGCATGCACATACGCGCGAGTGTGCGCACGCACACACATGCACACACACACACACACACACATGCACGCACACACACACATATGCACGCACACACACACACACATATGCACACACACACACACACACATGCACGCATGACACTGAGGAGCGGGGCTGGACACACAGGTACTGCGCCTCTTACCTTCTCCAGCTTCCCTGGTCCAAGCCTGTCCCTCAGGAGTCCGAGGCCAGGCTGGGAGGCCTTGGCCTGGACAAGCCTGTACCACGAGATGAACGGGTCCTACTGCTGGCCAGAGGACCAGGGACATTTCTTTGCCATTTTCAATGGGAAACAACTGGGGCTTCCTGGCTGTGGTGAGTCTGTGCCTGGCTGCATCACTGTCTCTTTATACTGAGAACAGCAACTGCTTAAGAAATAAAGAGCCAGGCACCAGTGGCTCACGCCTGTAATCCTAGCTACTTAGGAGGCTGAGATCTGAGGGTGGTAGTTCAAGGGCAACCTGAGTAGCAAAGTCTGTGAAACTCTTCTCTCTGATTAAATCACAGAAAACTCTGGAAGTGGTGCTATGGCTCAAGTGGTAGAGCAGTAACCTTGAGCAAAAGTTGTTCAGGGACATCACTCAGGCCCTGAGTTCAAGCCCCAGGACTGGCCAAAAAAAAAAAAAAAGGATGATACCCTTGAGCCCATGTAATATATATATATTTATATATATCTGTAAATAAACTAATGGCATTGAAAAAAAAAAAACAAAATAATCAGGGACATTGAAGTCAGAGACATTTCCATCCAGGTTCTGTCTTGGACCTGCCATGTGACCAGGGGAAAATGAGCAACCTCTCTGAGCCCCAGTTTCAGGATTTAGAGTCCCTGGGCATGCTGGGTCCCAGGCTGGCAAAGCACAGGTGTGGCAGCGACCTGGGGGAGGGCGGGAATCTGGGGGATGTGGCCCCCAGGCTGCATGGCCGTCCCGTCAGCAGGGCCGTCCGGTTGGCATGCCCAAGGCAGGCGTGTGCCTCTGGGTGGGCCCCTCCAGCCTCAGCCCCGGGTCCAGCCCGGTGCTTCCGGTGGGGGAGGGGCGGTGAGCGGAGGTTGGCAGGGGAGGTGATGGTGAAGGTGGAGGTGATGGAGATCGTGCTGAGGACAGAGGGGCCGTGGGATAAGGAGGGCAGAGCTGTGTGCGCTGAGCCCCGGCCCCAGGCTCACACTGGCCCCTCCACCCCCATCTACCCGGCCTAGGCCCCTCGGGCCCAGAGGGTATGGTTGGGTAGGATGTGTGCCCTTGAGGACTCCAAGGCCAGGCTGTTTGCTAACGCAGCGGAGCCCAGGCCCCAGCCAGGCCTGTCTGGCTCCACCCCCAGGCCCCTGGCTGACTCCGTGTTCCACGGCGTTCTGTGGGTCTACAGAAAGGCAGGTTGGCTGGCACCGGGGAGGGCACCCAGGACGCCCTCTGGGGCTCCAGTCGCCCAGCAGGAATCCAGCAGGCAGGAAGGTCGGGCTGTCAGAACCTGTGCTCTGAAGCCAGCTGATGAAGGCTCAAACCCTCTCTCTGTGGCCCACTGCTGTGTGTCCTCAAGCAAGCGGCCTGGCGTCTCTGTGCGCTGGATGGCTTCCTGGGGAAATAAGATCCGCCATCCGGCCACCTCCCAGAGGAACCACTGCTCCAGGCCTTGCTGGAGACATTCTCCTCCCCCAGGAGCCCGACTGGCCGGCTCCCATTCCACTGCTTCACAGCCAGGAGGCCCTGAGTCCGGGAAGGCCAGCAGGTGAGGCTACACACAGGTGTAGAGGCTACAAGCCCCACCCGGCAGCCCCAGCCGGAGGGCGAGCACGCCCCTGCCGTGTGCCAGGGGCGTCATCTGCGGTGATGCTCCAAGGGCAACTGGAATCGCCTCCCCCGGGGGTTGCACCCAACACACCCAGACGACAGCGAGGAGACAGAAGCACGGCCAGGCCCAGCCCACGGGGAGCCAGCCTGACGAGGAAGGAGAGACGTGTCTCCAAAGACTGCAGAAATCCGGGAACATTGTTTCAATACGCAACCACCACAAACCACATCCTAAGCTGAGCACAGTCATGACCACCTGTCATCCCGGCACTGGGGAGACTCAGCAAGAGAACAGCCAGCCTGGGCTACACAGTGACTCTGCCTGAATAAAACAAAGCAACAATAAAGCAAACCACCTGATCTGCGGCAAGACGGAAGGGACTCGAACCAGGCACCCAAGGCTCAGGCTCACGCCTGTCATCCTACCTGCTCAGGAGGCTGAGATCTGAGGATCACGGTTCAAAGCCAGCCAGGGGTGGAAAGTCCCTGTGAGACTTTTGTCTCCAATGATCCACCAGAAAACCAGATGTGGTGTTGTGGCTCAAAGTGGTAGAGCACTAGCCTTGAGTGAAAAAGCTCAGGGACAGCGCCCAGACCCTGAGTTCAAGTCTGAAGAAGGAAGAGGAGGGGGAGGAGGAAGAGGAAGAAGAGGAGGAGGAAGAGGAGAAGGAAGAGGAAGAGAAGGAAGAGGAAGAGGAGGAGGAAGAGGAAGAGGAGGAGGAGGAGGGGAGGAGGAGGAGGATGAAGAGGAGAAGGAAGACGAACAGGAGGAGGAGGAGGAACAGGAAGAGGAGGAGGAGGAAGAGGAGGAGGAACAGGAAGAAGAAGAGGAGGAGGAGGAGGAAGGAGGAGGGAGGAGGAGGAGGAGGAAGAGGAAGAAGAGGAGGAGGAAGAGAAGGAAGAGGAGGGGTAGGAGGAACAGGAAGAGGAGGAGGAAGAGGAAGAAGAAGAAGAGGAGGAGGAGGAGGAGGAAGGGAGCACTAGGCTTGAACTCAGGGCCTGGTCTGCCCTTCCTTAGCTCTTTGTTGCCCAAGGCTAGCACTTGAGCCACAGCTTCACTTCTGGCTTTTGATACTTAATTGGAGCTAAGAGTCTCTCATGGTCTTTCCTCCTCTGGCTGGCTTTGAACCACAAGCCTCAGATCTCAGCCTCCTGAACAGCTAGGATGATGGGTGTGAGCCACCAGCACCTCGGGGGACATGTTTTGGCGGGACACCTTCATGCCTCTGTCCCATGACCCCACCTGGTCAGGCAGCCTCTGCTCAGGAACCGGCAGGGCTGCATGGCTGTGGGCAGGGCGCCCGGTACCCTGAGTTTCCCTGAGTCTTCCCTTCCTTCCTTCCTTCCCCGGGCATCCATGGTGCCCGGCTCTTGGCCCACGGGGCCTTCCTGGGCAGGAAAAGGCAGCGGTCTCTTTAAGGCCCCAGCTGGGCCTTGGATATTGGAGTGGGGACGAGATTAGGTGGCGGACCGAGCCGGGCCTTGTTATGTATTCATGAGCTGTGAGGAAAAGAAATAAAAGGATTCATTATTGCCCAAACTGTTACTAATGACAGGTACCTGGAGCCCGTGCACCTCTGGAAATCTAATGCGACACACTCCAGAGAGAAAATGCGTTCCCGGGCCGGGCCGCCACCGTCCCCTCCCTGCCCCGACTCATTGCCATTCACCGGGGGCGACATTTACAATTCTTCTGCCATTATGTCCGACCAGGGCCTCTGAGCCTCAGTCATGACCCGCACATTAGCTGAAAATTGGAAATTCCACAGCGTGGCCGTGGTGGGTCGGGGCACAGCGGGATGTGGGGACCTGGAGGGGCGCGGTCTGGGTGCAGCACCGGGAGAAGGGGGGAGGGGAGGGCTGGGGGAGGGCAGCCTGTGCTACCTGCTGGCAGGGGTCCCGCTGGTCCCCATCATCTGGGCGTCCCCATCACACCCCACCTGAGCACAACCTGGTCTCCCCCCACCCCACCCCGTCCGCCATGGCCTCATTTCCACCTCCTGTGTCACCCTGCTTTGTGACAATCCTGGTCTTTTGTCCCCTTTATTTAGCTTTTGTGCCAATCCTGGAGCTTGAACTCAGGGCCTTGTCCCTTACCTTTTTCACCCAAGGCTGGTGGTGGTTAATTGGCTAAGAGAGATCCTCAGTCCTCAGCCTCCCGAGTAGCTGGGATTACAGGTGTGAGCCACCGGCTCCTTTTGTCCCTTGAAAGGTTCAACAGGAAGGTCCTGAGAGCCGGTCAATGACGAGGATAGGAGACACCTGTGCACCTGGCCCCTCCCCCCCTCCCCCTTCCCCTCCCCCCCTCCCGCCCTGGCTTCGGTTGCCAGGTGAGTGAATTCAGGTGCTGCACACCCTGGCCAGCATGGGGAGGAGCCTGGGCCTGCTGGGTCCCCTCCTCACCCTGGGAAAGACCAGGGCTCACCCGGGAGTGAGGCAGGGGCCCAGGGCCCACTGCAGAAGGGGAGAGGAGCTAGGGTTTGGCCTGGGGCTGGACTGTTAGACCCTGGGGCCTCATCTGTGCTTCTTCTTGAAAACCCCATGTTGGCCTCTTGGCCTCCCCTTGGGGCCTCCTCCACACTGACCACAGCCCCGTGACGGCCCACTGTCCCCCGTGGCCAGTGAAGGCCCTGTCCAGTCTGCACCCTGGAGGGCGGGTGGTTCCTGAAAAACCACCCTCCCCCCCCCCCAAGCAACCTCAGCACCCGGCATCCCGAGGTACGTGGTGAGTGAGGGGCGGGGTCTGTGCCCCGTGTCCAGCATAGGTGGGAGACACAGGGGAACTCTGAAGAGGAAGAACAGAGAAACTATCACTTAATGAATAACATGTCAGCATAAGTAGGCTCCCAAAGGGCCAGCTGCAGTGCTCCTGCTTGTAATCACAGCCATGGAGGCCGCAGAGTAAGGGGGATTACAGTCCAGATGGAAACATTGGCAAAGTCCCATCTCAACAAACAAGCCAGTGGGATGGCATGTGTCTGTGGTTCCAGGTCAGTGGGATGTAAATCAATGTGACACCAGACCCTGCTGTCCTGCCTTCCAAGGAGGGCACAGTTCCACTTCCGGCCTGCTGGGTTGCAGGTGTGATGGCAGGAGCTGCTGCAGCCCTATCGGACCCAGTGATAGAACCCACATGTTAAGAAAGGCACAATTGTTCCTAGCGGGCCTAGATCTCTGGAGGGTTACTCAGGGTAAAACAAACAAGCAAAACTTTAAATTTGTTTGAGCCACTGAATTGTAGGATTTATTCATTCTAGTAATTTTGACTATTCCCCAGTGAATACATTTCCCCCCATAAAATTGCCAGCCCCCACACAGATCCAGAGTTCATCTTATGCATGCATGAGGAATACCTCCAGAGAGTGCAGTGGCACCTGCTGCAATCCCAGCACTTGGGAGGCAAAGACAGAGACAGAAAGATCAAGAGTTCAAGTCAAACCTGGGCTGCACCACGAGACCTTCTCTTAGAAACCAACTTTGCTCTGAGCGGAAATGGGCTTTAAACCTTCAAGGGGTTCCTGGTTTGTAGCATGGACAGGTAAACACACCTATGAGACCCTGCACAGTCCTGGGGGGCTGGTGGGGTTGAACCGACACTGCTCCCTACATTCCTAAAGAACCCCACTGTGCCCCCTCCCTCCCTGGCCGGGGCAGAGGTGGAGCGATTGGAGCAGCCATACCCTGTGCACTTAAAAAAGTCTTCCGGACAGTGCGACTGCGGGCTTTGGTTTTTCTAGCTGGAGAAGCTGGGGTCTCGGGGAGACGGCTCTGGCTCTTCTTGTTCTGGAAGGATGTTCATCGAGAGACTAAATGTAGCAACAGACTGGGGCGGGAGCACCTTCAGAAATGGAGCCCTGAAGTCCGTCGCCTGTACCTCGGTGATTCACGCCTGTCATCCTAGCTGCTCAGGAGGCTGAGGTCTGAGGACCGCAGTTTAAAGCCAGCCCAGCAGGAAAGTCCATGAGACGCTGATCTCCAATGAACCACCAGAAACAACCAGAAGTGGTGCTGTGGCTCACGTGGTAGAGTGCCAGCCTTGAGCAAAACACGCTCAGGGACAGTGCCCAGGCCCTGTGTTCAAGACCCGAGCGTGCATGTGCACAACTTCTCTAACAAGTGACCCCCCCCCCGCAGTGGCCAGGACTGGGGATGGACTGGGACTGACCTAATGTTCGTTAGGACCAGCCCTAGGAAGCCAGGTCTGTCCCTCACCCGCAGATGTGCCCCACTGGTGCCGGCTGCCCACAGCTCTCTGCAAAAAAACACTCGTGACCGTGGGGGACACCGCACACCAGCCAGCTAGCTCAGAAGTCTTTATCTTCCTTACCAAGTTGGTCTCAACCGTCGTGTGTCCCCCTTTACCAGGTAATGCTGTGGGAGAGAGAAGAGGCTATGGAAAGGCACAGAGGTGTGTTAGCCAATGATGGGTGGTGAATGGTGGCCGGGTAACAAGACGTGGGACCCGTGGAACAGAAAATCCTACTCAACTGATACCCAGTTAAAGACGTTCCCTTTGCACACACAAAGTAAGGAAAGTTTCTGAGTTCACAGAGACCAAGTGAACCTGCTCCGCCAGACATGTCCAGTTGCCTTATAGCTAGCTCACCCCGTCAGGGAGGGCAGTGGCTGGGGGAGAGCGACCCCGTCGTCAGCAGTGGGGGGAGAGGGGGCTGATGTCCAAGACTCGCTCTTGTCCGCCAGCTCATCGGAGCCCCCGCCGGCCCCATCCCGAGCCTCCGCCTCCCCTCCCACACCAGCCACATCTTTTCCACGTTAGCTGCCCTCCCTGGCTGTGCTAATGGGCACAGACTGGCAGAGCGTCCTGATTGAATCAAGGCAGAGAACAGCTCCCCCGCTGGCTGGCCCTGCATGCTCAGATTAATTCCCAGGACATGGCAGAGGCTCATCGATGTGGCTTGTCAGCTCTGAGGCCAGGTGCTGGGATTCCCGGGGCGGGGGGGGGGGGGGGGAGGCTCCAGATCGGTGCCCTGTCAGACGCCGTGAGCACACCCACCTCCTCCCAGGGCCCAGACTTCACCAGAGGGAGAGGAGGGTCCCGGGGGGGCCCTAATTCAGATGTTTGCATGTGGGATGGTGGAGACAAGCCCAGCCTGGGGGCTGGGTTGGGGACGCTCCATAAGTTGTCCCAGCTCCCTCCTCCTCCCTCCTCCCTGTCTCCAATCTAACAGGACACATTCCAGCACACGTGGGCCATTGGACCAGATGCTGAGATGGAAACCTGTGTGTTCTGCCTCAGGGGATCCAGGCTCTCCAGCCTCAGTTTCCCCATCTGCAGCAGGGAGGGGTAAGGGTGCTCCACTTTAAAAGGCCATCATCAGGATGATGATGATGATGATGATGATGATGATGATGATGATCTGATCGACGTGAGAAAGCAGTCGGCGCTGTGAAAAGAGGACCTAAGAAGGAGTTGAGGGGTCTGGGTTCGAGTCCTGCTGCAGCTACCAGCTAGCTGAGAGAGGGCAGAGGGCATCCCCCACCTTCCTACCTACAGCCCACAGCGTCAGAACTGAGCAAAGCTTTATGAAGCGCTTGCTGTGGGCCAGCGGCTGCTCTTGGTGCTTTACGGGGGTGTGGGGGGTTCCACAGCATCCCTGGCTACAGAGGAAAGAAACGTAAATCCAAGGTCAGGTGACCTGCTCAAGGTCACACAGAAAGAAGAGTAGGTGGTCAAGGTCACACCGCCCTGGGGCTGGAGCCAGGCTAGACATTTCAGAGGCTGCCTGTCCCCACTGCCAGCTCCCAGACCACCAGTGCCGTGGCTCAGACATGAAGGTCCCTTGTGCAGCCGTGAGGCTTGGGCAAAGCAAAGCCCCCGCAGAGCCCCCAGCCTGGCCGCATGGTCTTCCATTATGCCCACGCTTCTGGAATGTGTGTGTTTTTCAAAGTAGACAAGGAGTTATTTCTCCCCCTCGGACAGTTGCTCCAAACAGGGGCTCATTCTCCCCTCCTCATTTGGGGGGTACTTTAGAGTGAGGAAAGCTGGGGAGCACTGACTTTTGACTTTCCTGCCTCCACCATTCTGCCACCTGTTTGATCTTAATCTCTCTAATTCTCAACTGACTTTCCTGGACAGCTGGTCTACCTCCTGGAGCGCCGCCTGCAGGCCCTGGGAAGAAGCAAAATACTGTCCTGCCTTGCATTGCCACACAGTTATCCGTTATCTGAGTGTGGGCGCCCAGGGATGGCCAGGATGTGAAGCTGGGGCCTGAAATGCCTTCGCTTGGTCCAATCCAGCCAAGTAGGCTTCTAACTACACTTCACACCCCTGCCAGAGTCTCCCGGAAAACTGCAGCCCCCCTCCCCCAGCTCAGGTGACCCCCCAAAGCTAAGGGGTGTCATAAGTGAAGACAAAGGGCAGACCTACGGCTGCTCAGCAAGCCACGGCTTGGGGCCGAGGACTTCTGACTCGGGCTCTCCCTCAGCTTTCGCATGAACTGTCCCCCTGGCTCCCCCCATGCCTGGATTCCTATCCCTCCAAAGCTTCCCTGGGGCTCCTCTTTCTCATCTTTCCCCAATCTCTTCATCTTAAGCATACGTCCAGGCCCTGCCCAGCAGTGGGCTGTTCAAGTACACCCCCCCACGTCCCCCTTAGGACCCGCCGACCACCTGTCCCTGCGACTACGCCGTCTCCACCCAGTCCCCCCAGAAGAGCGCCGTGACTGGCCCATCGTGATCTGGGTCACAGCCAGGACATCAGCTCTCAGTGTCGGTGCCTTCGTAAGCCTTTGGGGTCCGTGAAGGCCCTGCAGCCCAGGGCCTGGGCCTCTTCAGGGGCAGCCCAGGAGGGAGGCTGGGGACGCCCACCACAGCCCGCACCCTGCCCCCGGCCAGCTGCGGCTGCTGCTGCGTCTGATTAGCCTCCACTTCCTCACTTACCCCAGAGGCCTTCAGCCATCAACTTCCATTAGAGGCTTCGGAGTTTCGCAGAAGCTGGCTGGGGGCCCAGGGGTGCTCTCAGAGGGGCTCAGGAGCCGTCAGGGAGGCGGCTGTCTGAGCTTCGAGAGTCACTGGGGTTGGGGGGAGGGCAGGATGCCGCCGCCATGTCCCCCAGACAGGGCTCACACCAACCCTGGCTCTGCCACCTCTGCCCTGTGTGACCCTGGGGCCTCGCTTACCTTCTCTGGGCATCTCTTCCCTCGATGCAGAGAAGAGACTTTTTAGGGCTTACCCAGCTCAGGGCTTGCCTCCCCTCCTCCCGGCCCCCATGACCTGTTCTTCCCCTGCCTTTCCTGTCACCCACTCTGGTCCACTCAGGCTGTGGTGATTTTGCTAATCACTCCAAGTCGCAACCCGTGTCTCCAGTCACCTCTCTCTCTGGTCACCAGCCTCGTCCCCTGTTCACCCCCTGCCACATGCAGCACCCCCCCCTCACACCCCACCCTCCCACACACCTAGCCCTTTTCTGTCCCTGTCCCCAAAGCCCAGGCACATAACGCCTGCCCTCGGGCCGCCCAGCTCTGTTTCCTTGTTCACAGCCACTTAGCACGACGCTCCTGCACGGGGGACCCCAAAAGCACCTGTTCTCCCCAGTGTCCTGGGGACCCACTGTCATCACGGTCAAATGGTGGCTGTGAAAAAGAATAATAGTAGTAAGCACTGGTTTGTGGGCGCTGCTATGTGTCTTCTCCTGGAAAGTCTCTTTAGCTTCTTTGCCCATTTAGTGATTGGCTTATTAGTTTGGGAGTGGGGGGGGGGCGGTAATTTCTTGAGCTCCTTGTGTGTTTTGGAGAGGAGGCTTTTCTCAGATGCATTGACAGTAAAGATTTGTTTCCCCAGTCTGTTGGCTGTCTTTCTAGTTTAGTAACTAGGCCCTTTGCTGTGCAGAAACATTTCAGCTTGATGCAATCCCATCTGTCAAGTCTCTCTGCTCTATTGGCCGTTCTTTTCAAAAAGCTCCTGTCTGTGCCTGTAAGTGCTAATGTTTCTCCTACTCCATCATGCAGTCCTTTCCAGGTTTCGGGTCTGACATTGAGGTCTTCCATCCACTTAGAGTTGATATTGGTGCATGGTGATAAGCAGGGATCCACTTTGAGTTTTCCACAAACAGATATATTCCCAACATCAGTGACTGAAGAAGCTATGTTTTTTTCTGCCATCCATTTCTGGCTCCCTTGTCAAATATCAGATGACTGTATGTCTATGGCTTTATTTCTGGGTCTTCTAGTCTGTTCTGTTGATATTTGGGCCTATGTTTGTGCCAGTACCACACTGTTTTTGTTATTATAGCTCTGTAGCAGAGCTGCAGGTCTGGGATTGTCATACTACCCACACTGCATTTTTTTTTCTTAGAATTGTTTTGGTTATTCAAAGTCTTGTGTTGTTCCATATGAATTTTTGTGTTGTGTTCTCTATAACGGTGATGAGCATCATTGGGGTTTTGACGGGGATTGCACCAAATTTGTAGATTACCTTTGGCAGTACAACCATTTTCACGGTACTAATTCTACCTATCCATGAACACGGGAGGTCTTCCCATTGCCTGGTGTCATCTTCGCTTTCTTTCTTCAGATTTTTAGAGTTTTCACTGTAGAGGTCTTTTGCTTCCTTGGTTAGGTTTATTCCTAATTTTTAATGCCATTGCAAATGGAGCTGTTTTCCTGATTTCCTTCTCTGCTTGAACATCATTTGTATACAGAAAGGCTGCGGATTTTTTTTTAAATTATTTTTGGGTCTGGTCGTGGGACTTGAACTCTGGGCCTGGGTGCTGTCCCTCAGCCCTTCAGCTCAAGACTAGCGCTCTACCACTTGAGCCACAGCGCCACTTCCGGCTTTTTTCTTTTTGCTTATGTGGTGCTGAGGAATCGAACTCAGGGCCTCATGCATGCAAGGCAAGCACTCTACCACTGAGCCACCTTCCCAGCCCCAAGGCTGCTGATTTTTGTGGGTTGATTTTGTTCCCTGTTACTTTGCCAAATTCAGTGTTCATCTCTGGGAGCTTGGGGATGGAGGCTTTTGGATACATTAGACATAAGATCATGTCATCTGCAAACAGGGATATTTTAACTTCTTCTTTCCCTATGTGAATCCCTTTTATATATTTTTCTTGTCTTATTTCCCTAGCTAGGAATTCCAGAATTACATTGGAAAGGAGTGGAGAGAATGGACATCCTTTGCCTTGTTCCTGATTTTAGAGGAAATGGTTTTAGTTTTTCACCATTTAGTATGATGTTGGCTGTTGGTCTGTCATACATAGTCTTTATTATGTTAAGGTGTGTCCTTCTATTTCTAGCTTCTCCAGAACTTTTTTTTAATATATTTTTATTGTGAAAATACTGTATAGAGGGGTTACAATTACATGGATAAGATAATGAGCACATTTCTTATCAAGCATTATAGCCTCCTGCTTTGTTTCCCCTTCCCATCCCTTCCCATCCTCCCCCCCATGCCCCCCCCCGCCCCGACCAAAGTTGTAAAGTTCGTTTTTCGACATAACAACTCGTACATCTCATTGTTGCAATGGGTCCTCCTATATCCCTGTTTTAACAATTTGTTTTTTTCCCTTCCCCTCCACATATACCAACATCATGTATAGTGAAAGCATCTCCAGAACTTTTAACATGAATAAATGTTGGATTCCGTCAAAGGCTTTTGCTGCATCTATTGAGATGGCCATGCAATTCTTGTCTATGTATACTAAACCAGCCTTGCATCTCTGATATAAAACCCACATGATCATGGCTGGGAATGTGGCTCAGTGGTAGAGTGCTTGCCTACAATGCATGAAGCCCTGGGTTCGATACATCAGTACCACATACACAGAAAAAGCCGGAATTGGCGCTGTGGCTCAAGTGGTAGAGCGCTAGCCTTGAGTAAAAGAAGTTCAGGGACAATGCCTAGACCCTGAGTTCAAGCCCCAGGACAAGCAAAAAAAAAAAACCCCACATGATCATAGTGTATAATCTTTTTGATTAGTTGCTGAGTTACGTTCAACAACTGTTCAAGTATTTTTATTAAGGAGCTTTGCATCAATGTCCATCAGAGAGATTGGTCTGTAGTTTTCTTTATATATATTTTTTGAATGGGTTCTTAACCTGGTTTGGGGATGAGTGCAATGCTGGCGTCATAAAAATGTGTTTGGTAGTGATTCTTCCATTTATTTTATGGAAAAGGTTGAGGAGTACTTGTGTTAGTTTGTCTTTAAAGATCTTGTAGAATTCAGCTGTCTTCAGGACCTGGACTTTTCCTGGCTGGAAGACTTATTATTTCTTCCTTGATCTCATGGTGTGTGATGGGTTGTTTAAGTGGTTTATATCTTCTTGGTTCATCTTGGGTAGCTCGTATGTCTCTAGGGATTTATCCATTTCTGCTAGATTTCCCACCTCACTTGAGTATAGGTTTTGAAAGTAGTCCCTCATAATCTTTTGGATTTCTTGGGTATTTTGTTGTGATGTTTCCTTTGTCATCTCTAATTTTGTTGATTTGCGTTTCTTCCCTTTTTTCCCTCAACTTAGCTAAGGGTCTGCCAATTTTATTAATTTTTTTCAAATAACCAGCTTTTCTCATTGATTCTATGTATAGCTTTTCAGTCTCTAATTCATTGATTTCTGCCCTAATCTTTACTATCTCTCTCCTTCTAGTAGTTTGGGGTTTTAGTTCATTTCTGTTTTTTCTAAAAGCTTTAGATGCATCATGAGGGTGTTTACTTGAGCTGTTTCTGTTTTCTTTATGTGAACTTTCTTCTCAGCACTGCTTTGGCTGTATCCCAGAGGTTCTGGTATGATGTGTTTTCATTTTCATTGAGCTGTTGCAAATTTCTGATTTCTTCAGTGACCTACCTGTTATTCAACAGTATGTTATGCAGTCTCCGTATGTTTGAGTGTTATCTTTTGCTGTTGAGATCTAATTTAATTCAAATGTGATCAGATAAGATGCAAGGAGTTACCTCAATTCTTTTGTATTTGCTCAGGCTTGTTGAGTGTCCTAGAATATGATCTATTTTGGAGAGGGCTCCATGGGTTGCTGAGAAGAATGTGAATTGTGTGGTTGTTGGGTGAAATACTCTGTAGCTGTCTATTAAGTCTATTTTGTCTATGGTGTTTTTTTAATTCAGAGGCTTCTGTGCTGACCTTTTGTTTGGTTAGCCTGTCTGTTCGGGAGAGTGGGATGTTAAAGTCTCCCACTGTTATTGTGTGGGTGTCTATAATTTGTTGTAAATCTAAGAGTTTGTTTAATGTATTTAGGTGCTCCATTATTCAATGTGTGTGTGTGTATATATATATATATATATATATATATATATATATTGGCCACTGTAATTTCTTCTTCTGTAGATCATTCCATTTATTAATATGTAGTAACCTTCGTCTCTTCTTACTGATTTTAATGTCTATTTTCTCAAATAACAGTATGGCTACTCCTGCATACCTGCAGAATGTGTTTGCACAAAAGATCTTTTTACATCACTTTTCTCAGAATGTGTGTTTATCTTTGTGAGATGGGTTTCTTGGACACAACAAATGGTTGGATCTTGTTTTTGGATCCAATCTACTGTTCTTTTGATTGGGGAATTGCGCCAAGTGATGATTAACGTTACTATGAAGAAATACGCCATGTTTCCTGAAAATGTGTTGTTTCCTGTAGTTTGTGTCCTTTTCCCCTTGTTTTACTGAACTAGTCTTCTAGTAATTTTTAAATGAATTACTGTGATTCTTTGACTTTGTCTTCTTCAGATAGTATGCTTCCCTTTAGTATCTGTTGGAGTGCTGGCTCGGTGTTATGAACTCCTTTGTGTATCGTGGGAGATTTTAGTTTCTCCCTATATATTGAGTATAGTTTGCTGGGTACACCCATTTAGGTTGGCAATTGTTACTCCAGATTCTCCTTGCATTCAGAGTTGGTGTGGAGAAATCTGCTGATACTCCCAACTTCCTTCCCTTTAAATAATGTTCCCTCTTTGATTCTGCTGTCTTTAAAGTTGATTCCTTGTTTGTATGTTTTCCTGTCAGCCATGAGGCTTAAATTCAATGTGTGGGAGCTGTCCCTGAGCTTTTTCACTCAAGGCGAGCACTCTACCACTGTGAGCCACCGATTTTCTGGTGGTTAATTGGAGATAAGAGTCTCATGGACTTTCCTGCCAAGGCAGGCTTTGAACCCCGATTCTCATAACTCAGTCTACTGAATAGCTAGGGTTATAAGTATGAGCCACCAGCGCCTGGCAGTTCCTTGTTTTTAAGTCCAGAGTTTTCAACAATATGTCTAGGAGTATTTTTTTAGTGGTCTTGTCTGCTAGGAGTTCTGTATGTCTCTGTCATGTGGGTGAGATTCTCTTTCTTACGGTTGGGAAGTTTTCTATTATTCTGTTGAACAGGTTCTCAGTGCTTTTAGTTTTGAATTCTTCTCCCTCATCTATCCCAATTATGTGTAGATCTGATCTTTTGGCTGAATCTGCTAGTTCTTAAATTTCCCTTTGGTACGTTCTAAGTGTTTTTCCATGCCTTTAACTTTATGTTCTAATTTCTCTGCATTATTTTCAACTCCTCATACCTTGTTTTCACCTTCTTTTGTTCTCTTGCCCATGCTTTCCACTGTGTTTTGTAATAGGGAGATAGAGCTCCTGATGCTTCTTTGCTCTTTGTTGACGCCTTTTCTCTTGGCCTTTATTGAAGTTTTCATGGTGTCTTTTCTCCTTGTTAATATTATCTTTCATTTCCTTCATTGAAGTATTCAAAGTTTCTTTCTTCTTATTGATAGGGTCTCGGATGCCCTGCGTTTTCTTCATCATTTCCTCTTTGTATTCTTCTAGTTGTTCCTCGGTCTGCTCTTTCATTTCATGGGCCAATTCTCTCATCATTTTTTTTTATTTTATTTTATTTGAGAACATACTGTACAGAGGGGTTACAATTACATGGGCAGGATAATGCATACATTTCTTACCAAGCATTGCAGCCTCCTCCTTTATTTACCCTTCACCTCCCTTCCCAGCCTCCCCCCTCTCTCATCATTTTTTTAACGATCCTTTCGTCCTTCCTCTCTTCTTCCTTGCAGTCCCTGAAGTCCTCCCCTGAGTCCTTCTTGGTGTTTGAGCGTGGCATGTTATTTTGATTGTTCATTTTGTGATCTTCAGCTGTGATTTGAGCATCTGGGTTCAAGGTTTGCCCAGGCCGTTCAGTTTCAGTACTAAGTCAGTGGTGATGGGGTGCCGTTCCCCGGGTCAGCTTCTGGATCACAGGTATGTTGTTGCTGTCTGCTGGTGAGGGTTGTGAATGGCAGTGAGGGAAAGAAGGGGGATATGGGAAAGCTCTTGGACCCAAGCTGGCAACTGCAGCACAATCATACTGTGAAAGTCATGGCTTGAGCTCCTCTATGCATTTCTTTTTTTCCCTCATAGGTACTTCAACCTTGAGGCTTCTTGGTTGGTGCCGAGCTCTGTTTATAGGTTGTTCACTGTGCTCTCTTGATGTGAAGTTCTATGCTAAAGGCCCTGTACCTCTGTTTGATCGGCAGGAGCTGTGATTATTCCATCACTCCTCTGCCATCTTGATTCTTAAAAGAACAAAGAAAAAAAAAACTAAAGCATGCAACCAGGCATTTGGATGGCTCATACCTATAATCTTGGTTTCTTGGGAGTCTGAGGCTGGGAGGGTCACCATTTGAGGCCAGCCAATGCAGAAAAGGCTGAGAGATGCCTTCTAAACCCATACCTGAGCCCAGTGGACCATTCCCCAGTGATAGGAAGGAAGAAGCTGGTGATACAAGTGTATCAGGAGATCATGCTGAGCCAGGTGCTAGTGGCTCACACCTGTAATCCTAGCTATGGAGGAGGCTGAGATCTGAGGATTGAGGTCCAAAGCCAGTGGGTGCAGGAAAGTCCATGAGACTCTCATCTCCAATAACCCACCAGAAAACCAGAAGTGGCACTGGGGCTCAAAATGGTAGAGCTGTAGTCTTGAGCGCAAAAGTTCAGGGACAGCGCCCACACCCTGAGTTCAAGCCCCATGATCAAACAAAAAGAAAAACAAAGTTTAAGAGCAGAATGATCTTACTGGCAGGATCCTACTGGTGGGGTAGCAGCATGGAGAAGGGGATTCACTCTTCTTGAATGCCTGGGGTAAACTTGTAGCACTCACATATGCTGTTTTCTAATATCCCCCTCCTTCCTGTCATTAGCCACCCAGGAGATCACCCTGGGCTTCCACTGGGGGAAAGCGAGTCTCAGGGGATTTGAGCAGCCACCCCAAGAGGAAGAATTGGAACCCAAAATCTGTGTTTCCCTTTCTCCCGGCTACCCCGGCTTCAGCCATGTTTTCTGCTGGGAGTGGTGTTTCTTTTCTTCTTTTAACTTCTCTGTGGTTCCTCTAGCCAGCATCCGGGCATGAGACAGCCAGAATTCAAAACAAGCAAAGGCAAGCATGATCCTTGTTTGTTCTGGAGTCTGGCGTTCCTGTCTGCCACCCCCTCTCTTGGCTTGGAGATGCAGTGGAACCCACATCCAGGGTTCTTTTTTTGTTTTTGTTTTTTTTGGGCCCGGTCGTGGGGCCTGAACTCTGGGTCTGGGCGCTGTCCCTCAGCTCTTCAGCTCAAGGCTAGCGCTCTACCACTTGAGCAACAACGCCACTTCCGGCTTTTTTCTTTTTGCTTATGTGGTGCTGAGGAATTGGACCCAGGGCCTCAGGCATGCAAGGCAAGCGCTCTACCACTGAGCCACCTTCCCAGCCCACATCCAGGATCTGGGTGGACAGGAAGCTCAGTGATCCTGGCCCACCAGCTAGGATTCCAGCCACAAGCCTCAGTTTCCCCATCTGTGACATGAGGCTGTCTGTCCGCCCCACTCACGGTTGGCAGGAGGAGTTCCGGGGGCCATACAGCGCAGCCCCACCATGTCTCCAGGGTGCATCCTCCATGATGGCGGGTAGCGACGCATAGCCACCAGCCTCCCAGACAGGCGGTGGTGTCCCTGCCTCTGTTTCCCCAACAGCCTTGCTCCACAGACCGGCAGGCGGCCGATAGGGTTTGGGAACCTGGCAGTCCCGGGTGCAGCCGGAACCGCGCCTCGCTGGATAGCAGCCTCTGAGGACCCCGGGGGACGCGCCACAGCCCACAAAGCTCGAGAGATCCAAAAGACCCGGCCTCACCGCTGGCTTTCCACACCCGGAATCGATTTTCCAGGGTGTCTCCAGGCAGGGCTGATCCTTCTGCTGGACCGTAATTCACCCCACCCTGGCCCCCCCCCCCGCCACCTCCCCACCACTGCTCCCCACCCTCCCGCCTCCTGCAGCTGGGACCCCCACCACAGGGGAGGGGGCGGCACCTGGGGTAGGAGCCATTAATCCTCACCCCATCCCAGGGGCCGGGTGCGGCACCGCTGCCCCCCAGCCCGGCCCTCACCAACCAGCTGGTCCCTTGGCAAGGCCAGGGTGGAGGAAGCCACGTGGGGCCAGGAGAGCTTTTCCCAGGCTGCGGCTTAGAGGAGAGCTGCCCCAGCCAAGCGGCTAGAGATGGGGTGACTTCCTGTCCCCCAGGAGATGAGTCTGCTGCCAGCTCCCCATGCCCATCCCCGCAGATGGCCTTGGCACCGCTCCAGACTCGGGCAGGGAAAGGCAGGAGAGGTGGTGGGACCGGTGGGGACCATGCAGAGCGGAGGACGCCAGTCTACCTCGGCAGCCGACCTGCTGTGTGACTCTCCACAATGGCTATGTCCCTCTCTCAGCCTCAGCTCCTCCATGTACAGCCCAGGGGGCTGAACAAGCTATTGAGAGACCTCGATGAGGGACCCCCCCCACCACCACCACCACAGGCTTCCTCCCTGGAGAGCCTCGCATGGGCTGAGGACCAGCGTGAGCCCAGCACTCCGGAAGGGAGTCCACCCCCATGGCCACAGTGAAGAAGGGTCACAAAGCCCTGGACGTGAGCACCGTGCACAGCTCCTTCTGGACAGAGCGAGGTGGTGCCATGCCTGGGTGGGGTCCCTTGGTCTCAGTGGAACCCCAAGACCTGAAGGAACCCTATTTGGGAACCACCAGGTGGGATGGCCTCTGTGAGCCCTTCTAGGCTCCCCAAAGGTTCTAGAACATTCCCAGGCAGCACTCAAGAGGCTCACCCTAGGACTCCTCTCCACCGCTGTCAGGGAGGCCGCTCTGCAGGCCCCAGGCTTGCATTCAGCCACCACCTCCAGGAACGGGAGGCCGAGCAGGGAGGCCCTGGCTCCAAGCAAAGGCTGGGCCTCCACGCACAGGGCTCCCACTTCCTCCCGGTGACGCCATCGTAATGCCAGGTCCCCAGCCGCCCCTCAGGACACGGGAGGCCCGCATGCCCCTGTGTGCCCAGGGCAGCCTGTGGGCTCCTTCATCTTCACCTTCATTCATTCACTCCTTCTTTCGTTTGTTCACTCATTCACACATTTCATTTACTGACTTGCTCAGTCATTTATTTGTTCACTCATCCATTTGTTCATTCATTCATTCAGTGTGGGTCCCCACGTCCCTGTCTGCTAAGCACCTCCGCTCTTGTAGCCCCACAAGCAGCCCAGGGCTTGGTGTTTTGGCTTTGCCACAAGCAGCTGCCCAGGCAGCAGGGTTTCATCTTTCCAGGACGGGTGGAAGAACCACCCCCCTCCCTCTTCCCCACCTCGCCAGTTCTTGTTCCCAGCGAGAGACCTTGGCAGGACCCCCGGCCCTCTGCTGCCCTGGGACGGATGGCTTCCAGCTGTCTGCGCCCCAGCCTGGGAAAATTCCTACAAACACTGCAGGTCCCCAGATCCTGAAACCTGAGTGTCCTGCCCCCACCCCGCCCAGGGATGGCGCTCCGCCACCAGCTCCCTCCTCTCCAAGCCCCTCCACCAGAGGAGCCACAGGAATGGGGCGGCCGCACCCCACGGGCACGTGCCCCGTTGATGAGCATTGCCAGGCCTAGCACTGTCTCTCTATGAGTGTCAGTTGGAGACACCAACATCCTGGAGGGGTTGACATTTTACAAAGCAGGAAACTGAGTCACAGAGCTTCTCACCACTGACAGATGCCAGATAGCCACGTGAACTGGGAGAACGGACCCACGCCTTGTCTGTCCTGCCAGCTCCTTTCAAAGGTGGGGAAACCAAGGCCCAGAGAGGGGCTGTGCCATGCTGTCCACCCCCGGACCTGCACATGCCCCTCTCCTGCAATGACCCCCCTTCCCTGTACCATTACTGTGGGTCCACGCGGAGCACCCCAGCTGCTGAAGCTGCACCACGCCATAGGCTTTTCCAGGCACTCAGGCCTGCCCGGCCTCTGAATCTCCACAGGGCTGTTCCCTCAGCCCAGCTCCACCCCTCCTCGCTGCCTGCGTCCTGGTGTCCTGCCTCTGTTTCCCTTGACAGTAGATGCCTTCCCCAGGGCCTCCCTCCCACCTCCTCCGGGAACATCACAGAATCGAACACAGAGGAAAGCCCTGCTCTCCGTCCAGCCTCACCCCTACCCCACCCCCGGGCCGTGTCAGCCGGGGCTCCGTGCAGCAGGCGTGACTGTGGGTGAGGGCTCTGTTCTCCTCTGAGGGGTGGGAAGATTGAGAGCAACAGGTGTCCACCCCCCCAGCCCCCGCCCGCAGCCGTTCCCACGCGCGGCCGCCAGCTGGGAAGATGGATAGACCTCCCCTGGCCAGGCCTGGGAACCTCTGTCACCCGCCATAAAAGCAGGCCCTGGCCAGACACGGGATCTGGGCCATTTTCTCAAGTCATGGGAGATCTTTTTTTGGGGGGGGTGGGGGAAAGGTGGGGTTGAAGCAAAGAGGAGGAAGAAAGACTTTCCTGGGTGTGGCTCCCGGCCCTCATCCATAGGCTCAGCCAGGAGACCCAGCAGCCCCCTAAGACGCAGCCAGGCTCTACCTCCAACCAGCCTGCATGCGGCCGGCCCTGCTGACCTTGGGCCTGGGGGTCAGCACTGAATGGAGGCAGGAGAACAGCCAAGGAAGGAAAGAAACCAGGAGGGGAGGGAAAAGGAGAGAACTTTTTGGAAGTTTTTCCCCAACTCCATGTGCAACCTCATGGACACTGAGTGACAGAGTCACTCTGGGACTTGAATGTCCCCGTGGGGATTCGAGGTTCCCCCCGGGCTTCCAAATTAAGGGACCCTGGGCCAGTGGCCTCTCTAGGTAGGAGCTATTACCTGGTTTGGGTTTTGGTTTGTTTTTCCTGTCTATTCATTTGTCTAGCAGTCACTTATTGAAGACCTACTATGGTCTGGGCGCCGGGTAGGCCCTGGAGATCATCAGTGAGCAGAAGTCCCATTCCTGCTTCTAGAGTATGTGCGGGGAGAGGGGGAAACTTCTGGGAGGGAGGGGAAGGAGGCCACAGGGAGGCCGAGGAGGTGGCCAGCCTCTAAGGGGGGTGATGTTCACACTGAGACCCAAAGTCAGCTGCCACCTGGTGTCCTCTTCCCTGGAAAACAAGGGATGTAGGCCAACTTCCTCCTTCCCCATGGGGAAACTGCGGCACTGAAGGCCAATGCAAGTAAAAGCCTGATCTCATCTTAAGACTTGAATTCTTCTTCTTCTTTTTTGTCAGTCATGGTGCTTGAACTCAGGACCTGGGTGCTGTCTCTGAGCTCTTTGACTCAAGGCTAGCACTCTACCACTTTGAACCATAGCACCACTTCCAGGTTTCTGGTGATTCATTGGAAATAGGACTCTCACGTACTTTCCTGCCTGGGGTGGCTTTGAACCATGATCCTCAGATCTCAGCCTCCTGAGTGGCTAAGGTTACAGTCATGAGCCACCGGCACCTGGCTAAGACTTGAATTCCTTTCCTGCGGAAGAGCTCAGGGTGTGGTCAGGTGCCAAACCGGAGGTGCCAGGGCTGTGGTGTTGGAGCTGCATGCCGGGCACTGGGCACAGAGCCCTTCCTCACCCCCAGTCCAAGGTGCCGCAGATCAACCAGCCCACCTCTCTGCAGAGCTTCAGAAAATTGATTTTCTAACAGCCATCCATCAGCGTGGCATGTCCAGCTGTTGGCGTGACACCAGTGTCCCTAGAGCCTCATCCACCTGCCAAAGCTGCTCCAGGGGCTACCTCCCCTTCCCCAGAATGACCTCTGCCATCCAGGGGCTGGGCCCCGGGGACCCTGGGGGACCCCGGGGAGTGGATCCCTGTCAGAGCCCCACCCCCAGCCCATCAGGCCTGAATGGGGTCTCCCTCCCCTTCTCCAGGGGCTCCCAGCCTCCCAGCAGGGGGTCTGCCTGAACAACTCCTCCTCACCCCTTCCCTGAGGGTCTTCACGGAAACTTAGACCTATTGTCTGCGGAGCAGCTGGAGTGGTGTTCACTGCATTCAGGTGATAAGGCCAAGTCCATCTGGTGATCAGGGAAATCCGTCTGATTCTTCTAGCAGAGTCAACATCCAAGGCCCGGATCACGCCAGGGGTGGGGGTGTCAGCCGTGCAGTCCAGGATCCTCCCAGCCACAAGGGGCAGCTACCTTGAGCCAGAACTTGGGTTTTCCGGTTGGGCCAGACTTTCCTCTGTTCCCCAGGTCTTCCTGTAGGTCCCAGGGGGACAGACAGGACCCTCCCCCCAGGAGACCTACCTAACCTCTCCCCCAAAAGTCCCTCTGTCACTCCCCCCCCCAAGGGACGCAGTGTGGCAAGGCTGGTGAGCTGGAGGGTGCGGATCACAAGGGGTTAAAGCACTGCGGGGTCCACCTTGGACCCCAGGCAGAGCCGGGCTTGGGTTTCAAGCCCACCCCCCGCCCACCCCACTCCACCCCCACCCCCAGCCTGGCTAGGCTATAAAATACATTGTGTCTCGCTGCTGATTGATGGCGTGCGGGAAGCTAGGGGAGATGGGCTGGGCCCGATAGGATTTTCAAGGGCTCAGTCACTGATATTCTATCCCTGGCCTTCTGGAACTCTCCATGGGCCCATCTCCCCAGCCACAAGCCCCAGAGGAGACAGACAGGTCACCCTCCAAGGCCAACCACAGGCAGAGGGCTGTCTTCATCCCTGAGGAGTCCTGTCCCAAAACCCCAGGAGGCGCCACCCCCCAGCAGCTGCTCATTCATTCATTCATTCACTCATTCATTCATTCTTGACGTCCTACTACGTGCCAGGTGACCTCACAGAGCTTTCCAGAAAGGAAACATTTCTGAGGTTTTCTTCCCGTTCACGGCGTTGAGGCTCGAGAAGCAGCTTGAGGGGAGAGTCCCGCGTAGGCTGAGCTGGCTGCACCCCAGGCCTGTCTGTGGGGGCGGCTGCCCACGGCTCGGGCTCCGCAGGCCTCATCTGTAGACTGGGTCACAATAGCCCAACCTGAAGTCCTCGTGTCCACAGCAGGGTCACACACCCAGAGCTCTCCCCCCAGGCCGGCAGCAAGAAGTCAAGCAACGAAGGTTGCCCACCGTGACCTCAGAATCTGGAGGCCTGCCTGAGTGAGGGATCGGTGAATCAGTGAGCGTGGGAGGGAGTGAATGAGTGAATGAGCTAGTGAATGAGGGAGTGATGAAACAGACTGTGAATGAGCGAGCGGTGAATGAGCAGGTGCATGAATGAGTGGATGAAAGTATGAATGAGTGGGTGAGAGTATGAATGAGTGGGTGAATGAGTGGGTGAATGAATGAGTGAGTGGGTGAATGGGTGAATGAGTGAATGTGTGGATGGAGCAAATGTGTGGATGAGTGGAATGGTGCACAAACGTACAAATGAATTAGTGAGTGACTGAATGAGTAGCGCGTGAGTGGGTGAAGGTGGGTAAATGAATGAATACTTGAGCAGTGAGTGGGTGTGTGAACAGGCAAGTGTGTGCATGCAGGGGTGAGTGACTGCAGGGGTGGAGGGGGAGCGGTGGAGGGGTGAGTGGGTGAGTGCACAGGACTCTGGCGTGCCAGCTGGCACCGCCTGTCAGCCCGTCCTGAAGAGGTGTCCGGTCTCCACGAGACCCCCCCTTCTCCGGCACAGGCTTCGGCCCTTGGTTTTAGGCACGGGGTTGGGGAGGAGGGGGGCAGAGCCGGGCCTCTGCTCACCCTGCAGTCACATCTGGCCCTTCTCTTCACCCTCCGTGGGAGACTGGCCACTCTTCTGAGCCCCTCGGTCAGGGGTGTCCGGGGACGGGGTCAGGCCTGCTGGTCCCTGATACCCCCCTCGCTCATTTACATGCATGGGCAGGGGAGATGGGCGCGAGGCCCAGCCTGCCCGAGGACTCCGCCCCCATAGACGGCTACCAGTCTGGTACGGCGGTTCTCACCTGTAGTCTCCTCACCAACGAGGCTTCGGCAGGAGGACCTGAGTTCATGGCCAGCTGGGGTGACACAGCCAGACCCTGTCTCAAAACAAATCCAAAGCCAAGCACCGGTGGCTCATGCCTGTAATCCTAGCTACACAGGAAGCTGAGATTTGAGGATCGTGGTTCAAAGCCAGCCCGGGCAGGAAAGTCTGTGAGACTCTTATCAGAAGTGGCACTGTGGCTCAATGCGGTAGAGTGCTAACCTTCCGCAAAAAGAGCTCAGGGACAGAGCCCAGGCCCCAAGTTCAAACCCCAGGATGGACAGACAGCGGCAGCACCCTGCACCATGCCCCTGCTCCCCGCTAAAACTGCCAGGACCCCGTCCCGACTCCCGGTTCCAGGACCCGCTCCCCGACCACCCATCACCTTCCCCGGGCCCTGTGGCCTCAGCCAGGGCCCTGTGGCCACCATGCCCCCTCCGAGTGGTCCAGGTGAGGTGGGGCCGGCACGGGTCCTGTCCCATCGGTGCCAGTTCCAAGGCTCGCGCTGGGACCAGGTGATCTGAGGGGGAGGAGCCTGCTCAGCCCAGCCCCTCCCCTCCTCAGCACGCTCAGAGTGACTGAAACCCATGCTGTGTCCTGGCCATGGGGAGCAGCCTCAGCCCCACGCCTGGTGCGGGGCCTTGTGGCAGGTCAACAGTGGATTAAAGCAGCACTGTTCCCAGGGTCCAAGAAGGACACGCAGGGCTCAGCCCCTCAGCCCACCCTACCTCCTGCTCAGGGCCAGAGACCCCAGCTCCCCACCACCCATGAGCCAGGAAAGCCCAGCTCCTCTGCTCAGGGCCCAGAGGCCCAGAGAGGGCAAGGGGCTTGCCCAAGCTTACACAGCAATCTTTTATCCAGAGCCGAGACCCCATCCCAAGCTGCTCTGCTTTCTGGTCCTGCCGCTTCCTGTGTGTCTCCTGTCTCACTGCCATCGTGATCTGACTGACAGCCCTCCCCCTCCCCCCCCCCCCCCCCCCGCTCATCCCCCGTATTGTTCTGTCAGCTACAATGGGAGCAGCTCCAAGTGCTCAGGGCTGCCCCACGCCACCCCACCCCAGAAAACAATGCCCCCTTTCTACCACCAGTGCTCTGGAGGGAGTGCCAGCCGCCCCCAGGTTCCCGGACCCCTAATATGAGAAGCCAAGGTGGTCACTGCACGGCTGTAGGAAGCTCCAGGCTCAAGCCCACACTGCTGGCCTTGTTTTGGGGGAGGGGGACTCATTGCTCTGAGCCACGGCGGGCCGCCGGCTTCTGTCCTGGCTCACAACCACTCCAACCCATGCGCCAGGCCGCAGAGCCCCACTCACCCCTTTAACCCCCAGCAGCCCCCCCGAGCCCCGCCCACTGCTGTCCAACAGCCACGCCCCTTCCCCTCCCCCCACACTCCTGGGGTACAGAGTGCACACCCCGCTTTCCCCGCTCCCGTCACCCAGGGTCCCCGGGACACCTAAGCCGCCCCCTCATCCCGGGGGCCTCCCCGCTTTCCTAGACCTGGATTCAAGTCCAGCGGACGCCACCCCTTTGCTCCAGGAGCCCCGCGAGGACGCGGTGCCACTCCAGCTGCGAAGTGCCCCCACCCGTGCAGTGGGTGTCCACTACGTCCGCTGAGCTGGCGCGTGACTCCTGGTGTCCCCTCATCTCCCGCTCCACATGGGACGCACCTCGAATGTCGGCGTGACCTCGTGACCCTCTCTTCCCCCGGGCCTCAGTGTCCCCCCCCCCCCCGCCAGCCACACGTAGCAAAGAACCCACGTGTTGAGTGTTGAATGGCACGGTGTGGGTGAGGCTCAGCACGCCTGTAGTCCCAGCCGCCCCCAGGATGCCCTGAGCTCAGGAGTCGAAGGGGTCTGAGGCCAGCCTGAGCAAGACGTACCTTAACACAAACAAACAAACAGAGTGGCAGGGTGTCAGTACTGGGATGCAGACTGTCCTGAGCTTGCTAACCGCAGCAGCCAGGGGTGGGCGTGACGTATCGAGGACCTACTGCGCGCTAGTGTGCTTCTAGGAACTCAGAAGAGATGACACCGTCACCTCAGAACCTCTCCGCAGTAGGCTGGGAACACAGGTCGTGACCTAACTGCGAAAAGCATAAGCCAGCTAACATGGGAGGCCACCCAAGACAGGCCCATCCTCCCAGGTGGGGAGTTCAAAGCAGGCCAGTCAGCAGGAGAAGCGTGTGCAAAGGTCCGGGGGTGGGAACAGAATGATGGGCTCCACGAAGAGAAAGGAAGATATTTGGGTCCAAAGAGAAGGGAGAGGAGAGCAGAGATCTGCGGAGTGGGGAACGGGGGGGGGGGGGGGTTCGTGGACGGCCAGGACACTCAGGATCTCGTCTACACCCGTGCAAGGCCGCAGGAGAGGCGATACGAAATGACATGCACTGACATTGCCCGACCTTTGAGACTCGGTGATTCCCACCTCCCTGGGCTGCTCCCCATCTCTGCGGCCCCCACCCTGCAGGAAAAGCGTGGGGTGCAGGCGGGGGGGGGGGGCGTAAGGGAGGCAACCCGCACAGCTGTCTCCCCACATCCAGGATTAGCGTTCTCCCAGGGCCGGGAGGAAGCAAATCACATTCTTGAGGGCCTTATGTCAGGCTCCCTGTGCCAGCCCTCCCCTCCTCCCTCCCCTCCCCTCTCCAGGGCATGGAGCCGGCCAGGCTGGGCCGCTGCCTCCTCCTCCTCCTCCCTCTCTGCACAGTGGGGCCACAAGATGCACCCCAGGGCCCACCACTGCCTCAGCTCCACCTCCCAAGATCCCCTGGGGACGCCGTCCTGTCACTGTCCCCCCCTCCTCAGCAGCTGGGCCAGGGGAGGTCCAGAGAGGCTGAGAAGGTCACCTAAGGTCACACAGCAACCATGTGACCGAGCTGGGATTCAAACCCAGGCCTCCCAGCATGCGGCGTTTCTGGGCTTAACGGCACTGACGCGTCCCGTGGATGAGCGTCAGCCCCGCGGTCACCCCTCCCGTGACGCAGCGCAGGGTGAGGGTCACAGCATGGCTTTCACCAGGGCTCCGTGGTGTGGAGCGGAGGCAGGGGCTGGAGGACGGGCAGTGGAGGCATCAGGTGGCCCCACGCTGAGATGTGGGCCTGGGGGAGCCAGGGGCCCCCAAGTGCACCTGCCAGTGTGCTATGAGCCCCGCATGGGAGGACGGGCTGGATGCGGATGTTAAAACCACAGCTGGAAGCCGGCGCCGGTGGCTCACGCCTGTCATCCTAGCTACTCAGGAGGCTGAGATCTGAGGATCACGGTTCAAAGCCAGCCCAGACAGGAAAGTCCGTGAGACTCTTATGTCCGATAAAACACTAGAAAAGCAGAAGTGGTGCTGTGGCTCAAGTGGTAGAGCGCTTGCCTTGAGCTGAAGAGCTGAGGGACAGTGCTCAGGCCCAGGGTTCAAGCCCCAGGACTGACAAAAAAAATGTGGGAGAGAACCCGAAGCCCCTGGAGACGTGGGGACCCCAAGCCCAGGATTCTTGTGGGTCTTGAACTCAGGACGTGGAGCTGACCGGATTCGAAAAAGTTATCGCTTTGTTTGGAGTTCGTTCCCTTAGCGAGCGTTGGAGTGGCGCGGCCGCTGTGGGCCGTGGGAGCGGCTGGGTTAGAGGAGCCGGGCAGAGAGAGAGTCCGCTCAAATGGAGTAAGAAATCATCCCAGAGGGGACACGGTAGCCACAGCCATGGGCTGGATGCCAACACCCCGTGCAGCTGGACAACCTCGCCTCCCCAGAAGACGCCAGGAGGACTTCCCGGAGGAAGCAACAGTCAGCCCACACCGAATGCTAAGTAGCACCGGGCTTTAGCCAAGAGAAGGCTCCTGGGAAGTGCTGGTGGAGGCCATGGCAGGTGCAAAGGCCTTGGGACAGGAATGTTGCCCCCTCCTGGAAGATCCAGAGGGCACACCAGTGCAGCTGGGGCAGGACTTCACAACACAGGGGGAAAGGTGGCTCTGGGAGGAGCGGCGGGAGCATGGGAGTGGGGCAGGGCTCTGTCCCCCCAGGATCCTGGCTGGAAGAGAGGGCTCGGGCATGGTGAGCTACCGCAGCAGGAGGCCGGCGAAGCAGCCCGAGCGCCGATGGGTCCGATGCAGTGTGCAGTGAACACCGGGAGCGGGGATTGCGCAGGGCGACTCCGCTGCTCGGCCTGGTGTCTGCCTGGCACAGGGACGCAGACACCTCCCTGCCAGCTCGTCATGGGCATGCGCCACCCGCAGCCGCTGCACCAGGGCCAGCCCAGCCCCGGGGGCAGGCAGGGAGCCGGGGAAGGAGAAGAGACGCCACCTCCACTCCTGGACAGGACCCGGGGCCAGGGCATCTGGGGCGGGAGGGGGGGCAGGTGATGGCCTGGGGTCACCCAGGGTTTGCTTTTCGGGGCTCCTGTGTGTGCTACCAGCTCAGCACCCTGAGTCCGGACACCTGCTGACAGACAGATGCAAACCAGGACGGCCAGGGGCAGGATGGGGGCTGGCGGGGGGGGAGGGGCTGCATGAGGGTCCCGGGTACCCCCTCGGTGTCCCCCACGATGCCGCCTCCCCTCAGATCGCATGGCTCTGTCTTCCAAGCGGGCCCTGAGCTCATCCTCGGGGCGTCCTGGGGGTGACGTCACATCTCAGGGTGTTCTGGGGGTGACGTCACCATCGGAAAACGGGGTCCACGCACAGGCATGTTTCATCCAGTGCCACCAGCCACGGCCTGAGGCTCTGAGACGCTCCCGATCTACTGTCACGCAGAGGGAAACTGAGGCCCCAGCAGGCAGCCCCGATGGGGGAGGGCAGCACGGCAGGGGGCGGGCGATGCTGTTGGGCAGCCCCTGCTCCCCACGCCCTCCCCCCGGAGGCCCGGCGCTCTGCCCCTGGTCCTGGGGTGCCGGCAGTGTGCAATTAGCACCCAAACACGGCCAGACACGCGTGCACACGGGCACACTGTGCCCTCTGCCCAGAGGGACGTGGTGCTGGTGTTCCTACACACCGAGTCCGCCCGTGTGTGCCCACAGGGGCCACGCGCACCTGTCCAGTCTCCACACCACACCTGGGCCTGGCGGCCCACACCACAGAGCTGCTCCCACGCCAGGCCACACGTCGGAAGAGCTCAGAACGATGGACGGCCTGCTGGCCCCTCTGTGTCTTTTTGTCTGTCTGTGTCTGTCTGTGTGTCTGTATCCTCTCTCTGTTTCTGGCTCTGTGTGTCTCTGGCTCTGTCTGTGTGTCTATGTGTCTTTCTACATGTCTGTGTCTGTGTCTGTCTGTCTGTGTGTCTATGTCTGTCTCTGTTTCTGGCTCTGTGTCTGTGTTTATCTCTGTGTGCCCATCTACATGTCTGTCTGTGTGTCTGTGTATGTGTCTGTGTGTCTATGTGTCTGTGTATGTCTGTATATCTGTGTCTACATGTCTGTGTGTCTGTCTGTGTATGTGTCTGTGCCTCTATGTGTTGTCTGTCTGTGTGTCTGTCTGTGTGTCTGTCTCCGTGTCTGTCTGTGTGTCTTGTTCAAGCTCCACCAGAGCATTTCCATAAACTGGGACTGGGATCCTGGCAGGCCCGGGAATGGGGACAGCGGCGCCATCTGCTGCCGGCTTCTGGAACTGCCCTCCGGAGAACGCACCCCTGGCCGTGGGGCTGCCCGCGTTCGGTGCCTGCACCGCACAGGGAGAGCTGCACCCAGGCGCTCCCCGCTTTTGTGGGCGGGGAAACCGAGGCCCGGAGTCAGAGTGTGCAGAAGCCCGTTGGCTACCCTGAGAAAGAGGGTCACGGGATTTCACAGATACCTCCTCCTTCTGCCTCACAGCTCAGGATCTGAGGGGACAGCGACGGAGGCAGCGGGGAGACGGAGGCCAGGGGACAGAGACGGTTCAGTGGCCCCGCAGGGAGGCCCTCCAGGCCCTGGTTCCCAGCCCAGAGCTCTGGCCTCCAGCAGCACTGCCTCACCAGCCCCCCGCGGGGAGGTGAGCACCCTCTGGGGTGTTTTGTTACGGCTCCAGAGCTGACTGAGACACCTGACCCCGGGCCCTGCCCGTCCAGAGCAGATGGTGGCGCCTCCCCCAGGACCGCCCCTCCCCTCCCACTGCCTGCAGCCGCACGGCCCCGCTGAGCACTGCACCACCGGTCAGCCTGGGCCGCCCGGCTGGGCACCCCCCCTTGGATCCTGGGGAGTCCCAGAGATCAAGAGTGTGGTGGGAGGAGGGCAGCCACGCCCCCTCCCCACAAGCTCTGCGCTGGCCCCGTCACAAGAACTTCCAGCGGGAGGGGCTGTCCCCCCTTCCCGACAGCCTCCCCGGGACCCCGGGGCTGGGCGGGAGTGGACGCAGGCCTGGCTGTGGTTCTGTGGGCAGCGCGTGTGCCGGGGGGGGGGGGCAGAGGGAGACGCTGGGCTGCGGGGCCCCCAGCCCCGGCCCGGGCGTCTGAAGATGGGATGGCTCTCCACGGCTCCCCGTGACACTTGAAGGTCCCGCCTGGCAGGCCCCTGCCATCTTGCAGGACAAGGCACATGGCCAGAGCTGGGCAGTGGGATGTGGTCTCCCAGGCAGCCCGGAAAGGCACGGTGGCATCTCCCTTCCCCACTCTCGGTCTCCTGGCTGGAATGCAGAGGTGATGCTGCGGGCAGGTGCAGCCAGTTTGGACCCAGGGATGGAGGGTCTTCCAGGGGCTGGCAGAGTGACTCACCTTACGCAGCAGGGAGCAACGTCTGTGAGCATTTGGGGGTGTCCCCTTGACCCTTATTGGACAACTCCTCTGCACTGTCCCCAACACCAAACGATCACCCCCCGGTTCCGCCCTGGCTGTGCTGCCCCAGACAAGTCACTACCCCTTTCTGAGCCTCGGTTTTCTCTGTGGGAAAATGTCATTTTGTTTTGCCAGGTGGGTTGGTGAGGCTCGATCAAATGCCCCCCCCCCCCCACCTCGCCACCCTGTAGTCTGAACACAGAACCGTCTCCTCCCACGGTGACAGTCGGTGGGCTCTTGGCTCCCTCCGGGCTGCTGCGGCCTCCTACAATGGCTGGGACAAGGTCATCCCTGGGCCCGGCTCCAAGGGTTGAAGAAGAAATAACAAATGAACAGGGCTCTCCGGAGCCTCGGTCTTTGGATTAAAACACCCCCCAGGTGGGCAGCCATGAGGCGTCAGTGGGGGACTGTGTGAAAGGCCCACACAGCCTGCGTGTCGGGCGCTCCATACTTGGCACCCATGGAGTCTGTAGTAATGGCTCCTTGTCTGTGGAAAACACCTTCATCTCACTCACCAGACCCGAGCACGAGCCCTGTCTGGACCGAGAGACGTGTGGGGTGCGGTGGGCAATCGCCCCGTTCCTGGGGGGCCGGCCATGTGTTTCAGACACCTGCCAGCACCGTGCTAGGCACAGCCTGGCGTGCTGGGAGAAGGGGCAGGGACGGCGCAGCCTGGCAGCCTCTCTCAGGAGCCGGGGTTTCCGGGCGTGGGCTCGGGGCTGTGGTCACTCAGGTCGACAGCAGAGGCCACTCTGAAAGGCAGGCCTGGAGCTGACCCCGACTATGAATCAGGGAAGGAGTTGTGCACTCTTCTGTGAAGTCTTTTCCCTGAGGCAGGGGCTCAGAATGGCTGGAACAAGACTCTGAAAAACCAGGTGTGAATGGGAGAAGAAAAGAAGGAGGAAAGAGGAACAGAAGGACAGCACGAATACAGTACAGAGGAATAGAACGGCAGTACTTGTCCATTCAGACAACTTAAACTGGTCAATGACAAGACCAGGCACTGGTGTCCCTCCCTACGGGGGCTTTGCCTGCCTGACTCACCAGGCTCAAGGTCACTTGAAAGGCAATGTGGGCAGGGGTGTCACATCCCATCTCCTAGCAGAAGAGAGAATTCAGTCTTTGAAAGTATGAGACTTGGGGATGTTTGTCACAAGAGCATAAGCTATCTCCACTGACTGATACACTGGGCCATGTGTGAGTATTTCATCCCAAAGCAGCCCTGACCAGGCACAGCTGTCCACCCCTGTCCAGGATGAATGCTCTCTGAGACCCCAGTGGATGCTTGAAAACCCACATCACTTAGAACCTCCCAAGACCATTTTCTTATTTGTCCTCCCCCACAGAGCTTGGCCACCCCAGCACGAGGGCTTTCTTAAGTCAAAAATGTTGACAGCCGGCGCCGGTGGCTCACGCCTGTATCCTAGCTACTCAGGAGGCTGAGATCTGAGGATTGCAGTTCAAAGCCAGCCCGGGCAGGTAAGTTCGTGAGACTCTAATCTCCAATACATCACTAGAAAACCAGAAGTGGTGCTGTGGCTCAAGCGGTAGAGTGCTCGCCTGGAGCTGAAGAGCACAGGGACAGCACCCCAAGCCCAGAGTTCAAGCCCCACGACCGACAAAAAAGAAAAAAAAATGTCAGTTGCTGGTGGTTCACGCCTGTCATTCTCCTAGCTACTTAGGAGGCTCTGAGGATCGAGGCTCAAAGGCAGACGGAGCAGAAAAATGCACAAGACCCTTAGCGCCAATTAACAGGCAAAAACAAAACCAAAAACTGAAGTGGAGGTATGGTTCAAGAGGTAGAAGTCCATCTTGAGAAAGAAAGAAAAAAAAGCCAAGTAGAAGCACAGGGAAGTCAGTTCAGTTCAAGACCCAGTAGCAGAGAGAGAGAGAGATGGGGAGGGGAGGAGGAGGAGGAGGAGGAGGAAGAGGAGGAAGAAGAAGAGGAGGGAAAAGAGGAGAGGGAAGGAGGGAAGGAGAGAAGGGAAGGAGGGAGGGAGGGAAGGAGGCGCAGGCTGGAACAGAAGGAGAGCCTTGGAACTCTATCTTACAGATGAGGTTAGCCAAGTGCTGACAGCTTAAAGAACCGTGTCCAAAGCAGTTGTAAGCTAGCGACGTTGGGACGTGAGCCAAACCTGTGGCTGGGTGGGGCAGGCTCACGTTCCCACTTCACAGACCGGGAAGCTGAGGCTCCAAGCGGAAAAACCGCCGGCCAAAGCAAGCCACGGAGTACTGGCCCTTTGTGTCTTCTCCTCCCCCTCCCCCCCTCCTCTCCCCCCCCCCCCCCGCCCCTTCCCCAGAACATGAGTCCGGCCCCTGGGTGGCGGCAGGAGGCCCTCCCCCTGCCCAGCGGGGCTCAGGAACCCCCTCGGAGAGCTCCAAGCGTAGGAGCCCTGCCCGCTGCATCTGCCCAGGCGCTGCTCCAAGCTCTTCGCCACTTGTCGCTATCTCCCGCTTCTGGGCGGGAGGCTCTGGTTGGCATTAGCACCCCGCGCCCCGCAGTGGTCCCAGGCAGGCCCTGGGCTCCATCCAAAAAGTGTCAGACTCCGCCAGGCCGTCCTGACGACTTATCTAACGTGGAACATCAAATGGTTTGATCTGCCAATTAGGCGCCCCCGGAGCTGCTAACTGGAAGCAGATGGCTCTGTCCATCACGGGCTGGGAAATGTGTGCTCCCCACGTCCCCGCCGCACGGGGCCCGCCCCGGGCACCCCGAGACCAGCCTCCTCCTGGGATGGCAGGCTCAGCCTTGTCCCCTGCACTGGAGGACTGCCAGGGGGGGTATGTAGGCCTCAGTGGCTCAACCCAGGGACCCCCAACTCCCCCTGGGTCACAAGCTCTGCTAACCGCCCCCCTGGGGTCTCCCTGCGTTCACAAACCGGGTTGTTCCTGCCACTGAGCTTACATCCAGGCCTGCAGAGGCGCAGGGTTCGGGGGAGGGGGACACAAACCACCTGAGGGTGTCCTTTTGCCCCTTTGGTGGCCAAACCCACCCAACGTCTTCAGAGGCTGCTCCCCCACCGAAGCCAGGGCTCCCCCTCCTCCTCCTCCTCTCACCTGCAAAGCTGAGGTCCCCAGGTCCCAGGCCCTGAGGCAGAGTCCTGGCCTAACTCAACGTCCACTCAGTCCCCCTGATACACACACCTTGAGCCCCCCCAAATCCACATCCTTATACTCATGCCAGGTGGCCTGCCCCTCACCCCCGCTGGGTGGCCGAACCCAGAGAAGGGGCAGAGCAATGGCCACTGGCTGATTCACGGGGTGCACCGGGGTGGATGAATGATTGGAGGCCTGGATGGGGGAATACCAGCCCCCGATGCCCAGACCTGAGCCCCGCCCCGTGGGGTCTTCCCGTTCCCACCCCACAGCCCATTCCTGCGTGCGTCCTTCTCTAGAAAGCGCCTGCGCTGGGCCCGGGGCCCCCCTCGCTGCATGGCCATCTTCATGGAGCAGGTGGACAGAAGCCCCCCCCCATATTGTTTCCCATCTCCAGAGAGAGGGAAACAAGGCAATCCACGCATGGCACATTGCCTGGGATCCGTGTGAGGCAGAAAAGGAAAATGAGGGACGAAGCCTCAAGAAGATCCCGGAAGAGCACTTTAATCAGAGGGAGCTGTCTGTGCAAAGGTCCTGAGACAGACACATGGCTTCCCCACCCCTGCGTCCTCCCGCCAGCTCCCTGAAGCGTGGGTCCCCCGGGCTGGGAGATGTCCTCCCACTGCGTACTGCAGCTTCCAGGCCGGCCACTGGGCTTATTCCACAGAGCGGTGATTTCTGTGTAGGCTGGGGGTGGGACTCACATCAGTCAGGTGACCTGGACGGGAGAACCCCCAGACCTGTTGCCTCCCTTCTGTCCACACGGGGTAAGGAGGGGTCACAGCAGTGGTGGTACCTGGCATGGCCGGTCCCCTGCTGCCCTCGTCCTGAGCCATGGGGCGGTGTGGGGCCTGCCCACAGGAGACGGGTCTTGTGATCATCTTGGGTCTCTGAATTCCCCAGGCACTGATTTGAAAGAACGGGCTGGGGAGGGGGGAGGCGGGGGGGGGGGGGACAGCACAGAGCATCCACGGACTCTGGGCCGTTGCATTGGCATTGGTAGGAAAACTGCTCTGCACACCAGGTTCTAACGTGGCTCAGGGAGAGGAGCTGGCCCACCCGTCGGGATGGAAAAGCAGCCTAAAAGTAGGAAGTCCAGCCCCCAAGGAGCAGGTACTGTAGGCCAAGACCCCACGGGCCCCCCACACCCTGAGAGTGACGGGTACACTGAGGCCCGGGCAGCAGCAGGCCTGTCCGCTCAGGGCCACTCGGCTTGTGGTAAGCCACCCTGCCAGGGGCCGTCCAGGCTGCTCCTGTCACACCGTGGACACTCTGACCCGTTGCCCGCCTGCCGGAAGGGTGCCCGCGCGTCCCTGTGGCAGTGCCGGCTCCCTGGTGAGCTGTGAGGGGCCCCACTGGGCGTCTGGGCACAGGGAGCTCAGGGCCACCCCTTCCCCGGAGGAAGCCGCTCCTCCCGGCACCCTGACTGAGCTCCCGAGACCTGAGCACCCAAGGCCAAAGCCAGAGCATGCCAGGGTGGGGGCGGCCTGGAAGGAGGCCCTGTTTCCTAGAGATTGGTGCCATGGGGTATGGCGTAGAATCCAGACATGAAAAACAAAAGGAGGCCCCGTACCATGGCTCACGCCTGTCATCCTAGCTACTCAGGAAGCTGAGATCTGAGGATCGTGGTTCAAAGCCAGCCCTGGCAGGAAAGGCTGTGAGACTCTTATCTCCAAGGAACCACCAGCAAACCAGAAGTGGCGCTGTGGCTCAAAGCGACAGAGCGCCTAGCCTTGAATGGAAAAAGCTCAGGGACAGCGCGCAGGCCCCAAGTTCAAGCCCCACAACCTACCCAAGATACAAAACCAAAACCAAGAGGGAAGGAGGCTTTCCTTACAGGCTCCCTCGTGGTTGGGGCCGTGTGTACCCGCAGGGATCACTGTAAGAGAGTCTCACACGCCCAGCAGACAGCCAGGCCACACTGCCTGGAAGGAGCAGAGCCGGGGCTGAAGCCAAGGTCCCCCTGAATCCTCATGTCCTTTCTCTGAAAGCATCCCTTCCCAAGATCCCAGAAGCCGCCTCTGTCTGAGCTACTCAGAATCAGAAGCAGTGAGGTGAGGAGCAGCAGACAGCTCAGGAGAAGCCCACAGCCCCGCCCCCATTCCCCTCTGCCTTGACCATGAGACCTGCCTGAGCCTGCAGGCGCCCAGCATGGCCACCAGATGGCGACTGCAGGCTACTAAATCAGACTTTATCCTGGAGACCACTAGGTACCCGTGGGTGGATTTTTTTTTTCTGGCAATTGAAAGGGCTCAAGGGAGAGAATCAATGTGTGTGTGTGTGTGTGTGTGTGTGTGTGTGTGTGTGTGTGTGTGTGTGTGTGTGTGTGTGTGTGTGTGTGTGTGTGTGTGTGCGCGCGTGTGCATGCGTGCGTGCAAGCTTGCCCATCCTGGTGTTTGCACTCAGGGCCTGGATGCTGTTTCTTAGGCTTTTTTAACTGGGACTCTTAGATCTCAATCTCCTGAGTAGCTAACATTACAGGTGTGAGCCACGGGCACCCAGGGGATATTTTAAACACAAAGTGGGTAAAATGGCTAGGCTGCAGAGAATCTCGGATGAGAGAGCAAGGTTGGGGTGGGAAGGCGGGATGGGAGGGGAATGGGGGGGGACCGCTGGCATTCCTGGGCCCCACCCCCACCCCCCAGGCCTGGGACCCCAGGGCCCGCAGGCGGGGCTAGTCCATCCTCATGGTGTAGTCCTGGATCATGCTGTTGAAGTAGGCGGGTGTGTTGCGTTCTGGGTAGAAGAGGATCAGGTAGCATTTGGGGCCGAAGTACCCCAGGCTGATGGCCAGGAAGTTGAGTACGGTCACCAGGAGGTCCAGGATGGTGACCAGCACCCCGTTGTGGACAGCCATGAAGGTGCAGAGCGAGACGGAGGTGGTGAAGGAGAAGGCCATGCAGAAGGTGATGAACTTGGCTTCGTTGTAGCTCATGGGCAGCCCCTTGCCCATGTAGGCGAAGCTGAAGCCCGCCACAGAGAGAAGCACATCCATGCTGGTGTTCAACAGAAGGCCCAGGCGGTAGTTGGGGTGACAGGAGACGATGGTGACGCTGGGGTCGTCGGGATCGGTGTGGCTCGTGGGGTCGACGGTGGGGGCTGCCAGCATATTGCCCGCCACCAGGGCCGCCTTGATGGCCGTCATGAATGCCACAGACACATAGGCCCCGTGGCAGCGGACCCAGAGGCCGTAGGCCCGAGGGAGGCGGCTGGCCATCTGGAAGATACAGACGATCTGGAAGGAGCGCACGGCGACGCAGGAGATGCAGACGGTGAAGCAGAGGGTGAAGAAGGCCTGGCGCCAGAGGCACGTGAAGACGGTGGGCGGCCCCACGTACACGGGCACCATGCCAAAGGCCAGCAGCAGCGGCGCCAGCATCACGAAGCACATGGGGCCCCCTGCCGAGCGCACCATGGGCGTCCGGAAGTGCCTCCAGAACACCACCAGGATGGCCAGCGTGCTGAAGAAGCCCAGGGCGGCCAGCACCGCCACGATGATGGTGGATGCCTCGTGCCACTGCAGGAAAGCCAGCCGCCGCCTGAAGCAGGAGGCGGTGTTCCCGTGAGACCACATGGTGCTCGGGCAGGGCTGGCAGTCAAATTCATCTGCAAAAGACCACACAGAACTCCCGTCGGCGCTGCCCCATCTCATGGAGGACACACGCAGCTAGGTGAACTCATCGGCCCAAGTCCCAACACCAGTGGGATACAGAGCGGGACTGGAACCCAGATCTCTGAAGATTACCATTTGTCATTCCTTCCTCTCTGGGAAGAGACATTCAACCACTCCCTCAGGAGTCCATTTAATGAGCAACGCTCTGAGCACGGGCTCTCACGGCAAAGGTGGAAGGTGATGGAGAAATGGTTGAAACCCTGGCCCCCGACCAGCTAGGGAAGAACAAACCTTCTATAATCCTGCCCAGCCCCAACCTCACGCTCAGGGCTCTGCCAGGCACAAGGCCGGGGCTCTCATCAGCAGATGAAACCATGCACTTAACCACTCAGCTCTGAACTGCACTGAGCACCAGCCTGGAGGTGATGCTGTCCCTGCCTTCCTGGCGTGTGTGTTGTTGGGGACAGATGGTGTTTCTCCCATTAAGGAGACATTGCATGCACACACACGCGCATGCATGCACGCACGCTGGTGTGATGATCAGCCATTCTGTGCTCCAACTGCACGGGGCACTTGGGTAGGCAGATCCAGGCCTGTCCCTGTCCCTGTCCCTCAGAGCTGGGATTGCTGCTTGCCTGTGTCAGCCAGTGGACAGACATTCATTCTGTGACCTGGCACACAGGCCCAGGCTGTATGTGTGGGGGGAGGACCAGGGAAGGTCCTGTAGCAAGGGTCTGAGGTCCCTCCTTCCTCTGGCCCCCAACCAGCCAGGGGCTTTTACTCCACACCAGCTACCGGGCAGCTACAGGACTTCCCCGACACTGACAGTCCCTCGGAGAGACCCCAGAGACCCTGCCAAAGGGAGGAGACTCCGGGAGAGCCCAGGGCGGGTGGGCACAGTGCACCTGCAGGCTCAGGGGGAGGAGAAAGGAATGGGCGAAGCAGGAGACAGGATGGGGGGAAGGGAATGGTGAGGAGGGGTGGAGGGAATGAGGCCCGAGGTTGGCAGTGTGGGGCAGAGCACACGGGTGGGGCATGGCAGGGGGTGGGAGGTGGCAGGGTTGAACATAGGTGTGGTCACGGCCTGGGAGGGCAGGAGTAGGGATGGGTGTGGCTGGGGCGGGGCCTGGGCGGGGGTGTGGCCTGGGCGGGGCAGGGGCGGGGCCAGGAGCCATACCTGCTGTTTGGTTGTAAAAGGTGCCCGGCGGGCAGTCGTGGCACTCGAAGCAGCAGGGGTGGAGGCCTATGGCCTTCTTCTTCTGCCCAGGCAGGCAGCTTTTGGAACACATAGACACGGGGACCTGGCGGGAGGGGAGGAAGACAAGAGACTCTGAGCCCCATGCCCCGTCTCCGGGGAGCCCTGCCTGCTGGCCCCAGCAGACTGCTGTAGGAAGTTTCGCCAGCACCTCCATTTTCCTCTGGCGAAAGCACCCGGATATTAAGGGAGGAACTGCCCAAAGCTGTGAGAGGACAAACTGAGAGGATCACATGACCAACCTGTACCTCCAGGGCCTAACCCATGCGGAAAAGGGGGGTGGGGCAGCTCTTCCCCCTAGGCTGGATAGGGGACTGCAGCCTTAGCCAAGGGCCTGGCGCACAGACACAGGTCCAGTAAAGAACTATGTGGCACAGGCTCTGAACCCCTTGATCTCCCCCCACCCAGAGCCGCTAAAGCCTGAACTCCACAGTTTCCAAGGACCCAGGCTCTCCACCCCAAACGGAGACAGCCCAGCAGCTGTTGCTGGTGAGTCTCTGGGTGCGCCCTGGGGAGAAGGGTCCCACCCTCTGCCCTGCCCCTGGGAGCTGACACTATTGTCGCCTGTGTGCCAGGAGACGTTGCCGATGGGCACCAGCTGCCGCTGCCTGGGAGAGTACAAGGCCACGCTCTTGAAAGGATTCTGGCTCAGGTCCCATTGCCACTGGATGATGTCCAGGTACAGGGGCATGTCGCCTTGCTGGTCGAAGAAGATCTGGCTGTTCAGGAGGGTGAAGTTGACATCCCACAACTCTCTGAGGAGCTGGAGAGGAGAGGGGGGTCAAAGGGAAGGAAGCAGGCTGGCATCAGAGGTAGGGCCAGACCTGGACGGACGGCCACCACCCCACTAGCCTTGGTCTCCACACCTGCAAAAGGAGGACTTCCTAGTCCTGGGAAAACAGCCCAGTTCAGAGCCCCGTGGCTCAGAGCGCTGGCTCAGGGGCCCAGCCTCAGCTCTGCTGTGTGCCTTGGATCTATTTCTCACCCTCTCTGTACCTACCTGTTCCTTCTTCTGTCTTCTGGGCTCCAGAGCCGTACATGGGTTGAAATATTTTAGGAGTTGAGAACAACACCTGAGAAGTGCACTCCTGGCTCCTGAGTAGCTGGCACTCGCTCTGTTCCCCGGATATCAGCTGGGTCTCCCCACAGGACCCAGAGCTCACAGGTGCCCCGGAAAGCCAGCTGGGATGCTTGGCTCTCTGACTCTTTTCTGTCTCCCTACAGTTTCTTGTCTTTCTCCATTACCATTGCCACTGCTCAAAAAGAAAACCAGTGCTAACTAGGACACATACTGGCCTGGGCATCCGAATTCCAGGCCCAGCTGTGCCCTCCATTGACCATGTGACTGGGACAGTCACTGAAGCTACCTGGGCTGATGGGTCAAAAGGCTCCATTCTGCAAGCCCGTAGTCACTCGGCCATCTTAACTCTCCCTCCACACGCAGGAGAACCCGCTGGACTTTGCTTTGGGGACCCAGAGCTCATCGTGCTGCAGGGACTGAGAGAGACAGGTGTCCAGAGAGTTGGGACCTGCTCAGAGGGTGAGCAGAGCTCCACTCCAGAGGTCCCTGGACCTCACACAGGGTGCCGGGCCTGAGGGCACTGGTCCCAGAAACAAGAGGAGGGGATGCCATGCAGGTGGTCAGCCTGAAGATGGACAGCAGACTGGAGGCCCCTGGGCAGCATGCCCCACACAGACCAATGTACAGTGACCAGTGACCTGGCCAAATGCAGCAGAGCAACCTGGGACTCTGCTCCCAGGGGTCCAAAAGCACAGTCCCTGGGGTTCTTCTGCACATGTGGGGACTCGGGACCCCATTTCCCCTCCTTACCAAGCCCCATCCTCAGAGCTGTGAACATCCACCACCCAGCTCACCTCTCCAGCCTCCTTCTCCCCTCTCCTAAGGTAAGCGCTTGTCAGAAACAGGGAAGTCAGGCACCGGTGGTTCATGCCTGTCATCCTCTCTACTCAGGAGGCTGTGATCCGAGGATCATGGTTTGAACCCAGCCGAGACAGGAGAAAGTCCACGAGACTCTTATCTCCAGGGAACCACCAGAAAGCCGGAAGGGGAGCTGGAGCTCAAAAGATGGGACATCAGCTTTGGGCAAAATACCCCAGACCCTGAGTTCAAGCACATGCGTGTGCACGCGTGGACACACACATGCACACATACGCGTGCGCACACACACATGCACACGCACACGCATGCACACATGCACACATACACACGCACGCGCACAGGTGCGCGCACACGCACACACACACGCACACACACGCGCACACACACAGAGTGTGGACCCCAGGAAGGAGTTGCGGTTCTGGAGGTGGAGGCCCGGGCCTCCCTGCATCCAGGCCCCGCCCCGCTCCTGAGCCAGGGGGCGGGGCAGAGCAGGCCCCTGCGGTCTCCGTGGCAACGGCGACGCCCGGCCGCCCCGCGCAGGCGCACAGCCCTCACCTGCCAGGGGCGCACGGGCCCCGGGGCGCACGCGGTCCCGTTGCAGCCCAGCAGCCGGTGCAGGGCGTGGGCCACGGCGTAGACGGCGGCGTACACGCTGAACACCACGCGCTCCCCGGAGAGCGTGAGGAGGTCTCCGTAGGAGGCGGTCTTCCAGGGGCAGGTGTCGCACTCCTGGTTGCAGGTGCCCCGGCGGCGGGGGTCCGGCGGGGACGGCGGGGACGGCGGGGGCCCGGGCCGCCCCGCGCGCCCCGCGCGGAACTCGCTGAAGCCCGGCACCGGCACGCCGCGGATGGTGACGCCCAGGAAGGTGCCGCAGCGGCGCAGCCCGTCCAGGCCGTGCAGCTCCGGGTCGATGGCCCAGGACTCGGAGGCGATCCACACGGCCCCGGTGAGGCGGGCGCGCAGCACGGCCCGGAAGAAGTCGTGCAGGGCCACCTCGGGCGAGAAGACCACCACCACGCGCGCCGTGGACCGCCGCAGCTTGTCCAGGACGGCGTCCAGCCGCGGCGCGCGCGCGGGCGCGGGCAGCACCTCCTGGAAGGCCACGCAGATGTCGCCGCCGCGGGACAGCCGCTGGGTCAGCAGCTGGCTGTTCTCGCGCCCGTAGTCGTCGTTGCTCGTCAGCACCACGATCCAGTTCCAGCGGAAGTGGAGCATCAGCTGCACCATGGCCTCGATGTGGTGCGTGGCGCTGGGGACCGAGCGCAGCGAGGCCGGGTAGCGCGCCTTGTCCCGCAGCTCCTCCGTGATGGCGCTGTAGCTGACCTGCAGGGGAGGGGCTGCTGAGGGCCGCGGCCCAGGGGCAGGGGAGGGGCAGGGGAGGAGGGGGAAGGGAGGGGGAGGAGCAGGGGAGGGACTGGGGAGGGGGCAGAGGAGGGACAGAGACAGGAGAGGGAAGGGGAAGGGGAGGGTCAGGGGTAAGGAAGGGGGAGGGCAGGGGAAGAGGAGGGACAGGGACAGGAGAGGGAAGGGGAGGGTCAAGGGGAGGGAAAGGGGAGGGATGGGATGCTACCTACTGTGTGTGGGAGGGGGGCGGGGATACCTAGGGGACGTGGAGAGTCGAACCCAGGCTATGGGAACACATCCCCACCCTCCTTGTAGCAACTTCCTATGTACTGTCCAGCCAAGAGTTTAGCTTAGTCTTTCTTGCCTTGCCTGCCTGCCTTGCCTTCCTGTCTTCCCTCCTGTCTTCCTTCCTTCCTTCCTTCCTTCCTTCCTTCCTTCCTTCCTTCCTTCCTTCCTTCCTTCCCTCTCCCTTCCTTCCTTTTTTATGCCACAACTAGGGCTTTCATTCAGAGCCTTGAGCTCTTTCTTAGCTTTTTTTGCTCCAAGCCTGGCACTCTACCACTTGAGCCATAGCTCTACTTCCAGGTTTTTTTGATGGTTAGTTGGCAGTAAGTCTCACAGACTTTCCACCCAAGCTGACGTTGAACCTCAGTCCTCAGATCGCAGCCTCCCGAGGAGCTAGTATTACAGGCATGAGCCACCACTGGCACACCTTCCATGTCTTACTTATTGAGCACCTACTAGATGTCTCTGAACATGGTGGCTTTTCCCCCTCCCCACATCCTCATTTGAAGCCGCCTCATCTCTTCCTTCAGCCTCCCAGGCTCCACTCTCTTCCCCACGCTCTGGTTGTTCTACCTCTTCAGATGGAAGACCCCAGGACATTGTACCCCAGCCTTGCTTCTCTTCCCTCAACCCTCCTTCCTTTGGCCATGCCAAATTCCTACTTTAAGTAGCATTTCTGGCCAGCAAACCCTTGTTCAGCCCTAGCCCAGATCTCTCTCCTAAACTTCAGACTGCCTGCCTCACATCTCCAAATCCACTCCCACTGTCACTGAACCTATTCTCCCCCTCACCTGACCGTCTGATTGATAGTCAATCCAGTCTTCCTGTTCCTCAGGCCCAAACGCTTGACTATCACATCACCCCTGCCAAATTCCCTCATCCTCAGGTGGATTGGTCTTCAGCCTGTGCCCCTCTGGACCAACCACCTCCTCACCCTACCCTAGCCCAGCCACCACTACCCCTGGCCTGGCAGGCGACCCTGTCCTCCACCTCCCCGACCCCATAGTCATAGGTGGCTGCCAACCTGATGCTGGGTATCCACATTCCTGTCTGCTTCCACAACTCCTCTAAGCAGAATTTACCAACAATGAAAAAATCCTTCGGTGGCCCCCAGGGGGCTCCACCGTGCGCCCAGAGACCTTACTCTCCAATTTCCTCTCCTCCTGCCCCCCCCATCCCACCCCACCCCCACCAGGTCCCACCCACTAGTCCTAAGTACATCTGGTGCTTTGCACTTGTCGTACACTTCTTTTTGTCAGGTCCCCTCCTAGATGCCCACACAGCTCCCTTACTCCCTCACCCTCTTTTCAGTCTTTGTCCAGTTGCCAGAAAGCCCACCTAACTAGCCCATGAACAGTCACAATCTCCTGCCCCAACATGCCTGACCCCCTGCCCCACTCCACTTTGCCCTCGAAGCCATTGACTTCTAACGTACCATTATTTATTTGCATTCAATGTCTGTCTCTCCCTACACTGGTTCCCAGTTGTATCCCCCGTACCTACAATACTTCCTGGCACAACACGAGAGATGCTTAAGACATTTCATTACTTGCATGAAAGGATGAATCCAGCCCCTTGGCTAGATGTTTCACATAAAAATATTAAGTCAGGTGCAGGGCACTGGTGGCTCACGCCTATAATCCTAGCTACTCAGGAGGCTGAGATCTGAGGATCATGGATCAAAGCCAGCCCAGGCAGGAAACTCTGTGAGACTCTTATTTGCAACAAACCACCAGAAAACCAGAAGTGGTGCTGTGGCTCAATTGGTAGAGCACTCGCCTTGAACTGAAGAGCTGAGGGACAGCGCCCAAGCCAGAGTTCAAGCCCCACGACTGGCAAAAAAAAAAAAAAAAAAAAAAATCAGGTACTGGTGGTTCATACCTGTAATCCTAGCTACTCATGTGGCTGGGATCTAAGGAAAAATCTGTGAAACTTTTTTTTTTCTGGTCCAGTCATAGGGCCTGAACTCTGGGTCTGGGCACTGTCCCTCAGCTCTTCAGCTCAGGGTTAGCACTCTACCACTTTGAGCCACAGCGCCACTTCCGGCTTTTTTCTTTTTGCTTATGTGGTGCTGAGGAATTGAACCCAGGGCCTCAGGCATGCAAGGCAAGCGCTCTACCACTGAGCCCCCTTCCCAGCCCCTGAAACTCTTATCTCTAATTGACAACTAAAAAAACCAAAAGTAAAGCGGTGGCTCAAGTGGGAGAAGGCCAATGTGAACAAAAAAAGCTAAGGAACAGCATCCTGCCCTGAGTTTAAACCCCATTACTAGCAAACATATACTTAGAAAAAGAAAATTGTAACACATACTGAGCACCTACTGTCAGTCTCCACACTGAATACTTCAGCAACAAGTTCAGTTATTGTAGCAGCCTACTGTGTGCCGGGTCTTAATATGCTGGCTTCTCTTTAAATGAATACACTCCATGGGACTAGGCCCGTTCAGTCACGATGATGATCATAATTACAACCACAATAGCCATGCTACCAGAATATTCTTTGAGGACATCCTATGAGGCAGACCTGGGCAGGACAACTGAACACAGGAACACGGGGCCTTTCCTAGTTACCATTCACATGCAGAATGCTACATCATGGACCACCTACTGTGTGCTGGAAACTCATCCATCTGCAGACAGTCTGGGATGGATTCCCTCATCATCCTGCTTTTGGGTGGGGAAACTGAGGCTCAGAAGCGTTAAGAGACTTGTCAGAGGCTTCACAGTGGCTGAGAGGCATAAAATATCCCGAGTCCCTGCGTGTCCCTCCCAGCACCCTCATGGTTGGGGGGGGGGCGGTGCTCAGAGTCCCCTGGAGAACAGCCTGCCTCATGCCCTGCCCCTTCCTCCGGGACCCGGTGTCTCACATGGGGAAGGAGAAGCATGGAGAGGAAGTTAGCCACTGTCTTGGCAGCCTCAGAGTTGTCGGGGCCGATGATGGCCACCACGCGTGGGACGTAGCGGTCATAGTTCCTGAGGATGGGCAGGAAGTAGTCCTCCTGGGCCAGCAGGTAGAGCACAGGCTGGATGTTGTTGAACATGTAGCAGATGTCCACGATCTCGTAGCCCAGCCGCACACCGGGCAGCAGGCTGCTGCGGTTGTTGATCTCCTCCACCGCAAAGCGCATGGCCTGCATGAGGTTGTAGCCCAGCACCTTCATAGTAAACCTGGATGAGCCAAAGCCAGGACCGGGGCAGGGCCACAATGAGGACCAGTGGGGAGGGGAGAGCCCACGGCCCTCCTTCCTGACACAGGAAGGCCATCAAGAAGATTCTAGCACCGTCACCAGATTCTTTCACTACACCACACCTCTAGGCTCACTGTTTATGTGACCACATTGACACTGAGGTCACTACATCCTGTGATCTCTAATGCTGTCTGCCCGTGACCACTACCACCCACAGTGACCTCCATTATCCACCACACATGTCTGCCCATGACAACCACCATCCATAATGGCCTCCATCATCCACCACACTGATGGCTGCCCATGACCACCACCACCCACAGTGACCTCCATCATCCACCACACTGATGGCTGCCCATGACCACTACCACTCACAATGACCTCTATCATCTACCACACTGATGTCTGCCCATGAGTACCACCAGCCACAATGACCTCCCTCATCCACCACACTGATGTCTGCCCATGACCACCACTACTCACAATGACCTCCATCATCCATCACACTGATGTCTGCCCATCACCACCCACAGTGACCTCCATCATCCGTCACACTGATGGCTGCCCATGAGTACCACCACCCACAATGACCTCTATCATCTACCACACTGATGTCCGCCCATCACCACCCACAGTGACCTCCATTATCCGTCATACTGATGTCTGCTCATCACAACCACCATTCACAATGGCCTCCATCATCCACCACACTGATGTCTACCCATGACTACCACCACCCACAGTGACCTCCATCATCCACTACACTGATGTCTGCCCATGACCATCACCACCCACAGTGACCTCCATCATCCACACTGATGTCTGCCCATGACCATCACTACCCACAGTGACCTCCATCATCCACCACACTGATGTCTGCCCATGAGTACCACTACCCACAATGACCTCCATTATCCACCACACTGATGTCTGCCCATCACCACCCATAGTGACCTCCATCATTCACCACACTGATGTCAGCCCGTCACCACCACCACCCACAGTGATCTCCATCATCCATCACACTGATGTCTGCTCATCACCACCACCACCCACAGTGACCTCCATCATCCATCACACTGTCTGCTCATCACCACCAGCACTCACAATGGCCTCCATCATCCACCACACTGATGTCTGCCCATGACTACCACCACCCACAATGACCTCTATCATCTACCACACTGATGTCTACTCAGCATCACCACCACTCACAATGACCTCCCTCATCCACCACACTGATGTCTGCCCATCACCACCACCACCCACAGTGACCTCCATCATCCACCACACTGATGTCTGCCCATGACCATCACTACCCACAGTGACCTCCATCATCCACCACACTGATATCTGCCCATGACCATCACCACCCACAGTGACCTCCATCATCCACCACACTGATGTCTGCCCATCACCACCCACAGTGACCTCCATCATCCACCACACTGATGTCTGCCCATGACCATCACCACCCACAGTGACCTCCCTCATCCACCACACTGATGTCTGCCCATCACCACCACCACCCACAGTGACCTCCATCATCCACCACACTGATGTCTGCCCATGACCATCACTACCCACAGTGACCTCCATCATCCACCACACTGATGTCTGCCCATCACCACCCACAGTGACCTCCATCATCCACCACACTGATGTCTGCCCATGACCACCACCCCCCACAGTGACCTCCATCATCCACCACACTGATGTCTGCCCATGACCACCACCCCCCACAGTGACCTCCATCACCACTGTTCTCCCCACTACCATCATCAGCTGTTAGTCCTAACACCAACATCGCCCTTGTCACCACAACCACCTTCACTACTATCTTCCCTATCACCAATATCACTACCACCGCCATCACCACTACATCTATCACCATCACCACCATTATCATCACTATTACCATCAACACCCCCTTGCCACCATTACCACTAACACTAAATCACTAAAAACCATCCACCACCGTTACCAACATCATTATCACCATCACCAGCATACTTTTAGCCATTTTATTATCACCATTATTACTGACATCAAGACTATCTACATTGCTATTTCTGCCACAGCAGGACCATCATCATCACGGACATCAGAAAAGCCAACACCAGGCCTGGCGCCATTACTGGCACCGCCACCCACACCATAGTCAACCCTTAGTCAGCTTTTACTCTCACTTTCCTGCCCCTCCCCGCCCCCAGTGCTCTACCTCCTCTGAATAAGGTCACTATTTGCTAATCCCAGGCTGGCTCTGGGGGACTCAGTCTTCACAATTGCAAGAAGATGGGCCACTCCATCTCCAAGTGATACTGAGGGAGGGGTGGGAAAGGGAGTCCCTATAATCCCAGAATCGCCCCCTACCCACCCAACCAAGTCCTTGGAGAATGCAGAGCTCCCCTCCAGAACCTGCTTCAGAGAACCACATCCGGCCTTCCCAAAGGCTCGGCCTAGAGCCTCGACTGGCCTTGACAAGGGCTCACTGGGAGTCCCCCAGTTCCTGGAAGGGATGCGGGGGGGGGTCGATGGTCTCTAAGACCCCTCTCTCCTGGGAGATGTGGTACCAGGCTGGCCCAGGTCTTGGCGTTGTGGAACACCACCGCTAAGGATTTCAACACCCTTGACTCCTTGAGAACCCCTGGGGGCCAGCAGGCTGGTCCAGGATTAGGGGAGGGATGAGGGGTGAAGCGCATGCATCCTGGGCCTGGCCTCCTGGGGACCACCACACGGGCTGCAGCGCCCCTCCCATGCCCACACACAGACTCACTTCCTGCAGGTGGGCACCTGCAGGTTGTCAACATGGGAAGTGCTCTTCATGTTGGCGTGGAGGGTGAAGAGTCCACCCAGGAGGAAGTCCCCGGCCAGGTAGAAGTCCGAGTTCTCCATCGGCTCCCCCAGGACCCACAGCAGGAAGAGCAGCAGACACAGCCTCCTTACTTGGGGCCGCATGGCTGTGCACTGGCAGCATCAGGAGAGCCTGGGCTCACCGCAGAGCTCCACACCAGGCCATTTGCACAGACATTTACATAGTGACAACCCTGCCACTGGCCGCGGGGCACCCAGGACAGGTGAGGAGCTTTGAGGGCTCGGGGGGCAGGAAAGGAGGCCGGAACCAGGATGATTCATTGTGAGGGCCCAGTGGGGCCTGGGGAGAGCGCGATTCAGTGATGAGGCCATGCCCAGCCTCTGCACGGAGCCAGGAACGGGCTCCACCGCCCTGGCGTTTAGGCGTTTAACATTGCAGAAGTGAGCCACACAGGTCTTGCCAGGGGTCAAAGTAAGGTGGTAGAAGACCCCAGACTATAGAGCCTGACCAAGCTGGCCCCTGGTACAGGGTAATGGCCCACAGGGCATTCATTAAGCAAAAGCCACCATCACCCAGACTCAAGTGTCACCACAGCATTGGCCATCCATCATCTCCTGAGGCTCCCAGGACTGGAGACAACCACTAACCCCATTCCCCAGAGGAGAAAATGGAGTAACTGGGAAGATCAGGAGCTCAGTCTACATCGCACAGCTAGCAGAGCAGGCATCAAAACTACACAGGACAAGACAGTCATCCTAGCTACTCGGGGAGGCTGACATCAGAGGATCAAGGTTCAAAGCCAGCCCAGGCAGGAAAGTCATGAGACGCTGATCTCCAATTAATCACTAAAAAGCTGGGAATGGAGCTTTGGCTCAAGTGGGTAGAGTGCAGATGCCTTGAACACAAATTCCCAGAGACAGTGCCCAGACTGAGTTCATGCCTCAGGACACACACACACACACACACGCACGCACGCACGCACGCACGCACGCACGCACGCACGCACGCACGCATGCACGCGCGCGAAAAAGAAAATGAAAGCCCACAAAAACGATACAGGACACTCTCTGGTGGGTGAGGATGGGAGGAGAGCGCTCAGCTCTGGTCCCTCAGTCTCACCAACAAGCAGGGGCATGACAAAACAGAAGGTTGCCATCTTAACACCTGATCTGGGACCGGTAGCTCACTCCTGTAATCCTAGCTACTCAGGAGGCTGAGATCTGAGGATCGCGGTTCAGAGCCAGCCCAGGAAGGAAAACCTGTGAGACTCTTAGCTCCAATTAACCACCAGAAAACCAGAAATGGCACTGTGGCTCAAGTGGTAGAGCACTCACCTTGAGCTGAAGAGCTAAGGGACAGCACCCAGGCCCAGAGTTCAAGCCCCAAACCAAAAAAAAAAAAAAGTGACTACCCAAGGAAGTAGAAGGAGGGGAAGGAGATAGCTTCAGGAATTAGGGACCCACTCTAATCAGACACCTATGACTACAGAACTCTGCTTGGCTCATTTCCAGCCCTAACAATGCGTAGACCAGCTGGAGTCTCAGGGTCAAGCTGGACGGCATCACCAGTGGCCGTGTCTCTGGCCATCATTGCTGTGGCCCAGGGGCCGGGCTTGGGGAAGGGGCTGCAAGGATAAAGAGGTGGCAGAAGTCTCAAGACCACCCCCCATCCCTGCCCAGTGGTCCAGAGGACCTGCCATCAGGACCTTCTTTGCCGTGTGGTCCTTGACACACGTGTCCAGCTTCAGTTCCTGCTGAGGCATGTCTGGCACCCTGGAGGTACCTGAACATCCAGGCTCACTTGCAGGTCACATGGGCTCTGCTGTGTGACCACACGAGGGACCCCACCTCTCTGAAACCGTGTCTTCTCCACTGACACGAGACTGATGATAACTCCAGCCTCGTGGGCTTGGTGCAGTAATTAAATACCACACTCCATAGCAGACCACAGAGAGGAGGTGTGTCAAGTTCAAGATGGACCCTCGTACCAGGCTCCAGTGGTTCACACCTATAACCTTAGCTACTCAAGAGGCTGAGATCTGAGGATCGTGGTTCAAAGCCAGCCCAGGCAGGAAAGTCCTGGAGACTCTTCTCCAATTAACCAGCAAAAAGCCAGAAGTGAAGGTATGGCTCAAGTGATAGCATACCAGCCTTGAGTTTAAAAAAAAAAACAAACCCAAAGCCAAGTGAGAACATGAGGCCCTGAGTTCAAGCTCTCGTACCAGAGCCAAAATAATAATTAAAAAAGGTTCAATTGTCCCACGAACAGGGTCGTCACCAGCTCCCTGGCTGGCATGAAATACCTTCCTGTGTCATAAAATGTCCTGACATTGGGCTGGGAAGATGGTTCAGTGGTAGAGCGCTTGCCTTGCATGCCTGAGACCCTGGGTTTGATTCCTCAGCACCACATAAGCAAAAAGAAAAAAGCCAGAAGTGGCGCTGTGGCTCAAGTGGTAGAGCGCTAGCCTTGAGCTGAAGAGCTGAGGGACAGGGCCCAGGCCCAGAGTTCAGGCCCAATGACCGGACCCCCCCCCCAAAAAAAAAATGTCCTGACATTATCCTGAAGGATGCTAGATAAGCTACATCCCAAACTCAGACCCTCACAACCTCCTTCCTGAATTCTCCATCAGCCCCAGGCTGACTGCCCAATCTCCAGTTCTCCCCCCCTCCCCCTCCCCCCCAGCCCCCTGCTCCCTGCTGGCAGCTGAGAGCCAGGGTGCAGTCCTCGCCTAGATCCTGGTCCCCCAGCCAGGCTCTGCTCCCTCATCGTCCCTCACCAGCCCACTCTTTCCTGCTTCATGAGCCCCAAGCCACAGTCACGAGGCTCCTGTGGATTGGGGTTCCTGCAGGATCCATCTGGAGTGGCACCCAAGAAGACCATAGCCACTGGCTCCATGAACACCTAGGGGTGGCCTAGTCAGCCCTGCAGGGCCTCCCTGTCCCCATCTGTGAAATGGGTATCACTGGATACACTTCATGTCCTCACACAGTGTGGCGTGCACAGTGCCTGTGCCCAAGTCTAGGCAGGCCTCCAGGCAGATACAGGAGTGGGTGAGCTAATGAAAGCAGTATGATCATATATATATATATGAAGGTGAGTTTGTCCAGCTGGATCCTCTGACCTCTGCCCTGACCTCCACTGAAGCTCCAGTTGCCTAGTGACCCCTCATTTCCTTAGAGAGCATGCTTGACTTGACAGCCCAGGTCCAGCGGCAGCAGGGACGTCCGGCCACACGCAAATGGTCCAAATTCTAGGCCCAAGGCTGTGTCTGCGTCCCTGCCCACAGCAGGAAAATGAAGGGGCTCCATGGGCATTACAGGCACGGGGACTTGGCTCTGGTGACTATGCAAAGATGTCTCAGGTGCTCAGCAGGACACGGGGGTGGCAGAAGGAACAGAGACAGACAGCTTTGAAGCAGAAGTGTCCACTTACAGCAGCAGTTAAATGGCAGGGGCAGAGGGACTTGAGGTCAGGGTCCTGGCAGCAGAGAGCAAAGGGACACAGCCTGCAGCACTCAGACCTGGTTGAAACCCACCTTCCTAGAGCTGGGCACCGGGGCTCATGCCGTCACCCTAGCTACTCTGGAGGCTGAGATCTGAGGATTGCGGTTCAGAGCCAGCCCGGGCAGGAAAAGTCTGTGAGACTCTTATCTCCAATTAACCACCAGAAAACCAGAAGTGGAGCTGTGACTAAAGTGGTAGAGTGCTCACCTTGAGCTGAAGAGCTGAGGGACAGCGCCCAGGCCCAGAGTTCAAGCCCTAGGACCGACAAAACAAAACAAAAACAAAAACAAAACACCTTCCTACTTAACTAGCTGTGCAATCTTGGGTTACCTACTCCCCAGCTTCCATTAGCCCTGCCACAGATACAGAACAGCAGCCCTGTCACCAGCAGGCCTGCATGAGGGCTGAGGGTGTGCTCACGGCAGAGTGCTTGCCTCGCATATGTGAAGTCTGGGGTTCCGTTTCCCAGACACACAGACATACAGACACACCGTCCTACACCAGGGAGCTCATTCTTCCTATTCAAGCCTTCACCACCTTAGCAGAATGGTCTAGAATGTTTGAGCAAATACCAGGGCACTGGAGTCCAGCCGAACGAACACACAATGTGATAAGGGCTATTACAATGGGTAAATGAGCAATATTAACTCACTTCGTTGTGTGTGTGCACATGTGCAGGAATTGTTCTCATTTATAAATGATAAGACAGAGCTCTAAGATGGCCTGACATTTGGCTCCCTAGCCAGGGGCAGTTAGGTCCTGCCTGCCACTTCCCCGGGTGCAGCCCCTTTCCCATCCTGCAGAGGGCACTGTGCCCACCAACGGACTACACAGGGGCAATGCTATCAGGCAGGCCTGGAGGGAATGCAGCCAGCAGCCCCACCCGCCCCTCCTCTCCTCTAGGAAGACCACGGCTTGAATCAAGTGATAGACATTTTATTGGGTGGCACTGGGCGTCCCCCACTGTCGCCTCACAGTGTACATTCAGTAGTACCGGCACCTCTAGCCTGCACCCCAGCCCCCCCAGGTCAGAAGGAAGCCCAGCCTGGGCAGGCCCAGGCAACACTGGCCCTGCCCAACTGTGGGCTACGGTGAGAAGTGGGGCCATGGGAGGAAGGCACAACAGCTCTGCGGAGGCCCCATGCATTTGTCCTTGAGGGGAGCCCAGAATTCTCAGTCCCCTAAAAACCACCCTCAAAGGTCACGCCGTGGAGACCCCTGACCATCCAGAAGCCAGGCGGGAGGAGCTTGTCCCTGGGCACCACCGGACCGGCCATATCCAAAGAAAAAAACCGCTGAAGGACTGGTCCGTGCTGGGCAGGGAGGATCGCATTGGCCATGCGTCAGTCTGGAACAGAGGGGAAGTCCCGAGATGGGCTCTGGGAGGCGGGGCCCGAAGAGCTAAGAGGCAATTCCAACAGGATGGAGTCCCCCAGAGCTTTCCAGAGTCTCAGGCGGCATGGAAGGACAGCCCACGGCCACCCTGGGCAGGTGGTGGGGCATGGCAGGGCTCCGGCGGAGGGCAGGCCCCCTGTGGGAAGGCACGTGGGTCTAAGGCATATGGCTGGCGGGGCACCCTTGGCTGGGAGGGCTCTGTCCAGCGGTGGGTGGGCAGGCCGGCTGGCGCCACCTGTGTCCTGCAGCACAGGGTCACACCTCACTGGGGACACCCAGAGGGGCCTCTGTGGGCTGCCGGCAGGGTCCTGAGGACGGTCCCTCCCCACTCCCAGGTCCCGGAACCACTGGGCCCAGTGTAGGCGAGGGAAGGAGACAGGTGGGGAAGGGCCGGGCACCAAGGTGGCGGAAGGGGAGAATGAGTGGCCCCGTTCCGCCCAGCATGGCCTCAAACCCATTCCTGAACAGGAGCTGGTGGCGGGATGTGTAACAAACTCCACAAGGCGGCTTGTGACGAGCAAGAATGGGGGTGGAGGGGTTTCCGTGTGGTGAGGCCATCGGTCTGGACGGACAGCAGCAGGTGGTGGACGTGCCTGGCGAGGCTCACTGCATGTATGAGTAGCGCCAGTCCCCCAGGGGCTCGTGGGTCTCCTTGATGACCTGGGGTGATGTCCAGCGCAGGAGGTAGTGGGGGCCCCCTGGCTTGTCATTGGTTCCTGTGGAAAAGATGGTTCTGTTTGTTTGGGGAGATGCCATGGCTCTGAGCAGAAGGGCTGCCCACCACGGAGGTGGGAAGCCATATGAGGGGTGGACGTGAAGTCAGACCTGCGGGGACGCTGAGATGCAGTAAGGAAGGAGTCTGTCTCCTCTGCAAGCTCCTGAAGCCCTTGGAATTTATGCTAATGTACACTAATGAGCCACACCTAGAAGATGGGGGCTGGTTGCCAGGGAAACCACCCAGGTGGTTAGAGGAGCTGGCACTTTCAGTCCCAGGTCCACTGGGCAGTAGGGCTGGTGGCTGGATTACTCACCATGGCCAAATGATTTGACCAGCAGTGCCTTCACCATGAAGCCTCCCAAGTCCTCCAAGGGACTGGGTTCTCAGCACTTCCAGACAGATTATTAACCCACATGCAGGGACAGAAATCCTGTGCTTGGGAACCTCCCACACTTCGTTCTGTGTCCATCTTCATCATCTACACCCTTCAAAATACCCTGCACAAGGCCTTAGAGTCCCCAGAGGACTTGAGAACATCCACAGGACCAAAAGAGAAAACTTTCCCCACACCTAGAGTCTGCAAACTTCCACACAGGGCAGATCGAGTGGCCAGTCAGCGATCACTCACCCAAGTCTAGCCCAAGACACATTACAACCAAGTGCTCAAAGGTGAGACAAGGGGTTCTCAGGGCTGCAAAAGAAAACCACACAGAGGGGTGCCCGATCTGCCAGCCAGCAGCCAGCCAGCAGACTGCTCAGAGAGGCTGTACAGGCTCGGGGAGTGGCAACTGATGCTCACAGTGCAGAAGGAAACACGTCTGCCAGGAACACTGCCACCAGACACATCCTACAGGAAACACTAAAGGGAGTCTAGGCTTGGGGGCAGCGAGCTTGCCTCATACGCATGGGGTCCTGGATTCCATCCCAGTTCTAAAATGAAAAGAAAAAGTAAAAGGAAAGGTGAAAAGACCGATGAAAGAAAGAGACACTAATGAAGGAGAAGAAAACATGGCTGGGCATAATGTCACATACCTGCCACCTCACACTTGGCAGGACGAGGCAGGAGGATCAAGTGTTTGAAGGTAGACTGGTTACACACAGTGAGACCTTCTCTTGGATAACAGAAATGAAAGGAGAGGGGAAGGAAGGAGAGGATGGACAGGAAGAGAGGATGGATAGAAAAGAGAGACGAATGGAAGGGAGGAGAAATAGGGGGAGGAAGAGGATGAGAAGGAGAGGAGGAGGAGGAGAACAAAAGAGGAACTTCAATAAAACTAGAAAGCCAGTTACAAAATGGTCATAGTTTCTATGGTTTCCAGTTTCCAGTCTATCTGCAGATAATTATCTTGAATGTAAATGGATTAAATTCTCCCATTAAACATAGAGCAACTGAAGCAGGAGAAGTAACCAAGACCCAATCATATGTTGTTTTCAAGAAACTCACTTTACACGGACTGAAAGTGAAGATATTCTATGTAGGAACCAGAAGCATGGTAGAGCACCAGCTGTGAGCAAAAAAACGATGGAGAGCATGAGGTCCTGAGTTCAAGCCCCACTACCAGCACACACAGAGATATTCCACATGAGTGGAATCCAAAGGAAGCTGGAGTAGCCATACTTATATGAAACTCAAAACATAAAGCAGTCAAATGAGATCAGAAAGTCTTCATATAGTGATAAAGGGATCAAGTCAGCAAAAGGAAATATTAACTCTAAATATGTGTGTGTGTATATACACATGTGAACAATACTAGGGCACTCAAATATACAAAGCAAATATCTATAGAAATAAAGAACAGACTCCAGTAATGGATGGATCATCCAGAGAACTGGAAAACATTAGAATTAAACTGTGTCCTACACCAAATGGACCAAATGCAAACCTACAGAAAGAACATTCCATCACACCTTCTCACAAACACACAGAAGGGTCTCTAGTATAGATTGTATGTTAGGGACAAAACAAGCCTCCCCCTCGCCCGCCCCTCCCCAATACAAAAAGTGTTGTTGCTGGGGATCAAACCCAGGGACTTATGATCTGATCTGAGCTCCATTCTATTTAATTATTCACGTGCTTACATCTTTTCCCGGGACTTGGGTTTGGACACTGAGCCTTAAGCTTTGCTAAGAAGGTACTCTACCTCTGAGCCACACCAGCAGCTCAAAACAAATTAAAACAGCAGCAGCAGCAGCGACAACACCGAAATCACACTGCTTATCTCTGTTCTGGCCATGCCGCAATTGAAGTAGAAATCAATCACAAGTTAAAACTACAGACAGAAATCACATGACTCACTCCTGAACACCAAATGGATGGAGGGGAAAAAGCAAGCAAGAAACTGAAACATTTCTCTAAACAAACGAGAATAGACACAGAACACACCAAAACCTAGAGACAACAAAAGCAGTCCTAAAAGGGGATTTTATAGAAATCAACACCACATCAAAGACCATGAGAATGTCTCTAATGAAAAACCCACCACTGCAGTTCAAGGCAGTAGGAAAACAAGAACCAAACCCAAAATTAGTAGAAAGGAAGAAATAACAAAGATCAGAGTAGATATAAGTGAAATACACTAAAACATACATAAAATACCAACAAAGGAAAGAGTGTAGTCTTCAAAAGATAAAACTGACAAACCCTCAGACTAAGAACAAAAGGGGGATGAGGTAAATAAAGTCAGACTTGTAAACAAGACAAACTGACACCAGAAAAAATACAAAGACACTCACCTAACCAAGATTGAATCATTATGCAATGGAAAAACCTCATGAGACCAGTAACAAGTAATAAAATCAAATCAGATACTGTCTCTCATCAAAGAAAAGCCCAGGGCCAAACAGCTGAATTCTTTAGGATTTAAAGAATGAATACAGATTCTTCTTCAATTACCCTGGATAATGAAAAGAAAAGACTTGTGAACACATTCTCTGAGGCCAGCCTCCCACTGATACCTGAAGTCAAGCACTGTACCACAGCAGTAGCAGAAAGGAATTTGTAGACCAATGTCACAGGCGAGCACAGATACAAAAGGGTTCAAGACAATAGTAGCTGAGTCAGCCAGAAAGAGGAATTCACTCTAGGAATGCAAGGATGGCTCAACAATAACTCTCTCTCTCTCTCCTCTCTCTCTCTCTCTCTCTCTCTCTCTCTCTCTCACACACACACACACACACACAAACATGAAACACCACATCAACAGAATGAAGGACCAGAACCACATAATCATTTCAACAGGTGCATAAAAGGCATTTGATAAAATTCAATACAACCTTCATGACTAAAAACAAGTATTAAAGGAACACAGCTCAACATAACATAGGTCATTTACAACAAGCCAACAGCCAACATGGTATAGAATGGGTAGCATGAGGAACTTTTCTCTGGGGCCAGCAACAGAACAAGGTGCCCACTTCTGACACTTTTGTTCAATGCACTGATGCAAGTCCCAGGCAAGCAATCAGGCAAGACAGAGTGATAGAGGACACTCAGAGCAGAAAAGTGGAAGTCAGGCTGTTACTGTTTGCAGATGACAGAATCTCATATAGAGAAAACTCCAAAGACTCCATAAAACAACCCTTAGAGCAAATGAGCAAATTTAGCCAAGTTGCAAGATACAAAAGCAGCATATAAAAGTTAGTGGCACTGCTCTACACCAATAGTGAATTTTCTGAAATAGAATTTTAAAAAAGCAACCTTATTTATAATAACAACCAAAAATCCTAAGATACCTAGGAATAAATTAATGGTGGAGATTTAACCAAAATTTCAACAATGAAAGCTGAGAACTATTGCTGAAGAAACTGAAGGGGACACACAAAAGGAAAGATTTCTATGGACCAAAACAACCAATATTGTGAAATGTCCATTATTATTATTATTATCCAGAGCAATGTATAGATCCAATACAATCTCTATCAGAATGCCAATGATGTTATTCACAGAACTAGAATAAATGTCCTAAAATTTATACGGAACCAAAGAAAAAGGAAAAGAAAAGAAATAGCCAAAGCAATCTTGACTAGATGGGTAGGTGTAAGGCATTATAATTACCTGACTCTGAAACATAAAGTTGTCATCAAAACAGAATGATATTAGCATAAAACTGATCCAGATAAATGAGACAGGACAGAACCTAAAGTAAAGCCACAGATCTACAATCAACACTTTTTTTTTTTCAAGAATGTTAAGAACATCCTGTGTTCTAAACATTGGAATCAGTCTTTCCAATAAGTAGTACTGGGGAAATTGTGTATCCACGTGTGAAAGAATGAAGCTGGACATTTCTCATCAGTTGCAAACACCAATGAAAGACCCACAGCTACAAACGAAAATGCAGGGGAAATGAAAGGTGCCCTACAACCACTAAGAAAACATGAAGAAAATAACTCAAGACATTGGAATGAATGAGGATTTCTTTTAGACAAAACAAGGCAAATGCAAAGACATCAAACTATAAAAGCTTCTGCACTGCAAAGAAACCAATCACCAGACGACACACACGGTAGGGCCTGCAAGGAAATGGTGGTGCACTGTTGCTAGGGTTTGTTTGCACACTCAGCAAACATGGAACAATACGGAGTTTCCTCCAAAGGAGTGTCTACCCCACTGGGTAGACACTGGGTATTAGCCAAGGCCTGACGGGGTCTGTGTCCCTGCAGATTAGCAGAGGTCTGACTACTGTGGAGTCTGCTTCCTAGGCTTTAGCCCTGGCCCTGACACAAGAGCAGTGGCTCCTCTTAGCCTCAGTTTCCCCATTCACGAAGTGGAAGGCACCATACCTATGTGATGTTCAGCTAGGAAGTGTGGGTGCTGGGCCGCAATCTCCACACACACCCACACACCCACACCCCTCCACGCCCTCAGGAATGAGGGCGTGTATAATGGGAGAAGGGTCAGCTCCTCACTTCCTCAAAAAGATCCATGCGCAACAGGTCCCACTCCTCCAGCAGCGCTGATGCTAAAGGTCTAGGGTATCTCCACTGGGAAGGGGGACCCACTCACCAGAGGCCCGGGACCCCCCAAAGGGCTGCTGGCCCACTACTGCGCCAGTGGACTTGTCGTTGACGTAGAAGTTTCCGGCGGCGTTCCTCAGCACAGTTCTAGCCTCCTGGACGACATCCCTAGGAGGTAGGGCTGTGGTCAGAGCGTCCCCAGCCCCTCTGCCCCTCCAGCCCTGGGGCCCAGATCCAGCCTCTACCCCACTGCCCTTCCTGGCTTTCCAGTTCAGCTTGAGACCGCACCTGGGCAGGCTGCTGGCCATGCAACATGACCTCTGAGCCTCAGCATCCTCTGGGAAGGGCAAGCCTTGCTCCCCACAGGAGGCTGACTGAGGTCAGAATGTCTGAGCCAGCAGTCTGGCTTGGCCAGAACGACCCCCAGAACCCTTCTTCCTGGGTTCGAATCCCACCACTTCCTCTTTGTCCCTCAGACACAGTGGCTCCCGTGCTACAGAGGACAGAGGACACCCAGGGCTACACGGTGGCATCCAGCAGACCCGCCTCTCCCTGGCCTGCACACGCCACTTCTGCTCTGCACACGCGGCCCCATCGGGCCCAGGAAGCCAGCCACAAACTCTCCATGCCTGCGCTCTAGAGACTCGGGCAATGTGGGCTCCAGGGGGCCCAACATCTGTATTTGTACCGAAGAGCTGAGATGCCTATGCTGCTTGCCTGCCCATCACACAGGGGACAGGGGAAGGGAGGGAGAGCAGGCAGAGGGGACAGGGGAAGGAGAGCAGCCAGGGACGGACAGCGGGACCAAGGCTCCGGGGCTGCAGCCACTCACTTATCCTGGGCAAACACTGCCCCCGTGAGGCCATAGCTGGTGGTGCTGTCGACCAGCTGCAGGGTCTCCCTGAACTTGTCATCAGGGTAGACGTACACGGTCAGCACAGGCCCGAAGATCTCCTGGGGGAGAGGCTGGGTCAGGTCCTCCCCAGACCCCTCCCTGCCCCCCAGCAGCCACCTTGGGCCCGCGCAGAGGGCCAGGGCTGCTTCCTGGTTCCCTCGGGACAGCAGTGTGCCTGGCCATATTACTCTCATCCCACAGAACATCCCAGAATTTTCTGGTCTGTACAAGGGGCCAGGGCTGGGAATCGAGAGGCTCCTGTGCAGCTGGCACCAGTACCACCTGAGGAGGGCTTTCTTTCCTCAGGGCTCCTTGGCCTCCCAGAACCTCAGCCCTGTTCCCCAGGCCGGCCAGGGTCTCCGCCTGGTAAGATTCCACCCCCTCCCCCGTCACCTCCTTCATGATGGGGTCCTGCGGGTCCTTGCTCTCCACGACGCAGGGCTCCACGAAGTAGCCCACGGAGTCGTTGCACGCGCCCCCCGCCAGGACGGTGAGGTTGGGCGAGGAGCGGGCGTGTGCCAGCCACTTCTTGATGCGGGCAAAGGACTGGGGGGTGGAGGAGGGGGTGTCACAGACAGGCCGGGGTGCAGCCCCCAGGCTAAGAGGGAAGAAGGGGCGGGCTGGAGCTCCAGGGAGCCCTTTCCAAGGCTGCAGCAGTGCTGGGAGACCCCAAGCCAGAGACCCTCCCTGCTCCCCGCTGGCCCCTAGGCCCTGGTTCCACACCTTGGCGTCAATCACTGCAGAGAAGAAGGTTCTGAAGTCCTCTGCTGGCTGGAAGGGAGGGGGGAGAAGGGGGGAGGGTGAGACAAGGGGGCTCCCTCCCTGTGCCCCCCTGCGGAGCCTCCCGCTGGGCGGCAGCCGGCTCACATCGCCCACTTTGATCCCTCGGAGCTCCTCCAGCAGCCGCCCTTTGATCTGCGGCCACAGGGAGGCCGGCGCGTAGAGGCGGGAGCAGGCCGAGCACTTCTGGCCACCGTACTCGAAGGCCGAGCTCAGTGTCGCGCTCACCACGCTGTCCACATCCGCGGAGCGGTGCACCAGGTGGAAGTTCTTCCCGCCACACTCTACAGGGGACGGGAGCGGGCGAGATTCAGGACGTGACTAGGGTTGGGGGGGTCCTGCTGGCCCCAAACCCAGCCACAAACCCTGACCTGGAGAGACGGGAGGGGCAGAAATGGGGCGACGCCCCCCCGGGACCGCACCCCCAACCCACAGGTGGGAAAAGAGGCCGGGTGGGGGGCAGACACTGGAAGTCACCAGCTCCAGGTCATCGCATTACTCTTCCCATTTGAAAGACAGGGGTACCGTGGAGCTGGGGCTCCAGGCGCCCAGGCCCTGGCATCAGAGGCCTCGCTCTTGTCAGGGGGCCGGAGGGAGGGGCGCTGAGAACAGGGACCACCACCTCTGCAGAGGCTCCCGTCCACATCAAAGATGGGTCTGGAAGCCAAATAGCAGGGCCGGCCCCTGCGGACCGCGTTCCAGCCGGCTTAGGTACGGGTCTGGACCCCTCCACGGGCCCAGCCAGCTGCCAGTGGCTGGGCCTCACACAGCCCTTCCCCACACTTCCCCAAGACGTGCTCCATAGACGCTTGGTTCTTGCGGCCTGTACACATGGGTCCTACAGTTCTTTGGAAAACACGGCACGGCTATTTCCCACGAGTGTGCAGTGGTTAATCAGAGAGCATTAAAGGCTCTGAGAACTCCTGCAGAAGAATCTACTAGGCTTGAAGCAGATACTTGACATCTCTCGGTGAGGAGGTACAAACAGAGCCTGGCAGCCCCCCAACCCGCTTCATTTCTTCACACCCAAGCCCCTTCCCAACATCTGCTGCTTTCACACCTGGAAGAGGTGGGGGAGGGGGGCTTACCTCCGGCCAGGCGTGGGAAGGTGTGGAACCTGTCCAGGTTCTGGGCAACCTGCTTCCACAGGTGTTTGAAGGTCCTAGAACCAGAGGATCGGGCGGGGGGTCAGGAAGCCAGGCTTAGCCCATGGAGGATGGGGGCTGCCACCCCCTTGCAGGGCGGGGACTGGCCCTACCGGAGGCAGGGGCTGAAAAGCTCCAGGACCAACAAGCCAGAGGGAGGGCAGGGACCCAGTGGTGGAGGGCTGGGATGGAGACGCTGGTAGATACCCGAGGCTGTGTGATCTTGGGTTAATCTCTTAACCCCTCTGAGTCCCAATTCTGCACCTCACCTAGGAACTGAGGGACAAGCCCGTGTAGCAGGGCTGTTCTGCGGTGAGCCCCGATGAGGGTCAAGGACACATGCTACACCTCACGCCCCCCAGTGCTGGGGCCCTAGAGGCCAGAGGAGGAGGCTCCGGGGAGGGAGATGGTCCGCGAAGCTGAAGCCCCGGGGCGGGGACGGTCCGCAGAGCTGGCGCCCCAGGCCTCCTCCCAGGCTTGGACTGTGACCAACCTCAGCGCCACAAAACAATAAAAATGCTAATCACCCCGGAGCTGGCTTCACAGTCCCTAATACTAATTTATGACTTTCCCAGCTTTAAGCCCCACAGCTCATCAGAGCGTGGCAAATGGAGGCCGGCCGGCTAACAGGCAGGGACCCCAGGGGCCGCCCGCGGCTGGCAGAGCCGGCCTTCCGGGAAACAGCCCTGCTCAGCAATTCTGACACTGGCAGGTCTCCCCACTCCCCCTGCACCCCCCCCAACACTGAGCAGGGAAGGGGCCTGTAGAGCCCGAGGCCAGGCCGGGCAAGGGGGAACACTACACCCAACCCAAGCAAAGGCTCCTGGGACCAGCGGCCACCTTGGGCACTGCACTCAGAGGCTCGTCCAGCCTCAGCCAAGCCCCCTCGCCCTGTGTCCATCCTTGTGAGTGATGGCCCTTCGCTCAGAGCCTGCTGGCTCCCGTGGACCCCCAGACGCGCCTGGCCCCCACACAGGCGCTGCTCTGAGTCCTACCAGGTCCAGGCCACGCCCTCCCCTGGCTACTATGCACTAACCAGTCAGTACCAGGGACAGAGCATGGCGGGGTGGGCGGGGCCTGCGGTGGGGCGGAGTGGAGCCAGAGACACAGAGACAGAGTACTGCCGGTGACCAGCGGCTGGCCACAGGGAACGCAGGCCAGTGGCAGAGCGGCCAGGCGCTCGGGGAGGGTGGCATTTGCATTCTACGTGAACCGTCGCCACACACAGGGCTGCGGCATCACGGGCAGAGCGCCCAGGGCAGGCATGGCAGGGGCCACGCCAGGGCCACTGTGCACAGCATCGGCCGCTCCCTGCTGCTAAAGCCTTCTGCAGCCCCCGGTGCGTCCCCAATAAAGTCCAGACGCCTCTGTGGGGTCTGGGAATCCCATTGGCCTTGCCCCTCGCTCACTGCCAGTCTTAGCGGGATCAGGAAACTCCTGCTGAGTCAGTGGGGGTGCATGGGGAACCCCAGAACTCCAGCCACAGGGCTCAAGTGCACCCCAGAGCGCATCCCCGCTCCCCAGCTTCTTTCCTGCCTCCTCCCCCTGGCAGCCCATCCCCACGCGACTCACGGCACACTGCCTGTGAAGTTGATGCCACAGAGGTGCTCCGAGCTGGTCACGGTGTCCCCGAACACGGGGCCGTCCGCCGGCACAAACTGGATGATGTTTGGGGGCAGGCCGGCCTGGCGGAGCACGCGGTAGACAGCGTAGCTGGCCAGCATGGCGGTGTCGCTGGGCTTCCACAGGACCACGTTGCCCTGCAGGAGGAGGTGAGCGTCACGCACAGGCCCAGCCCATGGCGCGGGCATCCCTCACCGGGGAGCACCATCGCTGTCTCCCCGCCCCCCGCTGCAGGAACCCAGAGCCCTCGCCCTGAGGCCCTGGTTCTGCTCCTCGGCCCCGACTCTTTCTCGAGGAGCCTGTGCCCCATTCTCCATGCTCTGTGCACCCTCTGGGCAAGGCCAGTCGAGGGCTCGCAGGCCCTCGGGCACACGTCCCGGTTCATGAACACAGGGAGGGTGGTGCCCATCCGTGCATGCGGACACATGGCACCCACACTGCACACGTGGGCATCGGCCACCTTGGCTGGCCAGGGCTGAGGCCTTGCCCTCCTCCTGCCCAGGCTGTATGAGGGCCGGCCTGCGTGCGTGTGCCCCATTGGACTGGGCGCCTGGTGAGGACGGCCACTGCACTCCAACCGTGCTGGGGGAGCCCCTAGCCCTGAGCCACGTGACCTGCATGTTCACATCCCGTCCACGGTTCACCCTCCAGCGGCACACGGTGGGCGCTGCAGGTGAGCCACCGCCCTGCTGTCCTCGGCCACCAGACCTGCCTGGTAGACTGAGTCCTCACGACCCCGCCTCAGAGCTCAGAGCCTGTCTGGACCTCCCACAGAGACGACGCTAGGATTTGAACCAGGTATCTGAGCCTAATGCTCATCCCAGCCCGGCTGCCGCCACTGCACTTCCCAGCGTCCCACGGTCCTCACCATCAAGGCCGGCGCCCCGGCCAGGTTGCCACCGATGGCGGTAAAGTTGAAGGGTGAGATGGCGGCCACGAAACCCTGGGGAGGAAAGAGCCAATGAGGCCTGGCCGGCGATTTCCAGCACCCCACGGCCTCACCGCCTGCCAGCCGGTACCTCCAGCCCTCGGTACACCATGCTGTTGGTGCTGGGCGGTGTGCTGATGGGCTGCTCCCCCTCCAGCTCCATGGCGAACTTGGCATTGAATCGGAAGAAGTCGATGAGCTCAGCGGCGGCGTCTATCTCAGCCTGGATCACTGTCTTAGCCTGCAGCGCAGGGGAGGTGGCTCAGCCGCAAGACGGACACGGTCAGCCCTTCCCCCATCGCAGCACGAGCTGGGCTGGAAAGGACCCCAGTTCTCAGGCACCTGAACCTCAATCCCTAGCATGAGATCTCCTCTAACTGCTGGGACCCTCCTGGCCACCTGGGGTCCCCGGCGGGTGCACAAAGTTAGGAGTATTGGGCCAAGGAAGCCAAGCTAAGTAAGATGTGCACCTTACTTTCTGAAGCCCCAGAATTTCAAGCCAAATAAAGCGAGAACTCAATCTGACCACAGTTGGCCTGCAAACCTAGGCACCCAAACCCGGAGACAACAGCCAGTGTGGGGTGTGCAGCTGCCACCCCACCTCTACACAGCAGAGGGCGCCCCCGGCCTGGGCACAGGGGAGCAGGTAGGAGCCAACCATCAGACCCAGTTGGCAGAGATGGCACCCTAAACTAAGCTTCTAAATATAGCAAAACTAGCTGAGCGTCGGTAGCTCACGACTGTAATCCTAGCTACTCAGTACAAGAAGACTGAGATCTGAGGATCGCGGTTCAAAAGCCAGCCTAGGCAGGAGTCTATGAGACTCTTATCTCCAATAAACCACCAGAAAACTGAAAATGGCACTGTGGCTCAAGTGGTAGAGTGCTAGCCTTGAGCTGAAGAGATGAGGACAGCGCCCAGGCCCAGAATTCAAGCCCCACGACCGACCAAAAAAAAAAAAAAAAAAGGCAAAAAGGCAAAACTGACCCTTTCCTCCATTCCTTCCTCGCCATTAATGAAGAACTTCCAGGGCTGGAAGTGTGGTTCCGTTGGTAGAGAGCTAGTCAGTGAGGGAAAGCAACAGGTGCCAAGTTCAAGTTCTGGTCTCATACATTTTTTTTAAAATGGTGGAGGAGAGGCGAATAAAAATGTCCTAGGATTCTAAAAGACCTCATGGAAAGCCCAGAGAAAGCATCCCGAGGCCGGTGGGAGCTGCGGGATCCAGGAGGCAGGGTGCGGGCACAGGGCAACTGCCCGTCAAACCTGACAAAGGCCCTGATGGAGTGGAGCGAGGCAGAGCAGGGGAGGGACCGTTTACAGTCTGCCTCCTCTGGAAGTTTCCATTCCTGAATCCTAGCTCCTAGGCCTTGTCTCTGAGGACACCTCCAGGGCTCCAATAGCGCTAGCACCCAGAGCGTGATGGGACCCGGACATCTTCTAGTGCTGAGCCTGGGCCCTCCGCCCTCAGCCCCTCACCTGCCCCAACATGGTCTTGGCCAGGACCTCAGCCCTGCGGGGCCCGCTCAGGAGATCGGCTGCCTTCAGGAAGATCTGGGCCCGGTCTGCGAGGGGCTTCAGGTCCCACTCTTTCCTGGCAGCCAAGGCAGCCTGGATGGCTTTGTTGAGCAAGGCCTGAAGGGAGAGGCAGAGGTCAGGGCTGCCCCCGGCACAGGAAGGGCCCCGGAGGAAGGAGAGGGAGGAGAGAGGGAAGGCCACTCCACCATCACCCGGCCTGGGCCCACAGCTGCAGACAGCATGCCCGTCCACCACTGGCTGCTCCCCACGCACAGCCTGTCCTGCTGTCAGCCTGGGTTCTCAAGGACCTAGCCGGCTGACCAGCGTAAGGAGGCCTTGCCCCCTCGCTTATGGTCCAGGCGAGGGCTTATCTTATTCTTGGGCCCATCGGCCTGTGAATCTACTATCCACAGGTTCAACAGGCCCCGGCTTTGGGGGCATCTCTACACCCTGACACTCCTGCTGCAGATACCCCAGGTTTCCCTCCTTCCTTCCCTCCCTCCCTCCACATGACATCAGCTCCCAGATCCTGCTCAGGCCACTCAGCTCCGGCCCACAGGCGCCCCCGGGTGCCAATCCCTGCTTGCCTTTCCATCTCTGTCCCCAATTGCCCTGACTCAGCCTTCCGGCATCTTTCTCTTCCCCAAGCCAAGTTCTCCTCCATCACAGTGGGCATGTCTGGAGATGTCCCAACCCTGACCAAGGCAGCTCACACTTGGCATCAGTTAACCTGAGCATGTCCAGACCTGTCACAGACCCTGTCCAGGGACACCCTCAGTGCCAGTGGCCCCCAGCTCACCCCCACCCCCCTCTGTCAGTGGCCCCAGTCCACCCCCCAGGGCCGGGGAGCCACTGAGCTGTACCCTCACTTGAACAACTGGCAGCCCAGTTGCAAACAACCCCACCCAAGTCACCAGACTCACCTTGTCTGCATAGCAGAACTTGGCTACCTTGTGCCTGTGGTTAAAGGGCTGAAAACAAGAGAGAGGTGGGTTCATGTGGGCACTGCGCCTCTGCCCTGCCTGTCCCCTGAACAGCACTGGGCACTGCGCCCCTGCCCTGCCTGTCCCCTGAACAGCACTGGGCACTGGGCCCCTGCCCTGCCTGTCCCCTGAACAGCACTGCACCCCTGCCCTGCCTGTCCCCTGAACAGCACTGCACCCCTGCCCTGCCTGTCCCCTGAACAGCACTGCACCCCTGCCCTGCCTGTCCCCTGAACAGCACTGCACCCCTGCCCTGCCTGTCCCCTGAACAGCACTGGGCACTGCACCCCTGCCCTGCCTGTCCCCTGAACAGCACTGGGCACTGCACCCCTGCCCTGCCTGTCCCCTGAACAGCACTGGGCACTGCACCCCTGCCCTGCCTGTCCCCTGGTATCGGATGTGAGCACTGCGTGCTTGCCCCGGTTGGCATGGGGAGTAGGACCAGGGGATTACGGACAAGTTCTTCCAAGCCAGGTCCAGCATAGGTCCACCTGAGGTTTCATTCACCAAGGACCCAGGCTTTACTCTCCCCATTTAGACCTGGGAGATTCCTGGTCTGCCTGAAGTGTCTGCCCGCCTCTGAATGGACAAACTCCAAGCAGGGAAACGGGCCCAGCCCTCTGCGTCAGCCTCCACACCCCCATGAGCCCCAGCAGGCACAGGGGCAGATGTGGGGCTCTTCCTGGTCCTTCTCACCACAGACAGGACTTGGGGGCTGGACACGGCAGTTTTATAGGTTCATGGCTTTAGAATCCTGTGAGAGCCCTGGCCAGCAGAGCAGCAGAGGCAGAGTCCAAGGGCTCCATGGGGAGGGAGGGGAGAAGGGAGGGGGGGTAGAGGAAGTGGGGATGCTGGCCCGCTGTCAGACCTCAGACGTACCGACACCTGGTACTGGATGTCCGATGTCCACACCTCCTCGTCCCCTACCACACACGGGATGGCTTCTGTATGGCCCTTCAGGTCCTTCAAGGCCTGTGGAGGGAGGGACAGGAGTGTGGGTGGGTGGGAGGGCACTCTGGCCCCCTCCCCGAGGTGGGGAGTGTAAGCAGCACTGCCCAGGGGAGGGCCGGGGGAGGGAGCATGCCCCCCTCAGCCCCGGTCACAATGCAGGAAGGTGAGCCAGGGTCGCCAGCTCTTCCTATGCCAAAGATAAAGCCCTGCGTGTGAAATGTGCGCAAACTCTCACGACTGCTCAAAGCTGGGCAGTGACCTCTACAGGCTTAGTACTCAGCACCTGCTCAGCGTCTCCACGCAGGGCTGGGGCAGGGTCAGTATCTGGGGGCGGGGGCTGCCCCTGCCCCAGGCCTGCACCCTCCGAGCCCACCCATTCCCCAGTTACCTTCTGCAGTGCGTCTCGCTCAGGGCTGCCGGGCGTGAAGGCCAAGATGGGCTCATTGGCCACCTTCAGCGGGGAGGCATGCTTCCACCGCAGCCTGGACACAAAGGCAGAGCAGAGGACAGGTCAGCAACCACCACTACCACATGCCTCTTACAGAGTCCCAGGCTAGCTCAGAGGCCTGAAACCGAAGGAAAACACAGGGCCTGCAAGAGAGAAGGGGGCCCAGGGTCCAAGACGCAAGTCCTCCCTCTGCCACTGTGGCCCCTGGGGCATGTGACTTGCAGCTCTGAGCTGATTTCTACAGCTGTCACACAAGAACGATCCTACCAAACTCATACAGCGGTCTGTCGTTTAAATGTACAACTGCAAAACAATGCTGACGTGTACTCCACACACAGAGGGCTCCTCCGGCCCCCGTCACTCAGCGTGAGCCTCTGAGACTCTCATGGCAACACCAATGCACTGCAGGTGGTCAGGGCGTGCAAATGAGGAAGGCCACCGAGGCCCCCTCCCAGGGACAGGGAGGGTGGCTGGGGCGGGGGTCGGTCCGGAACCACTTACTTAACTTCTGCGGGATTTGAGTGCACTGACCAGGCACTGGAGCCGGATGATGGAGGCCGGGCTTTGTTCCAAGCAGGGTGCTGTTCTCCAGCGGGGGCAGCCAGCTCCCCCACCCCCCCCACTCCAACTCAGTGACAGTCCCGGGCACAGTGCGGGTGGCACAGTGACCCCAGTTTTATTTGCTGACCACATAAGGAAAGGACTCTGTGCTTCATTTTAGTGTGGTCTTGGAGCAGGCCGTTGGCTGGCGGTCTCTGAGCCTGCGTGTGCTCAACAGGACCAGGGCCTGGCCATGGGAGAAGGGGACCAGGAGAACTTACGCCAAAAGGGTTTCACCTTCCTAGAAAGGAGTCGGGGCTCACAGAGCCCCTCAGGAGGCCTGGAGAGAAGTGCAAAGCGGGGACCATGTGGGCAGACAGGCCCCAAGATCACTGCATGAGCACCCCCACCCCCGCTCCCCACTTTCCAGACTCCACAGAGGGGCAGTGTCCAAGACAGAAACACATGGGACAGTTACACAAGGGGCCCAAGGAGGGGACTGAAGGAGGGCGGTGGCAGAAGGGCTGTGCAGGAGGTGACTAGCAATGGACACTGGAAGGAAGCTGAGGCCAGACCTCAGGGAAAATGCATTCCAAGAAGAGGACAGGGAGGGCACCATGGCCCGGGAGGCACAGGCGCAGTCACAGGGGCCTGAGGCCGGCGAGACCTCAGAGCAGGACTCAGAGTGGGAAGGGAGCGCGGACCGCTTCCCCTCCACCGACACCCCAGGAGCCCAATTCCTCAGCCCCACCTTCCCCTGGCTGCGGTGGGAAGAGTGGACAGGGACAGATCGGTGCTGTGATCCAGCCCTGCCTCCCACCAGCTGGCAAATCACTGTCCCTCGTAAAAGGGTGAGGCCTGGCAGGCTGGCACCAGAGGTCTGACACAGCTAAGACCGAAAAGCATTCCCTTCCACCTGAGGAAGAATGAAGAGAAGTGGTCCTGAGTCTGAGAGCCTGCGGAAGCAAGTGTCTACCTCCTGGGACAATCTGGAAGGTTCCAGTTGGGCGCTAGGCAGATGAGTCCACTGCGGCCCTCTGTGGGACGGGGTTGCTAGTGAGTGGTGGGCAGGAAAAGCCAGGCTCCAAAGCAGACACACATGCACACGTGCTCAGGACCTGTTGGACAGCACTGTGTGCCAGACAGGGACGCTCTTTCAGATCGCTGGCCTTTCTCCCCTCTCAGGCCAGGAAAGCAGATACCCAGAGAACCCCACAGAGCCATCACACTGGCGGTGAGCGGGGGGGGGGGGGGGGGGGGGGGGAGGGAGGGGAGGATAGAGAGAACACTAGATTCCAACTGACTTCCCAGCTCTGCTTTCCCTGTTCCCAAATCTGTGGCCTTCTACTGAGAGGCCCCCTGTGACCCCAGGATCACATGAGCTCATGGTTTTCTCTGAGCCTTGGCCAGGTGTGTCCAACCATCAGAGTGTAGCTAGAATACACTAGTTCAAAGTTCAGCCTCAGCTGACATTAGCCAGAAATAAGCCGGGCAACCCAGGAAAACTCTGGCTCATGGGGCATTTAGTCATTTTTTTTGGGGGGGGTCCAGTCGTGGGCCTGAACTCTGGGCCTGGGCGCTGTCCCTCAGCTCTTCAGCTCAAGGCTAGCACTCTACCATTTGAGCCACAGCGCCACTTCCGGCTTTTTTCTTTTTGCTTATGTGGTGCTGAGGAATCGAACCCAGGGCCTCATGCATGCAAGGCAAGCGCTCTACCACCGAGCCACCTTCCCAGCCTGGGCCATTTGGTCTTAACATAAGCACAGCTCCCATCGGCTTAGGAAGGCCTGGAGATGATCATTCACCAGACTGGGCCTCTGGGCAGGACTGCATCCCTCATTTGTTCCTTCCTGCAGCCAGCTCTCATTTATCCACATGGCGGATGGAGATCAGTGGACAGAGTCCACCCACAGTGTCAGTACCACCCACCCATTGATGTCCCGCCCGTTCGCTGAGCTCAGGAGGGCCTGGCTCTGGGGTGCAGGCTTCAGTTCTCTGCTGTGGAGAGGAAACGCAGGACAGGATCTGAACCCAACCTAGATTCCCCTCAGACATTCCGCTCTCCTGGGGACCCCACTGCCGGGGGCCTGGGACTGACACTGCCCCTCCCACCCTCTGCAGATACTGGAGGGGAGGGGTGCTTGCAAAGGGTGGAGCAGTAGGAGATGGCAGGCGTGCTGGGAGCTGGGAACCTAGAGGGGAAACGCAGAAGAGAAAGCAAAGAGGCATCCTGCAGCCCCCTCTGCCCCGTCCCAGACAGCGGTGCTAAAGCAATAGCCCGCCCCGAGGCCACCATCCCTAAGCCACTCCACAGCCCCGCCACACGTAACAAGCAGGGTGCATTCTGGGAAACAGGTTAGGTGTGCCACGTCACTGGGGCGGCCTCTGCGTGCAGGGGGCTGTAACCACCTCGGAGGGGAGGGGGGTGCTGGCACCCTAGGCCGTGCTGCTTTATAATAAACTTCTTTTTCTTTTTGAGACAAGGTCACATCATGTTACCCAAGCTGGCATTGAATTCAAGACCCCCCTGCCTCCACCTTCCAAGTTCTGGAACACCCTTTCTGCTTATGTGGGGACCCCACAGCTATGGGCTGGGACACATCACCCTGTGGCCAGGGCGGTAACAGGTAGATACCACCACACCTGGCTAAACTAACTTCTTCTCTGTCTCCTTCCTTCCTTCCTTGCTTCCTTTTCTGTTTCTTTTCTCTTTCTTTCTTTCCTTCTTTCCTTCTTTCTTTCTTTCTTTCTTTCTTTCTTTCTTTCTTCCTTCCTTCCTTCCTCACCCCCCTCTCTCTTTCCTTGCCAGGCACTGGTGGCTCATACCTGTCATCCTAGCTACTCAGGAGGCTGAGATCTGAGGATTGAAGTTCAAAGCCAGCAAATCTATGAGATTTTTTTTTATCTCCAATTTAAAAAGCTGCAAGTGGAGCTGTGGCTCAAGTGGTAGAGCACCAACCTCAAGCAAAAAAAGCTAAGGAACAACACCCAGGCCTTGAGTTTAAGCTCCAGTACTGGCACGCGCACGCACGCACGCACGTGTGCACACACACACACACACACACACACGCATGCACATGCACACACGCACGCACACACACAAAGATTAAGAAAACACTAGAAGGAGAATAGCAGAAGATAGAAAATGTATAACACAGTAACCACACAGTGGCTTGTTACCACTACGGGGTGTGAGGCGCTGAGCATGGCTATGTCCTCTGCTCAGTCCCCTGGCAGTGGAGATGGGGGGGGGGGTTAACAGCAACTTACATCACAGACCTGAGGACTGCGTGACCAGCCCAGGTTACAACACTGCCAGGCAACTCCAGTTCCCAGCTCCGTCATAATCCCACAGGACCCTGGGGTGTGTGTGTCCCACTGCTGACCAATGCATCACCACATGTGACATGTAGACGTCACTGCGGGAGACAGCTCAAAACTATTTACTGGCTTCTCAACTCTCTAAAATAAAATGTCAGAGTCCTCACAAGACCATAAACTGGCTCCCCCCCATACCCCATTTGTCACAATCCAGCCACCCCATCTTTTCTGAGGCCCTCACCAGGCTGCCACACACAGCCTGAATGGGGCGCCTGTAGGGTCACAGCCTCAGCTGGGGACGACTGTCATTACAGAGCTGACTGATCTGGTGAGCTCCCACCAGGCCAAAGCTCCATGCAGCGGCCTGTGTCCACTCTGTCCACCGCCGACCACCCAGCCTCACGGTCTGCCTGCCTGGCCCACGGGACGGAGTACCTGAGAAAAAGCTCAGCAAGCTTGGGAGGCAGACATGGTGTCAGAGCCAGTGCCAGGCCCCCAGGACCGGACTTGCAGACCAGGGTTCTTTCAACATCACCAGGCTGAATGCAGGTCCCTGAGGTCCCCAGTGGCTGGGGAAAGGGGTGGTCAAGGAGAAGAGCTCTAGAAAGGAAATGCTGGGCAGGTGAGCCACCTGCTTCCCTGCTATCTGGGGCCTGATAAGACAAATCCTCCTTATCACTGTGATTAGAGGCCCAGCAGGCAGCCAGGGAAAGTGCGAAGTGCTGGCCCGGGTGGGCGGGGCACAGAGCTGGGGAAAGCAGCAAACACTGCCCAAGGAGCACAGTGAGGAGGGGACTGAGTGAGTAGTACTTGGACAAGCCACCAGGTTCGGGGACCACCTCACGAATGCACCCCGCAGATGTACAAGGGAGCTGCTCCTAGGACCTGCATTTTACAGATGAGTAAACAGGGCTTCTCAAACGATGCTCCCTATTCATTCTGTTCATTCGTGGCTCACGGTCACAGCATGTTAAGTGACCAGTCAGGATCGGAACCCAGGCCTTCCTCTCTCAGGAGACTCTGTCTGTATGTCCCGTCCCGCCCCCACCGCCCCAGGAGTGGTGGGTAGAAGCTCATTTCTCAGCTGGGGGGGGCCGAGATGGACACTGGCTTGGCTGATGCTGCTTGGCTGTCCTGCCACTCCGCCCAGGGGTCTTTCCCAGGCTATACTGTCAGGTCAGCTAGGAAAGGTCTGGGGACTGTGGAGTCCCCAGAAAGGCCAAGTGTCTGTCCCCTGTCCCCAGCAGAAGCTCTGAGTCTGCCAATGAATTAGAGAGGGGAGGGGCTCGGGGATCTGAGTTCTTTTGGTTGTTCCTCAGTGTTTGTACTCAGGGCTGACACCAGGCAGCCCACTTGGGGGCCGGGGTTGGGGGTAGTTCAAGGCGGGGGGCAGTACTCACAGTGCAGCATCACTTACTGAGCTCGTTTAATACCCATGACTACCCTGTGAAGTGGCCATTGTTATTTTCCACAAGACAACATAAGACAGCACAGAGAGGTTAAGTAACCTGCGCAGAGCCACAGAGCTGCTAGAGGTGTTTTTAGTGCATTCACACTACCACCTATCATGAGGTCAGATGTTGAATTTTCTTCCTGTGATGTCATGTCAGCCCTCAAGAAGCTTTGAATTTTGAAGTATTTCAGATTTGGGATGCTCAATCTATGCTGGCAGATCAACCCATTTTTATGTTGCTTAAAAGAAAAAGTTAAAAGGATAGAGTCATCAAATAGACAACAGAGGCTATTTCTTGGGATTTAAAAATAAGTTTTGTTGCTCTGGCCATATCTTCACAACGGACACATATTAAACAATTTTTTTAAAAAGACGTATTACCAAGCATTCTTAAAAAAAAAAACAAAAACGGTTGAGATTCCTGGCATTGAAGGCAAAAAAGGAAACACTACTACTGGTTCCTCAAAAGAGATGGTTTTTACACCTAGGACAATGAACTATCACCAAAAGTGATCTCCATGCATTCAGACATGGTACATGACAGATGTGTCAAATAAATGGACAAGTGAGCAAAACTCTTAGAATCCAGCTCTCAAATGAGGGTGAAGATGACAACTAGCCAATATCTGAACGCCTTTGTTATTGCCAGGATGCAGGGGTTAGGGTGCTACTAGCATCAGGTGGGCAGGGGCCAGGGACGCTGCTGGGCATCCTACAGAGGAGCCGCCCAACAAAGGACGGGCAGCCTGTCCCTCAAGTTCAAGATGCCAGGCTGAGGAGGCCTGGTGGGCTTCTCTGAGGCCAGCTGCACACTGTATTTGGAAGAGGTAACCTCACCTGGGGAACCTCTCCCTCCCCTCCACTCAGGAGGCCTCATAATCAAGAGCAGGAATCGGGAGGGGGACCCACTGTAACTAAGTCTCTGCAGCGCTGGGGATAGGGCGGACCCCTGCTTCTGCTGCAACTAGATGTCTATCAGCTGCAAGATGGGGTCAATCCGGTGCTTATCAGCTGTGCTTGGTAAATGTTATTTCCGACTTTGCTTTGAGAACATAAGATGGCTTTCTAGCACCTTTTCGAGGGTCTATGTCTGTGCCTTTCCCCCTAGGCTACCCCTGCACAGATAAGCTCAGCAAACCCCTGAACTTCCTAAGATGAATCCCACCTGATGGGGCTTCTCCGTGGGGTTTGCAAGAACGAACCTCAGAGTACAGGAAGAAGCCTCACACGGGGCTCAGCCCGCAAGCATGCGGAGCCCCGGTCTGTGTGGGTCCATTTCGGTTAGGAGAGGGGTCCTCACCCCCCCCAACCCCTCCACGTTCTCTTCCCGGGTTCCTCCCCATCCCCCCCCCCCACTGGGGACGTACAGAGGTGCAACTCACCCACGCCATCCCATGGGGGCAGGGAGAGGGCCACTGATTAACTCAGAAGCCGCCACGGGCGGGCCAAGGGGCGGCCAACAAAGCTGGACGGGGCGGGGTTCGGGGTGGGGGGACAGGGGCCGCCGGACCTCGAAGCGAGGCCCGCAGAAACCCCCGTGCGCGCGCGCCTCCCGCAGGCCCACCGCCCGGGAGCCCCCCGACGCAGGGCCTCCGTGCGGCCGGGGTCGGGACGCCCGGCCCGGGCCCTTCGGGCACTTGTCACCGTGAGAGTGGGCTGAGCCCACCGAGGAGGCCGCTGTCCCAGCGCGGGACGCGGGTCCGGGGCGCGTCCCCTCCGTGTAGGGCACGGGAGGCCGCGACCCGGCGCGGAGCGCAGCCCCGGGGCCGCACCGGGGACCCCAGCGCCCCGAGGTCCCGCAGGGTTGAGCTTGCGGGCCGCGCCGACCCGGCCCGGAACGCACTCACCCAGCCCCGGTCCAGGCACCGGCCAGGCGGCAGCAGCGCAGGAGGAACGGGCGCGGCGGAGGCAGCATCGCGGCGGGTGCGCGGCGCGGCCGCAGCGTCGGCCCGGCGCGGTTTGACGGCGTGACCCCGCCCGGAGCGTACCACTCCGCGGGAGGGGGCTCCCGCCCCGCCCGCCCTCGACCTCGGTTGCTCCTCCGTCATCGCTCTGCCGCCCCTCAGTCATAGTGCAGTGACACGGTTTATGACAAGGGCCTTGCGTGTCACGCGACACAACGGACTCTGGGAGAGAAGTCCTAAACGACACGCATTCTCTCCCCCTCTCCTTATGGTATAACCCAGGGGGGGGAGAGGGCGTGAGCATGATTGACCAATCAGAGTCAGGGATTGAGGCCCCCGGGCCAATCAGAGGAGCAGTCTGGTTGCAGGCTACTGGAGCCGGGAAAAGAGGTCTGTTGGAGCCGGTGAGAAAGCAGACGCGGGACGCGAGCCCAGGCCGGGTGTAGGGTCCGCGGCTTCGAACCGGCTGATCCGCACCAGCGGTGCCCGGCGGGTTCGCGGCCCTCCTCTCCCGCTGCTTCTCGGCGGGCGGAAGGCTGGAAACCCGCCATCCTCCTAGACGGCTCGACTCAGCAGGCCACGCCCCGGCCAACTTCTGGCCCCAGTCCGAGGCCACAGGCCTGGCCTGAGCCTGCCTGGCCTGCAGCTTTCGGGCCGGAGCGCTGCGGGCCTCCACCGCCCAGCCTGGCGCAGGCCCAGCCCCCGGTCCAGGGGCTGCGACCTTCCATGATCTGGTTAATACAAGACCAAACCGTAGCTCGTCCGAGCTTGTTTGTCTCTGGCTACAAAGCGATTGCACCGCTCACCCAGGTTAAAGTTTGTGTTCTGCACGAGTTGTTTGATGTACAATCGAACACACTTGTAACTTGGATTCTGGTCTTATCTGATAAGGACGTCTTAGGCACCCACTGTAATCCTAAAATACCGTTAGGATTTCTCTCCTTCGGTTCTAATCATGTGCTTCTGTTTCCTCCAGCAAGGGTGAAAATGAACCTGTCTTGGAGTCCCTCCATATGCTAATTCTGGCTAGAACACTGAGCCAATTACATAGGCTCTTTGGATCTGTTTCCTCTTCTGTAAAATGGGGGTAGAGGCCCCGCCCAGGGCCCACCAATCTGCTGCAGAAGCTCAAATGTCATCATCTAAGGCCTATGTGTGTACCTGTGTGTGTGTGTGTGTGTGTGTGTGCGCGCGCGCGCGCGCAGGTCCTAGGCCTTGAACTTGGGACCCGAGCTTTTGTGCTAAAAGCTGGCACTCTACTACTCGAGCCACAGTTCCACTTCTGGATTTTGTTGTTGTAGTTGTTAATTGGAGATAAGAGCTTCACAGCTTCATCTGCCTGGGCTTGTTTTGAATCCTTGGATCCCAATCTCCAGCATAGCTGGGATTACAGGAGAGGGCCACCATCGCTCAGCAAAGGCTACTCTTTTTCCTCCAGATTATATCACTTAACACACTTAAGAAAGTTTAAGCAGAGAATGAGACTTAGGAAAGAAACTAGGTAAGTACCAAATCAGCTGGCATTGGTATGAGTCACACCAGGTGATCTCAATTCACGTTGGAGGTGACATCACCCTGAATGTGGACATTAACAAGAAGTATCTAGAACACTAGATATTCAATTCCAGAGCCCCAGGAAGTGCAGCCCCTGTGGGCACAGTAGGGAAGCTTGAGAAATGGGGGTTTTGTGGTTAACAAGACCTCAGTTCCAAATCCACTTGTGCCAGTTAGCCTGTGATCTCTGTTATCCAAAGGTTTTCTTGTGAGGAGATGCAAATGGACAAGTAATGGGAAATTTTCCTGTTTATCATTCATTGGTTAGAAAGTTTGGCCAGATGCTGGAGGCACATGCCTATAATCCTAGCTACTCAGGTGTATGAGATCTGAGGATCAAGATTCAAAGCCAGTCCAGGAAGAAAAGTCCATGATGCTCTTATCTACAATTAAACACTGAAAAGCAAAAAGTGGAGGTGGCTCAAGCGGTAGAGGTGCTATCCTTGAGTGAAAAAGCTCAGGCCCTGAGTTCAAGGCCCAATACTAACAATAAAATATAAAAATAAGTTCTAGCTTTGGTGTGGTTCTCTTAAGTCTCTTGCCTTACTCTCCATCACTGTAATTAAAAAAAAATACACCATGAATTCTAAGACATTTTACTTTATTTAAAAGAAGCCAATATACAGGATATAAAGGGCACAATATTTACAACAGTACAGTAAACAGGTAGGATCAGTAGTCTTTCAGTGAATAGAAACCCCTCCCCATGATGTTAGACCCAAGTGGCAGACAGACAACAGTGGGATAGAGCAGGAACAAAAACCAGAGAGATGCTAAAATGCCCACAGAGAGGTCTTGGTAGGGGGCTTTGCCTCATTTCCTTGAGAGCTTTGGAAAGATGGCGGAATGGTGAGGAACCTACCCAAGTGTAACACAGCCCATCTGAGCCTGCAGACCTCTCACTATGGAAAAGGCCCTCCCAGAGAAAACTTGACTTTCCCCACCTCAGAGCCAAGCTCAGGGTCCAAGAGGAAAGACCCAAGTCTGGGGAACCTCTAGTACCAAGGTCCTTTGAAGGTCCTCTGGAACAGAAGGGCTGCAGCCCAGTTGTTGAAGTTGGTACTTTCAGGGCTGGTCTCTGGGCATCTTTCTGACAGCCTGAGACACATTAAAACCCAGGCCCAAAGGCAGCCCTGTGTCTGCTCCCTGAACCAACCCTTGTCAACTACACCCTGCTGCTTAACGCCCTCCCAGCACAGCTGAATTGTAGTGATTCTTACCCCTTTTCTCTGCTCCCACCTCAATTCTGAAAAACCTGCAGCCCACCTACCCCCGGCAATGCCCCCTTCCAAGACATCCAAGGAACAAAGGGGTCAGGAAAGAAGCAAACCCTGCTGAAGCTCCTCGTGGGTATAGATGAGCAGAGGGAGGATGGACGGCAAGACAGGGTGAGGGGTACTGATTATATTTGATCCAGCGGCAACATGCATGATATTTCATCCACAGAAAAGAATGCTGGACTACCACGACTGCCTACCCTAGATTAAAAACCCTTTCCTTTCATAAAAATAGAAGAGAGTCTCTTGCTTTATAAATAGATTATGTTTAGCTTAAGTTACACCTTATATTATCCCCAACCCTATCCCCTCTCCTCCCACCCCAAAGCAAAGTGGTTGGACTCTCCACAGGTCAACTGAGCTCAAACCCCAGAGCTGAGTCCAGGCTGGACAGGTCCTCCAGGGCCCTCAACACACTGCCATGAGAAAGCAAAATGAGTCTCAAAAAGAGTCTCAGTGGGTGTGTGTATGTGTGTGTGTGTGTGTGTGTATTTCACAACCAACCAGGAAGCCAAGAGGATTCTATATCCCCTGCCACTCCCCAGTCCCCTGTGTGTCTAACTCCCCCTCCCCAAACTAGGAGAGTAAAAGGGAGCAGCATGGAAGAGCCCATTGAGAACAATCTCAAAATACCAGTGTCAATATGACACTGGACTCTATTAGAAATAGAAAACGAACAACAAAAAACAACCTAAGTATTTACAGCTTTACAAAGGACGGACCAGTTCATCCCAACTGGGCCGGGTGCTGCCCCAGCAAGCGGTGGGGTCTTGGCAAGCTGTGGGCTCATGGTGAGGGCACAAACAGGGCCCACTGGCAACAGACTTAAAAACACTTGGAGGAGTGGAAGGCAGCCAGGCCGAAACCCAGGAACCAGCCCCGGAGGCAGGCCCACCACACGCTGGCTCTTCCTCCCTGGTCTTCCTGCCCCAAAGCCTTGCTCCACAGAAAGAAGCAGACATTGACAGCCAGCAGAAAGGTGCTCTCAGGCCAGTGCCTCTCTGGCATCTGGGCAGATCCAGAGCACCTTACAGACCAACAACCTAGGTACAGAACTGGGAAAGAAAAAAATGATATCCCAGGCCACCAATGGCCATAGTAACCGTCATACTAGTAGGATAAAGATATGTCTGTCACCCTCCCACCACCTTGAGCGACCATCCAGGGCTGGCTCCTACTTGACTGTGTGACTCCTAAACCCCACCAGCAGATGCCACCCCAACCAGCCCTAGGCAGAGGAGACCCCACAGAGGCAGCCATCTTCCTGCCCTTGCAAAAAACGGAAAATCTTTTCAGCAGCTGAGGTCTAAGCCGACTGGCTCTGATAACCTTTGGTTAAAATCAAAACAAAACAAAACAACAACAGTAACAAATAAAATGGTTATGTATGAACCCTGTAACCTTTAGAACAAGGGTTGGTAGGTGGGTAGGGGGCTGTCCCTCCAGTACCTGTTGAAAGGAACTGTTTGGCTAAAAAGAGACGATGGAAGTCCTGCAGCCAGGCTGCAGGGGGACAAGTGAGCTATTTCCCCCCAAATAGGAAAAAAAACCAAGGGAAAAAACTGCATGAGAAAGGCCACCAAATTCTGATAAGTTACACTACACTCACTCCCAGTCGCTCCACACATACATGAGAACTATGTACACTGGTTTTTTAAGACACATAACAGATGGAGACCCCTAAAAGTCGGCAGTACCCTGTAGAGGAAAGTCAGGGAACTACCATCCACTCCAGCCACAAGCCCCCTTCTTCCTCCACCCATAGACAGACAGGGTGGTGAGTTCCAGGCCTCTGGCACATTTGTCCATTTGACCTCTAGGGGGAGCCTCTGAGCCAACAACAACAACAACAAAAACCCCACCAAGATGGGCAATCACACCCACTGTTGTGGGCACACAGAGAGAGAAAGAGAGAGGAAAAAAAAAAAAAAAAAAGGCTGGGCGTGGTGGCTCATACCTGTAATCCAAGTTACTCAGAAGCTAAGCTCTAAGGATCATGGTTTGAAGCCAGCCTGAGCAGGGAAGTCCTGAAAATCTCATCTCCAACGAACCAGCAAACAGCCAGAAGTAGAGCTGTGACTCAAGTGGCAGAGCACTAGTCTTAAGCAAAAAAAAGCTCAGGGATAGTGCCCAAGGCCTGTGTCCAAGTCCCAGGATCAGAACAACAACAAAAAAAAGTTTTTTAAAGTAACACCTGCTTGCTGGGCCAGTAACCAGTACCTAGTAGAGACTCAGTGGATGAGACCCTCTCAAGCTTTGGGGAGATACTGGCTCAGGTTAACTCCCCGTTGTTTGGTTACATGGATGATGTTGAGAATACGCAGAGCGAGGAAGGTCCTTATTAGGGCTCCTACTGAAGCCACCTCCAGCCCACCGGCAGCCCCCATCCCTCCCCTTTCCCTTTCAGATGTCCCCCTCTCTGCCAGTGGCCAAGCAGCAGGCAACTTGGGGATGGCGGAAAAACAAGATGGTGGTGGGCCAGAACTGACCAATGGACAAAGTGGGTCCCAGACCTGGCCCCTTCAGACTTTCTCACAGAGAAATTACGGTTCTATAAACCCCCCATGGTTGGCTGGAGAGGGAAAGGAGAACATCAAGTCATCAGGACAATAAAAGACTCTCTCAGCCCAAACCCACCCCCACAGAGGTCCCAAAGAAAGCAAGCAGTCAGGTGAGCTGGGCCGACCACCCACCCCTGCTACTTCTCACCCTTAAGGCTGTGAGAGAGACGCCCCAACATCAGCCTCCCTCCCAGCTCTAGGGGACACCAGAGGTCCAGGAGAGAGGCTTCCTTCCACAATGGTATAAGGCAAGCTGCTTTTAGTTGTTTTGTGTGGGGGGGGGGGTTGTTTTTGTTTTTGTGGGTTTTTTTTTTTTTTTGCATAGTAGTTTAAACACAGTGAGGCTCCACCTTCCCCTCACGGTGCCTTGTCCCTCTACTTCGCCACTAGATCCAAAAAAGAAAAGAAAAATTGGTCTTCCCTCCCCTCCTACCACCTTCCTCTCTTCAGTGAGTAAAAAAACATGGGAGATGCCCCCATCCAGGTCTGCAAGCAAACAGTTCCTTCCTAAGGAAGGCAGAGCATCTCCAGCACAGAGCCAGTCAGAGAAAGGGAGGGCAAAGCTCATGGCCAATCAGAGGAGCAGGTGGGAGGGTAGAAAACCATATGATGCCACGCCCCCAGGCCCCACCCTCACTTAGAATTTTGTATAAAAACACCTGCTAGGAATAATTCTTTGGAGCTCAAAGTGGCTCAGCTTAAGGGAGAAGGCACAGTGACAGGCATCGTCGCACAGAAGTCTGCATTAGTAATGTGGAGAACAATATAAATTGACAGCACCATTCCATGGGTGGGTGAGTGGACGGAGAAGGGGCACTGATGGGAGGTGGGTGGTGAAAGGTGAAGAAGGAAGGAAGCAGCGGTCCCTTGGGGCCTCCAGAGGAGGGAGGACAGTGGACAGTCTGTGTGGTGAAGGCTGGAGCCCACTCCCAGGAGCCCTCATGGCCCCATCACCAGGTGTGTGGGACCTCCATCATCAGCTGACCATGGGCTCCACATCTGCCTCCCGCTCCAGCTCATCTTGGATCTCATCTGTACTTCCTGAGTCACTGCTGGCCACAGAGCTAGGCGACGGTGAATTCCTGGAAAGGAAAGAAAGTACTGAGAAAGCAGCTTGTGGGAGGGGGAGCTCCTGAAGGATACAGGAGCAGGAAACAACCACTCCTCTAAAATTTACCCCTGAAGGTCCTATCCTTAGACTCTGCTTTCCTCAGGACACTTGAAGTTCATGAGTTGAATGAGGCTCTGGAGACCTCCAGGGAGCCCCGCCCAAGCCTCTGCTTGCTCTGGCTGTTTGGCTTCTCTAGATGGGAAATTCCTTGGGAACAGGAATCATGGATAATAAGGGTGCAACCATCCACCCCAGGTCCAGGCACCAGTAGATGCTCAGTCAACATCCCCCCCCCAATAACTCAGAGCCCACAGGAAGGCTAGAGAGAATGGACATTAACAGTACCGCTTGAAATTCCAGCTCTGTCACAAATGCCTGCGTGCCCTGGGCAAGCTATTCTACCTGCTTATAACGACAGAGGGTTCTGAGGGATTCCATGAGCTAAAGGTACGCCAGGCTGAACTGCAGCCTCCACACCCTCTCCCACAATGCTGTGCTCCTCTTACACAGAAGCCATTCATAACAAGAAAAAGAATGACAGGGGCTGGGAAGGTGGCTCAGTGGTAGAGCGCTTGCCTTGCATGCCTGAGGCCCTGGGTTCGATTCCTCAGCACCACATAAGCAAAAAGAAAAAAGCCAGAAGTGGCGCTGTGGCTCAAGTGGTAGAGCGCTAGCCTTGAGCTGAAGAGCTGAGGGACACCGCCCAGGCCCAGAGTTCAGGCCCTACAACCAGACCCCCCCCCAAAAAAAAATAAGAAAAAAAAATGACAGTCAACACATGTCTGAGCTTTGTGCCAAGAGTTTTCCATCATCAGTGTCTGTCCTCCAATAGGACTGTATGTCCTAATGAAGGGACTCTGTCTTTGTGTCCTAATGAAGGGGCTCTGTCTGTGTGTGTCACGCTGGATGGACACCAGTCTCCTGGGAGCAGATCCATCTGGCCAAGAGTTAGGTGATAAGAAGAAAGGAAAGCCACTTCCTTGAGACACAAGGAGCCTAACTGACAGCAGTAGGGGAGTGTTCTAACTAGCTCCTCCACCCCCAACTCAGCAGACAATGGGGCAGAAGCTCTGAGTTTCCATCACCTTATCTTCACAGCCCTATACACAGTAGTATCTGTACAAGTGATGAGGACAGGGCTGTGGTGGGAGACTCATGAATTCGATATGTAAGTTACCTAGCAGATAGTAAGTGATAATATGGAGTAGATGGATGGATAGATGGATAGACACATGGATGATTGGTGGGTGAATGATGGATGGAAGATGAATGGAGAGATGAGTGAACAAATGATGCATGGCTGGATGATGGGTGGATGGATGGATGGAGAGGTGTGTGGGTGGATGGGTGAGTGGATAGACAGTGGATGGATAGTGGAGAGGTGGATAGATGATAGATAGAAGATAGGTCGAGGGATGCTGGCTGAGTGGATAAACAAATGGGGTATAGATGGGTGGGTGGATGATGAGTGGGTGCGTGGGTGGGTGGGTGGATGGAAAATGAATAGTTGGATGAATGGAGTAGGTAAAAGGACATGTGGATGATGGGTGGACAGATGGATGATGGATGGATGGATGGATGGATGGATGGATGGAGAAATGGGTGAGTGGATGAATGGGTGGATGGACAGATGGACAGAAAGACTAGGAAGACAAAGCATGCCCAGAACTTCCCCGAAGGACTACTGAATTCCCAGAAGGACAAGCCCAACCTGTCCGCAGAGCCTTTGATGAGCCGGCGGCAGGTCTCCATCTGCACATCTAGGCCTCTCTTCATGCTGCACATCTCCATGTACTCGTGCAGGTGCCGGTTCATGTCACTCTTGGCTGTGGCCAGCTCCAGCTGGGAGGACCCAAGGGAGAAGAAGAGGAAAGACAAGTCATGTCAAGGCAGAGCCTCCCTCCTCACCGCCTCACCACTTGGACACCGTGCTCTCTGGACTTGCCTCAGAGATATACCATCCCTGGCTCCCTGCTTGCTGTATGTACATTGGTCCTTAGCCCCTAGAAGTGTTTCTGCGTCAAAAGGGAATAGTTGCTTAGCAACCCCAGATGCAGCCTGCCATACTAAGACTCACTCAGTTTTGAGCTTAGCATCTGCAGGCTCCATTATATTGTCTCTTTTTTCCTCCACTTCCAAATGTTTCTTCCTCCAGGAAGGCATCAAGCTTTTCTTTCTCCAGCATACTCATTTATAGACCAGGACTCAGTTTCTGGCCAAGAGCCAGAAACAACCTGCTTGAATGCTGCCTCGGGGCAGTGAGCCTTGACCTCATCTCCTCCTGGGTTGGGAGCACAGTTCCCACAGTGTTGGGGAGGACTTGGGGAAGGAGCTTGCAACAGGCTCACAGTGCTACCATCACTGATGTCACTCAAAAGTCAGCCCTGTGTCAGGCACCAGTGGTTCACACCTGTAATCGTAGCTACTCAGGAGGCTGCGATGTGAGGATCACAGTTCAAAGCCATCCCAGGCACAAAAGTCCATGAGATTCTTATCTCTAATTAATCACAGAAAAAGCCAGAAATGGAGCTGTAGCTCAAGGGGTAAAATGCTAGCCTTGAGGAAAAGCTGCTGAGGGATAGTGCCCAGACCCACAGTTCAAACCCCAGAATGAGAAAAAAAAAAAAGTCATCCTGATTATTCTGGGGTCATAATCTTAAGTAACTAGCTTTCTTTCTTAGTTTACTTTTTGAGATACAGGCATGTTGGTCTTGACCTCACTCTCTTCCTGCTTCAGCTTCCAGAGCACCTGAATTACAGTCCGATGCTAGCAAGCTCTGCTCAAGTTGCTCAAGTGAGTAATTTCCTTAAAAAAAAAAAAAACTCTGAGGCAGGCAGAGATCACTACCTCATTTTACAAATTAGAAAACTAAAAAGAAAAGAAAACTAAGGCCTTGACAAGACTTGGCCTCAATGCCAAGCAGAGACTCTGCAGGCTCCCAACTCCTGACCCTGTGCCAGCCAGGCTCACAAAGCATCGGATCACCAGGGTCTCACCCATGTGGGCCTGGGGCAGGCTCCCAGCACGAGCCCTCACCTCAATCTGCCCTATGGTTTCCTGATACTCCTTGTCTCTCGTCTTGAAGAAGGACTCAGTCTCGTGGATCAGGTTGCCCAGGTTTTCCTCTTGCTGGGGAGACACAAGAAAGGGGACAGTTTGGTTGGGAAGAGCAGGGATAAGGGATCATGGGAAGGAGGTGCCCTAGACACCCCCCACTCCTGGCCCTGGGAAGCCCAGGGCCTGGTCTCACCTCACCCTGCAGGTCAATGGTCGGGTTACAGTTGGTAAAGTCTTCCCAGAGCAGAAGTGTGTCTTCATTCTCTTCCCACGTCAGGCTGTCGCAGTCATCATCAAAATCAAAGGTTTCCCGCCTATGGGGTGACACGAGAGGACATGACTAAACAGAAGCCAGTTCCAGGGCCATCCAGAGGACAGCATGGCACAGCTTCTCTTATAGACATACACCTGTACAAATGCCCTTAGAAAAGGCCTATCTCTCTTATCCACAAAGAACCTAACTCTCCTAAAATGCAGAATGTATTTGTGTTTTATTTGTTGATTAAAAGTATATACTTTTAGCTGGGGACCATAGTTTATTCTGTCATCCTTGCTACTCAGGAGGCTCAGATGGAAAATCACTGTTCAAAGCCAACATGAGCAGCAAAGTCCACAAGACTCAATCTCTAATTAACCAGAAACAAATGTTAAGAGGCATGGAGACATGGCTCAAGTGGTAGAAGGACATGGAAGGGCAAGCATCAAACCCTGAGATCAATCCCCAGTACAGGCAAAAATAATAAATTAAGTACACACTTTTTGGGCTAGAGTTGAAGCTCTAGTGGTAGAGCACTAGCTTAGCATATACAAGGTCCTGGGCTCCATTCCCAGCACTGCAAAAAATATATACATTTTTTTAAGATGATAGGCTTTATTTTCTTAATGGAAACTAAAGGTAGTTTCTCTCAAGGCCAATGTAGTGGGTTTTTACTCATATCCTTTGTGTTCCCACTCTGAGCGCAGTGGCTTATATCCCCTGCAGCTTGGAGAAGTCAGCTTTACTAATTCACTTTACACAGATGAGAAAAACCACAGCTCAGAAAGAATAAGTCACTTGTCCAAAGCCACACAATAAATGTGTAGCAGAAACGGGAGCTGAAAGCCAGATCACCTGTTTCCTACAGCCTTTTCCTCCACATCAAATCATCACCAAGAGGCTAGGCATGGTGGTGCATGCTATAATCCCAGCTAACCAGGAAACTGAGAGCAGGAGGATCCTAGTTTGAGGCCAGCCTGGGCAAAAAGTGAGATCTCCATCACAACCAACAATGCAGATGTGGTAGTGTGCACCTGGGATCCCAGCCATGTAGGAGCCACAGGTAGGCAGGTCATATCACAGGCCAGTCCTGGCCCCAAACTCAAAACTCTAACAACAAAATAAGGAATGCAAAAAGGGTGAGAAGTGTAACTCAGGTGATACCGTACCTGCCTGGTGATCATAGAACCCTGAGTTCAAACCCCCACACTACAAAACAAAAAACACCTCACCAAGCACCCATTATGTTCTGGGCTTGGTCTCGTCCCTCAGCATATATTAAAATGAAACGAATTCTAACCTCAAAACAAGCCTGTAAGGTAAAAGAATTATTGTTCCCATTTTACAAGTGAGGAGACAGGCAGGCTCAAGGCGAGTAATTGGCTGCTAGACTGATACATGATAGAAAACTAGCTTTGAATTCAAAATCAGAGTAATTTTAGGGATTCCTAATTGGCTAGAATTGAGAATTTAGTGACCAATCTCCAATTTCCCCCAGATAAAAGGTTCTCAGGATATACCGGCTATCTTGGAGGAACCAACATACCCACTATTCAAACTGGGGAAGGCTGAGTTGTTACACACGCTGGTGGCCCAGGAATGTGGGATCCAGCCTCCAGACTTCCACCCCAAGAATCTCCCCACTGCCTGAACTCCCACTCCACTCATTCCTGGACCACTAAACACAGGATTATCTTAACCACACCATAATGGGACGATGGATGGGAACCTCTGGTCCAGGATCCAGGAGACTTTCTGATTTAAAAGCTTCCTAGTGCGCCCCCTGGAGTCAGGCCTGGCTGGTGCCTGGCCTAACCTCAAGCAGTTCCTTCAGGAGCAGTTCCTTCAGGAGCCTGTAGGTGGCTCTGTGAGTTAGAGACCAGAGCTGGGGGCTGGGAAGGGGGTGCGCTGGGAAAGAGGCATTGCGGTAGCCCCTTGGGTCCATCCATCAGCAACACATACTCCACTCCTGACTTCATTTCCTTTCCACTGTCTGGGATCTGAAGGAAAGCCTTGCCAAGGAACAGAGACAGAAAGGACAAGAAAGGGACAAAGCAGTGATCCATGACCTAGATGCCCTCACTCCCACCCCCAGGCCCACGGCTGTCCTTGGTACAGGCCAGCAGTAAATTCCTCCTCAGTTTGAGGCCCAACAACTGATTTGGCTCAGGAAAAAAAAAAGGCTTTGACATGGGTGTGTCATTCAAAGACTTCAGTAGAACTGGTGATGGAGAGGGGGCGTGGGGGGGGGAAGAGGGGGGAGGCAACCCAACACAACTCAGCTTCTGGCTTGGGTCTGGGCCCAACACCAGTGGAGAAATCGGGAGGAAAGCCAAAGCCTGCAAAGGGTGGTTCATGGCCACCTTGTTCTCGGCTGCAGGACTGAATGGGGGGGGGGGAGGGGCAGGGGAGGCCATGATCAAAGTGATCAGAGGATTTTTTTTTTAAATTTAGGCAACTAGATAAGCAGATTGAACCTGACTCAGACCTGTCATCATCCAGGTATACACTTCTACAAAGCTGCTTCCTACAGGAAGAAGTATTGGCCCAGGGAAACTCCTGGCAGATTCCAGAGGGTTTCTCTGCAGTTCACCCCATTCCTGGTGAACTTACAAATTCTAGATAGACTCCATGAAGATGAGGAAAAGGACCTTCAGAGATGCTCTTTATTTTGGGGGGGGGTGTTGCGGGTAATTGGTATACCAGTCTCACTACATAGTCTAGACTGACCTCAAACTCATGATCCTCCTGTTTCTGACTTCTGAGTGCTGGGATTACAGGTGTATACCACCAAACCCATTTGGAGAAACCTTTTAATTCAACCTAATGAAACTGACCTGGGGATCGCTTGTACATCCCACCTGGTCAGGATCAGGAATGCCCAGAGTAACATTCAGAACAATAGACCCCAATCATGGCTCTTTTTTAAAAGCCCCACTTGTCAGGGGAAGATAATGGGGTTGGGCACAGGAAGGGAAGAGGACTCATGTTAAAAGATTAATCGAGAGTCTAGGGATGTCCTTCCCACTCTCAAACAAGTGTCCAGAATGCCACACCGTCGCAGGTCTGCTTAAAGGAATATAGGCTGGGGAGGGAAATATCAGGTCAGTAAACTCCCATCCCACTCTGTCCCTATCTTTTCTATGCATCATTCTGGCTTAGCAGAAAATCACCCAAGACAGCAACCATGATGCAGCAGAGACAGAAGAAGTATACTTCTTCCAAGCAGTAAGACAGCTGGTGTGGGAGGACAAAGAACTTGGAGGGCCTGGCTCTGTTCTAATTCTTTGTGGTCCTCTCTGAGCAGTTCTCTCATTAGTAGCCTGAAGAGGCTGATGGTATGATCTTTGGACCATCATGTGAAGCTAGCCTTAGGGCTGGAGAGTTCCAGGTTAAAGCAGAATTTGCAGATCTAGGTGCTCAACAGCAAAGGCTCCAAAAGACAGCCCATGCGTGCCACTGGGCTGGGAAGAAAGGAAGAACCCAGGGACTAAGTCCCACCACTGCCCAGAGCCGTACCGGTCTCTCCCCTGATCCCACTTTAGGGCACTATAGAGATTAGAGTCCAGAATATCACACTGAATAGGCCAAGACCACAATGCTACTGTGCCCTAAGGCCAAGTACTCCCAGTGAGGTTCCCATACCCCAACTCTCTGTTGGATAGGGCAGGGGAGCCCTGATGGGCAGCAACTGCCAGTTTCCTTCAATGCTGAATTTTCAGCTACTAACGGGACCTCACGGAACCTGCACACAGGCAGCACATTTACATAGCCAGCTTCTGCAAGCTGGTACCAGCTAGAACCAGCCACCTCTGACTATACCAGCCCAGATTCTGGGCAGCAGCTCCTGGTGAGAGGGTACATGGTAAAAGCAGGCCTGGTCTGCTTTCCTGTAAGATACTGGCCAAGTATCTCAGCCAAGTTGCTGACTTCCTCAGAGCCTCAGTTTCCTTGTCTATAAAAGGGAAGTCAAGTCAGCCAATTGCAGACCTGTAGTATGCTCCATGCATGGGAATGGGGTGGGACTTCCTGTGGGTACATGTGGTGAACTCAGCCAGCCCATTAACAGAGATTGGAGGAAGCAAGCCAGCCCACCAAGTGACCATCACAGTGCACTGGACCTTTCTAGATTCATGAAGTAATCAGGTCCAGGCTCTTCTATGCATGACCAGAAAGGGCAATGTCCAGCCCTTTAATCATGTGGGCAGGAAAGACTCCCTCAAGTAGGGGGTGATTCCCTCCCACTCCTCTTTGGTGGGGAAGTTTCTAAAGAAAAGTTAAGAGAAAGGTCGCAGCTGGTATAAATGATCATGGCCAATGGAAGTGTACAATTCATGTCAACAGTGCCCTGTGCCTCAAGTTTCCTGTCAACAGTGCCCAGGGAGTCAGTGCCTGCTCTCAAGCTACCTAGAGAGACCGAAAACATGAAGCTTCCCAAATGATCACTACTGAAAACAAATCCCAATCCTTCCAGAATACTATGCTGACCAAACCGAATACATCTGTGGGATACTCAGCCCAGGCCTTGAGGGTGCCTCCTTCCCCCAAGCCTTGGTCATCTGGGCTACTCACAGCTGGTTAAACATGCGTTTCATCTCATCTGTGATGTTCATGGAGCCGACCTCATCATCAGAGAACCGGTTCACCTCCCCGTCCTGCTCAGAGATGTCATCGTCCGAAGCCACTTTGCGTTCTTTCTTTTTGGGGACCACCTGGACCGGAAGGCAAGAGATCAAGGTAACTATGGAGTTTTGGCTGGGATGGAGGGGAGGGGTGAGCCAGCAAGGGAACTGGCATCCCTGGGAGGATGTGGGGGGAAGTAGGTCATGGCTAGGGCCAGTCATTGCAGGGAGACAGGTGTGCGGGTCTTCTAAGAAGCAGGCAGCATTGGCAGAAAGCATGAAGTGAGTGACATGCAGGGTGGAGAAGAAATGCCCAGACCAAGCCCTGCCCTGGAAAGGCCTGGTGGTTGGGCTGGTTCAGCTCACCCCTTCACCAGAAAAGCAGTCCCAGGATTTGGAGTGAGGGAAGCCAGACCAGGCCCTAGTCACCTGGGCTACCTCAGAGCCAGCCAGAGAGATGAAGCCTTGACCCACAGATCCATGCCACCCAGAGCCTCATCCTCTCCCATGCAGAGGCATGGATGGGGGGCCTGAGGCTCACCAGGCTTCCACCCTGAGCAGACAAGACACGAGCAAATGAGTGCCACATGGATCTCCCCAGCAAAGGGGCGGCGAGGAGGGGTGCGGGTGGAGAGCGCCCCAGGAAGGCGTAGGCCGCCTCACTCTCATCCAAAATCACACACAAAGAGCGACGACACACCCTACTGCCCTGGGCTCAAGCAGAAGCCAAACCACAATCCAAAACTCGGAACACAGCCTTCGGAGAAAGAAAGGTACCCTCAGTCGGCTGGGCCTCTCCAGAGCACAATCCACTGGTGACTGTTTTCTCAGGGGCACCCACCCCTGCACAGTATAGGTCTGGGGGTGTCAAGAGACTCTCTGGAGAAGTGGGAAATAATCAAAGGCCAGTAACTCCTCTTCCAAATTCGGAGGCCCAGCTGCCAGAGCTCAAGCCAGGTCCTCCAGTTGTCCACTAGCCTGGCCAAGGATCCCCTACTAGCATGAGGACAATGTCCCATCCTGGCACCCAGAGGTTTAGCAGGCAGCAGGGAGGCAGTGGGCACAGTGTGGGCTGGAGCATGAGTCCTGGAGGGTCACGAGGCCTGAGGCCCGGCTCAGCTCTGCCATGTCCTTCCTTGTACACAGTCCATCACCCCTGGGGACTCGGGCTCCTTTGTGTCCATGTGACACAGAGCAGTCACATCTGGTGGAGCCAGAGGGGCCTCCAAGTCCTTGGGTTTGGGGAGGCCGACGCTGCCTCTCAGGATGGGGAGTGAATGGGACGTGGATGATGAGGGGATTGGCTGGCGGTGGTGGGGGCCAGGGCTGCTCAGGGAGGGTCAGGTTTTGGCTGGTGAGCGGGGTGGCCCCAGTCACCTGGAAGATCTTGGACACGTCTTCCGAGTTCCGCTGCTGTGCGACATCGCACAGCTTGGCCGTAATATCGATTCGGCGGCAGATGTCCATGTCCACCTTCATGGCCTTTTCTTGGATCTTTGTGTCCAGGTCTGTCATGGGCTGCAGGGAGGACAGCAGGGGTTACGTGAGCGAGGGGTGGAGCAAGCAGGAAGGGCCTGGCTGATAGGTGGGGAGACCCCTAGGTGTGAGGGGTTCCTGGAGACTGGGTTGGGAGGGGGGGTGTTGATCATTTCCTGGGAGTGGAGGGATGATTAGCACTGCTCAGGGTGGGAAGGGGCAATGGAGGCCTTGGAGTGATGAGGTGAAACCGCGTGTGCTGACTCCGCAGAGCTACAGAGCACCCTCTCAGCTGGACATGCCTTCAGTCTTGTTGGAACAAAAACCAAAAGAAAAGACCTTCCCACTGTTGAAAGCCGGCCCTTCATTTCCCACCACATGCCTGCCAGTCCCCACATGGCAGGCTGGCCCTGCCCCTCGCTCTCTTCCAGCCTGTTCCACAGCTGGCAGCGGGAGGGCACCTGGAATGGGATGGGGTGGGGTCCTCCTGAACCCAAGTGGGAGGAAGTCAAGTGGCTCCCCCTGGGGCCTTACAGCATCTCCCAGATACACCCAGCCACCAGCCCTCGAGTGCCAGGAGCCAAGCCAGGCTGTCACCCAGTTCAGGCTCCTTGTCCTTTCTGGCGGGCTCTGTGTGCACCCTGTCCAGTGCATAAAGGAGGCCTCTGCTGGTAACAGCTGCTCCCACCCAGGGCCAGTGACTCAGATGGGCTCCAGATGGCCCAAAGGATGCACATGGGCCACTCCCAACTTGACAAAGCAACCCTACTGGAGGCTCTGGGCCCAGGAACCTCTCCGGCTGGCACAGCCCAGACCACTGTCACCCCAGTGCCAGACCCAAGGCTGCATGGTGAGCTGGGAAGGAGCCGAGCAATACACACAGACCGTCAGAGGAGCCTGGGGAGGGCAGATGGGTTAAGCAGCAGATTAATGCATCTCTACTCAGACCGAGGGAAGCAACGTGGGGAGGACAGGGTAGGGAGGGCGTCTGGCTTCTGCTGCGTCCCTCATCCTCAGGACAAACCAGGCAGCCAGGACTCTAACTAGAAGCTGAGCTTGGAGCCTCAGAGTGAATGAAGCATTCTGCATGATGAGGGGGTGGGGGGAGTCATGATGCCTAGGGTGGCAGCGCGTGGCACTTACGTCACTCATGAGCCCCTTGAACACCACTAGCTCAGCCTTGAGCCGCTCGATCTTCTCATTCATCTCCTCCTGGATGGCCTCAGCTTCCTGTGCTGCCTGCAGGTGGAGATGGGCAAGCTATAGAGGAATCCTGTGGGCAGGAAGGGGCTGGACATCTGGGTTTGGGGCTTTGGAAAGGGTGGCAGGACCTGTGTGTCAGCCTGGATTCCTGCTAAGCCCTCTGACTATCCCTAACACTTTTCCAAGGATCATTAATAGCAGGGGAAAATCTACCTTCCCAGTACTTCAGAAACCCAGGTTGATCCAAGTAACATTCCTATTTAACTACCTCTGGTCTCAGAACCAGCCACGTCATCTGTGTAATCAAAGGTGAGCAACAGAGGCATGTGTAGATGTTTGCATGGAAAATATGAGAAGGCCACACACCAACTGATAAGCTGTGCAGAGTAGAACTGCAGGCAATTTTTATTCTGTTTTGTTTTAGGTGTTTTTTTCATTTTTTTGTTTTGCTTTTGCATATATGAATTTTCCAAATACCTGGTCATGAACATGCTAGGTTATGAAAGAAAAAAAAATTACCCTTGAGCTGGGAAGGTGGCTTAGTGGTAGAGTGCTTGCCAAGCATGTACAAAGCCTTAGGTTCGATTCCTCAGTACCACATACACAGAAAAAATCAGAAGTGGCTCAAGTGTAGAGTGCTAGCCTTGAGCAAAAGAAGCTCAGGGACAGTGCCCAGGCCTTCAGTTCAAGCCCCAGGTCTGGCAAAAAAAAAAAAAAATTCTTTTTCTCATCCTTTTCCTCCTACACATTGCTAATTATTGTTCTCTCCTTAAAGCTAAGTGTTTTAAATATCAGAAAGTAAATTTTCATATTGACTTTTTAAATTTGGTTTGGTTGTACTGGGGATTGAACCTAGGGCTCTGTACAAGCTAAGCAAATGTTCTTCCACTGAGTTCCACTCTTATCTAATGCCCTTCCTTTGGTGCTGTGGCACTCTACCACGTAAGCCACAATTCTACTTCTAACATTTTGCTGGTTAATTGGAAATAAGAGTCTCACAGACCTTCCTGTTCCAACTGGCTTAAACCTGCAATCCTCAAGCTCTCAGCCTCCTGAGTAGCTGGGATTACAAGCATGAGCTACCAGTGCCCAGCTTAAAAATGTTTTGAATGGACTTTTTCATGCTTCTTCATAGGGTTGCTACTCCATAGCTCCCATTGACAGAGAAGAAAAGAGAATTCACAAAGTGAGGTTTGTTCAGTGCCCAACACAGGCAGGTGAGCAGCACAGCCCCAAATTCAAAGCCACCACCATAGCAACAAGGAGACAACAAAGCCTCAGAGTTCACCATGGAGCCTGCTTGGGAAGCAGCCCACATGGTGACGCGCCCACCAGCTATCTCCAAGTATCAGTCACAACTTAGGAGACCTACAAGCTGAGGGCACAAGGGCTTAGAAACCTAGCCCAAGCCTCGGATGGGGAGAGAGGCTGAAGCGGAGAGTCATTGGCCCTGGGTCATCAGCAAGACCCAGGTTTCCCTGCTCCTATGCCCAAACTTTTCTGCTCCACTGTGCTGGGCTATCCCTAGCCATTAAGTAGAAGAGATGGAAAGGATCTGTAGGCTCACAGAGGAGAGGCCAGGGCGGCAGAGGCTTTGGTCACATGGCCATCCCACATGTCTCTCCTGGACCTCTCAGGACCCCTGAGGGCGATCTTACCTCCTGCAGTGTGTCCACCATGGTCTGAAGGTTCATGCGCTTGGCAAGTTCCTCCTCCCACCTGTAAAAGCCAAGAAGGACAAGTGGTCAGAGAGTGGCCTCGTGGTGCCAGTCCAGGGCTCAGTGTCCACCCAGGTTGGGGAGGGACTGAGCATGAGAAAATCCATCCTGCATGCCCTCCAGGAGCTCCCAGACAAGAGATGGTGGGAAAGGAAGGCATTGAATGGCGCCAACCATAACCAGGTGGCTGCTGGGCACCATTGGCTCACACCTGCAATCCTAGCTACTGAGGAAGCTGATATCTAAGGATCTCTGTTAGAAGCCAGCTCAGGCAGACAAGTCCATAAACCTTTTTTGTTTGTTTGGTCAGTTGTAGGGCCTGAACTCTGGGCCTGGGCGCTGTCCCTCAGCTCTTCAGCTCAAGGCTAGCACTCTAACACTTGAGCCACAGCGCTACTTTTAGCTTTTTCTGCTTATGTGGTGCTGAGGAATCAAACCCAGGGCCTCATGCATGCAAGGCAAGCACTCTAGCGCTGAGCCACTTTCCCAGCTCCCTCCATAAGACTTTTATCTCCAAGTAAACATAAAAAAGAATCCTACATAGCAATTGAGCTCAGAGATGTCAAATGTCTGGCCCCAAAGACCCATGGCTAGTCAGTAAGTGAAGCCCAAAGTCAAACCTTGATCAGTTTAATTACACTAAAACAAAACAAATACAGCTCTCACTTCATTGGCTTTATTTATTCATTGGCTTTATTTATGATATGCCAGATCCTGTTCCTAGAACATTCTGGGTATCGTTTTATTCATGTATTGAAGAGGAACAGGAAAGGTCACAGGGGTGCACCAGGATGATGCACCCCCAGCATTATCTGCAGTGCATGAAGAAACAGCTCCCTGAGACTGGCTGGCTGACTGCCATGATGATAAAACCCTGACTCCCAGCATTGAGACATCTGTTCTACCAGAGGTAAACTCAGCCCTCCTACAGTTAGTTCTATAGCAAAAGTGCTCCCATTATCCTATGATCCAGGTAAAGAAAGCAGGGCTCAGAGCCACACACTCATGGGAAGGGGAGGATACCCCCTCCCCCCGCCCCAGAGGAGGCTTCGGCCTGAGTGCTTAGAGACACCCCCACCCCCAGGCCAGGAACCTCCAAGCCTGAATGAAGGTCCTAAGTCTCTCCCAGCAGCATCTCCTCCCTCCCCCATCCCAGGACAGACAACGGAGCTTCTGTCTTCCCTCAGTCCATGCTGCTGTCCCTACATGGCTGAAGCTCTGGAGGATGCTGCCGGCCAGCTAAAAATAGGCCAGAGGGGAGGAATGGAGGAAGAGTGGGTTACGTCACCAGCTTTTGGAAACAAGAGAAAACGGATACTGTTTGCACACAGAGAGGAAAATTCCTCCCCTCTCCCACACAAGACCAGTAGGCCCTAGCCGAGCTCCTGGAGGACAGGCACACAGGCCAGCTCACTTCAGTCTTTACCAGCCTGGCCCAAATCAACTGTGGATCCAGGGTACGGACATGAGGGGCAGGGGCTGAGGCTGAGGCCTCTGACAGCACTAGGGGAGTGGGAACGGGGGGGAGGGGGCGGGGAGGGAATCTCAGGGCCCATGGGACCAGTTTGTACAGAGAAGGAAACTGTGGCCCAGAGTGCACACATCATCTGCCCAAAATTGCTCAGTGTATCAGGGGCAGAGCTAAGCATTCAGCCTCAATGCGGGGGGACAGGAATGCCAAGTAGGGAGAAGCTACCAGGCCATCTTCATCCCTCTTGGCAGTAGGGAGGGAGCACCCGGGGCCACCCAAAGGAGGGTAGGCCTTAGGCTGAATTACCTCCTAGAGACAGCAAGTTCCTCTGAGGAGGGGGAAGGAAGGAGATGACTTGGCTCCAAAGACTCTAAGCAGGGTACAAGGGAGCATCTGAAAGGCAAGGGAGCGTCTAAAAGTAGAGATGCCTGCAGCCTGGCCTCACTCCTGGGTCTCAGCAACAGCAGGAGCAGCTGAGTGGGGCACAGAGGGAAGAAGGATGACACAGGCAGTTTCTTTCCCATTGGCTCCTGGAATGCCCCACCCCCCGCACCCTCTTTTGAGCAACCATCCAATGCAAGTGGGGAGGGGGGTCGTCCACAGACCCGTGCACAGCTGGGGAGAGTGAGGCCCCCAATCAATTCAGGACCTCTGGTATCAGGACCTCTACTCAGTAACAGCCACCATTTGTGGGCTCCACACAGGAGCTAGTCCTTATCCCCAGATCATCTACTTGAGTATGAATTATTATTCATACGCTAGTGTGAATTATTAACACTCTCAGGTAATGATTTTTTAAAAATACAAATTCCTTGTGCAGATGAGAGAGCTAGGGTCCACTGAGGTAAAGCAACTTGTCTAACTCAGCTAGTAGGCAGGGAGCTGGAACTCAAATCTAACTCAGCCCTAAAGTAGTGAGGGTAAAACTAACCTGCCTGGGAACTACCTGGCCATCTTTTCCGATTCAGCAGATCCACAGGAGGCAGACAGCTCCGGGGTCGGGGTGTGGGGGTGTGTGTGTAGGAGGGGGAATGCTGACATTTTTTTGTTGTTGTTGCAAGGCAGAGACTTGAACTCGGTAGCAGAGGATTTGCTCCTGGGCTGGCACTCTACTAATTGAGCCACACCTTCAACCCCAGCTGACAGCATTTTCAATGGCCAGGCTCTGGGGGGACCACACTTTTCATTACTTCCTCCTCCTCTTCTTCCTCCTCTTCTTGCTCTTCCTCCTCCTCCTCTCCTCCTGCATGGTGAGCACACACACACACACACACACACACACACACACACAATTTCCCCATGCTGCACACTGAGGATGAGTTTGCACAAATGATTTCTTTCCCAAACCAGGCTGGGTGGGCAGCTGGCTGGCTGCCTCCTGGAGGTGGAAGTCAGACCCCACAGGGGACAGCAGCTGGCTGCAGACTGAGCCTACCACCCTGACACACGGCCCGCCCAATGCATCAGGAAACCTGGCTTGGCCAACTCCAGTGTTGACAGTGCAGAAAATCTCTGTCCTTCAGCTGCCAGGCTGCCTGGGGTGAAGGGCCAGATGCACGATGTATCTGTTAGGTTGCCGCAGACACCCTGCTTTCACTGCAACTCATTTCAGTCTCACTGAAAACTAGTCAAACGAATTGTTGGCTTTGACATTTCACACACCAGACACCACCTCTTCCCTAAAAGACAGGGTTCTGCAGGGAGGGGAGCCAGTTCAAAAAGGACAGAGCACAGGAAGGCACTGGCAGTCTGTCACCAATGCCACCGGAGGGGATGCTGTTGTTGGTCAGAGTTTTGGTGGATGTTGTGTATGTGTGCGCATATGTGTGTGTATGTCTCTGTGTGTGTGTGTGTGCGCGTTTGCGCGCGCACTTGCGTGAACGTGCACTTGTACTGGAGCTTGAACTCATAGCTTCTCACTCTTGCTTGGCTTTTTCCACTGAAGTCTGGTGTTCTATCACTTGAGCAACACCCCCACTTCTGGCTTTTTACTGGTTAATTAGAGATGAAAGTCTCATGGACTTTCCTGCCCAGGCCAATTCTAAACTGGGATCCTCAGATCTCACTCAGCCTTCTGAGGAGCTAGGATTATAGGCATGAGCTGCCCATGCCCAACTTTGGATGTTTCCTTTAAGCCTTTGCCCTCCCTACTTGCCAAAGTGGCAAACATCTTGCCCTCAGTCAACACTGCTGGGAAATAGTAATGCCTGGAATCAAACCTGTGTCTGGTCCAGTCCAAGTCCTGAGATGCCCACGGTGGAAAGCATTGCTGTGATTGCAGCTGACCAAGGCTGGCTAGGGTCACCTTGGAGAGATGACCTTGGAGCATGACCTTCTGTTAAGTTTCCCTCAGCTGCTGCTGGACAGTTGGAACTTCTCCTCTCAAAGAGTGGATGAGAGAAGAGGGGGTACTTGCTGATTATTTTCTGGCGTGTTCATTTAGGTGCCAGGTCGTGCTTCATAAAACATCAATTCAAGTCCCCTGAAGGAGGTCTCTATTTTGCAGTTGAGAGCACAGAGAACGTAGGTAACTCTTCCCTTCCTCTTCCTTCACCTCTGTCTCCTGAAATCCTATCCCTTCTGTCAGGCTTGTCTCAAATATCATCTCCTCCCTGAACCTGGTCTACCGCCAGTGTTTTCCCTCTTGGAGTAACAGTGGCTAGAGGCAGGATCTGCTCTCCCCCAGGCAGCCTGACCCACAGTGCTGTCCCACAGCACATGCTCTGGCCCAAAGAAGCCAGCCCTGACCAGTGTGACAGGGAAGTCACTACCATCTTCTCCCCACACCAGGGTCTGCTGACATCCACGCTGGGGCTTCTCAGATGCCCTGGGCCCCTGAAGTAGGATGGAGCAAGGGATGTGATACTTGGTTTTGGAAGGAAATGGGTGCAAAGGAGGAGCTAGGGCTAACGCTAGGGTCCAATTAGGCCAGCAGTGCATTAACTTTGTTCGAACTACCGCTCCAGGCTGTATTCCCCAGACCTAAAGCTGGTGAGGCACTGAGTTGAAAACACTGATTGGACTGGATGGAAGAACGAATGGGCAGATCCAAGCAGGGCTCATTTCCCTCCCACCGGCTCATTCCCCCAAGCCACCCTTTTCCCCAGCCAAGCCTCTCCCCTTCTAGCCTCCTCATCTTTGATTCCCTCCCTGAGAGATCAGGGAGCCAAATCCCTAGCACAACACTAGCTGTGTCCACTCCAGATCCTCTCCTGAGAGAGACAGGCCAGGCCTGGGGAGGGTGAAGCTGGACAGGAAGCAGGCAGGGAGCAGGACAGACCTCCCTCTCCCACAGCCCTAGGGGAGGTAGGGACAGCAGGACAATGGATGCCGGGAAAGGAAATGACAGCATCTCACTGAGTGTTGGGACCTGCCATCTTAACAGGCACACGTGGGAGGCCAGTGGCCAAGAGGGGGGAGGTGGCAGCCAGATGTGGTCTCTCTGCATTCCTGAGGAGCTACTGCTGGGACCACGTGATGACAGATGAACGGGAAGCCTCAGAGGAATGGGGTGCAGTTTCAAGGCCAGCCCCCACCCTGCCTCACCCAGCACCAGGGCCAGTGGTTCCCTTCCCCCATCAGTTCAAAGTGACACTCAGGCCCTGGAAAGGAGCTTCAGAGCAAAGCCAGTCTGAGGCGGAAACTGAGCTGAAGTCTCTGGCAGAGGGGCTGACTCATGGGGTTTTCACTTCCTGTGGTATTAGAGGAGGCTTTTTAGGAGATTGGATGTAGCCCTGGCAAATATTTAATACTGAGATTCAGGACAGTAGATACAGTTCAATTACTACCCTACCACTTTCCATCTCTGTGACCTTAGACTAGCCGATTACCCTCGCCAAAGGAAGTTGAGTTTCCTTTGGAGAGCAGCGGAGCACAGCTGGGCAGTGCGGATGGGCACATCTGCGTGGTATCCCTTCCTGGGGATCAGAGCTCTGTGGAGATGGTGGGGTGAGTGGTAGACTGGAGGGGCAGGCAGGGTGGGCAGGGGCTGCCAGACGGAGCCTTGGAAGGGACCTGTGGGCTTCCCGGCTGTCATTTCCGGTGGGGATGGGTTGGAATGTTCACTTAGAGGTGGGAAGCACCCTTCTGAGGATGGGCATGAGACTCCCAGTTGTAGCCTAACCCAGCATCTCAGTCTGGCTTCCACAGCCAGAGAAAGCAAAGGAGGGGCCTCAGGGGATGGGAAGGAGCCAAAGGAATGGTCCACACCTTGCTGGAGAAGGGCAGCAGCCGGCACACCCAGGCCAACTCACTCAGGTGATGAGAAACTAGCTCAAGTAAGGCTGGGCAAGAGCCATCAATGGAAAACTTCATTCTGGGCCAAGCGTGGGCCTGGCCTGGGGTGGAGGGCAGGTGGGGGCAGACAGCAGTTTCCTTTCTCAGTGTACGGCCCTGAGGCCCTGGGCTCCTCCTTGGCGGGGGGGGGGGGGGGGGGGGGGGGGAGAGACAGCGCTGTGCTGGAAGCTGTGGCTCTGATCACAGAGGACTTTGCCTGGCTGGTGCTACCTGCCCACAAGGGAACAGGAATGCTACACAGTACCCTCATGGGCACTGCCTTGGCCAGGGCCTCCCAGCACAGCGCGTGCCCTTCTGCACTGGGGAAGGACCAGGAAGTCACAGAAAACCTAGAGCTCCACCAGCTCCCCACTTCCCTTTTGGGGAGCTCACCACCCTCAACTGAACTGATATCCTCATTCCCAACCACCCCCTTTCACATCAGAGCCCAGGCAGACACAGAATTCAGCTTTAAAAAAAAAAAAAGGGCCGTGGGAGGGGGCGGGGCTGGGACACAGACAGAAGCCACCGCGCCAACCAGGCAGCTAAGTGCTGAAACACTTCCTCTTCGCCTCCCAACTTCCTCCCACTCTAAGTGAACATTCCAACCCATCCCCACCGGAAATGACAGCCGGGAAGCTTAAGATACCTGCCAGCCCACAGGTCCCTTCCAAGGCTCTGTCTGGCAGCCCCTGCCCACCCTGCCTGCCCCTCCAGTCTACCACTCACCCCACCATCTCCACAGAGCTCTGATCCCCAGGAAGGGATACCACGCAGACGTGCCCATCCGCACTGCCCAGCTGTGCTCCACTGCTCTCCAAACGAAACACAAATTAAATGCCAACTGATCGTCTCCGCGGAGGAAGTATTAATTTAATGTGAACACTTAACCAGGGCAGCCGATTCCATTACGGGCAGGCGGCAAACGGCCTGGGCAGAGCAGTGCATGGGCTGCAGCTGGCAATGAGGCTGCCGGAGGAGCCAGCAGACCACGCACGCTCCCCACCCCCCATACCAGCACACTGCCACCCACACAGAAGCAGCAGCTTCAAGGAGGTAGCTACGGTCTGGCAAGGAGGCTCACAGGGAAGAAGCTCTGTGACCAGGCTCTGAGACCGGAGATACCATTCCCAGTCCTGTGAATGAGCTATGTCTCCATCCTGGGCCTCAGTCTCCCCATCTAGAGCAGGATATCTAAGAATCTGTTGGGACATCACATCTGCAGGGTTATGAGCCAACCCCGCCTGGAAGAGGTAATATCCCACATCATGAAGCCGCTGGTCCTCACCAACAGGCACCCCCAGGCCTCCTCTCCCTGGTCAACAAGCAGGGAATGGGGGCAACATGAACTGAACTGACTCATTCTGCCAACAGGTCCTGGCCACAGGCCGCTCAGGCTTTACAGAGTCCAAGATTCTAGGTGCCTCCAATGTCCCAGTGACCACAAATACCCTTAGCCTGGAGCTGGGGATCTGGGCTCTCTGTGGGAAGAGGCCTTGCAATAACCAGGAAGGAGTGTATGACCAGCCTCTAACTGACCACCATAGCTGTGCTCATTATGTAAAGCAGCTGGCCACATGCACAAAGTCCTGTATCTACTGTCCCAGCTCAGCTGGGTGGCCTTGGGCAAGGCTCTTCCCACCTCTCAAATCACTGTCCCTTTAGTGATACCGTAATGTCAGGGAATTCTCAGGGCCCCCCTGGCCAAGCTAGAAACCAGCTTTTGTGGTTCCTGGGCAAACACTGGCATGGACTACAAAGATGAGAAACTACAATATCTCAAATCAAAAGCCAACCATCCATCCAAGAAGTCAAACCAGGGTATAAGGTACACAGAAAAGCAAGGGACCCTGGAGCCAGAGGGTCCTGTACTCAAATCCTAGCTATGCATACATACAGAGCTATGCAGCTCTGTGACCTCAGGTTTGTCACCTACCCTCTCTGGGCCTCATACTTACCATTCACCTCACAAAGGTTTTGGTTTGTTCATTTGTTTTGAGCTAGGACTTGAACTCAGGGCCTGGGTGCTGTCCCTGAGCTGGTTCACTCAAGGTTAGCACGCTACCATTTGAGTCTCAGCTCTATTTCCAACTTTCGGTAGTTGCCAGAGACTTTCCTGCCTGGGCTAGCTTTGAACCACAATCTTTAGGTGTCAGCCTCCTGAGTATCTAGGATTGCAAGTGCACCCAGCATTCACAGAGGTTTTGCAACCATTTCACGGGTGAAACATGTGAGGGGTGTCCACAACAGCGCCTGGTGTGGCCTGAAGACAGTCGGGGTCTCATCCTCACCCTCATGGCCCACAGTGTCAGTCACACAGAAACTGGCGGAGTGCCCAGGGAAGGCCGTCTGACCCCAGGGCACCATGCCACAAGGTGGCATAGACAATGGTGGTGGTGACAAGCCAGTGCCACTCCTGGCTGAGAGACCAGAAGGACACAAAGATGGGACCACAAAGGAAAAGAAGCCAGGTGCCAGTGCCACCAGCAAACAACTATTGCCTCCCTCCACAGCCCTAGATGGACCCTGATAAATAATGGGCACTGTCTAGTACTTTGAGGTCCATCCCAATGAGGGCCACTGTGGCAGGCGAGGTGCAGACGGGAGGGCCTGGCCAGCCTGATGCCACCACCCCGCAGGCACAAAGCAGTTCAGGGCATCCTTCTGGGCCAGGTACTCGCCTGGTGGGCAAAGTGGAGACCACAGACGCCCAGATCACCTGTTCCAATGCCACGCTGAGGTTTCAGTTGTTTTATAGGCCAATTACCCAGTGTCCCTGTCTGCCCAGATTCCCAGGGTCAGTGAAAACAACTTTGGAGAAATGGCAGCTCCAGAACGCTCATTCATAATCCCATAATCCAGAATGGCACGCAGGGTAGCACCCTCTCTCAAGCGTCTCTGACCAGAAACCACACCCAAGCAGAGCCTGCCCCCACACCCCACGCCATTCTGAGAAAGAAAGGGACTGAAGAGTCCCATGGTAAAGAGGAATCTGTGTCCCAAATTGCAGGGTACAGGGACAGTTCTGGAGTACCATTTCCAAACTCTGCCAGGCTTGAGGTCACACCTGTCCCCATCCTCCAGGGAGCCCTCCTGGGCTACTACACCCACCCTGGCATCTCAAAGTTTGGGTCCTACCTTCACTATGCATCCAGAGCACTATCAATTTCTACCTTCTTGCCTTTCCCAACAGCCCCCACTCACCCAGGAGAAGGGAAAGATGTGTGTTGACTGTACAACACCTACTAGGCATCATTAAAGGCTCACCACCTCTAGTCTTCACAGCAGCTCCATGAGCCAGCATTTAGCATCCTGTGAGAACACAGAGGCTCAGACAAAAATGCTCAAGGTCAAACCCAAGTCTGAAGCCCTCTGGCCTCAGTGGTAAGACAGCACCTCTGCTCTATAAGCCCCTCCCCACCAGCCCTCTCCAGGGGCAAGTGGCTCAGAAAATGCCAGATCACATAGCCAGGGCCTGGTGCCCAAACCTCTGCACGCAAAGTCACGGTACTGACTTGGACAAGAGCCACACCGCGGGGGACATGCTTCACCCATGACCTTCACTTCTCAAGGCTTGCAAACCTGCGTGGAGAAAGGCCTGTGCCCACAGCCACCTCCACACTAAACCAGCTAGAGGCGGTTCAAGGGGAAGCCAAACCTATTAGCTTTAGAGTTGGGCAGAACCAGGTCCAAATCCCTACACTCTAGAGTATGTGCTTCTGGGCAGATCACTTCCTACCAATCTCCTGGCCTCCCCTTGTGACCATCAGGAAGTGGGGATCGCCAGGGGCCCCCAAATAAATGAAAGTTCTCGCCCCTTCCCAACTCTCCCTGACACTGGCCAGCTCCTGTCTTCTGGGTCTCCATCTCTTCATCTGGAAATGCTCTCAGCCTCTATGCAGTTTGGCAGGACTGGAACTCGTGGGTGGATGGGGAGAGACTGCAGTTTATGTATCCTCGGGTCTCTATCACTGTGGGATGGCGGAAGGGGCAGAAGCCCCCTGGGTGCCATTGAGCCCCACCTTTAAGAAGGTGCTAATGGAATGCTCACCTTGTAGGTAGCTGGGGCCATGAGCAGCTAGACAAAGCACTTGGGACTGGGCTCAGCTCCTAACAAATGCTCAACGATTTGTCACAGAACCAGCCATCCAGTTGGGTGGCAGCTCCACCGAGTAGACTGGCCAGGGCACTGGGCACCAGGCAGCATGGGGGTGCCAAATGAACGCCCTGCTGCTTTGGCAATACATGCACCAGAGGACGACATCTCCTCCCTGCCTCCCACTCAGCACCACATCCAACGAGAGAGGAAAAAGAGTCTCCAAGAGAGGGTGTGGAGCCTGGGGTGCAGAGTATAGAGCACCTGCCCCACAGCTCAGCTGGCTCCTGCTCACACTGTACCTTCCATGCCCAGGGAAGGGTGGGAGCCACTTCCCACATGCCCACAGCAGCCAAGTGCTGGGCTCAGAAGTGCTCCAAGACCTTCCACCACTGAGAGGGGAGGCAAGTTCCAGGGCTCCTCCCAGATGGGGGTGTCTGGCTTCTCTAGTGCATCGGGGAGCCCTGGCTGGGCACTGGTGCCTGGGTCCCGGGCACAAAGACCCTTGGGGGATCTGGAGATGAAAAGTCCTCTTAGCTGTGCCCAGGGGTGAAGGGGCCACACCTGAGTCACCCTTCCTCAGGGCACCTGGGGACTGGAGGGAGAAAAACACCAACAGCCCCTCACTGGGTGGCAAGGGGCAACTTGTCACTCTTGTCTCCTCTGCGTCTTTTTTTCTTAATTGTGGTAAAGTGTACATCACTTTGTCCCAATTTTACCATTTCCAGTATACAGTTCGGCAGCATTTAATATATTCGTTGTTACACAACTATCACCACCATCCATCTTTGGTGGAAAAAAAAAATTTACCTTCCCAAACTATAAATACAAACTACCTATCCCCCACCCCCCAGCTTTCCACTCTCTGTCCCTTGTGAACTGCTATACTCTACTTTCTTGGGAAAGTAGAGTCACAGTATTTGTCCTTCTGTGACTTGGTTTTGTTTCACATAGCATCATGTCTTCAAGGTTCTCCCGGGTTGTGCCCTATGTCCTTACTCCTGTGATTTGGGCAGGTGTGTCCCCCAAAATGTGTGTGCTGGAAGCTTGGCTCTCAGGGTGGTAATGTGGGAGGTGGTGGGAGCTTTAAGAGACCCTGGATCAGTCTCTAGGGTCAGCCTAGTCACTCCCCAAGCTGGCTTCCTGTGTCATAGCTATCACCCCCGTCCTGCCTGAGATCCCCTGACTACTCCGTCCGTCACACTGCAATGCAAGCAATAGGGCCTCTGCCACAGCCAGCGTCCTGCTATTTGGACTTTTAGTCTCCAAAACCAAGAGCTAAGCAATTTCTTTTTCTTTTCTTTTTTCCTAAGTAAGTTTTCAGCTTGGAGGACTTTGTTTTAGGAACCGAAAACAAACAGATACACTTACCCTTGGTATCTTTTTAATTTTAAATGATGTCATGTATACTTTAGACCTGAAGTCAAAACCACTTCAGTTCTAAGAAGACAAAAATACCTGCTCATTTTCCTGTAGTTTTAAATTGCAGGAACGTTTAACAATACTTACCCTACCCACCACACCCCCCCCCCGAAATCAAGTGAGCCAAACAAAGAATTCAAAGCCCGCTGAGCCCTCCTGTAACCACTGACAAAAGCTGGAAGGCCTCCCAACTTTTCCTTGGGGGATAAGTTTTGCTAGTGAGACTTAGGGAAAGTGGAAATGGGATTCCACCACACAGGTTCCAAGAGCATCTTCTCCACTTATCAATACGAGGCTGTGACCTCCTGAGCAGGGGAGACACAGGTGTTATGACATCACAGATGACGCAGGTGGTGTGACATTACAGATGTGACATCATGGGTGTGACAGCCCCAGCCCCAGCAATGGAAACAATACCAGAAGGAATATCATGGATGACACATTGGGCCAGAAACCCCCAAGTGCACTCCTGTGTCAAAGGGGCTTACTTGAAAAGGGCTTTTTCTGTAGCCAAAGTGCAAAGTGATCCTAACTCATCAGAAAGCTAAAATCTAAGAACTTAAGTTTGAAGCCATCCCAGCAGACAGTACTTTTATGAAACACTATTTCCAAATAACCAGCAAAAAGCCAGAAGTGAGGCCTGGTTCAGGTGGTAGAGCACCAGCTGTGAGCAAAAAAGCCAAGCAAGGGCATGAGGACCTGACTTCAATCCCCAACAGCAACAGCATAAAAGGCTTTTATGTACTTCTAAAGTGCAGTATGTGACAGTAGCTGCCAGCATCTGGTCCAGTCTTCCTTTGCACATGCACACATGAGCATGCACGCACTTGCGTACACACACACACACACACACACACACACACACACACACACACAGAAAGAAAAACAGGGGTCTCCCCCCCCAGGCCCTGCCACAACATTGGTCTGTGCCTCAGTTTCCCCAGGAGTCAAAATGCTGCCTCTCCAATAATACCACCCTTCTTTGTGGGTGGCTCTCAGGCTTTAAGTTGGAGCCAGAGCGAGAGTAAGATCACGCTCATCCAGCAAATGGCTCAACAGCTTTTCTCTGAGAGGTCTGAGGTCCCAGGCAGTAAGTGGTAAGCCCTGAAGCAAGCAGCCACAGGCCAGGTTCAACAAAGAAGAACCCACCCTCCCTCAGGAAACACAGAACAAAGCCCCACCTCACACCTCCAAGCTGTATCATGCCCAAGGCCTTACACAGGGTTCTCAGCCCTGAAGGGCCTTCCCCTCCACCACCACCCATTTCTTCCTCTCAATATCTAATACCTTCCACAGAAGCTAGCTTATACACCCACACCCTCTGGCCTCTTAGGACAAGGGGAAGTGTACTACAGAGCCCGGGGCAATAAGGGACCAGGCTCATTTGTTACCCTACTAAATGTATCCCACACAAGGTCTGACCCATCACAGCCACGACTCTAGGGCTCAGCCCAGAGCCTGGTATACAGCAGGCACCACAAATGTCCCTGGATAAAGTCCTGGCAAATATCACTTCAAAGGTCTTCCCTGGGAGATACAATCCAGAGCCAATAGATTCCTAAGACTCCACAAGCCTTGAACATGGCTTCTCTGCTCACTCCTGGGAGCCTCAGTTTCCCCAGACAACCTCCACAGCCCAGGCTAACTCCATTACTCTCCTCACTCCATCTGGAAGCCTGGGACTCCTTTCCCAGTGGACATGCACCTCTCAGCCTGCAGGGCTTCAGTTCTTGCCTCCCAAGTCTCTAGAGACCCAGGCAAAGGAGCAGGAGGATGCAGGTCAGTGTTCAGCAGGGTGTGGAGCCTCACTCAGGGATGTGTTTATAGCCTTGAGGGAAAACAGCAACTCCAGGCTATTTTGGAAAGCTAATGTGCACCTTGGGTCTCTCCATTGTTTATTCCAAGTGACCGAGAGGCTGAACGTGAGCACCAGGCAAGACTGTCACCAAGCCCCATCAAACCCAAGTCACTCACTCCAGCAGCCCCAAGATGGCCTTGAGGTACTGGTCCTCCTTCTCTGCAGCCTGACAAATGAGGGCTTGACGGCCAAGCAGAGAGGCCAGACAAAAGTGGGATTCCCCCCTCTGGGTGTAGAGCAGGGCTTTGCAGCCTTGAGCAAGGCCTCTGTCTCTTCCTCTACAAAATGGAGGTGAAGAGGACAGTGCTCCCACCTGAGTTAACAGAAGGTAGACAGCACCAAGTGATTCTGTAAGGGTGAAAGAAAAGGAAGAGCACAGAACACAGAGCCCCAGGATGTTCGAGGGCCACTGGGACACCGGGACCATCCACAAATGAGAAGCCTGAGGCTCAGAGGGGTGATAGAAGAGCACAAGATCACACAGAAACCTGGGATCCTCTGTGCTTTCTGCAGGGCTGTTGACAGAGGGAGCAAGACATTCCCGAGTAATTCAGGGAGGACCCCAGGACCTGCCAATTATGCGTGGGGTGTGTGCAACCAGGGATGGTTGTGGGGGGAATGCCTGTAAGTATGTTCCGGTAATTGTCCTAACTGGCAGGGAAGGGGCAGGCTCTAGGCACAGCCGGACAGGTAATTAGACTGCAACGGCCCATGCCAAGCGAGGGATTAGTGACTAAATATGGCTCATGGGATGATTGCTTTCTCTTCTTTGCTTTTTTTCCCCTTCATTCTTGGTTGTTGTCATTCCTTGTGTATGTGGTACGTGGGGACTGAACTCAGGGCCTTGCACTTACTTGCTAGGAAGATTCTACCATCTAAGCCACACCTCTGCCCTAGTGGCTTTAGTTATTCTTTTCAGTAGGATCTCATGTTTTTGCACAGCCCAGCCTGTCTGATGTCAGACAAAGCTGGGATGGCTGTCCCGCCAATCTGCCTGTTGGGAAGGCTGACAGAGCGTCCAGGCCCTGAGCTTGGCTTGGATATGCCCCCCCTCCATTGGGGCTTTGTCCTCTGGCTTCCTTCTCCCCCATGTAGGAACTGGGCTGCTGTTTGGTACCTGGAGTTCCCAATAGCCTAGCACATAGTAGGCCCTCAAATCGTATTTACCAGATCAAGTTGTGAGCGGGAGCCGTGGTGCGAGTCCTGCTCCACCTGCATGTGTGGCCCCACACTGGGGCTGCCCTGTGACCCCGGGCCCGTCCCTCGACCATCTGGGCCCACCTGCTCAAGGAAGCCCGGGAGATGCTGCGGGTCAGCCATGCCAAGGACCCTTTCCTAAGTGGGCCCTTTCCTAAGTGCCCCAGCCTCACAGAGACAGAGGCCCCCAACAGCAGCAGGCAGGGCTCCCTCTGGTGACTTTGCCTTGAGACAGATAGGACACAGATGGTGTGGTTGGCCGAGGGGCCCAGACACCAGCTGGGAAAGCAGCCACAGCAGGCAGAACTACTTAACCCTTTCCTGTCCCAGCCCCAGGAGTGGTGTCCTCCCGGCAGCTTCCTTCCTGATGTACCCAGGCCTCCACCTGAGGAGGTGACGGCCTCCCTACAAGGTTACAAGGAAACTCAGGATAGCTGGGATCAGAGGGTGTGTCACAGCATGGCTCCAAGGGTAGCTGTGGAGCACCAGGAATCTGCCAAGCCAGCGATGCCAGCCTGTGAGGCACCCACCCCCGCCCTGTAGAGCTTCATGGCCCTGACAGCTTTACTTCAGGGATGGCTGCAAGGGACAGTTGTTGGGACAGGAGCTGGAAAGCCTAGGCCCTGTTCAGGCAAGGGACCATCAACTCTGCCAGGCTGGCTAGACAACAGTAGCCACGTACCTTAACCTCTCTGAGCCTCAGTTTCCTCATCAGGAAGGGTGGGCCTGGGCTCCAGTGCCACTCCTTCAGAGGATTCCATGGAGAAGGGCTGGGCCTTCCTCCCAGGAACCTGCAGGCTTGAAGGACCAGGCAGTTCCTGCCTACGGGGCATGTCCCAGCACGCACGCACGTATCTGCTGCCTCCTCCAGAGGGTGACAACAGGGGATTTAGATAGGAAGAAGGTCTGCTGCTGAGCTTGGGTGGGGGCAGGGGAGTGCAGCTTAGAGTACTACCTACCAGCTGATGCCCACTCTACCCACCTCCTGGCTCTGTGGAAAGCCACGCAAGAGGTAAGGCAGCAGTCAGAACTACGGCCAGAATACAAGGTAGCACTTCTCACTGGGACTGGCTGGAAAAGGATGCCAGGGGCACGCCCAGGGGCAAGCCCCAGGCAAAATGGTCATCAAGGACTTGTGTGGTCCCAGTTCCACAGTGTGAGAGGATCAGATGATCTCGAGAGACCCAGGGGACAGCAGGTTAGTGCCCAGCAAGGAAAAGCCAGCCTGACGCAAGAGTGACGTTTCAGAGCAGAGTACGACCAAGCTTAGCTCCAGCCAGAGCTGCGTGCACCTGGGTGCGTCTTGGAGTAGAGGCTGTGGGGGGGGTTGAGAACACATGAAACCAGCTGTGGAAGGAAGGGCTGGGTGACAGGAACAGGAGGGCTGCGGTTACCGCAGAGAGACCAGAACAGGGGATGCTGACATGAGTCTCGGCTCCGAACGTGTTGTATAACCTTGGGCAAGTCAGTGCCCCTCTTCTGAAAAGGGAGAAATGAAACAATCTCTTAAGGACTCTTCTAGCTCTGGACTGACAGTCATTTGTCTGGAAGGCTTCCTAGGCAGCACTAAAACTCCCACTGTGTGTAGCATCATCACCAAAAGTCCCAGCATACAGCTTGAGCACAAGGGGCCTGGAAAATGATGAAGAAATGAATGGATGGATGGATGACGAATGAATGAATGAAAGATCATGTGGTACAATCTTTAAAAAAAAAAAAAAAAAAGATCCTAAGTGTCCCCTAGGATGACACCTTACACCTGCCCTCAAGATCTTCCTGCAATCACTTACCAGTGAGTACCAACCCTCCAGTGCCCAGTGCCCCTCTAACATGTGCATACACACACACACACACATGCACGCACACACACACACACACACACACACACACACACACACACACACACACACACACACACACAAAACACATGCTCCAGGCACTGTGACTCAACTCTGAATCCTGAGAAGAGAAATTAAACCATACCTCTCCCAAAGCCCCAGAGCCCATCTGCTCCAACCTTACCCTCAGGGGGTCCCAGCTTCCCAAAGCTGAGTGTGAGATATGGCTCCTGGATGCTGATGCTGGAAGCCAAAGAGACCTGAATATGCGTGCCAGCCCTGCTACTCTCTGCCTATGACTAACGCCAAGCGGTTTCACCTTCTGAGGCTCAGTCTTCTCATCTGGACAGTGGGTGAAACCACAACCATCTTCCAGGAGTGTGATGAGGCTTGAGAGAATGTGTCTACACAGATTAGAGCTTAGACAAGCGCCAGACCTGTGCAAGGGTTGCTCTTGGCTCAGGAGAGACTCCAAGCAGGAAGCTTAGGGCTCTGCTGTCCCGCCCACCTGGTTTCCCACCAGGGTTTCATCACCAGGGGCGATGGGCCTGATCTTAGACCTGCAGAAGGTACAAAGCAGCCTTTGTCTCACCTAGGAAACCCTAAACCACTGACATCAGCCCTGGAAAACACTGCCAAGCCAGCCTTCACCTCTGCCAATGTCTGGGAGGAGGGTATCACCCACAAGACCTAAAGAGAGCCCTTATGTCCGTGAGCTCCAAGAGTCCTCTGCCTGTCACCCTGGGGCCCTGAGGGCAGACAGCTACCTGGCAGCCTTCCAACTCCTACATCTCAGACCCAGGGCAAGGGCCAGGCACATAAGCCCATTTCTCAGCCTGGCAGAGTGAGCCCAAAGGCAAACTGTCAGATGTGTTCAAATCCCAGCCTGCCCTGCAAAGCAGTAGCAGGACCACTTGAGGCAGCTTCCACAGCCACCCAGAACATTCCATGACCTGCAGGGAGACAGAGGATGGAGACACACACATCCCTACCTGCTGCCTACCTGGAAACCACAGGCTCCAGGGGACACTGTGCCTTTCCTGTCACCTCACACTGACAGAGGTGACCTCCTCCTTGCTGGCCAGGAGTTGGCCTTGCTGGGGAGAGGATGTATCATAACACAAAAGGCCAGCCTGCCCCTGGGGAAGGGGAGGAAGTTGGCAGTCCTCCTAGTGTAGGAGACTGAAGAGAGCCAGGTTGGGTGGGGAGGGCAGAATGGGGAAACTGAGGGACACTTGGTACTCAGCCCATGTCATCTCATTGAATCCTCATGACAACGTACCAGCTAAGGTCATCAAACCCACTTTACAGATGAGGAAACTGAGGGTGGGACCGTGACCACTCTCCCACTAGGTGAGAGTCCAGCCCCGGGCCAGCAGTGGATACCTGTGAAGAGTAGGCACAGCTGGTGCTTTTATGCTGATTATCGCTATTATTTAACGATGATTATTGCTGCTACTACTGCGCTAGCATAGATTAGTGCACAAGGCTAGGTTTCATTGTGAGAGTTCCACACAAGTATACAATGTATCCAGATCAAACCCACCCCCTCTATCACACTCAGCTTCTTAAAACAATTTCAACAGGTTTTATTGTAGCTATTGTTTTTTAAAGCTTTAATTGTGCCTCAGGAAGGAACAGCCTATAAATCCGAGGCCCCTTGACCTTGAAGCCAGGCAGCTGATGCCAGCTCTGCCAGTAGCAGCCTGCCCTGCTTGGCCTTCAGCTGCCCCAGGTCAGATAAATCCTAACATTTTCTTTTTTTTTCTTTTCTTTTTTTTTTGGGCGGGGAGGGTCCGGTCATGGGGCCCGAACTCTGGGCCTGGGCGCTGTCCCTCAGCTCTTCAGCTCAAGGCTAGCGCTCTACCATTTGAGCCACAGTGCCACTTCGGCTTTTTTCTTTTTGCTTATGTGGTACTGAGGAATCGAACCCAGGGCCTCAGGCATGCAAGGCAAGCACTCTACACTGAGCCACCTTCCCAGCCTTTCTTTTCTTTTCTGTTTTTTGGGGTTTTTTCTTTTTTTCTTTTTTTGTCTGGTCCTGGGGCCTGACCTCTGGGCCTAGGTGCTGTCCCTCAGCTCTTCAGCTCAAGACTAGTGCTCTACCACTTGAGCCACAGCGCCACTTCTGGCTTTTTTCTTTTTGCTTATGTGGTGCTGAGGAATCGAACCCAGGGCCTCAGGCATGCAAGGCAAGCCCTCTACCACTGAGCCACCTTCCCAGCCAATCCTAACATTTTCGATGTTCATGTTTGCTTTAAAGTCAGGTCTAAAACTGATGGCTATGTAATAGTAAGACATTGCATGTAAAGGCACATGCTGGAGCTGGTGGCTCACGTCTATAATCCTAGCTACACTCAAAGACTGAGATCTGAGGGTCAAGGTTCGAAGCCAGCGCTGTACAGAAAAGTCTATGAGACTTTTTACTTTCAATTAACCTGCAAAAAGCAGAAGTGGAGATGTGGCTCCAGTGGTAAGAGTGTTAGCCTTGAGCAAAAATGCCAAGTAAGAGCACAAGGACCTAAGTTCCAATACTGGAACCAAAAAAAAAAGACACATGCAAATCCCAAAGTGCTATCTGTTGGCCCATATCCTCTGCCCATCTGACACTAAGGTAATGGCTTTGCCTGGAAGCAAGGAACTACATTAATGACCCAGGAAAGTACCGTAGGCACCCTAGTCTTAGGAAGTAAAAGGAAGTCTCAGGGGTGAGTATACACACCTGTTTCCACCTGCATCTGATCCCAAGACCTGGACCTGAGAGCCCTAATTAGCCAGCAGTGACCTCTATCTAGGACCTGATAGGCAGAATCCTCTGTCTCCCCCCCCCCATGAGGGCAAGACCCCAGTCCATACCACAGAAAAAGGAACTGGGGAGCCAGAGGCAGGGTCCTGGCCTTGAAGGTTCCCAATTCTCAGTATATACAGACACAGGCACACACACAGAAACACACTGACACAGACACAGACACAGACACAGACACAGACACAGACACACACACACACACACACACACACACACACACACACACACACACACAGGTTCACCAAGCCCCAGCAGTAATGACCACCCACCAGGGTATTGCATCTGGCTGAGACAAGGACCATGGAGAGAAGGAGCCAGCTATATAAAGGAGAGGGCAGAATCAGGTATAGTGTTACCTGCCTGTAGCCTCAGCCCCTTGAGAAGACAGAGGCTGGAGGACCTAAAAAAAACAGAGACTGTGGTTAGCTTAGTGGTACAGTGTTTGCCTAGCAGGCTCAAGGCCCTGAGTTCCAGCTCTAGCACTGAAGGAAAACAAAACAAAAAAAAAAGCAATGAAGACTAGAGAGATTAGATTAGAACAAAAAAGAAAAGAGGGATTAGAGAAAGAATGAGAGGCAGCAAAACAGAACCTGAGAGCCTGGGAGGAGGGAGAGAGAACAGAAGAAGAATTAGAAAGAGACCAGGACAAGTGCTGGCTGGGTCCACCCCACAGCAGAGCCCAGGGCCAGCGGCAGCCTGTGTCCCAGCCTCTGCCTCCTCCACTGCTACTCTGTCTGGATCTTTGAAATGCAACCCAGTGGCACACCTTCTGGGAAGCCTTCCTGGACTAGCCACATACTGCTTTTGGTGTTTTCTGGAATCCTGGCATGTGCGACGCCTCAAAGTCTCACCAGGATCCCACCCAGAGATCCAGGACTATCTGGTCCTGACTTTGCAACAAGCTACTCCTCCTCCATCCCTCATCCCTGCCTTCTACCCACGCCTGCAGTGGGCCAGAGCAGACAAGGGTTCCCAACAGGCCCTGGGATGATGCACTGACTCTGCCCAGAGAGAAGCCGGTCTGCCAGGGAATTTCACAAGGTCCACTTAGACCGGCAGCTCTTCCCTTCCCCCAGAAGGCCAACAGAAGGCAGCAAGCCAAGAACTGCCTTAAATAACCCGAGTAATAAAAATGGCCAATTAAAGAGGGCAGACGGCAACATGTCCAGTGCAGGGGGCTTCTCATCCAGAAGCAGATGGGCAGGGGCTGCACAAACCTGCACGGCCCAAAGTCACAGACAGACACACAGTGAGAAAGCTGAGTAGACATCTGCCCCTCCTCCCACCCCGCCCCCCAGCCCCATCCTGCTCAGAGACAGCCCTGCCCAGCACAGCCACATGGTCCAAGCCCTCCAACGCCATTCCATGCCCACCCTGCTCTCCCTCCAGAAACCCCAGCCCTCTCCAGAGCAGCTGCTGGGACCTGGACACCACCATCTCATTGCTCCTCATGCAATTCAATATGATGCACCCTCTACACCCCCCCACACACACCCCAATCTCCGCTGCTCAGATTCATGACACGGAGGAGGCTCAGGTCTCAGTCCATAAGCAGTGGAAACTGCCTGCAGCTGCCTCTCCCCCCCCTCCCCCCCCGCATCTGAAGTCTGCACACATGCTTTGCTCCAGGCTGCCGCACTTAGAAGCTTTCTGTCCAACAACCCATGCCAGCTGCCCTCAGGGTCCAGGAGAAGAAACGGCCCCTCCCTTATGAACAAAGCATTCTGTGAAGCTTGGAGCTTGGAGCAGTTGTATTAAAAGTTGAGAGAGGAAACAGCCATGTAAGTGGGGTCTGGGGCTTCTGATGACCCCATGCTCGCCAGTTTGCAAAGCACATTCCAGGTACCTCTAAGATGGTCTTCAAAGGGCCACAGGAGCCCAGGCGACTCACAAGAAGGCTCAGAGATCCAGGAGCTGCTGAACACGAGGACACAGCTGCAAATCTCTACCAGCCGTTTGTAGGCTGTGTTTCCAGCCCAGTTTCCTCAGTGTCTGCCTGGCTTAATTTCAGCATCTCTAAAATCCACTAGGAGCCAGGCACTAGCGGCTCACACCTGTAATCCTAGCTATTCAGGAAGCTGAGATCTAAAGATCATGGTTTGAAGCCAGCCTGGGCAGACAAATCTGGGAAACTCTTATCTCCAATCCATCAGTAAGAAGGAGAAAGTGGAGATGTGGCTCATATGGTAGAGCACCAGCCAGAAATGAAAAAGCCAAGCAAGAACATGAGGCCCTGAGTTCAAACCCTAGTACCAGCACCAAATAAAATAATAAATCATATGAACATATAAACATCAAGAAGTAGAAGCATGTTTTGGGAGGAAGGAAGGGTGAGGAAATGCAGTCATATATTCAATGTATATTATGTAAAAATCAAACCTGAGATAGGGATGGGAAGGGAAAAATAGGGGAGAATAATGGAAGGAGCAATATTGATCAAGAAGCATTGTACTCATAACCTGATTTCTAAATTGCAATATCTTTGTATAACTACTTAATAAAAAAAAAAGTTTAATGCAACAAAGCTAGGCACTAAGTGGCTCATGCCTGTAATCCTACCTACTCAGGAGGCTAAGATCTAAAAGCATGGTTTGAAGCCAGCCTGGGTAGCAAAGTCCCAAAGACTCTTATTTCCAACTAACCACCAAAAAAGCCAGAAATGCAACTGTGGCTCAAGTGATAGAGTGCTAACCTTGAGCAAAAAAGCTCAGGGACAGCACCCAGGTCCCGAGTTTAAGCCCCAGGACTGGCACTGGCATGCACACATGCGCACACAGATGCGCGCACGCACGCACGCACGCACGCACACACACACACACACACACACACACACACACACACACACAAAGTGCAGTAGAATAGATTAACGATACTACCCAATCACAGGGCGGTTCCATGAAGTCAGTGTATATAAACTGCTTTGTAAACTGCTTTGAATGGACTTGGCAAGGGATAAATGCTATGTAAATGCTTGAGAAATTAACTAATAAAGGTTTATTGGGCTCCTGCTATGCACAGGCATGTCTGAGCAGGCACCTGTCACGTGGCATTGTCACATGATACTGCCACATGGCATAACCCACTTCCCTGTGTCAGAGACTCAGCTCCGAGGGCCTGGGCTGGTGTCTGCTTCCCCTGGTAGCCGGTACAGGGCCTGGGGCATGATGGGTGCTCAATTGTGAGCTCAGAACTTACGGTCAGACCTCATACCCAGAAGGCTCAACTTCCCCAGAAAGAAGCACAAAATGACTGTGACAAGTTCCCTGTGTTCTGGCAAAGGTCACAACACTGACTGAAAGCAAGAGTCAGGCAGTCCCCAGGCCCAGGCAGAGGCCAGCTGCCAGCCTGCCCAAGAATAGTGTCCTCTCCTGCGTGGACCAGTGGATGAGTAGTTCTAGCCACTGCCCTAGGGAAACTTGGGCTGGGAGGGAAAAAAAGAGGCATTAATTTAGAGTCTGGAACTCACAGCCAGCGTGGCTTGCTGCATACCTGGGGCCAAGTTTCTTCTCTGAGCATGACTCCCAGCCTGCATTGCTGCAGGGCTGGCACGAGAACACACAGAAAGTCCCGTGTATTTCCCGCCCCATACAGGGTGCCACCTTCATCTTGAGCTCCTCGCCACCCAAGGTCCCCCATTAATTATGATCCTCTCTAAAAGTAGGAGTTTGCACAGGCCTGTAGGGTGGCTCAGGGGCCTCATCTGCCTGCTGTTGCCCGTGATTCATTTGCTTGTCAAGAAATAATTACCATAAAGTGACAGCAGGAAATCTCCTGACGCAGCGCCACCCCCTCTTCTGCCACCCACCGCGGCAACGTTATGACAGGTGCCAGGAGACCCCACTCCTGGGCCCCCTCTCACCTGAGGAGAGTGGCAAACTGAGGTGGGAGGGATTAAATGGCCCTCATCCAATCCAGACTACTCCGGTCCCACTCACAGAGACCACACAAGTCTTCGGAGGTGCTGGGCAAGGCCACCTCCCCATTGTGCCCATTCCCAGGGGGGCAGAAAGAACAAAGCTCTGGCTCCCCACAGGCATGTCAAGGATGGAATTCCACAGGGCTTCAGTGGACCCTGTGGCCAGGCTTACCACTAGATGAGTGACCACTGCCCTGTTCTTGCACCAGTGACAGGATGAGAAGCCCATCCTGCCCAGGAAGTAGGTATCAGTGCATGGAATGGGTAGAGGCCAAACAGAGACACAGACCCACTCATATCAGCCCCTGAAGTTCCCAGGCTGGTCCAGAAGTTGCCATGGCAAAAGAAGTGGACCTCCTGCTCCAGATCCAACCAGCACCCAGAGCTGGCTCAGCACACACACACACACACACACACACACACACACACACACACACACACACACACACACACACACACACACACACACACACACACACACACACACACACACACACACGCAGCCCTACAAAGTCTTTCACGTGATCCTTACCCACATGTATTATTACCTACTGCACCATATGAGCCCAGTGACTCCTCTCCCTGTGCTCAGCATCCCTATTTCACTGAGACTGAGTCTGGGAGAAGCCTAGCCCAGCCCAAGCTCTCTCAGCTTTTCACTCCTGAACTGGGCCTGCACCTCCCACACCAGGGATTGGGGTGTTGATTCATATTTCACCCAATTAATGTGTGGGGACAGATGCCTGAGTCTTCTGATTCCAAGTGCAGACCTTCCTCTCTCTAAGCAGGGCCAGATCCCTAGATGCTCAGTCTGTATCATCTGACCCCTTTGCCTCTGGGTGCCGGTAGCATGAAGTAGCCAGACCTGTAGCCCTCCCTCATAACACAAATATTTACCCAGCAATGTGGACTCTGGATGGTCGGGCTGGACTCTTGGAGCACCAGAAGAAAGAAGGGGGCCGCTCCCACAGAGCTGATAGTGGAGGGGAGCAAACATACCCCAGGCAATTCTGACTCAATGGGTTGAGGAGGGTTGTTGTTGTTGTTGTTTTAATGTGGGAGCAAGTGGGTTTTCAAGACACTTATGAAGTAAAGTCAGAAAAGAGCAGGGCTCAGGGAAACCTGAGGCCTGCCCCAGGCCTCAGCCATCCATGACACAGAACACCTATGGAACGCCAGCCCAGACTCATCTCCCTAGTACAATCAAAATCAAGAAAGCAAATGCGAAGTGCAAGGCTCCAGGATCCCCGGATCTGTGGCGGGGCTAAAATCAATTCTTCTGGAAGGCAGTGCATCCCACAGCAGCAAAGATCTATCCTTCTGCGTCCTTCAAATAGCAACATGACATGGATGGGAGGGTTCGAGAGAGCCTGGGTATGTATGTGTCTATATGTATAAGTGTGTGTGTGTGTGTGTGTGTGAGTGAGCACGCATGTGTGAGTGCACATGCTGGGGGAGGGCTGTGCATCTGCTGGGCCACAGAGAAAGCCTCGCCTCACATTCCTCTAAGAAGGAATCTTCCGAGTCAGCTGTCTCCCTCCTTCCTTTGCTTTTCTAGGACCACACTCTCTGCCCTCCTCCTGTCCCCCTTCTCCCCCCACCTCCGCCCCTAGCTTGAGGCTCTAAGTATCCTCCCTAAATTTGTCTCCAGCCATGAAACTCAGTAACCCAGTCTTCCAGTGAACCAAGGACCTGGGTGGTGGGGGCTGGTGTGTTCCTTCTAAAGGAGGTTAGGACAAAGGGCTGAGAGAAGGCAAGATTTCCGGAGGCACAAATCACTGCTAGAGTGGACCAAAGCCCTTCAGAGATTCAGGAAAAGAGGCAGCCCTGCCTCCCTCTGCCCCAGCACCATCTCTGGTGCCTTCCCTAGGACCGAGAGCGGTGATGTGTCCTGAAATGGATTTGTTGGGCAGCCAGGGCTGTGCCCGGAAGTCCTCGTAAATTAAAGGAAAAGATTTGTGGAGGGAAGAGGGGTGGACATCTGGGGAGCCTATCAAGCCAGGGGGACCTTAATACAGGGGCTATTTATTCCTTCTCAGCCCAGGGAGCCACATCAGTATCCTTCCTTCTGTACACAAGAGGAAATCATAGCTCAGGCTGCTCAGGGAAGTTAAGCAATTTGTCCACAGTCACACAGAAAGTAGCAGGGCCAGAATCTGAACCTTTTCCACCTTCCCAAGCTGCCTCAGAATAAAACAAAACAAAAACAAAAATAAAAAACAAAAACTCATCAGTAAGAGTTTTAGGAAGAACAAAAGTGTTGATGGAAGTCACAGAGAGGGGAAAGCCTTTTGACAGCTTTCTGGGGTAGTCTTTAGGCCATGGGGCACTCGAAGGCCAGCGCCCACCTGCTAGAGGGCCTCCTGGGGCTCCAGCTTACCCACTCACCACCCCTTTTGGGACACCTCCATTCTAGCTGTCAGCCCAGCCCTTTCCGGCTCACAGTCAGAAATAGCTGTGACAAAAGTCCCTCACATCCCAGAAAGGGGCTTTTAAAATATATATATATACTTAAAACAGAGGCAAAGGAGGAAGGTCTATTTAAGGCCTCAGTGGATACAGATGGTATAGGCATTGTGTGGGGCAATAAGAAAAGCTCTGAAAGGCAGGTAAAGGGCTTCCAGCTGTGCTGGGTGCATAAGCCTGCTCTGGGCCTGTTTCCCCATCTTTATAATGAAAACACACAGCTGAGTCAGCAAATTCTCTCTCTCTCTCTCTCTCTCTCTCTCTCTCTCTCTCTCTTTCTCTTTCTTTGTTTCTTTCTTTCTTTCCCTTTAACAGCAGAATCCTGTTTTCTTTTTTTTTTATTGTGAAAATACTGTACAGAGGGGTTACAATTACATGGGCAAGATAGTGAGTACATTTCTTATCAAGCATTATAGCCTCCCCCTTTGTTTCCCCTTCCCATCCCATCCTCCCCCCCTCTCCCCCACCCAACCTCCTCCCCCCCCTCACTGGACCCATTGCAACAATGAGACGTACAAGTCCTTTGTCGAAAACAGAATCCTGTTTTCAAAGTGAATCTTCCTCAGACCATCACTGGGAAGTCGGATGGAAATGCAAATCTCAAGTATTCAGCTTCCCACTGTCCCCAGGATTGTCCCAAGGCATCTTGCTTATGAGTTTGAGGGCTCTGAAGGACCCACTTGAAAACTACCAGGCCAAATGATCCTGTAAGTGTTCTAGCCTCCCAAAGGACCCTGGCAGTACCCTGAGCAACAAGGACAGCCCAGTCAGGAGCCTCACAAGGGGAACAAAGCCAACCAACTCCAAAGCCCATTGGGCCTGGAAACAAAGCAGGGTACAGGGGTTGTGGACCAGGACCAATATCTCCCACCAAACTGTGACAACTTCCCCCACTGCCAGGCTAGATGGACCTGTTTCTTGACAAGCTCAAAGCTGTCCTGCTTCCTCTGCCAGCCAATGAAGACAGAAGAAACCATTGAAACAGCTTAGCCTGGGGATGGATGGCCTAGGCAACAGCACTGCCCGTGTCCCAAGCATGGACCCATTACACAAGGCAGAGAGGCAGGAGAAAGACAAGGATATGCCCAGAACATGGCATCTCAGGAGATAAATAGATCAGTTGTGAGCCACAGGCCCGAACCACTGAGCAAGCTAAAGGGAGCACCCAAAGGAGCCCCCTTGATATAAAAGTGGAGGCCCAGAGGCCCAGAGAAGGAAGCACAATATATAATGTGACACAATATATAAGGACAGAGCCCTGGAAGGCAACTCAGAGAACTTTCCATCTGTTTATAGAGGCTAACTTCAGCAGTGATTTCCCAGGGAAAAGCCCCTGGCTTGCAAACTCAGATGGAATAGTTAGTGGCAATGGGTGGTGACAAAGCAAAGTGTTTGTTTTGGTTTCCAAATCAACACTTGACAACCTTGTCCTCCTTATAGTTTCAGTGACCACATCTCCCACGTGGTAAAGAGCTGGTTGAGCCGAGAAGGAAGTCAAAGAATAGTGAGCAGGGCCAGGGCTAGAGCACTGAAATCAAGAGCTCTAGTTAGGGCTGGCGTTTGCAAGGCACAGTTCATGGGCTACTGGTGGATGGCAACTAGATGATGTGCAGTGGTACATGGTCTACATGGTCTAAGTTTTCAATCCAGTGGTTTCATAGGTGAGTGGATAAATAAAGTATGATCCATCCATCCAGTAGAATCTTATTCAGCAATGAAAGGGAACATCTCATACACACAGTAACATAGATGAGCCACCAAACATTATCCAAGCCAGACACAAAAGACTATTCATATTGTGATTCCATTTATATACAACATCCAGGAAAGGCAAATCAATAGAAATATAGAACAAATCACCAGTTACTTGGGTTGGGGCAGAACAATGCTGGAAATTGAACCAGGACTCATGTGTGCTAGGTAAGTGCTCTGCCACTGAGCTACAGTCCCAGCCCAAACTCAGAAGGGGGGGAGGGGGAAGGAGGGAGGGAGATAGCCATAACCTGCCTATATTAGGCCTCTCTAGTTCACTGCCTTTTCTGAGCTTATGTACTTCTAGGTAGTGAATTATTTACTATGATTATTTCTCACTGAATTTCAAGTCTGGGAAGACCACTGGAATTTATGCAGCCTAGGGATTTTTTAACTTTTTAAAAAAGTTGACTGTATGTCCATCCTCCTCTGAAAGAAAATGCTTATGAGAAGCTCTATCTACCAACCAATAAAAACAAAATGTTACGTGTATAAATTCATATTGCAGATTCAAATACTTAACAGTGGCCTATTCTAAATCTGATCAATATGATTGATGAGACTATTTTGATGCATTAACACTGAGCCTAGAGACTGGGGATGACAATTCCACATGCAGTTTAAATCCATCTCCACTTTTGTCTACATAGCATAAAAAAGATTGTGTGGTGGTTGGGTGGGTGCTGGAATGAACTTTTATCACTCCAACCCCCTCTAGTCTGCTCTGTGGGAGGATTAAGAAGATAAAGCCAAGTACCAGAGGCTCTCTGCTGTAATCTTAGCCAATAAAGAGGCTGAGGTCTGAGGAGGTTCAAAGCTAGCCTGGGGGGACAAACCTGAGAGAATTTCATCTCTAATTAACCTCCAAAAAGATGGAAGTGTAGCTATGGCTCCAAGAGGTAAGATGCCAGCTGTGAGTGAAAAAGCGAAGAGACAGCACTGAGGCCCTGAGTTCAAATGTGCATGCAGGCACACACGCGCGAACATGCGTGCGCACGCGCGCGCACACACACACACACACACACACACACACACACACACACACACACACACACACACACGGAGGGACTTGGGCCCAGCTTCCAGGGCACAGTTTAGGGAATGACAAGGATGTCCTGCTCAGTGCAAAGCTGTGGTTCCAAATGCAAGTGGCCAGGTACAGGAATTGTTTCAAGCTGCTTGCTTAGTAATATGGTAATCCTCTTCAAACAGAAGAGGAGAGAGATGCTTTAACTTGAAGCCAAATACTGAAAAATTAGCATGGTAGTGAAATAGCATTAAGAAAAATGAGTGAGAACATAATTAAAGCTATCTTAATATATTAACGTACGTGTGTGCGCGCGCTCTCGTGCACGTAAACTGAGGCTTGAACTCAAGGCCTCCTGCTCTTAAGTGGCTTTTTTGCTTAAGGCTGGTATTTGACTATTTGAGCCATACCACTTCTGGCTTTTTGCTGGTTAACTGGAGATAAGAGTCTCACAGACTTTCCTGCCTGAGCTGGCTTCAAATCATGATCTTCAGATTTCAGCCTCCCATAGCCATGACATTTTTTAAAGAATCATTTTTATCAAGTATCTAAGGAACCTGTAAAGCATCACAGGGAAAGGAACACAGAGCCCAACCACCTTGCAGAGGTACAGAGGAATACAAAGCCCAGGGAAAGGAAAAACCCAACCTGAGCCTTAAATCAACTTCAGAAGAAGACAATCATTCTACCTCACAAAACAATGGAGGAAAGGAAGGTGTGCACGCTATTGCAGAAATGCGGGAAGAGAGACGCCTGCACCCCACCTGTCTCAGCACCCCACCTGTCTGTCTCCACAGCACCACCTCATTCCAGGCCAGCACTGACATCACACCCCACACCCTGGGTGCAACCTCCAAGGTCCATTGCTCAATGCCAGCCCATCTCCTTCTAAACCTGGGCCTAATCCTTCCTATCACCTTGGAAGCCAGGTCCCAAAAGCACCCACACAACTAAACAAACAAACACAAGCTTGTGGCATGACTACACCATCAAGAGGAGCAGACAGGAGGGCCTGGCCCACCCCTCCCTGAGTCTCACCATTTTAAGCAAGTGTCTCCTGCTCTATCCACGGGACCGAGGCCTGCATGGGAGTCGGGGGACTTGGAGACACGTCTGCACCCTGCTAGCTTGACAAGGTGTCTATGAACTTGACCACTTTATTTACACCTTGGAATGAAGGAAGCACTTCGGCTGGAGTTTACTATCCCTGTTTCTCTGATGAGGAAACATGCTCTCCAATGGTTTGCCAATCTCCTCGGCATTTAAATTCTCCCCTGTACACACTGGCCCGTTCAGTGTGAAAGAAGACTCAAGCCCAGTACTCAGTGGTGCTGTGCAGGGGATGGGAAGAACAGTGGAGCTCAATTCAGAGCTCTGACACCTGAGACCACAACCCAGGTCCAGACAGCCTCTCCCCTAGCCAGGCCAGACACACTCTTCTCTCATCAGAAAGCTGAGCTGGCAGCATCAGCCAGGCCAGGCCGAAGGTGGTAGGAAGCAATATCGTTTCCCAGCCAGGGAATCTGGGCTAGAGAAGAACACACTAGCCAGGCTAGCATGCAGTCTGCCAGCTCCCTCCTGCTCCAGCCAGGGCCATTGATCTGGATGCATCCGATAGCCATTCTTCCAGCTCAAGGTTATCTTCATCTTACCACTGAGTTTATGGGAGTCAGTCAACCATTAGACGGGAGGAGTATGGAGGAGATGAGGCCTGTGGCCAGTCTGATGGAGTCTGCTCCTGCAGCCCAGGGAGCTAGACCTTACAGAACTGGAGCCACACAGCCAGCCCTGGCCCAATGAGGGTGGAAGGGAGGGAAGCAGGGACAGAGCCATCGTCTTCACACACAGGATAAATTTAATTCAAGGAATAAAAGGGAAGTAGGTGGGTTATCAGTTTTCCTCTCATTCATGAAGGGAGGAAAACCTATCTCCTACATCTTTGGGGGGTAAAGTCACAGGTTCAAATCCTGCCTTTGCCATGCATTAGCCAAACTACTGAGAGCAAGCCTCTTCGCATCTTAGCGCCTCAGTTTCCTCATCTGCAAAATGGGGCTGAGACCGTCTTTCACTGCATTATCACAAGAATGAAATGAGATCACAAGTCGGGTTATCTTTGGCCCACACCTGTAATCCTAGACACTCAGGAGGCTGAGGTCTGAGGATCATGGTTCAAAGGCGGTCTGGGCAGAGAAGTCTGTGAGACTCGCATCTCCCATTAACCACCAAACAGTAGAGCTGTGGCTCAAGCGTAGATACGGCGCCAGGCACAGTGCCCAGGCCCTGAGTTCAAGTCCCAGTACCGGCACAGACACACACAAAAACTGAGATCACACACGACGTCGCTGGAATTACGTCCATAGGAAACACTGTGTCTGACCGGGTGACGGCACGGCGGTACCCGGGCTGTCGTCAGAGCCCGCCCCCATTCTTGGATCCAGATAACTGAGTCTTCCTCGCGCGCGCGCGTGTAGGGAGGGAGGTCGGCCCGCAGCTCCCAGCTGCCAGGCCCAGCTGCCCACCCCGCCCCGCCGCCGGCACGCATTCCGCGGCTGCCGGGGACCCGGATACCGTTCCCCGCGATCGCGGGGGGGGGGGGCACTCACCTCCGTTTGTACTCGTCGCGCTCCCGCTTCACCTTGGCCAGCACGTTGTAGAGCGCGCGGATCTCGGGGGTGATGGTGTCGATCTGCACGCCCACGCCGTCGGGGTGCACCCACGACACGCCGGGGCCCTGCACCGTCTCCACGCCGCCGCCGCCCGTGCGCCGCACCTGCGTGTAGCTCCAGATGGTCCCGGGCAGGCGGCCGTAGTGCTGCGGGTGCGAGCCGCCGCCGGGGGGCAGGCCGCCCAGGGCCACGGTGTTGGCGTTGGCGCCCAGCGCCGCGCCGCCGCCGCCGGGCGGCCGCAGCAGCTCGGGCCCGGTCTGCACGGCCTGCTCCCGGGAGAAGGTCTTGTAGCGCAGCCGCCGCTCGCGCTCGCTCTGCTGCTGCTCCAGCTGCTTCTCCAGCAGCCGGTTGCGCCGCTCCAGCTCGTGCACCTTGGCCAGGAAGCAGCGGAAGCGCACGTTGAGCCCCTTCAGGAGGTGGATGTTGGAGCCCAGGTCGTCCCGCAGCGCCGCGGTGACCGGCGACGGCCCGGGCCCGGCCCCGCCGCCGCCGCCGCCGCCGCCGCCGCCTCCCGGGCAGCCCCCGCCGCCGCCGCCGCCCGGCGGGCAGCCGAAGGCCAAGGCCATCTCCCCGAACAGCAGCGAGTTCACCATGCGCCGGCTGCGTGGCTCAGGGCCTCGGGCCCGCGGCTCCAGGTGCGGCTCCAGCTCCGGGCAGGGCTCCCGGCGCGGCCGGGCCAAGGCGGGCGCGGGCTCCAGCGCGGCCGGCCAGGCGATGCCAGATGCGCGCCAGATGCGGCCTCCGCAGCGACGGCGGGCCGGGCTGCGGCCGGATGTGGGCGCCGAGGCGCGGGCTGAGACGCGACGGGCCCCGGGGACGCGGCGGAGGCTGCGCGAGGCCGGCGAGGATCTCGGGTCCCACCGCCCCGGCTGTCAGAGACGCTGTGGAGCGGCCGCGGCAGCCGCGCGCGGACGACTCCCCGAGGACCACGCCCACTCTGCGGCGGGCCCCGCCCCTGTCGTGGCCGCGCCTACTCCTCCACCCTCTGCGGCGGTTCCCCGAAACGGAGGCTCCGCCCCCCGGGCCTGCAGCGTCAGGCCACGCCTACACCCTGAGGCTCCACCCATGCCGGGCACCATCGTTCTCTCATTGGCCTGGACCGGCTGCTGCAGCTCTGGCTCCGCCCAGCTGCCCAGCTGTACCACGCCTCCCCAGTGTGCGGTGCCCAGAGTCTGCCCTGAAAGACGTGTACCGCAGAGCTGCACCAGGGACGCTTTCTCGGGGACCGCGGCAGAGCCAGCCCGGCCTCTTAAAGGAGCCCGCAGCTTCGGCCCTGACTACTTCTCCCCCGTCGCTGCGGGGTCCCCGCTTCTTCTGGTAATCAGGCTCCTTTGTCCCAATTTCCCCCTACCCCAGATTCCCATCGATGGCGACCTGGATGGGCCGAGGGACCCCAGAATCAAGAGGTACCACCGGGGTTGGGAAGGTGGCTCAGTGGTAGAGTGCTTGCCTTACATGCATGAGGCGCTGGGTTCGATTCCTCAGCACTACAAAAGCAGAAAAAGCTGGAAATGGCGCTGTGGCTCAAGTGGTAGAGTGCCAGCCTTGATCTGAAGAGCTGAGAGACCGCGCCCAGACCCAGAGTTCAGGCCCCACGACCGCACCTCAGGCTCTCATCCCCACTCCAGCCGGGGCAGGCCTAGATACTCCTTTCTCTGAATAAAAGATCGCCCCCACCCGGTCACCTGGCTCCTGAGATCTGATTAAGGCTCTAGGCCTCCAGGGCCCGGGGAAAATCAAGACCCTGGGTCTGGCTTCCTGTGAGCTGCTGTGGCTTTCCACTCTCAGGACAGCCTGCCCATCACCACACACAGGCTGACACAGCTGATCCTAAAACTGGGGCTCCATTTCATCCATGCATTCATTCACTTACTCATTCGTTTCCACACCTACCACCCTAAAGGCCAAGTAAGTCCTCCAGCAGTCTCGTGGTATATCCTGAACCAGTGTAGCATATGCCTACAAGCATCTTCACATCCATTTTACAGTGGCTGAGACCTGAGTAAGGTAACCATCTAACTCAATATGTATGCTGGGGGGGGGGGTCAGTTGTGGGGCTTGAACTCAGGGCCTGGGTGCTGTCCCTGAGCCTCATGGTGCTCAAGGGGACTTTTCTGCCCCAGCCAGCTTTGAACCACAATCCTCAGATCTTAGCCTCCTGAGTATCTGGGCATGAGCCACTGGCCTGTTTTGTTATGTTTTGTCATTGTGCCAGTACTGGGGCTTGAACTTCAGGCCTGGGCACTGTCCCTTGGCTCTTTTTTGCTCAAGGCTGGTGCTCTACCACATGAGCCACAGCTCACTTCTGGCTTTTTTTTGCTGGTTCATTGGAAATAGTCTTACAGACTTTTCTGCCCAAGCTGCCTTTGAACTGTGATCATTTTTCAGGTCTCAACCTCCTGAGTAGCTAGGATTACAGGTGTGAGCCACTGATATCCAGCCTCATTTCTGCTTTTTTTTTTTTTGGTTGATCTCGTGGGGCTTGAACTTTGGGCTTGAGCGCTGTCCCTGTGCTCTTCAGCTCAAGACAAGTGCTCTACTGCTTGAGCCACAGCGCCACTTCCGGTTTTCTAGTGGTTTATTGAAGATAAGAGTCTCTTGGAGTTTCTTGCCCAGGCTGGCTTTGAACTGTGATCCTCAGATCTCAGCCTGCTGAGTAGCTAGGATTACAGGCGTGAGCTACCGGTGCCTGGCTTTCATTTCTGCTTTTTTATCTCCACCACAAACCTCAGCGGAAAGAGATTTCCACCTCTGAGTGGCTGTGGGTTGCTCACTGTGCACTTAACCAGATATGTGGCATGTTCTAGATTCTTTTGGCCACCTTTTTTCCATTGGCATTTAATTTTTGTGTGACTAACTTGTGTGTTTATCTTGTCTCTTTGTATGTAAGCTTGAGGATGGGTTCCCTGTCTAGCAGGGACAATATCTTGGTGTTCCTGGTGACAAGAGACACAAAGGAGACCGGGACTTGCTCTGGGGTGGTGTTGTGGCTGGGGTTTCGACCTGATGTATTTTCTGTTTGGCCACAACTGCAGTATTTCCCTCCCTACATTTGCTCCCTGTCAATGTAGACTCACATTGAAGCTATGAAACTCACCAGTCTGGGAACCTCTCTCCCTCCCTCTTCCCCTCCCTCTCCCTTTCTCTCTCTCCCTCTCCCTCTCTCTCTTTCTCCTAACACAATCTAGTCATTTAACTCTTTTATCTTTCCATTTTGATGGGAAGAATAGAAGAATCAAAAACCCTCTGCCTTGAAGCACTATTTTTGGACTCCTCCCCAAAGGGCATGAGGATAAAATTTGAGGATCTGAGACCCTGGAATGGACAGAAGTTCTATCTTTATGTCCACTCATTTCTGAGCTGTTGAGCATTTTCTTTGATGAATGTAGGCAGTAAGTAGAAGTCTCTGTGATTCTATCACTGATGGAAATCACAAATATTTCTATACATGTAGGTAGAATTTAAGGCATGGTGGTTCTGAAAGTCCTATAAGAGTCACTACTCTCTCTCTCTCTCTCTCTCTCTCTCTCTCTCTATATATATATATATATATATATATATATATATACATACATACATACAGATATAGCTATAGAGATCAAGAGGATGCTGATGGCTTTCTCCTGTAATCCTAGCTACTCAGGAAACTAAGATTTCAGAACTAAATAAAACCAGATCAGGAAAAAAAAAGTCTATGAGGTTCTTATCTCCAATTAACCAGCAAAAATCTGGAAGTAGAGGGCTGGTTCAAGTGGTGGAACACCCACTTTGAGTGAAAAAAGCTAAATGAGCAAGTAAAGCCAAGTCCCAGCTCCAGTACCACCACACACACACACAAAATTAAATATTAGGAAATCAAACTCAGGGCCTCACCCATGCTAGACAATCACTCTACTACTGCCAGCCCACATACCCAACCCTAAACCTTTTTTAGTTAATTATTAATAAAGATGCATATTTGTTACTGTAGCATATGTGTAACATATCTGATATTATATTACTATCACCATTTTTCTTTGACCTATTCATTGTAATTACATTGTTTCAATTGCATGTGTTTGAGTTTCACCCTAATCCATTTTTATGTATGTGATAGTACTGAGGCTTGAATTTAGAGCCTGAGTGTTATCCCTTTGCTTTTTCATTCAAGGCTAGCACTCTACCACTTGAACCACTTCCTCTACTTCCAACTTTTTGGTAGTTAATTGAAGATAAGAGTCTTATGAACTTCCTTGCCCGAGCTAGCTTCGAACCATGACTCTCAGCTTTCAGCCTCCTGAATAGTAGGATTACAGGATTACAGTAGGAGGCACTAGCACCTGACTCCTAAAGCATTGTGTGTGGAGGGCTTGAACTCAAGGTCTGAACACTATCCTTGAGCTTTTGTGTTCAAGGTTAGCACTCTACCACTTGAGCCACAGCTCCACTTCCAGCATCTTTTTGATAGTTTATTGGAGATAAGAGTCTCACAGACGGGACTGGGAAGGTGACTCAGTGGTAGAGTGCTTGCCTTGCATACACAAGGCCTTAGGTTCAATTCCTCAGCATCACATAAGCAGAAAAAGCTGGAAGTAGTGCTGTGGCTCAAGTGGTAGAGCGCTAGCCTTGAGCTGAAGAGCTGAGGGGATAGCACCCAGGCCCAGAGTTCAGGCCCCACAACTGAGAGAAAAAAAAAAGAGTCTCACAGACTTTCCTGCCAAGACTAGCTTTGAACTGCAATCCTCAGATCTCAGCCTCCTGAATAGCAAGAATTATAGGTAGAATCCACTGGTGTCCATCACTTTAAAAAAAATTAAAAATGACTCCAAAGAGGGTTTATGGTTTTCAGCCAACTACCTAGAAATCCATGGGGAAGAAAGGGTTCAGAAGCCATGCCTGGGCTGGGAAGGTGGCTCAGTGGTAGACTGCTTGCCTAGCATGCATGAAGCCCTGGGTTCAATTCCTCAGTACCACAGAAACAGAAAATGCCAGAAGTAGCAATGTGACTCAAGTGATAGAGCACTAACCTGGAGCACAGAGAGGCTCAGGCTCAGGGACAGTGCCCAGGCCTTGAGTTTAAGCCCCAGGACCAGCAACGAAAGAAGCTACACCTTGGGAGTGGCTCCTTGCACCCTCTCCCAGGAAAGATCTTCCTTCCATCCTACCCTGAAGTTGGGGTGTAAAACCCTCCTAGGAGGGCAGCCTTGTCCTGAGTATTGGGAGACTCAGACATTCCTGACCATGGACTGCACATACGCTTGGTCACCAGTTCTTCCCGAAGGCTGAGGAAAGTGCTGGGAGGCAACTTCTAGAGACCTTGAGGCCATCCCGGGGTGGCCATGGGGCTCAGGGAGAAATGGCTGAGCAGAGAGAGGCCGGAAGATCTGAAGGAGGCTCGTAAGTGGCACTTGAGCTTGAAGGGCTTGGAGAGACAAGATGGGTACAAACTAGGCAGCTGAAAAGAAGCTCCACAGCTACCGAGGAGCAGCAGTACGTTACTGCATGCCTCACGCCTTGTGGGCAAGAGAATAAGGGAGGTTCGCCAAGCAGATACACCTTCCAGCTAGGCGACCAGCATGAGTGAGTCCCATGCCTAGGACCAAAGGGTTTCCTAATTCAGTACATTCTGTTCCAAAACACAGAAGGCCTGAGCAAACTGGATGAGCTTTTTTCTTCTTCCAGCCCTTATAGATCTGGAAACTCTGTGTCTGCACGTGTACATACAAGTGCCAGGAATGGGGCTTAAACTCAGGTCCTTGCCATCTTGCTCAGCTTTCTTTAAGTAAGACTGGCACCCTACCACATGTGCCAAACATCCACTTCCAGCTTTTTGCTGGTTAATTGGGGATAAGAGTCTCATGGGCTTGCCAGCCCCCTGCTGGGCTTCAAACCCCAATCTTTAGATCTCAGTCTCCTGAGTACTAGGCCTACCGGTATGTGAGCCACCAGTGCCCAGCCAGACCTAGAAAATTCTGAGGCCAGAAATCCTGGCTGTCAGTGGCCACCCCATTCAGTACCTAATAACTAGTATGATAATAATGTTCCCTTTGTTTTGCCTAAGCAAGTGGGGAAACTCACACACAGCTTCCACACATGCACCAAGAACTAGGAGAAAAAATTCAGGCCCCACAATCCCACACCTCGTAGACTTCTCTGGAGCCCAACTGGAGTTGTCCTGCCTGAGTCCCCACTCCCACCCCTTGCTCTCTCTTCCATTCCCTACCCACAGGCTTCAGTTTCTAGAACATTCCTATAGGATAATTCCATAAAGGATAATGACCCAGAGGGAGGGTGTGACTGGAGGTCCCCCAGATGCTGCAGGTGAAAATTAATCCTATAAGCAGAACAGGCAGACTCTTGAGCTATTACAGCTCTCCTCCTTCAAGGAACAATGAAGACAAGAAGAGCCAAAACAACAACAATAAAAAAAAAACATAAAATAAAACTTTGGCATAAAGGACACCTCCTCGCTGGGCACCAGCAGAGATCCGTCCTTCATGGCAGCTCCGGGCTAACACAGGGCTTAAGCTTCTGTTGGCACAATTATTTCTGGGTGGGTTTGTCTTCCTTGGAAAGGGTGTGGACTCTTTTTTTTTTTTTAACCAGAGCCAGGGCGCCACAGTGTCCCATTGTCTTCGCTGACGCTGCTGACCTTGGTGAACAAGACTTCAGGGAGACCTGGTTGTTTCTGGTTGTTTCTAGTACCTTCTCTGGGCCACCTCATGGAGAAGGCCTCAGGAAGGCCAGTCTGGGTTCGAAGCAAGGAGTCCAGAGCCCGGCGCTCTTGATCATTGACCATGTGAATCTGGCAATGGACTCAACTCGCTGTGCCTCAGCTTTCCCCCCTGGGGAGTGGGTGATATATTGGATAGGTTTGAGGGCAGTGCAAGCCCCCATGTACAGAGCTCTAGTGATCACAAGCCAGGAGTCTATCTAGTATGCGCCAGGCCTGTCCTAGTGAACAGGTAAAGTAGTTGGACCCAAGGCCCCCAAATAGCCTGGCAGGTAGAAACCAGATGCAAAAGAGATGTTTTCAGACCATGGTGTCTCTGCCCCTCCCTAGCCCCTTCTAGTTTCTATAACCTTCCCATGACCCTGGGGAGAGGGTTTGCCGAAGGGACCTGCAAACAATTAACAACCAATTGGAACGTTGTGGAATCCTATCAGACCAATAAAATATCACCTTCCAAAACACCTAATCATCAAAGGAACAACCAATAAGAGCCCAGTCCAGGATATAAGAACCCCCCAGACTCAGCCACTTAACCAGAGAAGAGAGAAAGAGGGAGAAGAGGAGAGAGAGAGAGAGAGAGAGAGAGAGAGAGAGAGAGAGAGAGAGAGAGAGAGAGAGAGAGAGAGAGAGAGAGAGGGAGAGGGAGAGGGAGGGGGGAGAGAGAAAGAGGGAGGGAGAAAGAGGGAGGGAGAGAGAGAGAGCTGAAGAAGAGAGGCTAGATGACTAGCAGAGCAGTGGTGGCCACGACATTCAAGCTGGATTCTGTTCTGAGTAAAGTTCTTCACACTCATCCTCCATCGTTTCTGAACTTCATTCTTCAAGAACAAGACAAGAACCCAGCGAGACACAGTGAGGAGGGTCAGCAGCGCCGGCCGTGGAACTGCAACACTGGCAGGCGCTGGCTGCTGCTGAGCTGTGACACTGGCAGGCGCTGGCTGCCACCCTTGGTCTCTGCTGGCTGCTGAACCTGAAGGGTTGTGTGGGCTCTGCTCACCATAAACAACAGCAGAAAATTCTGTCGCTAGGCAATGCTGAACTACGCCAGGCAGCCAGGCTCCCAGGTCGTGTTGGATCGCTCCCCAGGGAGCCACGGGTGTGGAACGTGGGAGTCTTGCTCTCAGGCCCTTCTAGGCTCTTCACCCCATCTCTCACACCAATGCTCCATATAAGACAGACGCTTCTTCCAGATGGAGAAATAGAGGCTTGCAGGGCAGAACATGCAATTCACTTCACAGCTGAACTTTGAATGAAGCCTTGAACTCCCTCTGGGTCCCTCCTGCTCTGTCTGTAGCCCCTTCTACAATATCAAGGGGGACTATAGGAATGAACTGTTGAATTGACTCTGGGGCAACCCGTTAGAAAGTGTGGGAAGGTGCCAAACAAGTGGAAAGAGGCACAAAGAAATGGAATACAGAAAAGAAGCATACAGAAGTACCATCAAATTCATTAACCCAGAGGGAAAACAGCGCCATGCCCCTCCTGCCTCTGGGCCTTTGCACATGCTGACCCCTCCAGAATGCAGCCTCTGTTTTGCGAGCTGGCTGGCTCTTGCTCATCCTGCAGCTCTTAGCTTTGAAAGCCCTACTTCATTGCTTTGTTTTGACTTGGTACAGAGGCACAACTTATGTTCAGTACATACACAACCACTAAATGTCTGGCTGGGTGAATTTCTGCATACGCACATCTTCATGTATTCAACAGACCACTTCCCAGATGGCAGAAGGTACCCTTTCAGTTGCTAGTTCCCAAAGGTGCATGGTGTTTTCATCCTAGCTTCCCTTCCCGCCTCTTGTAGAACTTCATGTACCTGAAAACACATGTACAGGAAATCACACATGTATGATGTATACATGTATATTCTTGAATATACACATGTCTGTGCATATGTTTTGCGCGGTGTGCTTCAGTGGTTTGCTTTTTCTTTGCTGTATAGTATCCCATGGGTATGAAACACTTTAGGATGGACTTCTTGCTTTCCACTGCAGAGGGACACCTGGGTGTTTCTTAATCTGAGGACATTAGGAGCAAGCTGCTGCCAACCTTCTCCGATGTGTTCTGGGTGAACTCCAGGCACAGCCCTGGAGTCAGAATCACTGCATTACCAAGTGTGAGCATCCTCAGAGTTAGCAGATATTGGCCGCCATTTCGGTTTCCCACCCCAAGCGGTAGTGGGTGTGAATTCCAGTCACCCCACATCCTAGCCCACTCTGGCATTGTGAGTCCTCTGTGTTCCAGACCTTCTGGTGAACAAGAGGCTGTACTTCTTTCTAGGAGCCCCAAATCAGGAGGGGGGCTCCCGCACCCCCTCCCAGGGGCGCCTGTTATCTCTCTAGGCTGTGTCTGCCAAACCCCCTGTCTCCTGAAGGGAGGAAGGAGGTCTCCACCTGACCCACAGCTCCCTTGGGAAGGAGAACTCGTTGACCATGGCCGCTAGTCCTCTTCCAAAAACCCTGTCTGGCACAGCCAGCAGTCCGGTCCCGAGGGTGCAGGGCCTCTCTCCTCCACATGTCCCAATTCACTAGAAACCCAATGCTTGGTGAAATGGCGTTTCACTGGGGGTTTGATCCTGGGCCTCTTGGACCCTCAGTTTCCCCACCAGTCACATAGGAATGCCACCCCACCCCCCTCTTAGGTTTTCCTGAGAGCCAGGGAGAGGCTGCATGTGGCATTCTTGGGGAAAGGCCTGGCAGAGGGGGCAGGGTGGCCCTTGGAGGTGCCCAAGCCTGCAGCCCTCTCCCGGAGCCACAGTGTGATAAAGGGCGGGATGGCCGTGTGTCCTGTGTCCTGGCCCACACCAGCAGTCCAGCTGGGCGCCGGGCTGCGCTTGCTAGGGCTCTGTCTGCCTCACCCGGGTCCTCGTGAACCCGAACAGCAGGGCCGTGGGTGGGGTCTCTGTGCTCTGCTCACACCTCAGGATGACACCTCACCTGCTGGAGGAAAGCACCCTTATGCCCAGCTTACAGATGGAGAAACTGAGGCTGGGAGCAGAAAAGCCAGGTGACCAAGAGGCAGTTATCTCCTCTACTGCAGGACATGGAAATCATGGGTCCAAACTCCTGATGCCCATCCTGCAGACAGCACGAGGGCCACACAGCCTCAGAGCAGAGGAGTCCATGGCAATGTCGGGGACCAGAAGGAGGGGGTTAGTGTCAGCTGGACCCTGGGGATTCCAGAAACCACGGGTGCGAGAGGTGGGGACATGTCCTGTCCCTCCTTGAAAGCTGGCTTGGCACTACCAGACAAGTTTGCTTCATCCTGCTGAGATTTTGTGTTTTGGAGGGGGGGGGGGTTGTGGGGCCTGAACTCTGGTCCTGGACACTGTCCCTGAGCTCTTCAGCTCCAGGCTAGCACTCTATCATTGAGCCACAGTGCCACTTCCGATTTTCTGGTGGTTAATTGGAGATAAAGAGTTTCACGAACTTTCCTGACTCAGCTTGCTTTGAACCACGATCCTCAGATCTCAGCCTCCTGAGTAGCTAGGATTGCAGGTGTGAGCCACCAGCACCTGGCTAATTTTTTTATTGTTATTATAAAGGTGATGTTCAGAGGGGTTACAGTTACGTAAGCCAGGTTAAAAAAATGTTTTTCTTTTTGGACATTGTCATCCCTTCCCTTGCTCTCTCCCAGTTTTTACCTCCCATCCTCTCCTACAAGTCATACAGTTCATTTTCTATATAGCATCTAGTGAGTACTACTGCTGCATTTGTTCACTCTTTGTCCCCTCCCCATTTCTGTGCCCTCCTTACCCTCCCAAAGACAGATAAATGACCAAATAAGACAAAAAAGAAGGGGCTGGGAAGGTGGTTAAGTGGTCGAGTGCTTGCCTTGCATGCATAAGGCCCTGGGTTCGATTCCTCAGTACCACAAAAGCAGAAAAAGCTGGAAGTGGCACTGTGGTTCAAGTGGTAGAGCGTTGATAAAGAGCTGAGGGACAGGGCCCAGGCCCAGAGTTCAGGCCCCATGACCAACTGAAAAAGAAAAAAAAAAAAAAGACAGAAAAGAAAACAGGGCTGTGAATGTGGCTCAGTGGTAGAGTGCTTGCCTTGCATGCATGAGGCTTTGGGTTTGATTCCTTAGTACCACATAAGCAGAAAAAGCTGGAAGTGGCACTGTGGCTCAAGTGGTAGAGCGCTAGCCTTGAGCTGAAGAGCTGAGGGACAGTGCCCAGGCCCAGAGTTCAGGCCCCACAAGTGACCAAAAAACAAACAAACAAACAAACAAACAACAACAAACAGGGAAGAAAAACCCTCTTGTTTCCATTTCCTGGAATTCATTTAGATAAATATGATTTGATGTGATTAGATCCTGGGCTGGTTTTTTGAACTGAGGTCCTCAGATCTTAGCCTCTTGAGTAGCTAGGACTACAGGCATGAGCTGCTAGCGCTGGGCTCACTCAGACTTCTTGTCTGTAAGTGCTCTGTCATCACAGGTCAGCTCTCAGAGGAAAGCATGCCAGGCGCTCTTGGTCTCATGGCCCTATTTGGCTGAAACAAAGGTCCTAGCACCCGGACACCTCCTGGGAGGTGTGTGCAAGCAGAGGTGAGTCAAAGCCCTCTTCCCGAAGGAACAATGTTCTGAGCCTGTCTCCAGGCCGAAGACAGAGCTGTCTCCCTAATTGTCCTTAGCACAACTTGGGACATCCTCACCGTGCAGAAGTCACCATGTCAGCTGGGCGACTTCCCCAGTGGCCATTTCATAACTGCAGAGGCCTCTGATGCTTTGCTAAATTACACCTGCCTGCACCTGCCAGCTCAGCTCAAAACAGCGCAGGAACCAGTGTCCAGCAGCAGGCAGCAGCCCAAGAAGGATCAGCACGACCAGCAGGCCACCGGGCTTAGGCAGTTCAGCAGAATAACACTAGGCTACTGACTGGTACAGAGACAGAGTGAAAACGTATGTTAAAGTGAACACGTATAGTGGCCAACACAGGAAAATGCTGGGCACGGTAAGCCTGTAATCCTAGCTACTTGGAAGGTAGAAATGAGCAGATGAAGGTTTGAGGCCAGCCGGGGCACAAAGAAGTCCATAGGACTCTGTCTCAGCTAATGGCTGGCACAGTGTGGCACACCTGTCTGCCTCAGCAACATGGGGAAACATAAGGAGGAGGCGCGCAGCCTGCCTGGGCAGAAAGTGAGATCAGACCTGTCTTCCAACTGTGATCCTCAGATCTCAGCCTTGTGAATAGCTAGGATTATAGGCATGAAGCCACCAATGCCCATTTTTTACTTGGATCCCACACTCCTTGGCTACTTCCCTTTGTCACATGAAGAGGCTGAAGCGTAGAAAGGCTGAGAGCTTGTCCCTAGAGCCCGGGGGGCCTGGGAAGCCCAGTTCTCTGCTCAGCCCTTGACACTTCCTCCCCTGAGAGAATGTTGGGGGACCACACACACAATGCTGCAAAATCATTTTGTTTTTGTTTTGTTGAGTCAGGGTCTCAGCATGTATCCCAGGCTCTCCTTGGGCTTGAGATTCTCTGGCCTTCACCTGCTGGGATTACAGGCATGCACAACCATACTCCCCTGTTTGGGAACTAAGAAACTGGGGGTGTCTTCCTTTCTTTTGCTTTTAGAAGCAAAGCACTGTCAGCCCTGTGTACCCCTCACCTGTAAGCCTGTACCCTCCCTTGCACGAAGGCTGGAGTCACAGCACGGGGCCATGCTGCTGCAGCTGGGACTCCACAGACACCAGGCCACCACCATCTTCCTCCTGGCGCTGTTAGCTCTCTCGGCTAACTCCTCAGCGCCTCACAAGGATTGTGGCCTACTTTTCTTTTGACCTCGGGCTTTGGCGCAGCTACCTGGCTGCCATTTCTGTCTCTTCTCCACAGGCCACTGACTCCACCATCAGCCTTTTGCATGATATCCACTGGCCTGGCCCCATTCTCTAGAAGTCATTACCAAGCTTCTCCAGGGACGCTGTCTCTGTCCCTGCTTACTGCAGGATGCTGGGCCTGTGAAGAGGACAGGACACAGTCCATGCGCTGACCAATGGGACCTCAGCCTGCTGGAGGAGGCAGACTCTTCACCGACTGTGGGTCAGCGACGTTTTCTAGGAGCTATGGTAGAAAAGTCTATAGGGGGGCTGGAGGGATGGGCAGGAGGCAGACATGGAGCGAACACTGAGTCAGAACCGTGGAGGGGCACATAATGTGAGACCAGCGAGAGCCATGGCAGGAGGCAGCTGCAAGTGGCCTGAGTTGCCAGGATGGAAAGGGCAGAACTGGGATGCAGGCGCGCCAGAGCCTGAGGACTTGGCCTGCCGCGCAAAGGACCCAGGCGCTGGGGATTGTCGGGTCAAGTCTGTGTTTCAGAATGCTGCACCTGGTCATCTCTCATGAGCTCCAGCTCAAAACCTCCCCTTTGAGGTGGTTCCCAAACCATTCATTCCCTGTTCCTGAAAGAACCATATCCTGCCTTGCCTCTAGCTCAACCCAGAGCCTCTTCTACTCCTCCTCCACCCCCTGCTGCTTCTCCTCCTCTCCTTCCTCCTCTCCCCTATGTCCTTCTCCTCCTCCTCCTTGGCTAATCACCTTCCTTCTGCCCATCTCCTTATTCCCCATCTTACGTGGTCCTGTATTCTACCACTTCCCAGTCACTGAGTGGACTCTGCTCCTGCCTGGGGTGGGCCCTTCCTGGGTGTCTGACCTCTTGTGCTAGGTAGGACACAGCTCTGTCAGCTGACCCTGCCAGCTGGACCAAGCACAGCATTATACGTTATACAAATTTCAACCTAACCTCAACATGGCTTTTCCCAGTCCCACATCTTCCTCCAGCCATTCCTCCGAGCATTTCACAGTCAAATGTCACAAGGCAGATGTGCATTTTTTTTTCCTGTAGTGATGGCAGACGTGGTGGTGGAGGACTCAAATATGCCCCTCCCCAAAGATTTCCCGGCACTCCTGAAACCTGTGAATGTGACCTTATAAGGCAAGGGGGAGGTTTTCAAACAGTTGATGAAGTCATGGTGATCATAGGGTGAGAAGAATTAGTGTGGATTATCTGGGTGGACCCAAATGCAATTATATGCACTCCATATTATAAGAAGAGAAGCAGAAGGCAGGGCGTGGTGACACATACCTGTAATCCCAGCTACTTCAGAGACTAGAGAAAGGGGATCATAGCTCAAGACCAGCTGGGCAAAGTCATTGGCAAGCACTATGTGAAAAACAAAGTAAAAACAAAAGGACTGGAGGTGTGAGTCAAGTGGTATAGTACCTCCCTAACACGCATCAGGCCCCGAGTTCAATACCTGGTACTATAAATGATAAGACGCAGAGGGGGTTTGATGGCACAGAAAGTTTATGTGAAGATGAAGCAGAGCGGGATTTGAAAATGCTTCTCATGGAGGCTGTTATGGTGCTGCCACAAGCCAGGGAAAGCTGGTAACCTCCATCTGGAAACACCAAGGAATGGCTTCTCCCTGACCCTCCAAGGAAGCTCAGCCCTACTGACATCTTGTCTATTCACCCAATGTCACCAATGTAGGAGTTACAGCTTCCAGAGTGATGAAAGAATAGATTTCAGTTATTTTTAAGCCACTAGGCTTGTGGACATTTAGTACAGTAGCCACAGGAAGTCAATACAATAAGAAAGAAGCAACAACTAAAGAGACAATGGCTAACTATGCAGACACTGGTGGCTTGTGACTGTAATACTAGCTACTGAGGAGGCTGAGATCCCAGAGATTCATGGTTTGAGGACATCTCAGGCAGAAAAGTTTGCTAAACTTCACCTCCAAATAACCAGCAAAAAGCAGCAGTGGCCAGGCACTGGTGGCTCACACCTATAATCCTAGCTATTCAAGAGGCTAAGATTTGAGGATCAGGATTTGAAGCTAGCCCAGGTAGGAAAGTCTGTGAGATTCTTATCTCCGATTAACCATCAGAAAATCCAAAGTGGTGCTGTGGCTCAAAGTGGTAGAGGGCTAGCCTTGAGCAAAAATCCCTCAGAGACAGAACCCAGGCACTGAGTCCAAGCCCCATGACCACCCAAAAAACAAAGCAGAGATGGAGGCATGGCTCAATTGGCAGAGCCCTGTCCTTGCAAATACAATTGAACTATCAGATCAAAGAGACACAGTAAATCTCAAGCAAGATGAAATCTTTTTTTAATTATGTTTTTATTATCTTTAAAGTAGTGGTACAAAGGAGTTACCCTTCAACCAATCAATTTATGTATACAATGCATCTTGATCAATGTCACCCCTTTTTATCATGCTCCACATCCCTTCCAACCCAACCTTCTCTTCATTAAGATGAAATCTTACTCCCACAGTTCATATATCCTTCAGGAGTGCATGCCAAAGAACAACCATAACAGCAGCAGATTAGCAACAAAGAAACAAGGACTAAGGGGCAGCCCACTTTTCAATGATAACAACTGTAGCTAAAAGACAATGGAACATCATTTTCACAGCAGGGTGGGAATGTGTCTGGGAAAAACAATCAAGATGTATAGAGCCTGTAAAACTATGTTTTAAGACCAAAGACAGGCATTTCAAACAAGCCAATAATGAGTGTGCTGACTACGAATCTTCACCAGAGGAACTTATGAAGGAAAATGATCCCAAAAGTAAGTTCTTAGACTCAAACAGAACAATGGAAAGGAGGAAGAGGCAGTCACAGAGGTAAATACTAATAATTGTTAACTAAAGACTATAAATCTGTACAAATAAATTCATTCTTCAGTTCCATTCTGAATAATATTTTAAGAAAAAAATTCATAGCCTAAGACATTCTTTCTGTAATTTTTAAAGAAATTATTTATAATTTATAAAAGCAAAGGGCCCAAAAGAGCAAGAACATTCCCAAAAAAGAATGTCAAGCCAGAGGAAATGGCTAATGTCTATAATTCTAGCTACTCAGGAAGCTGGTAGTAGAATGCCAGCTTTGGTTGAAAAGGCTAAACAAGATTGTGAGGTCCTAAGTTCAAGTCCTAGTACAGATATAAAATAATATAATAAATAATATATACAGGGTGCTAGTGGCTCATGCTTGTTATCCTACTCAGGAGGCTGAGAGCTGAGGATCAAAGTTCAAAGCCAGCCCAAGGGGGCTGGGAAGGTGTCTCAGTGGTAGAGTGCTTTCCTCACATGCATGAGGGCCCCGGGTTCAATTCCTCAGCACCACATAAGCAGAAAAAGCTGGAAGTGGCACTGTGGCTCAAGTGGTAGAGCGTTAGCCTTGAGCTGAAGAGCTGAGGGACAGTGCCCAGGCTCAGAGTTCAGGCTCCACTACTGACAAAAAAAAAAAAGGATTTGTTTTAGAGCATTTGTGTTTGGGATGGTGAGATACTGGCTCAGAGATGAACACATGGGCAGGTAGGTCAGACTAGAGAGTCCAGGAGCAGGCTTCGGCTTGCTCCAAGGAAATATGATCTGTGGAAGACCTGGTTTTGCAAAAATGTGGAAGACAGACTATTCAATAAACAGCCAGGGTGGTTGCTTATCCCTATGGAAAAATGAAATCAGACCTTTATGCCAAATCAGTCCCAAGTGGATTAAAGACCTCAGTGTACAACATAAACACTTTCAGAAGAAAATACAGGAGGCTATTTTGGTGACCTTAGGAAATGAAGAGCCTTCTTTAAAAAGACATAAAAAGTGCAAACCATAAAGGAAAAATATCAATAAACTCTATCATGTTAAAGGTAAGAACTTCTAGCCAGGCGCCAGTGGCTCATAACTGTAACCTTAGCTACTCAGAAGGCTAAGATGTGAGGATCGAGGTTCAAAGCCATCCTGGGCAGGAAAGTTCATAAGACTCATCTCCATTTAACCACCAAAAAGCCAGAAGTAGAGCTGTGACTCAAGTGGTAGAGTGTTGGCCTGGAGAGAAAAAGTTATGGAACAGCATCCAGGCCTTGAGTTCAAGCCCCAGTACCAAAAATAAATAAATAAGAACTTCTGCTTCCAAAAATGTTCCATCTAGAAAATGAAAAGACAAGCTATCATTTGGGAAAACAACCAGGTAATGCATGTGACTTAGAACCAAAAGACATTGATTGCTCCCGAAGAGTCAAAGAAATAACAGACAAAAAAACTTAAAACCAATCAAATCTTGCACAGACCAGGAAACAAAGTATTGTCAGTAAACATGAAAAGATGCCAGCCTCATTAGGAATCAGGGAAATGCAAACACAGAGCCTGTAGGATATGCCAATATACACCCACATGATTGGCAAAGAGTTTGAGTCTGACAACACCAAGTGGTATTCGAGCTGTGGAACAATGCGGGCTCTCATGCACTTCCTGGAAGAGGGCAGATGCACACAAGCATTTTGGAAAGCAACGTGGCTTTGTCTAGTCAAGTTCAGACAAATGGACCTTACCACCCAGTGTTTCTACCCCTGCATGCGTCACCAAGAGACCCTTCCACCAACAGATGTCATGGTCCGTGGTTTTTAAATACAACTCAGCACACCACAGGCATGAAAATGAAGGCAGACCTTATCAGGAAGGCTACGTTCAGTGACACAGGGCATCACATGAACATAATGTGAGAAAAACACACATACCCGCTGTATGAAGTGCCTAGGGTCTCATTGTATTTCTTTGAAGTTCAAGAGCATGCCATCACCGGGTGCCGGTGGCTCACACCTGTAATCCTAGGTACTCAGGAGGCTGAGATCTGAGGATCACAGTTCAAAGCCAGCCTGGGCAAGAAAGTCTGTGAGACTCTTTTCTCCAATAAACCCTTAGAAAACCAGAAGTGGCGTTGTGGCTCAAGTGGTAGAGCACTCACCTTGAGCTGAAGAGCTGAGGGACAGCTCTCAGGCCCAGAGTTCAAGCCCCACAACCAGCAAAAAAAAGCATACCATCTAGGTAATAGATTGTCTAGGATTGCATGTATCTGTAAGAAAAAACTTTGGCAGGCAGGGGAGGGGAGAGTGTTAAGAGAAGTCTGGTACTTGAACTCAGGGCCTTGTGTGCACGCTCAGCTTGCTAATGGCTGGTGCTTTACCACTTGAGTCATGTCTCCAGTCTTGCTTTTTGTTTAGTTGGAGATGGAGTCTTATGGACTCTAATGCATGGGCTGGCTTCCAACCACGATACTCTGGATCTCAGCCTACTGAGTAGCTAGGATTACAGATGTGGGCCACTGGCGTCTAGCTCAAGAAAACTTTAAAAAAAAACTTTTTACAGGGCAATGGAATAATGAGTGCAAAATTCAGGGTAGCTTCTGCCTCTAGATGGGAGACAAGCCAGAGGGTGGAGGCAGCGGGAGTTTGGGAATTTGTTATGTCAGCTCTCCTAAGGCGGATTTGAACCCATAATCCTCGGATCTCAGCCTCCTAACTAGCTAGGATTGAAGATGTGAGCCACTGGCAGCCAGCTAAATGTTCATCTTTCTATCACCTAAAACTTGCAAAGAAAAGAATGGCAGGGAAAATCCAGGAAGAATGGTACAAACCAGGTGGTGGATTCCTTAGTGCAGAGTAAGCGGCGAGCGGGTCAGCCTGGGCTTTGGACTCACACGTGTGTGTGTTGGAAGCGGGAGGGCAGGGGCAGGATAGGCAAAGGGGTCCTGGCAGCCACCCCCACTTCCAAATGTCCATAGATAACTGGAGAGAAATCCAGAAAGCATTTTGCATTCCTTAGCAGCTTCAGGACTCTGTACAGCAGGAGGTAGAGAAGACTTGGGCCGGGTCTCACAGAGTGGGGACCTCATGTGTCTATGTTGGGCTCCTTTCTTGGGCCAGTGACTGGGGTAGCCACATAGCGCTGTCTCTGGCTGGCTGGACCCTGTGGTCATCATTTGAAATCCTTACCTTGTGAACAAGACTTACGCTTCCACTCATTTTTTTTTTGTCAGTCATGGGGCTTGAACTTGAAGCCTGGCCGCTGTCCCTCAGCTCTTCAGCTCAAGGCGAGCACTCTACCACTTGAGCCACCGTGCCACTTCCGGTTTTCTGGCAGTTTATTGGAGATAAGAGTTTCGTGGACTTTCCTGCCTGGGCTGGCTTTGAACCATGATCCTTAGATTTCACTCTCCTGAGTAGCTAGGATTACAGGTGTGAGCCACTGGTGCCCAGCATACTTCTACTCTTGACTGTGCTCTGAAACTTTAATTATGTAAGTCCGTGTGTGTGTGTGTGTGTGTGTGTGTGTGTGTGTGTGTGTGATGGTGGGGAATGGGAGAAGGGAGACAGACAGAAGCAGAGAGGGACAGAGATTGAATTCAAGGCAACTCCCCACCCCACAGGAGACTTCCAACAATAGCCCCTCTCATTTCCAAACTTCAACAGTAAAATCAACCCCTCCTAGCCTTTAGGCTGTTCTTACTCAAACACCCCCACACTCATAAGCCATAACCTCACACCCAGCAGAGCCAGATGTAGGCTCCCCACAGATTTTTCCCAAGGTCCTTGTCCATCCAGTGAGCCACTGGACCAGCTGAGGAGGGTGTGTGGCCATGGCTTCCAACCACCCGGCATCAGATCCACCTGTTCCCATACAGTTTTCCATTTGGCTCAGTGCTGGGTCCCGCACCACCCTGTGTACACACACCCTGGCTGATGTGTTTATGCACCTGGGTTACAGGTGAGCTCCTTGGGGACAGGACCTGAGCTGCCTTCACCAACCTGTCCCAAAAGCTGAGTGACATGCTGGGAACACAGCATGTCAATAAATCCATGCAGCAGCGTAAGCACTCTTTACATAAATATGTATTGTCTGTGGGTAGAAATAGGTCACAGATAAGATTATCATAAAATAAAGGAATTTCAGCCAGGCACCCTTAGCTTATACCTGTAATCATAGCCATTCAAGAGACTGAGATCTGAAGATTCCGGTTCAAAGCCAATCCTAGCAGACACAGCCAAGAGACTCTTATCTCTAGTAAGCCAGCAAAAAGCCAAAAATTGGGTTGGCTCAAGTTGTAAAGTGCCAGCCTTGAGCAAAAGCCAAGAGCAGGAGGCCCTGAGTTCAAGCCCCAGCATAGGCACTAAAAAATACAAATAAGTACCAAGTAGTTTCCAGCCCGAGGATCACTCGGAGCTTTAGCAAGGCTGAGACTCTTATCATAGTGGGAGCAAGATGAGAGGAGACATATTTGGGCTCTACTCCCAGAACTGCTGCTTTGGAGAGCTGACATCTTCTTGTGGAAGTCGGGCAGGCAATGGAGTAGACTTGGGAACTCTGATGGACCCAGGAGACCCGGGGCCTGCTCTGGGTGACCACTCCACCATTGGGATCCAATGTGTGGGGTCAGACTGGGTTACCAGAGAAGGAGCCTCTTGGAATATGGCTAGTGGAGATTGAGGAATGAGATTTGAATATCTATCTATCTATCTATCTATCTATCTATCTATCTATCTATCTACCTATCTACCTACCTATCTACCTACCTACCTACCTATCTACCTACCTAACTACCTACCTATCTATAATTTATTTATTTTTGTGCCAGTACTGGGGCTTCAACCCAGGACCTCACGCTCTCACGACCTGGCTTTTCCACTCAAGGCTGGAGCTCCACCACTTGAGCCACAGCTCCAGTTTCAGCATTTTTGGTGATTAATTAAAGATCAGAGTTTCAGAAACATTTTCCTGCCCAGGCTGGCTTCAAACTATGATCCTCAGATCTCAGCCTTACTTATTTTTAATTAATCGAAATCTACAAACAGTTATACAAGCCAGTCACTAGAGTTTTTGGTTTGTTTCTGCTGTATTGGAGGTCAATGCAGGCCTCAGGCACGCTAGCTCACCAAGCTCTGCCTCAGTCCCCAGGACACTGGGTAATTAATGTTCAGAACATTAAATATGTTTGGGGCAACTTTCACATGTGAACAGAGGAAACACTGGGAGTGAATTTGCTCAAAGTATAAAACTGAATATGAAAAATAGTGTAATATTTTTTATATTAGTTATATGTTGTGATAATAATGTTTTGGGTCTAATGGACTAAATAAAATATAGTAATTAACTTGGTTAACAGTATTAAATAAATGAAACTCAGTTTTAAGTTAATTAAAATTAATATCATCAATCATTTGCTTACAGCATGTATATTACAAATTTTAAGCTTATGTGTGAACTCACATTTTATTTCCACTGGACAGCATTGGAGAATCTCATATATATATAAGCAGTCAGATGCTAATTGCCTGATACCTGTAATCCTAGCTTCTGACGATGCTGAGATATGAGAATCAAGATTTGAAGCCAGCCTGGAAAAGCCCATGAGACTCTTATCTCTAATTAACCAGCAAAAAAGCCAGAAGTGAAGTTGTGGCTCAAGTGGTAGAGTACCATCCTGAGCAAAAGAGCAAAGGGAGAGTACCTAGGCCCTGAGTCCAAGGCCCAGTAATGGCATACACACACACACACACACACATCTATAAACAATTTATATGAAACTTTGAATTCTCTCAACTTGCCTGTCTGGCAAAATACCTTTCCTCACCCCTGCTTTTGGGAAAATTGCCTCAGGCAAGAGCTTTGTCCTAGTTTTAGGGAGAATTGGGTTTTCTGGGACTGGCCGATCAGAGAAGAGAACCCTCTTTGGCTACTGTGATTGGTTCAGGCATGACATGACTGAGCCACTGACTGAAAGTCTGCAGGTAGGTAGGGTCTTCTCTGTGGTTATTGAGGGAGAAGGATGGAGCTGTAGACCTGCAGGCTGCCATTTTGTTCCTCTGAGACAACAGCCTTTCTGACCACAAAGTTGACTCAGAGAAGAGTGTCAAGAGGGAGCAGAGTCCAAGTCTGGCACCTGGAATCAAGATCTGTCCTTAGACTTTTTGGTTCCATGTGGAAAAAAATATATTCATTTCCTTTCCAGGAGAAGGTGGATAATTATATCACAGAGAGATTAAATCACATTTTAAATCATTAAAAAATTTTCATCTTCCTGAAACCAGTTTGGATTGGAATTATGTCCTTCAATCTATCTTTTTTTTAAAATTTTTTTATTGTAAAGATACTATACAGAGGGTTACAGTTACATGAGTGAGGTAATGAGTACACTTCCTCTTGAGCATTGTTACCCCCTCCATTGTTTTCCCCCTACCATCCCCTCCCTCCCTCCCTTCCCCAAGCTTCTTTTTTTTTTTTTTTTTTTGATTGTGATTAAGTGATTACTTAATTTCCGGTAATTCACAGTATTGTGGAATAATGATGCTCGTTTAAAGTCACAAGTTCATTCTAACTTTCCTGGAGCAAATTGTCTATCACAGTCTGTAATATATAACGGTGCTCACATGTTATATACCATATATGTGATCAGCAGCATGGGGATATTTGGTAGTGGTTCAACCATCAATCTATCTTTTTTACTTAAGTTTGAACCTGGGGCTTTCACTTGCTTGGTCAATGCCTTCATCCTTGCTTCTTTGTGCTTATTTTGGGAGATGGAATCTCCATAATCTTTTCTGCCCTGACTAGCCTCAAACCTCGATTCTCTAGAGCTCAGCCTCTTAAGTAGCTAAAATGATGAGTGAACCACCAGTACCCCCCCCAACACACACACACACACATCAATCTTGAATAACATTTGGACCAACTTACTTGCCTTCTCTACTTGGCTCAGTGGATCATACTCAAAAGCTACCAGGCTGCTCTCAACCCTTCATAATGTCTGGGCAGTTGGTTCTTCCCCTCCCTTTCCTGGACCCCACCTCATCCACCGTCCCATGCCTCTTCTCCTGTGACCGCCCATCAGCTTTGGTTCTACCAAGCCAGTTCCAATGTCTTGTCTGCCGGGTTTTTCCCAGGCCACCACCTCACCGGCTTCCCACCCTGGCTCCTGCCTTCCTAGGTCTGGCAGACTCCCCATCTTTTAAGACTTAACTGCTGTTGTTAAAATCACAATGGCCTCTGCACTGCCAAATCTAATGATCACGCTTCTTGTGCAGCTTTTTGACTTGGTTGCACACAATCGACTGTTCTTGTCTTCCTACACCCTTCTCGTCTCCCTCTTTCTCTTCCATAATAACTCGTGCTCCTCCTCTGACTTCATGGGCCAATTCTTCTCAGTTTCTTCTTCCATTTATGTACTCGCTCATGTCCCCTTTCAGCAAGTATTAATTCCTATGTGCTAAGTCTTTATGCTTCATAGAAGGCAGTGAATACAACAGAACCCCTGACCCAATAGAGTTGCATTCTAGGCAAATCTTTATGTATTCTTTAACCCCTAAGCTCAACATGCAAATGATGACTTCCTTGTCCTACTTCATGACTTTCAATCCTACCCACATATTGGTGGCCTTCAAAATATAACTCTAGCCCTAGTTGAGGGCCCCCCCTCAACTCTAGACTCTTAGATCCAACTGTCAGTTGGCACACCCACTTAGATTTCTAGGGGCTATCTCAAACGTAACTGTGTTGAAGACAGAAATATGGATTCCTCCACTCCCAGCCCAAACCTGTTTCTCCACCAGTCATTTTCCATTTCAACGATGCCACATTCCACCCAGTTACTCAGACACAAGCCCTACAGTCATCCTGATTCCTATCTTTTCTTCTCACCCTTCCCAATCCATCAGCAATTCTGTCAGCTCCACCTCCACCTCCACTTCTTTCTCTCTCTCCCTCCACCCCTTGTGCCTCCCTAGACCATGGGGAAAAAAAAAAGCCTACCAAATTCATTCCGCCTGATCTATTGACGCCCAACACCTGGATCCCTTCACCATACCATAGCCCAAGTCATCTCTTAAAAACATAAATCAGGTCCTGTTTCTCCTCTCCTTAAAATGCTCCAGTAAACAGTGTGGGAGAAGATATTTGCAACATTTACAAGAGACAATGGATTAGTAACTCCAATATATAAACAACTCTCACAGATCAATCAGAAAATAAAAAGACAGCCATGTATAACATTGGCCAAGGGATGCAGACAGACAATTCACAAGAAAAGAAATCCCAAGAGCCAACAAATAGAAAGTTACACATTTAACCTCCCTAGTCATCACGGAAGCACAAATTAAAACAAGTTGCATTTTACACCCAAAACATTGTCAATTAAAAAAAAAAAAAAAGCTGACAAGATCAACTGTTGGCAAAGGTACAATGAAGCAGGAATCATCAGTGCTGCCAGTAGGAAAATAAATTAGCGTGACAGCTCCAGGGAGCCAAGTGGCAAGTTCTTGTACTGTAATGCTAAACATGTGTCTATCCTGCCATCTCCTAATCCCTACTTTCAGATGAGGTGTGATCATACAGAACAGGATGCATTCCATTGTAATCTATCCAATTCCTGCTGTCAACCCAAGTCAATAGAGAAAGTCGGCTGTTTCTCCCCAGGATCACAGGCTGATTGGGAGATGCCCCGGCTGCCACTCCCTTCACCAGAAAAAGAGCATACTGCATTGAGATAGCCTGGGACAAGGTCAAACCCCAATCTCAAAGCACACCCAGTTCTGGCATCCTAGTGACTCAGAAGGTTGAGATCGGAGGATCATGGTTTGAAACCAGACTGGGCAGGAAAATGGATGAGACTCTTATCTCCAATTAACCACCAAAATGTCAGAAGTAGAGCTGTGGTAGAGATAGAGGGGTAGGCTTCAGGGGAAAAAAGAAAAGAAAGAAAAACTCATATACAGCACCCAGGCAGAGTTTAACCCACAGGATTGGCACACACACACACACACACACTCACGCACACTCCTCCTGGTTTCTACTAAATACAAATCAGTTTCCAACCAAAGTAAAGTTGAAAAAAAATCCTAAGTCAGGAAGGATCTATACAGCAGTTACAAATACAGTTCAAATTTCCTAGGCCTGGAGATGTTTGACACATAGACAGGAACCGACTTGAACTTCTTCTTAGACTATGGTCCTCATCTGACCCTAGGGAGCCTTCTGGAACATTCCAGCTTCTCTGTGAGCACTGATTCCTCCTACATGGAGACCCAAACAGAAGGAACCGTGGCAGCCAGACCCACACCTGCTCCAGAGAGTGAGATTCCGTTGAGCAATGTGGATACCCACATAGACCAAGAGTTCTGGTTTTGAGGTCCCGGAGCTTTTTCTTCACCAGCAATGAAATTCAGACAGCAATGAATGACTTTCTCATGGCCAGTTTGTCCTAGACCATGATGGAATCTCAGCCCATCTCTGTAAAAACCCAGACATGTGCCACGCCAAACACAGCCTCCAACTTCTGAACACCAGACCACCCTGGACAGCACTGATGACTCCCCTGTGGACGGAGAGCACAGAACAGGGATGACCAAGCTGACAATGGAAGGCAGGGACTGCCATGGCTTGTTCCCTCATTTCTCCGCCTTTTGTACTTGTCCACGCAAAATTTGTGCAAAAATGAGTCTTATAAAGAGTACAATGTTGGGCTGGGAAGGTGGCTCAGTGGTAGAGCGCTTGCCTTGCATGCCAGAGGCCCTGGGTTCGATTCCTCAGCACCACATAAGCAAAAAGAAAAAAGCCGGAAGTGGCGCTGTGGCTCAAGTGGTAGAGCACTAGCCTTGAGCTGAAGAGCTGAGGGACAGCGCCCAGGCCCAGAGTTCAGGCCCACAACCGGACCCAAAAAAAAAAAAAAAAAAAAAGAGTACAATGTTGATTTAAAAGAAAAAAAAAATTACCTAACCTATCCCGACATGGATCAAGTCTTTTTAGAAGGAAAGAAATGGATACTAGGCAGGGGCTATCATATACCACATTGCTTCCATTTGTGCAAATTTCAAAGAAAAATAGCAGCCAAGCCAAGCTCGGGTGCCTCATGCTGGTAATCCTAGCTACTCTGGAGGCTGAGATCGAAGGATTGCAGTTCAAACCCAGCCAGGGCAAGAAAGACCATGAGACGGGCTGGGAAGGTGGCCCAGTGGAAGAGTGCTTGCCTTGCATGCATGAGGCCCTGGGTTCGATTCCTCAGCACCACATAAGCAGAAAAAGCCAGTAGTGGAGCTGTGGCTCAAGTGGTGAGCGCTAGCCTTGAGCTGAAGAGCTGAGGGACAGCGCCCAGGCCCAGAGTTCAGGCCCCACAACTGACAAAAAAAAAAAAAAAAAAAGAAAGACCATGAGATTCTTATCTCCAGTTATCCAGCAAAGAGACAGAAGGAAGGAAAGAAAACTCGCTTTTCATCTTGCTCAAGGTAAAGTCACTACTTCCTGCTTGGGACCAAAAGGCACCTTCCTGTGACTTCTCCTCCATCTCTGACACTCATAAGCCTCTGCCTTCCTGTTAACTTTAGTCTCTGTCTGGTCCTTCACCTTTAGCTTCCCCCAAACCCTCCCCTGTCACTTACAGTCTCTTGGCTTATTTCTTTTTCTTTCTTACTTTCTTTCTTTTTTGTGTGTTGGTACTGCGGCTTGAACTCAAGGCCTCATGCTCTTGCTTGGCATTTTTGTTCAAGGCTGGCACTCTACCACTTAAGCCATGTCTCCACTTCTGACTTTGTGGTGGTTAATGGGAGATAAGAGTCTCACAGACTTTTCTGCCCCAGCTGGCTTCAAACCAGGATCCTTAGCTCTCAGCCTCCTGAGTAGCTAGGATTATAGGCTTGAGCCACCAGAGCCCAACTTCTTGGCTTAGTTCTTTGTCATCACCCATTAGACTGTAAGTTCCAGGACAGCAGGATTGTTTCCATTCTTATTCATGGCATATCCCCAAGGGATGCTATTTAGAAGGTGCTCGATGCGTGTTTGTTGGATGAATAGATGCGACTTCCTCCAGGAAGTCCTCCCTGAATTCCTAGAGTCAGAAGCACCCTTCACTCTTCATTCCCTGAGTCTCTGGCCTGGCTCTGTCATTCGTGTTTCCCCTGTGATTCTGGAATGTCTGACATCATCTGGGATCTCAGGGGAGCCAGACCCAGGTCACACGTGTGTGCTTATTATGTTCTCTGGAGCAAGGGTTCTCTGAGTTCACAAACTCACCATTTTCCTGACCCTGCTGTTGTCTTTCACCTGGGTTGTTATCGACCAGATCCTCCAGATGATGGGCAGCCTGAGGAAGGGACTGCCAGGTTTACCACTGCTCCCCACACCAGGGCAAATAATGGATGGATGAATGGATGGATGGATGGATGGATGGATAGATGGATGGATGGATGGATGGATGGATGTTTTCAAAGCCTGGTAACCAGGCTCACACTTGTTCTCAGACATCTTAGAAGGCTGAGAGAACAGAAGTTGGAACAAAGAGAAACTAGAAAGCTGCCCTCAGAGCAAGAATAACTTGGTGCTCAGCTCTGGAGACAGCCAGAGTCCCAAATGGGGCTCCTCCTGCCCATCTAGCCCATCCAGACTGAGCCCAGCTCCCGGATCCAGTCCCATTTCCACCCCCAGTCCAGGGATGGTCCCCCATGCGGGTCAGGCCCTCCTCCTTCCTCCTCCTTCCACCCTGGAGCACAGGTGTTCTGTGCAATCACCAGGCTCCCCAGCCCCATGGAAACCCCACAACAAGCCACCAAAACAGACTAAACCCTCCCAGGAAAATCAAGGGGCGAGGACGGTGCCTCCTTCACCAACACCTTAGGAATCTAGAAATTCCGGTGGGGCCAACTGGGCCTCGGCGTGGGACATCAGGCCTTCTTCCATGTAGGGACTTCCCAAGCGCCAAGGTGAATCCCCGCCCACCACAGGGGCCAGACTTTGTCCAAGGCCTCGGTATCCCACCATGTCCTCCATGCTGGCATGGGGGCAGGCGCTCTTCCACCCAGATGGCAGCCACCGCCAGCGGGTTTGCTCCTTCTCAAAATGTATAGCAAATGACACCATGTACATGATGAGATATGTAGGTATTCAGTATACAAAGCAGAAAGCTTCGAAGGACAAGATATACATACATATATATATATATATATATATATATATATGCTTACAAAACAGAAGTCTGTCTTGTATACACACACCTTTCCCCATCTCCAGGGCAAAGATCTCTCTCTGAGATGTTCACAAATGCGGCCAGGCCCTTGGGCATGGTGAAGAATATTTTCTACTATTCGTTTCCATGGATACACAGGCCTATAGTGTGCCAGGCCCTGGGCTATGTGACCTACTTTGTCTGCTTGGGTGTTTGGTTGAGATGGGGTCTTGCTATGTTACCCTGGCTGGCCTTGAACACCTAAGCTCAAGTAATCCTCCTGCTTTGGCCTCTGAGTTCTGGGTTTACAGAACTTGGCCAACTCTCTACATTTGTTTAAAAGTTTAAAGTAGTTATACAAAGGGTTTCCAATTCAACACATCAGGCTATGAGGACAATGTCTCCTGACCCACGTCACCCTTTTCCATCATCCTCCCCCATCGCTCCCAGTTCAGGCCACACCCTGAAATGTTTCCATTTTTCATACGCACATGGAATATACTGACTGCATTTCCCACCTTCCTCTCTTCAGTCATGTGCTCCCTCTCCTTGTCCTCCTCCCCATCCTCTACATTTTTATACATTTAATCTTCACAATGCCAATGAACCCCATTTGGCAGAATGGGAAATTAGGACAGGAAAGGCCATGTGACTTGCCCAAAATCCTTACCTAGCCCACAAGTGGCAGAGCTGAGATTCAAATAGGGCACCTGATTCCTGTGACATGAACATCACCTTAGGGTCACTTTCTGTGGAGCCCGTAGGCAGGGCCATACGAGATTACTAGATCCTCACAGCAACCCTAGCCCGAGGCTCACCATCACATTCCCATTTTAGGGATGAGCAGAGACCCAGAGAGGCTCAGTAGTCTACCCGGTGACACACAGGGAGGTACGTGATGGGCAGAACTCATGCCTAGCCAACTCCAAAACTTCCCAAGCATGGAACTGTGCTCCTAGCCGGGCAGAGGCTAGTCTGGTTTGGTCACACTTCCTGCTCTTGAGTCAAGGTCCAGTGAACTCCATCTATAGGCTTCTAAGACAAACCCACATCTAAAACAATGACCAGCTAAAACAACTAGTCTGAGCTTGGATGAGTGAATGAACTCAGAGATCCATAGACATGTGGGTGAATGAATTCTTTCTTTGCAAAAAGTGTCTGTGTTTCCTCCATGATAGGCCGGTTCAGGTGCTCATGACAGCGGCTCCCCAGGGTGCGGAGGCCTCCTCTGTGGGTGGTGTGAAACCCGGGGTGCGCAGTGTGCTTCTGGAGGAACCCTGCCCCCGCCCTCTCATATCCAGTCCCCCATTTCCACAGAGAACTTCCCCTACCTCAGGGAGATTGCTACCATTTCACAGGATGAAGGCCCTACTGTGCCGCGAGGGGAAGTGCGCTGCCCAGTCACACCACGGTCCCTCCCCCAGCCAGGGTTACTGGATGCGATTATCGCGGGCCTGTCCCAAACCCACAGGCCCATAGGCCCACAGGCAGGCAGCAGCATCCATCCTCCCCCTCATGGAGAGAGAAATGAAACAGAGACAAAGACAGTCCAAGGTTCCCAGTCAAACAGCACAGCCAGACCAAGAGAAGTTCTGGGAGCTTTGATTGCTGCAGACAGGGCTGGGCCAGGGACCAGGCAGAATGAGGGGCCTCACACGGTTGGCAAAACAGGCAAAGCCCAGGAGCCTGGGGGGACAGAATCAGCCACGGCCCCACCCTGCAACTCTTCCTGGTGGTATACAGCCTCATCAGGGAGTAGGGCAGGGAGGGCAGGACTCTCTCTAAAGTGGGCACAGGCCTGCAGTACCCAGCCCCCAAGGCAGCCCAGCCTGGCCCTACCTCGTCTGCCAGGCCCTCACCAGACAGTGAACACAAAGGGCCTCTCAGGCAGACAGACAATTCAGCCCTTTCAGACCAAGGGCCGGGATGCTGGGCAGCATTCCTGATCACTGTTTCTCACCAGCTCCTGTAAGTAATCACTCTGAGTTACCACTCAGAACAGTTGAAGCTCCCAAAAGCAGGCTGGGGCTCCTCTGGAGTAGACAGGAAGCTGGACCCTAAGATTCCACATTTCCTTGCAGTACAGGGGATGCTCTGAGTACACAGAGCCCACAAATCAGAGTGCCACAGAACCACCGTGCCAGTAGCTGGATCAGTAGCCCAGGAGGCTGGGAGTCATGCACACCACCAATTGTTCAGACCACAAGACCTCAGAAAATGAGGGTCCCCACACCATCAACTCTTAAAATCCTAGAATGGCCAGCCCAAGGAAGCAAAGCTTCCCAGGACCATCCATCATCAGTCACTAGAACCCTGCTGTCCAGGGCAGGAAAGAGCCTTAGACATCATCTCAGCTGAGGAAACCCAGTCAGCTGACCAAGTTTGTAGCCTGGGGCGGGTACCCAAGCCTCTCTAGCCCTGTCCTCGCTCCATTTGAATAGAAAGTGGACAAGGGAAGCAGCCTGAGCTCCCAGCTCCCCAGACCCACCTCTGACAGTATTGAGGGCCTGCGTTCAAGCCCTTCCAGGTGTTGCCACTTGAGGCTTTGTGAACCCCAGTGCCCAGATGATGTGTTTAGCGAGTCCAGACAGGCCTGAATTCTTTCAGGCAAGCCCTGTTTCCCCTGCCTAATAAGGGAGGATCAAGCATCCTCATGATTTTACCTGGGATTCTGCCTGCTGGGGACCACACAGTGACAGAGAGCCACTGTAGGTCACTGCAGGGACCTACAGAAAACACAGGTTCACTTTCTAAGGGCCTATCATGTGCTAGAATGAGAGACATTACTAAGAGAGACCCTCCACCCACCTCGAACTCATATACATACATAATACAAATACACATATTTGCCAATATATGGAATTCTACTCAAGACAGAGACAGAAATTAAGGAAGGTATCATGAAAAATGAGTAGCATTTAGACTGAGCCATTAAAGAGCTTTTCTGTTTATGTTTCTGATTTGATTTTGATGAAGCAGTAATATTTCCTTAGCTTTCTACCCCAAATGAGCAACATATGCAGAACGACTTCTTCCAAACATTGAGAAACAGCAAGGGAAGGATATAGTTCCTTAAAAAAAAAAAAATTCACAAAACCACACACCAGAATGCCACAGAATGTGCCAGCAGAAGCCAGCAGAAGCACAGGCAGTTAGGATCACACCACTGACTGAGTCACAGAGCCTTGAAAGTGAGTGTTCATTAATGATGAAAATCCTAAAATCACCAACTCAGAAGCACCGGCTTCCAGAAACTTCTACGGATGAAGAAAATAAAATTTGAGTGAGAAATTCATTGGACAGGATGAACTGCAGATTAGACACTGGAGAAGAAGAAAAGGTAACTAACCCTGAAGATACAGTGATGGAATTTATCTAAACTACAGTGGAGAAAGAGGGAGGACAAGGAGAGGAAAAGAGGGAGGAGGAGGAAGAGAGAAAGGAAGGTAAAGTAAGGGAAGGGAAGAAGGGAAAGGAAGGAAGGAAGGAGGGAGGGAAGGAGGAAGGGAAAGAAGCAAAGAAAGAAGTAACGAAGGGAAGGAAGGAAGGAAGAGAAGAAAGGGAGAGGAAAACCTTGAAAACAATGAAAAGAGTCTAATGACCTATGAGGAGATATTAATGTATATAACTGGAGTTCAAGAAGGAAAGAGGAAGTGAAAGAGAAATGAGAACATATATTTTTAAAATAATGGCTTAAAACTTTTAAATTTTGGTAAAAAAAACTATAAACCCACAGATCCAGAAGCTCAATAAACTCCCAACAGGATAAACATAAAAACTAATCTCCAAGATATCTCATGAGCAAATCACTAGAACCAATGATAACAATAAAAAATATAAAGAGAAAAGGATATGTGGTATACAGATAACAATGAGTTAGTGCAGACTCACCCATCGAAACTATGCAGGCCCAAAGACAATGGAACTTACTGAAAGAAACTCCCTGTCCCCAGGAGTCCGCCTATGGACAGCAACAATATCTTGTAAGAAACAAAAGAGATAAAAGAAAACTTTTCCAGACAAAAGAGAACTGGTCCCCAGCAGACCTGAGTTACAAGAATTAGGAAAGGAAGTCTTACAGAAGAAGAAGGATGGTACTAGGTGTCAATTCGACATACACAAAGGACCAGCAGGTGCCCGAGATGGTAAATATGTGTAAAGGTGTGCTCTTCACTTTTCAGTTCTAAACCGATAAGCAAAAAGGGGAACCGTGTATGGTGGAGTTCAACAGGTACACTAACAGAAAACATGCCACAAGACCACAGAGAAGATATTGGAGGTGGAAATGGATGGTTACAAGTTTCTTTAAAGGTTTGAAAAAATTTCACAGGGAAGCCATCACCCTGGGCCTTTTCTCTTCTTTTTCTTTTTTTTTCTTTTTCTTTTCTTTTCTTTTTGTCTGACTGTCATGCAGCTTGAACTAGGGGCCTAGGCATGGTCCCTGAGCTTTTTCACTCAAGGTTTTCTGGGTTTCTGGTGGTTAATTGGAGGTAAGAGTCTCACAGACTTTCTGCCCTGGCTGGCTTCAGACCAAAATCCTCAGATCTCAGCCTCTGGAGTAGCTAGAATTACAGATGTAACTCACCAGCCCCAGCCCCTTTCCTATATTCTTTGTGTGCACACACAATCCTAAAATCCTAAAATCAGACGAAGAAGACTTCAAGGCAAGGATTACTATCAGTGATTAATTAGGACATTTAATCATTAAAAGAGAGAATATAAAACTCCTGTCTTATTGGAGAGCTTCAAAGTACATGAAGCAAACAAAAGACATACCTGAAAGGAGAAACACACACATTCACACATCCAGGATTAGAGCTGGAAATTTCCACACTCCCACAACCCACAGCATGGAGAGACAGAGAGTCTATAGATGGACAGAAAGTCAGTGGGGATGTAGGATATTGGCCTTCTGGCAGCCAGCTTGACCTCATTGACCTTCACAGAATACCCCACCTGCCTGCTGAGCATACATTTCAACTAAGGGTGCACAGCACGCTCACCAAGCCACACCACTTTGTAGCCTGGGTATAAAACAAGCATGCACACGCTGAGGGACTGACATCACACTCTGTTTCTGGACAAAGAGTAAGGTAAGGAGCATGAGGCTCTCGTAACGAAAGGTGGAAAGGTGGCAGGGAGTCACAGGGGAGGTGGTGCTGACCGGTTGCCGTCTGAGTCTGGACACCCAGCTCCTTTCAAATAGGCCAGGAGTCAGGAGGAACTCTGGGTCAGCCTTATGTCAGGAAGGACTACAGTCTCATCACAGGGAGGAGTAGGCCACAATGGCTCCAAGATGAATCCTGCTGTGTTCTCCCCTCTCTGCTTCCCAACACCAAGCCGACCTCATGTTCCCAGCCGCCCCCCACCTCCCCACCCCCCGCACCTGCTCTTCACCAGCCCTCTCCACACTGTTGTAGAAAGATCCATCCGAGCTAATGAGTCTACTCAAGAGCTCTGAGTGTCAATCCCAGTCTCCCCTTCAATGCCTGTGGTTAATTGGCCACAAGTCCCGTGGACCAACCTCTCATTGATCTTCCAGGCTCCCCGTCCACCCCCCCCACCTCCTCCACCACAGCCAATGTCACGTCCAACCCTCACTCCTCGCTCCACTTCCTCTACCGCCACATCACCCATCCCTTCAGTCCACTCCTGCCTTCCATCCGGCTCCACCCTGCTGCCCAGGGAGACTCAACCTCTTCATTTTCCATGACTTCAAAGTTACATAACGAACTTGGCACCGGTGGCTCACGCCTGTAGTCCTAGCTACTCAGGAGGCTTGAGATTTGAGGATCACAGTTCAAAGCCAGCCCAGGCAGAAAAGTCTGTGAGACATTAATCTCCAATTAACCAGCAAAAAAACCAAAAGTGGTAGAGCACCAGCCTGGAGTAGAAAAAGCTAAGGGACACTGCCTAGGCCCTGAGTTCAAGCCTCAGTACTGGCACACACACACACATACACACACACATACACACACACAGGTCACATGATAAGACATAACATTTTGGGGGGGGGGTGGCAGTACTAGGGCCTTACATGCTCATTTGGGTTTTTCTCTCAAGGTTGGAGCTCTACCACTGAGCCACACCTCCACTTCTGGCTTTTTGCTGGTTAACTATCTGTCTGATTTGTCTGCCTGGGCTGGCTTCACACTGAGATTCTCAGATCCCGGCCTCCTGAGATCTGAATCAACACGCATCAAGACATACTTCCCGCCAGACAAAACCTAGTACAAGTAAGCAAAACTCAAAATACATTAATACAAGGTAAAAGCGGAGCCCCCATGATTCACAATGTCAGCCCAGCTGCCTGGGAGGCTGAGGTCAGAGATCACGTGCCAGGGCAGAAAAGTCCGCGAGACTCGGTCCCCATGGGGGTGGAAGCCGGTGCAGGGCACCTGCCCGTCACCACGGCAATGACAGGAAGCCTCTAGGAGGCAGCACGAGGCCCAGGCTCAAGCCCAACAGGAAGTAAGACCCCATGTCTTAGATACGCAGCAGAAAAATAGGGCTGGAGTTGTGCCTCTGTGGCCCCAGACCCCACATTCCTCACGTACCTGTGTTCCCCACCATGTCTCTGCAGCCGCACCCCTCACCTCCTAGTTCATGAGACCCAGAGCGAGGGCCACCTTTGCCAGGGAGACCCCCCATACATGGCAGGGAGGTGTCCTCTTCATTCCCACAGTGCCCTGTGCGTCCCAGCACGGCCACATGGACCGCAGAACTCTGCCATTGCCTGATTCACTCTAGGCAACCTCCGCGAGGCCAGGCGCTGACCAGCGTGGGACCTGCCACACGCAGCAACTCTGTGTACATGGTGACAGGGGAACAACACTGACAGCAGTCGGGTAGGGAGAGCTTTGCGCATGCATGCCGGCTCCCTTAACATGAAGACCAATGGCTGCACAAGTGCTGTACTGTACCCTCCACACCTGACAGGCAAGGAGACGGAGGCACAGAGAACTCAAGGTACCTGCTGAGGTTGCACAGCATATAAGCAGCAGGATTGGGATTTAAATCTAGGTAGAGTCTATGTTATCTTTCTCTGTGCTTCTGGGGTAAAGAAATGAGGGGAGTGAGAGAGGGAGGGAGGGAGGGAGGGAAGGAAGGACTTCAATCTTCCTACTGGTGCTTCCTTCCCTTTGTGGCTGAGAGGACAGGCATATACCACCGCACTCAGACATTGATTGAGATGGATGAAATGGAGTCTCAAGAACTTTTCTGCCCAGCAAGCCTCTAACTGAGATCCTCTTATTTCTGCCTCCCCAGTGGCTAGGATGCCAAGCTTGAGCTACTAAAGCTGGCTTCTGTCTCTGTTTTGATGGATCCCTGCTCCAATCCTAAGGTCCCAGGAGCCACGCTGGGATCCATCGCCAATCCCACGTCCTCGTTCCCACCACAAGTCAGCAGATGCACTTAAAAGGAAGGAATAGACAGACAAGTGGCGGGGGGGAGGGGGGGCAGGCTGGAGGAGGCGGCCGCTGGAGGCCAGGTCAGCCCCAGGTCACTGGGCTCCAGCTGTCTGAGAGGAAGAAGGCCAGCAGTGTCCATTGCAAGAGAACAAGCGCGACCTTGTTCTCGTCTGTGCACCCCAAGAGCAGACGGTTCGTGAAGACACCTCAAGTCTGGGCTCTGACTTGCCCTGTCACCCTGGCGGGCTTCCTGGGTGCCTGGCCGGAGGCAGCAGGAGGTGTGAGGACTCCAGGGGCCACCAGGAAACAGCAAGCTTCCATTGTTCCTGCAGCTCGGAGAGAAGCTGGAGCCCCCCCCCCCCACTACCAGAGCATCTGATCTCCTCTTTTTAAAAGTCCCTGCACTACAAATCACCCGCAGCTGTTACAGGACCCTGGGAGGGGGCACGGTGTATCCCTGGCAGAGCTGTGACCCTGACTTTCTCTGCCTCCCCCAAAAGCTGGCACTTCCCTTGCGGGAGGCTGAATAGAGGAGTCCAGAAATAAGCAGGGTCCTCGCTGCAGGTCTGGGTGCCTCCTGCCTCCCACCCCACACCGCCAGGGCACAGACACCTCTCGGGCCCTCCTGCCCTTGGCTGGAGGCCCCCGGGCAGGGCAGCTTCTGTCTCCGCGCCCCAGTGACTCTGGGGTCAGCACAGATCTCAGAACTTGGGATGCTGGAGGCACCCGTGCTCTCCACCTGCCCTCAGTTCCAGCACTGGTTGCTGATAGCATTAATTCATAATTAACCAATTTCCAAATCACGTGCAGCTCTGATCTCAATGGAGAAAGGGAGGGGCCTGTGGATGGAAAGTCTCCCTGTGGGCCAGGCACTGGTGCTCACACCTGTAATCCTAGCCACTCAGGAGGTGAGATAGGAGGATCATGTGTCGGAAGCCAACTCAGGCAGAAAAGTACATGAGACGTATTTCCAATGAACTAGCAAAAAGCCAAAAATGAAGGAATTGCTCAAGTGGTAGAGCACCAGCCATGAGTAAAAACAAAACAAAACCCGCTAAGGGACAGCAAGTACCCAGGCCTTGAGTTCAGGCCCCAGTACCAACTTAAAAAAATAAAAATAGAAATACAATAGGTAAACAAAGAAATAAGTAAATGAAAGTGGCCCAGTGAGTTCCCCTACTCCTCCACCCCCTCCCAAATGGCCTGGTCTGTCCCCTACACACACACACACACACACACACACACACACACACACACACACACACACACACACTCGCACTCAGCATCTGTATCACTGGAGAGCAGGCAGCTGGTGCTAGGCACTCCTGAGATGTCTGAAGACCCCTTTTTTCATTGCAGGGCTCTCCTGCAGACCCTCCCCCTCCTCCAGACCCTCCCCCTCCTCCTCACTCCCCTCCACCCTCCCCCCGCAGTCCCGGTCCTCAGGAACTTCTGGCTGTCTGGGGACCATCAGTGACCACACAACCCCCTTGCTGATGGCCTCAGGATGGGATGGCAGTCTGTCACAGGTGCTTGTGGTCAGGAATGTCTGTCCCCTGCAGCCCCTCGGTCCCTTCTGGTAACCAGACACAGCAGATTTCTTCTCCATCTTTCAACTGACCTCCAGTGGCAGTGGTTCTGAACAATGTTTAGGGGTGCATGGCTGGGGTCTCCCTAGTTCTCCTTGCCCAGTCTGATGGGCTGCCCCAGGTATGGGCTGATGTGGATGAGCAATCGGGGCAGGGGGGGATGCTTGCAGGGGAGCGAGAGGGTTGGGGCAGAAAGCACAGGTGTGCGAGCCCTGGAGGCAGCCTGTAACCAGGCAGCACCATGTTCACAGCAAGCAAGCTGTCTACCCACTTCTGCAGGGAGCCCAGCGCCGTGGGCCGGGGAGGCAGACCTCTCCTCCCTCCCCGCCGCGCCCCCCCAGCACGATTCCCATTGCTGCAGAGGACTCTGGACCCTCAGCAACTTCAAGGGCAAATGACAGAAGGGCGATGGGGAGAAGAAAAGGGAATGGTTGTAGGAGCTGCTGGTGGAGAGAGAGGTGGGACAGACAGACCAACACACGGAGAGAAACCAGCATGCAGTGGCACTGGTCCCGCCTGGACATGGCAGAAGGCGTGCGGGGCGGGGCGGGGCGGGGGGGGGGGGAGAGGCCCCAATAAAGTCCTTATAAAGTGAAAACTTGGAGGTGAGTCAGCTCAGCTCCATCACCGCCAAAGTATTTTCTTTTCAGCTCTTTTCTACAAAGCCTTCCTGTGGAGGTGAAGTCATCATTTGGTAAACACCGCCTTGCGGTCAATTTCCTCTGAACTTTTGCTTTTGTTGGACTTGCCAAACCTCGAGGGGAGCTGGCATCGCAGGGCAGAGCAGGGCAAAGGCCTCTGGCTGAGTCAGAGGCCTGGATTCAAATCCCCACGCTGTCCTCGCTTAGCTGCAGGACGCTGAGGCACATGGCCCTGTATCAGGGCATGTTCCTGTGTTTGTGAATTCAGCACTCGGCTGCATGCCATGCATACATGCTAGGAGAAAATGAATGACAGGAGCATAAAGCAGGCTGTGTTGGGGGTGGAGGGGCAGGGGCAGGATCAGCAGGACAATAGAGAAGGAGAAGGAGGGTGAATATGGTCAAAGTCGTTTATCAGCATATATGAAGTGATGATGTTGATGCAAACATGCATCTTGATGTTCAATACATTGTATCCTGGTATATGATGTCTGGTTACATTGTATCCTGCTTTATGTATGGAAATATGGCAATGAGACCCACACTTGTGAACTAATGTATGCTAATAAAAAAAGAAAAAGAAGCTGAGCACCGGTGACTCACGCCTGTAATCCTAGCTACTCAAGAGGCTGAGATCTGAGGATGGCCATTCAAAGCCAGCCCGGCAGGAAAGTCCATGAGATTCTTAGGTCCAATTAGCCACCAATAAGCTGGAAGTAGAGCTGTGGCTCAAAGTGGCAGAGCACCAGCCTTGAACAAAAGGTGCTTAGGGACAGAACCCAGGTCCTGAGTTCAAGCCCCATGACTGATCAAAATAAAGAGAGAGAGAGAGACAGAGACAGAGACAGAGACAGAGACAGCGACAGAGACAGAGACAGAGACAGAGAGAAAAGAAAAAGAAATACATAGCATTGTCCTTCATTGGCTGGACTGTTGTGTATGTGCATGCGAGTGTGTACCACACACTGGCATTGGGGCTTGAACTCAGGGCCTGGAAGCTGTCCTGTAGCTTTTCCACTCAAGGTTAGCCCTCTACCACTTGAGCCACCGCTCTACTTCCAGCTTTTTGCTGGTTAATTGGAGAAAAGAATTTCACAGACTTTTTCTGCCTGGGCTGGCTTCACACTGCAAGCTGACCACACACAGGGCCACTGGATGCTCTGGTCCCCACTGCCTCTGGTGATTTAGATGCCAGTCAAGTCTCGGGTTAAATAAAGGTCACCAGGAAATGACCAGCTCACACTTCACTGGAAACCGGGAAAGCAGTTCACACACCATTACTGACGGGTAAGAGGGAGCCAAGAGTAAAACTGGCGCTGTAGACAAGCTCAGGGAGCATCTCGGGCCCATACTAATGTGGCAGCAGGAGGCAATAGAAAGCAAGATAGACACTTAGTGCAGACCAGTCCTCACCGAGTGCCGAGTGCCACTGACGTCCACTGAACTAGATGCTGCCTCCCCTTTCCTCCCACCAGAGCCTGTCTGTTCTCAAATGGAAAGAAATATGACAGTGGCCATCAGAAGACTTAAAAGTCCCTGTGCTTTGGCCACATCATTCTCCAGGTTTAGTCTTCTTTCTGGGGGTGTCAGCTGTGGGTTTGTTTGTGTGTGTGGGGGGGTCATGGGGTTTGAACTCAGCTTGGCCCTATCCCTGAACTCTTGTGCTCAAGGCTAGCACTCTACTACTTTGAGTCACATGCTCCATTTCTGATTTTTGAGTGGTTAATTGGAGATTAAGAGTCTTACTGGGACTTTTCTGCCTAGGCTGGCTTTGAACTGCGATTCTCAGATCTCAGCCTCCTGAGTAGCTAGGATTACAGGCGTGAGCCACAGACACCCAGCTTTCAGCTGTGGTTTTGACCAGTAGTTTAGATACAGGTATCTCCACAGGAGAGTTATTCATGTTAGTAACATTTAGAATAAATTATAACCAATGGTCAAAAAGAGAAGCAAAATTCAAACTAGATACACTGAACTTCTGGTTCCTTTTTTTTTAGTTTCTAGAAAATATCTTAATGAATAATATACATAAAAAAGAAGTAAGTTGAATAACTTATATATTGTTATTGCTTTGAATGATCAAGAATTGACCGCACTGACATTTGTTACTAAAGTGGTTTTCTGGGACCACGATAACAAAGTCCTGCACACTGGTAGTCTAACATGATAGAATTTTATTTCTCACAGTCCCAGAGATTCAAATATCCAAATCAGCAGGTTGATGCTCCAGTACCTCTGTCCTTTCTGGTTCCTTTTTAATAAAAACAAGGTGAAGCCAGGTGCTGGTGGCTCACACCTGTAATCCTAGCTCTTCAGGAGGCTGAGATCTGAGGATCACAGTTCAAAGCCAGCCTGGGCAGGAAAGCCTATGAGACTCTTATCTCTAATTACCTACCAGAAAAGTCAGAAGTGGAGCTGTGGTTCAAGTGGTAGAGCACTAGCCTTGAGTGAAAAAGCCATGTGAGAATACAGAGCCCTGAGAACCAACACACACACACACACACACAAATGTGGGGAAATGTTTGTGATTAAAACTACCCAGGGGAGGGGCTGGGAAGGTGGCTCAGTGGTAGAGCGCTTGCCTTGCATGCCTGAGGCCCTGGGTTCGATTCCTCAGCACCACATAAGAAAAAAAAATAAATATTAGGATATTTAAAAAAAAAACTACCCAGGGGAAATATACAACATTGCCTATTTATAATAAGATTCTAAATTGTGTGGTTTTCAACCATGTCTATCCCAACAGCTGATTTCATTCTGCCTTGTTTTGTTAAGTTGCTTGCCTATCTCTACTCTAGACTGGATATTCTCTGAGGACTCCACAATGAAATTTGTCACTACATTACAGGCTTACATCCATAATCCTAGCTACTCAGGAGGCTGAGGTCTGAGGATCACAGTTCAAAGCCAGTACAGGCAGAAAAGTTCACGTGACTCTTATCTCCAATTAACCACCAGAAAAGCAAGAAGTAGAGCTGTGGCTCAAGTGGTAGAGCACTAACCTTAAGCACAAAAGCTCAGGGATAATGCACAGGTCCTGAGTTCATGCCCCAAGACAGGCAAAAAAGCAAAAAGAAAAATATATGTGTCTGTTTTCTGCTACTATGACAAAATGTCTGAAGTTGGATACTTACGAGGAGAAGGCACAGACTTAGCTAGCAGGTTGGAGGCAAGAAATCCAAGTGTGTGACAGTGTGTCCAGAAAGCCCTTGTCTAAGCCTCAGCGTTGAGGCTGGAAATGAAGGCTGCTTCTCAGGCAAAGGGACTGAGATCCCCAAGACCCACTCTCTAGGTTCCCCCAACAAGGATGCAAACAGCAGCTTCTGGTCATCTAGAACTTGAGCAAAGTTCATCAGGGAGGAAGAAAGCAGGATGTTGGGATGACAATTCACAGCAAAGCATGGCCCTGGGGAAAAGACCGCCTCCTGGAATTCACTATTGGCTGTATCTATGTCTGTCATCCCAGGCTGGCCAATGGCTAGTCAGACTGTTACAGCCACAGTCCAAGTGAAAATTTCCTTTCTCAATAGATGGTGTTAAATGATTGTTGATAAAGAACATAGCCCAGCTCCTGGCAAACAAAATAAATTGTAATTTTATGTAATTTTGTACACGGGATATAAATTAGTATAAATAAAATTGATGGCATGGTGTCAGATCGTAATTATGGTAATTGTTAATTACAGTAATAAGTGTTGTGGTTAGATGGGTATAAGGAGAAGCAAGGTTGTTTCTCTTTTCATCTGAACAAGGCTGTCTGTCCAATTGTAGGAATGAAAAGAGTAAATGGAGAAGGCCAAGCACTCGCTTCAGGCATGCTAAGGAGGAGAAGCCTTTGCTGAGTGCCCGTCTTCTCTGGGGGCTCTGAGCTTCTTCATTAGCTGCTGCTTTCATTGCTAGCAAAGGCGGTCAGGGCTCAAGTCACCCAGGAAACTAAGCAGGGCCCACGCCACCCGAGCTGCGGCCATCCACGCATCGCTGTTCATTTAAAGCTTTGTTGTCTCCTTTGTAGAATGGAGGAAACAGAACAAAATCAGTTTGGCCAGTTTCTGCTCTATAGTTTTGATAACTAAGGATGGGATGAGGCTGTAATTCAGTGATGGTAAACTATTACCTGTCTAGGATGTGTGAGGCCCTGGATTCAATCCATAGCACAAGACTCAATGATGAATCCTCCTCATGTCCCCAGAAGCCATATAGAAAAAGATATTGAGGGGCTGGGAAGGTGGCTCAGTGGTAGAGTACCTGCCTTGCATGCATGAGGCCCTGGGCTCTATTCCTCAGCACCACATAAGCAGAAAAAGCCGGAAGAGGAGCTGTAGCTCAAGTGGTAGAGCACTAGCCTTGAGCTGAAGAGCTGAGGGACAGCACCCAGGCCCAGAGTTCAGGCTCCACAACCAAAAAAAAGATATTGAAACTGCGGAAGAAAAGGGAGGACATTGTCCAAAAAGAAATGTTCTCTTTGCCCGACTTGTGTAACTGTAACCCCTCAGTACATCACCTTGATAATAACAATAACATTTTTTTTTTTTTTTGTCGGTCGTGGTGCTTGAACTCTGGGTCTGGGCGCTGTCCCTCAACTCTTCAGCTCAAGGCGAGCACTCTACCACTTGAGCTACAGCCCCACTTCCGGTTTTCTGGTGGTTTATTGGAGATAGGAGTCTCACGGTCTCTCCTGCCCGGGCTGGCTTTGAACCGCGATCCTCAGATCTCAGCCTCCTGAGTAGCTAGGATTACAGGTGTGAGCCACCAGCGCCCGGCGCAATAACGTTTTTTTTAGAGCTGGGAAGGTGGCTCAGTGGTAGAGTGCTTGTCTTGCATGCATGAGGCCCTGGGTTCGATTCCTCAGCACCACATAAGCAGAAAAAGCTGAAAGTGGCGCTGTGGCTCAAGTGGTAGAGCGCTAGCCTTAAGCTGAAGAGCTGAGGGACAGTGCCCAGGCCCAGAGTTCAGGCTCCACAACTGACAAAAAAAAAAAAAAATTAAAGAAATGTACTCATTACCTGACTTATGAAGTGGTAACTCCTCTGTGTATCACCTTTATAAGCAATAAAAGCTAAAAAATTAAAACATTAAAAATTAATGATACAAGTATGATCATTATTCTTTGTAGTATCAAAAAAGGAAATGACCAGGCACCAAGGGCTCATGCCTATAATCCTAGTTATTCAGAAAGTTGAGATCTGAAGGTTGTAGTTCAAAGCCAGCCTAAGCAGGAAAGTCCATGAAACTTGTATCTCCAATTTACCACCAGAAAACTGGAAGTGGTACTTGCTTAAAGTCATACAGTGCTAACCTTGAGCAAAAAAGTTCAGGGAGAGTGCCCAGGCACTGAGTTTAAGCCCCATGACTGAAAAAAAGAAGAAGAAGAAGAAAGAAGAAGAAGAAAGAAGAAGAAGAAGAAGAAGAAGAAGAAGAAGAAGAAGAAGAAGAAGAAGAAGAAGAAGAAGAAGAAGAAGAAGAAGAAGAAGAAGAAGAAGAAGAAGAAGAAGAAGAAGAAGAAGAGGAAGAAGCAGCAGCAGCAGCAGCAGCAGCAGCAGCCAGGCACCAGTAACTCATGCCTGTAATCCTAGTTACTCAGGAGGCTGAGATCTGAGGATCTCAGGAAGGAAAGTCCATGAGACTCTTATCTCCAATTAACCACCAGAAAACTGGAAGTGGCGCTGTGGCTCAAGTAGTAGAGCACTAGCCTTGATCTGAAGAGCTGAGGGACAGCTCCCAGGCCCAGAGTTCAAGTCCCATGACCGACCAAAAAAAAAAAATGAAATAGCTCATGTGTTTCACAATAGGAATTGATTAAATTAGAATTTTTTATATAGTAAAATAATGTGTAGTATTAAAATAATGTTTTGTTTGTTATTTGTTTTTTTCTACGGTACCAGGGTTTGTACTCAGGGCCTCACACTCTTGCTCAGCCTTTTGTGTTTGTTTTTTAGTTGGTTGTGGGCCTGAACTCTGGGCCTGGGTGCTGTCCCTCAGCTCTTCAGCTCAAGGCTGAAGCGCTCTACCACTTGAGTCACAGCGCCAATTCCAGCTTTTCCTGTTTATGTGGTGCTGAAGAATCAAACCCAGGGCCTCATTCATGCAAGGCAAACACTGTACCACTGAGCCGCCTTCCCTTGCTCAGCCTCTTTTGCTCATGACTGGCACTCTACCACTTGAGCCATGCTTCCCATCTGGCATTTTGCTAGTTAATTAGACATAGTGTCTCATGGACTTTTCTGCCAGACCAGCTTTGAACTACAGTTTTCCTCCAGGACTCAGCCTGGATCTAGCTAGGATTACAGGAATGATCCCCCAGTGCCCAGCTACAAATGATGGTTTTGTATTATATTATAAGCATAAGAGATATTCATGATGTATTTTGAATGATATATCATCATCATGATCATCATAAGAATACATTATTATGTATTATTCATGATGTATTTATATATTCTGAATATTTTGTGGGAAAAAGATAATGAAAAACAGTATATATTACCCAAAGTTAATGAAATTTCTACCAAAAATTCTGCTTTTTGTTTGTTATGAAGTAGAAAAAAATCCATCTTAACATGCACAGTGAATTTATATTCATTAAAAGAGTAGTCTTTGAAAACTGAGGGCAAATGCCAAGAGTTCTAACATATGCATAGATGGAGCCCCAGAAAGAAAAACAGATATGAGAAGAAAAGAATTTGAGGTACAATGGCTATATGCACTCTAATTTGGTGAAAAACATCAATAATAATCAGATCCCAAAATCTCAACAAGAAGGCCAAATCAGGAAGTAGAGGAAGTAGTGCTGTGGCTCAAAGTAGTAGAGTGTGCACCTTGAGCAAAAAAAAAAAAAAAAGCTCAGGGACAGCACCCAGGCTCTGAGGTCAAGCCCCATGACTAAATAAATAATAGCTATACATTAAAAAAGAAGAAGGAAAAGAAAAAGTCTAGGGGCTGGGAAGGTGGCTCAGTGGTAGAGCGCTTGCCTTGCATGCCTTGAGGCCCTGGGTTCGATTCCTCAGCACCACATAAACAAAAAGAAAAAAGGCGGAAGTGGCGCTGTGGCTCAAATGGCTCAGTGGTAGAGCGTTAGCCTTGAGCTGAAGAGCTGAGGGCCAGCGCCCAGGCCCAGAGTTCAGGCCCCACAACCAGACCCCCCCCAAAAAATTCTCCCTGCAGCTGTGCCAGTGGCTCATGTCTGTAATCCTAGCTACTCAGGAGGCTGAGATCTGAGGATCATGGTTCAAAGCCAGCCTAGGCAAAAAAGTCTGTGAGATTTTTATCTCCAATTAACCACCAGAAAACTGAAAGTGGCTCTGTGGCTCAAGCTGAAGAGCTCAGGGACAGCGCCCAGACCCAGAGTTCAAGCCTCACAACCAACCAAAAACAAAAACACAATAAAAATAAAAAATTCTCCCTGCAGTAAGACTACCTTTTAAAATAAAGAGGAAGTAGAGCTGTGGAAATCACTCAGTGGTAGGACATATGCCTCATATATGCAAGTCCCAATAACAGAAAATACAATGTTATGTGACTAGTTAAAGCATATATCACAACTCTGCATCTTTCAGGTATGATACATACAGATGTCATGCATAAGGCAGCAACAAAATCCAGGCATCAGTGGCTCATGCCTGTAATCCTAACTACTTAAGAAGCTAAGATCTGAGGATTGAGGTTCAAAGCCAGCCTGGACAGACAAATCTGAGAGACTCTTATCTCTAGTTAACCACCAAAAAGCCAGATGTGGAGGTGTGGAATACTAGCTTTGAACAAAAAAGCTAGGGGACAGTGCCAGGCCCTGAGTTCAAGCTCCAGTACCAGCATACACATATACACACAAACCAAAGAAGCAATAGGCAAAGGTAATTGTGGTGAAAATGAAGATATCCATTGCAATGGCTACAGCAACCACTAATCACCCACACATATATTACAAGAGAATTCAAGTAATATATTTGTTAAGATTTGCTTAGTCCCCAAGAAGGGCAGAAAGAACAGAATTTTTTTTAAGTATGAAACAAGTAGAAAACAAATAGCAAAATTTCAGAACATCTCAAAATCAGGTTAATAGTTACATTAAATGTAAACAAATGGGTTGAAGGCAGTGGCTTTAGTGTGTGAGCCAAGCTATTTGGGAGGTGGAGATCAGAGGTTCATGGTTCAAGGCCAGCTACGGGGGGTGGGGGGGAGTATTCACATGACTTTCTCTAGATCTATATGACTGGGCATGGTATGGGGGGGAGAAAGAAAGAGGAGAGAGAGAGAAGGAAGGAAGAAAGGAAGCAAGGAGGGAAGGAAGCAA